>NC_066583.1:472452589-473111089 GCF_024323335.1 Lathyrus oleraceus | reverse complement strand
TCGGATTACCTTCCCTGAAGTCTCCAAAGAAGATATGCACTACATGCCTAATTGGAAAACAACATAGAGAGTCAATTCCAAATAAAAGCTCATGGAGGGCCTCGAAAAAGCTTCAACTAGTTCATGCTGATATTTTTGGTCCAATCACGCCATCTTCAAACAGTAACAAGAGATATATGTAAAGCTTTATTGATGACTTTACTCGTAAAGCCTGGATTTATTTCTTACATGAAAAATCAGAAGCATTTGGTATGTTCAAAATTTTCAAGGCATATGTTGAGAAAGAAGTGGGTGCATTCATCACTTGTTTAAGGACTGATAGAGGTGGTGAATTTACCTCGAATGAGTTTAAAGAATTCTGTAAGGATCAAGGAATATGTAGACAATTGACGATTGCATATACTCCTCAACAAAATGGAGTCGCCGAGAGAAAAAACAGGACAATCATGAATGCAGTAAGAGCTGTACTAAATGAGAGACAAGTTCCGAGAGTATTTTGGCCTAAAGCTATTAGATGGTGTGTTCATGTACAAAATAGAAGTCCAACTTCAGCAGTAGATCACAGAACCCTTGAAGAAGCATGGACTGGTGTAAGACCAAGAGTTGACTATTTTCGGATTTTTGGATGCGTAGCTCATGCTCATGTACCAGACCAAAAGAGAAGCAAGCTAGACGATAAAAGCAAAAGGTGTGTATTTTTTGGAGTTAATGATGAGTCTAAAGCTTACGAATTATTTGATCCTATTGCAAAGAAAGTCATTGTGAACAGAGATGTAGTGTTTGAAGAAGAAAAGAGTTGGGACTGGGGAAGAACTGAAGAAGAATGCAAAGTTAATGTTTTAGATTGGGAAGAATAAGAAAACAAAGAAGGTAGTGAAGACCAAGGACCTGCACAAAATGATGAACAAAACAGTGGTGATATCAATCAAGATGCATCCTCAAGCAGTTTAAACGAGACCGGGTCACCAGGAAATGAAACAAATGATGTTGAACAAGATTTTTTAGAGAGGGCAGCAAGGAATAGAAGAAAACCTGTTTGGATGGCAGATTATGAAGAAGGAACAAATCTTTTCGAGGAAGAAGAAAGTTTAATGGTGATGATGATGGCTGAAAATGGAAGTGATCCTTACCTCTTCGAAGAAGCATTCAAGAGCATGAAGTGGAGAGAAGCAATGAACATGGAGATGAAAGCAATAGAAAAGAACAAGACATGGGAGCTAACTGATGCACCAAAAGGAGTTAAGCCTACTGAAGTTAAATGGATTTTCAAAATCAAGCTCAATGAAAGTGGGAAAGTTGAAAAGTTTAAGGAGATATTGGTAGCAAAAGGATATGCACAACGGTATGGAGTGCATTATACGGAAGTATTTGCACCAGTCACAAGACTCGACACTGTGCGGGTACTATTAGCTTCGGCAGCTCAACGTGGATGGGAAGTATATCAACTTGACGTGAAAGTGCTTTTCTTCACGGTGAGCTCAAGGAGGAAGTATTTGTACAGCAGCCTGAAGGATTTGTCAAGAAAGGAGAAGAAGACAAAGTCTACAAGTTGAAGAAAGCATTATATGACCTTAAACAAGCACCGAGAGCTTGGTACAGCAAAATTGAGGCATACTTTGCAAAAGAAAAATTTGAAAGGTACTCCAGTGAACACACTTTGTTCACCAAGAAAAATGAAGGTAACATTTTAATAGTTAGTCTTTATGTTGATGATTTGATCTTTACTGGACGTAATAGAAGCATGTGTGATGAATTTAAAAGCTCAATGAAGTTAGATTTTGACATGACTGACTTGGGAAAGATGAGACATTTTCTTGGAATAGAAGTGATACAATGTGAAGCTGGGATATTTATTTGTCAAAGAAGATATGCTCAAGAAGTTCTAGCAAGGTTCAACATGGGAAGCAACAACTCAGTAAGGAATCCAATTGTTCCAGGAACAATTTTATCAAAAGATGAGGATGACACTGAAGTAGATGCTACGATGTTCAAACAAGTCATTGGTGGCCTCATGTATCTAACGGTAACTTGACCGGATTTGATGTTCGGAGTGAGTTTGATGAGCAGGTTCATGGCAAATCCAAAAGAATCACATTGGGCTGCTACAAAAAGACTCTTAAGATATCTAAAAGGAACCACGGAGCACGGAATATTCTATAAGAATGAAGGAAGAAAAACAAGTCTTATAGCTTATTCTGACAGCAATTACGCAGGAGATTTAGATGATCGAATAAGCACTTCTGGTTTAGTGTTTATGATAGGGTCTGGAGCTGTTTCATGGGCTTCGAAAAAACAACCTGTTGTGAGCCTATCTACCACTGAGGCGGGATATATTGCTGTAGCACTTTGTGCTTGTCAATGTATTTGGCTTAGAAGAATCTTAGAGCAACTTGGAGTTGAAGAAAAGGAAGAAACTGTGATTTCATGTGACAACAGTTTCACTATTCAATTGTCCAAAAATCCAATTTTTCATGGCAGAAGTAAACATATTGCAGTAAGGTTTCATTTTCTCAGAGACTTGGTAAATGATGAAGTGGTGAGACTGAGTTTTTACTGCTCTGAAGAACAAGCTGCAGATATAATGACAAAGCCATTGAAGCTCGAGCATTTTGAGAAGCTTCGAAACATGCTTGGAGTAATGAAGATCACAGAAGTAAGCTAATCACAGAGGCATTAGCTTAAGGGAGGGAATGTTAGTTAAAGTTATTTTTTAATTCAGTCCACGTTTACTAATAAATCCTAGTCGTAAAGGAAGTTATATTTTTTAGGAGGAAGTCCTATATTTTAGGATCAGTTTCTTTTATTCCTATTTTATTGCCATGCAGTACTGGCTTTTGATTAATTCCATTTGTAAAGGCTATATAAGCCCGCTTTCAATTTTTAATGAATAACACAACTTTCCTCTCAACGTTTCTATTATTTTTAGTTCTTACACATATGTGCGGGCCACCGATAAACAAGATTGTGGGAAAAACTATGTATTGGACATCAAAGCTTCTTAGCTATGCAGGAAGATTACAATTAATCAAAAGTGTTATGTTTATTGTCACTAGTTACTGGATGCAGTTTTTCCTTTTTCTCAGAAAGTTACACATGAAATTGAACCCATATGTCATAGATATTTGTGGAGTGGCTCTGATGTCATTACGAGAAAAGCCCCGATAGCGCCTGTGATCCCAAGAATGCAGGCAGACTCAACATCACATCTTTGAAAGAATGGAATCAGGCGACAATCGACAAGCTTTTATGGAACCTCCATGCTAAGAAAGACAAGCTTTGGGTTAGATGGGTGAATACTCATTCTCTCAAAGGCCAAGATGTGATGAGGTGGTATATTACCACTAATTGTTCGTGGATGGTCAGGAAAATTGTGAAATGTAGGGAGTTTAAGGCAAACACCAACTATTGGATAGATGTAAAACATAACAGAATATACAAAATTTCTGCCATATATAAAGTTCTTAAGGGTACAAAGGAGAAAGTGGAATGTGTAGCAATAATGCAAGACTTAAAGCTAAATTTACTCTTTGGGTGACTTTGAATGGTAAACTTCCCACTAAAGAGAGACTGCTGAGATTTGACTTGATAAATAATAGTACCTACTTTTTCTGCGATAGTGAAGAATCAGTAGACCACCTTTTCTTTGCTTGTGATGGTTCTAATAATATTTGGGGAGAAATTCTACTGTGGATGAGAATTAGAAGAAATCCTTAAAATTGGCATAAAGAGAAAAGTTGGATTATTATAGAAACAAAGAAAAAGGGTTGGAAGAGAAGGATTTTAAAAATAGCTATATCGAAAACTGTTTATGAGATTTGGAGGAATAGGAATGATAAGATTTTTTTACAAAATGATAGAGATCCTTATTTGAAAGATATGATAATAAAATATATTATTGTGAGATGTACATTGCCTAGAGAGTTAAAAAAACCATGTAAATCATATTTGTATAGAATATAATACCGGGATCCTTTGGATTGGTTTGTATTGATTATTTTGGATAATGAAAATTTATCACTTTTATTCAAAAAAAAAAAGAGAGCATATAAACCAATAAAAGTTTGCAAGTCACTCTCTTAAATAGCATTATAAAATCAATAAAAGTGCAATCATAAATATGAGTTGAAATAATAATATATTTTAGTGATCATTAAAATGAAATTTTAAAAAAAAAAAATTTAAAAATGTAAGAATTAAAATTTAAAAAATGAAGAGTTTTTATAAACAGTGAATCCATTGAAATTAAAGGTAAAGAGAGGTTGAAGAAGTCATAGAAATGATATATAATTAAAACATATTAATGGTAAATGAATTATTAATATTAGTTTATAGTTAAAAAATAAAAATAAAAATCTCCCTCTTCTACATTGGAAGTTTTAAAAAATATAATAAACATTAGAAATTTTATAATTTAAAAACTTTAAAAAAATGTAAATATTCTTATTTTATTTTATTTTATTGATTTACATATTTTTCAATAAATTTAAGATAATAGGAATAAAATATTGTAAAAATTACGAAAAATGAATAATTTTATAAACCTTCAATTCAATGACTATTTAAGGGTGAAAGTAATGGAAGAAGTTATAAAAATGATTTACAGTTAAAATATAATAATGGTAAAGGAATTATTAAAACTAATTTATAATTATGTAAGAAATAAATTTTAGAAAATGAGTAGTTTGAGATTTTTTTTTAAATAACCACCTTTTTTTTTAAATTATATATGAATTGTGTGTGTTTTTGTTTTCTTGATTGCAATGATGAAATGTTAAGTTTTCCTCGCAATAAATAACACGACTACTAAGAGCTTTGTATTGATAAAAAAGTAAATAAAACATTAAAAAAAATGCATTCATGCATCATTCCGCATTTTCAAAGCAAAACCAAAAACTCATCATTGACCTTTCTTAACAAAATCCGCTACATCAAACTGACTTCTCGACATCCCTATTAAACTCGCAACAACCAAAGAGCGATCATGGATCAACTGAACAAAACCAAGTTGCTCTGGGAGAAAAGGTGTCCCAAGTCCGCGCGCAAATGGGGCAATTAATGGAAACTATTGAAGCTGCAGCCCGAGGCCAAGAGGTCACGGCTACAATCCAAGAAGAGATGCAACAAAGAGCCAATGCTGCTACCGTAGAAAATCATGTGCCACCCTGAGGCAACCCTCCAATTCAAATCCCCGTAACGACACCTGTGTTAGAAGATAGTACCGATCTAGAAGGGGGGTTGAATAGATCAAATTTGAAATTTTGCGCTTTTTAAAAATGTTTTCAACGGTTGCGGAAGCACCCTAGATTATAATCCTCTAAACGATCCTTTAATGGAAAGATCGGATATGCGTGAAACTGAATGGAATTACTTAAGATAGATATTATCAACCACGATCTAAATCAATCGATTAACCACTATGATCCTTGATATCATTATCTCTAATAATGCTTAAACACAATAAGAGATCAAGTACAATATTACTAAGTTTGTGTGAGATTAATTTTATCGAACACTTAGTCTGCACTCCACACCAAGTTTCAACTTCACTCAAATTGAATGTGCAAAATTTTACTCAGTTGCAATCAAAGTGATTGCAACAATTTATCGAATAATTACTATGCACAACAATGAAGCTATATTGATTTTACTATTAATTTCACACAAAACGTAATTAATGCAGAATTTAAAGAGTTAAGAGATAGAGAGAACAAGACCGGATTTGTTGAGGCAGTTCCTTTATCGTCCTCGCTTAGGGTACGTCTGCCCTCAATTCTAAATCTAAAATTGAGATGTTTTTATTTAATACGTTGTAAAGTCAATACAAGAGAACAAATGATCACAACCAATCAACCCCTAGAGTTGTTGCAGATCCTATTATATTCTCTCCCATTGATTCGAGTTGAACCAAGACCTTCAAGCGCTTCGAACAAACCTCTGGTTACCGCTACCTTATTGCAAGAACGCCACGTTCTTCAAAACTTCACCTCGGCTGATTTCAAACGCAAGTCGCTTGAACCCTAAGTTTTCTTCACAATCCTCCAGTTACCGCTACTTGTTTGACCGAACCTTCCATTCTTCAAACCTTTCACTCGATTGAATCTGCGAAGCAAAGGTTAGGGCAAAACCCCCTAATTCTTGGAGGACAAAACCTGAATGGTTTTATTCAAGAAAAACCCACACAAAGTCTCAACCCAAACTAAGATAATTCAATCTTATTTGGACGTTATCACAATATCAATGCACAATGCTCAACAAAGATTATTACGTGTGATTATTGAGAAATGCAATGAAGAATGAAGGTGATGAGCCCTTTGGTGTATATCTTTCACTTTTCTTGTTATTTTATGAAGAAGAGACCCATGAATATTTATATGATGCATGGACCAAATAACAAACATAACAGAAATATTTTGCAAAGTTACACAGCAGAAAATTAAGTAAAACAGGCGATGAGTCGACTCAAACATAGTTTATTTTAGGGTTAAGTCGACCTATGACTCGACCTGTTCGAACCCGTGGCTAGATGATTCAAATGAAAATACGCAATGAGTCAACCTAAAAAATGGATGATTCGACTCATTCAGGTTTCCTAGGGTTGAGTCGACCTGTGACTCGACCTGTTCAGACCCGAGGGTTTTGCTCTGAGTCATGAGTCGACTCATAGTACTTAAACTCCCCAAAATGAGTTTTGAGATGTATTTTGACCAATTTAAACCGATCTCCTATGAACCTAGGATATTTACTATGATTAAGTGCATGATTCACATCTATGATATGCTCCTATATGCTCGGACATATTGAACCTATATTTTGAACACGTTATAGGATGAATGCATTCTATACTATGATGATACTTTCCAAAGACACGTTGTGGGAGATTAGAAAGGTTTGACATCATTAAAATAAGGACTGGGCATATTTTCCCTCACATACTCCCCCTTTTTGATGATGGAAAATCGTGGCACAAATGCGTGCTTTGATAGACATCCTCTCCCTGATTTTATGCATGCCTTCAAATATTTTGCTATTATCCATCTGCTAAATCTGCTAAATCAGCTATTGTGTTTGTTTCCATTGCTTCTCCCCCTTTGACAACATAAAAAAGAAACAAGGAAATGGTCAACATGAAGTAAAGATATTCAGAATCACTAAGTCAATGACTTTGCAACATATAGACATCAACAACCATGCACATAACATGAAGTCAATGGAAGAAGTATAGGCATAAATATTTCACAGAGCAAAACAAAATAAGTAAATAGGATTAGAATACTTGTTCAACAAAATCTTTAAGACAAAGAAGTAACTACAAAAACATGCAAACATTGGGAAATAGAAATGCATTGAATTAAACAATCATCTAAGGTTGTCTTCCTCGGGATGGGTCATTTATGCCTCTATAGCCGTAAGGTGGACGCGAAGGTCTGTCTTCTTCATAGAGGTTGGTTAAGTTAATGACGTTCGTGTTAAGTGTGTTTATGGATCCTGCGAGAGCGCGATGAGTGCTATCAATCCTTTGCAGGATTGTGGAGGAAAAGGAGTTGAAGTTGTCACTGTGGGTTTGGATTTGACTCCTTAGGTCCGAATACCGTTCCTCTTGGATGGAAGCAAAAGATGCAGAGTTTTCACCTTGAATCTGAAGTTGATCCTGCAAGGCCGTGAATCTCTCCTCTTGAAGTGTAGCAAAATTTTGATGTTGTATTTGCATGTTTCTCAACATATCCATCACTTCATAGTTTTCAGGTTGAGAAGAGGGTGTAGGCATATAGGATGAACGAATGTTGGTCCATCCGGTGTGTTTCCAATCGCCCCAACCTTGGTTATTGGATGGATGTTGTCCAGGAGTAGGACCAAGCCAATCACCATGGTCAGTGACTTGTTGATCATGCTCCATAGGTTGAGAGGTGTCTTCATTATTTTCTTTCTCGTCTTCACCATCTTCATATTCATCCTCCTCCTCCTCATCATCATCATCATATTCTTCCACAGGCCGAGCATTAGTACCTGGAACTGGTTCACGGGTCTTATATAGTCGCGTTGTACGATCCCAAGTGTAGCCCATCAAACTCAAAGTTTTTTGACAAAATTCTTGATTTGTAGTTATGGATTTATATGGAATTCCTTGAACTGAAACATTTGCTATATTAAGGATACTTTGAATAAATGAGGGATAACAGAGAGCAATGTCTCTACCTGATTCCTTTAGAGAAAAGATCCTACTCATGACGTAGTGCGGCCAATTCACTTTTATTTTGTGTTTTAGCACATAAACCAGGTGTACTTAGGCCTTGTCCACTCTGGAGTAACCTCATTGTTTAGGACGCAGAATATGCGTCACAACCTAGTGTAAAATCCTGTCAAGAGGCTTCAACTGACCATAGTCACATTGGTAGGGAATAAATTGCTCTGAACAACATTTGGAGGAAACGGTTTCCTCAACATTTGGTTTAAGGCATTCCTAAACTCATAGTCTGGAGCATACATAGTGTCGGTAATCTTGAGGTCATTTGGAGATGATAGTAGAGAGATCTCAAACATAGATTTCCAAACGTCATCATTCACTTCAATAACCCTATTACCAGTATTGCATGCAAACTTAAAACCCTCAAATTTCTCATCCACGCCAGTATAAAACAATTTGACTAAATCCTCATTATACTAAGTGATACAATTTAAGAACAAATCAATTTCTTGAAAACTTATACGTTCAACAACGTTTGGAATGTGCATGCGTCTAACCACTAACGGTGAGTAAACATACTGCTTTATAAATGTTCTGTTTTTGAACTTCTTTTCATAGGTTTCAACAAGATCATCAGAGAGTAAGGATAAAGCAGTTACCGGAACATTCGATCGAGATGGTGCAGTCGCAGTGTGAGAAGAGGGCCCTCTAGCAGATCTCTTTCCAGATTCTCTTGAAGCCATTTGAGTGTTGTTGGTAAGAAGATCTTAGGGTTTTTGTGTGGAAGAGAGTGATAGAGAGAGGGAGAAGACCAAATGACCAAATGAATTAATTATGTAGGAAAAAACCCTTGAAAATTGAGTCGACCTAAATTAAGACTCATATGTGTTGTTTCTAGTAGCGAAGAGTTGACTCATGGGTCGACGTAGTGGGATTCGAATTTAATACAGTCTCTACATTGGGCACCGAAGAGTCGACTCACACGTGTAATGAGTCGACACACTCATGTTTGAAATCCCAAAAGACTAGATTCTGGGTAGCGATGAGTCGACGCATGGGTTGACGTGTTGGGACCCGAAGGAATTACAAGGGTTGAGTTCTCAGTGATAAGTCGATGCATGGGTCGACCGATTGAAAACAGTCTGAGTGATGAGTCGACGCATGGGTCGACCGGTTGGGACCCGAGGAAAATACTGGGATTGAGTTCTTAGTGATGAGTCGACTCATGGGTCGACCAATTATGACCCGAGGGAAATACATGGATTGATGAGTCGACTCATAGGTCGACCTGTTGGGACCAGTTTTAGTTGTTAGATGACATGAGATTCAAAAAAAAATCTTAACGTTGAATGCATGTTAAATATGATACCTAAGCAAGTTCAAGCATAGAAATGGATCACATTTAGTTCAAACCAACCACATGAATGTCAAAAATTACAAAGAACAAGTATCTATACATACATAGGTGATCAATATAGGTCAAATGGATAGGAACGAAATTACCTCCAATGGTGATAGACGACAAGTGCCCTCATATAGCCCGCACTTATAAATCAATGAATGGACATGCATGATATATATAGAGAACACTAAGTTCCCTACGGATGTGGAAGAAAGGCTCTGTCGCAAGTGGTTTTATGAAAATATAGGCAAGTTGATTTTTGCTATCAACATGCTCGAAGACAACATCACCTTTCTCAACATGATCCCTAAGGAAGTGATGCCGAATTTCAATATGTTTAGTGCGCGAATGTAGTATAGGATTTTTGGTTAAATTGATGGCGCTTGTGTTGTCACAAAAAAGGGGAATACGTTCAAGTTAAACATCGAAGTCGAGTAATTGTTGTTTGAGCCACAAAATTTGAGCGCAACAATTACTCGCAACAACGTATTCCGCCTCGGCGGTTGACAAAGCAACTGAAACTTGCTTTTTGCTGTGCCAACTTACTAAGGAATTTAAATAAAAATGACAAGTGCCAATGATGCTTTTCCTATCCGATTTGCAACCGGCAAAGTCGGAATCGGAGTAACCAACTGAAGAGGAATCACTTCCCTTAGAGAACCAAAACCCATACTTTGGAGTACCACAAAGGTATCTAAGTATGCACTTGACGGATTTTATATGTGATTCTTTGGGACATGATTGATAACTAGCACACATATATACACTAAACATAATGCCTGGTCGAGATGTAGTAAGATAGAGGAGAGATCCGATTATACATCTATACCTTTTTATATCTTAGGCCTTACCATTTTCATCTCGATCCAAATTAACAGCAATAGGCATTAGAGTGTCGATTACTTTGGAATTTGCCATATCGAAACGCTTAAGTAGCTCATTACAATACTTCGTTTGGATCACGAAAGTTCCTTTTTCAAGTTGCTTGATTTGAAGTCCGAGGAAGTAATTTAGCTCCCTCATCCTGCTCATTTCAAATTCTCCCTGCATCAACTTAGAGAACTCCTTGCTAAGACGCTCATACCATGCCCTAGGGGCTTGTTTGAGACCGTATAAAGCATGCTTGAGCTTATAAACATAGTTGGGATGCTCATGGTTTTCAAAGCCGGGAGGTTGAGATACATAGACCTCTTCATTAATGTGAATGTTTGGGAAAACGCTCTTAACATCCATTTGAAATAATTTGAAATCTTGAGAACAAGCATAGTGTCATACCCCAAAATTTGCCTGTTAATTTTTATGATAAATTGATTCATGCATGACATTCATTTCACATTTGCATTCATTCATTAGCATACATTCTCATATAAATTATAAATTTTAATTTATTTATTATGTGATACAAATATAAGAAAAAAAATAATTTTGGTTATCTGTATGATATAAATAAATTATATATATATATATATATATATATATATATATATATATATATATATATATATATATATATTATATATATATATATATATATATATATATATATATATATAATAGTTTTAATTTAATGATAAATAAAAATAGATTTGAATTTTAATTGTATAATTAAAATTTTAAATTAATTTTATTGGCTAAAGCTCATTAAATTATAATAACTATTTTTTATAATTTAGTGACTCATGTTCCATTTATTCATTATTTATAAATAGTATTTATTTAGTAATTCACGTTTTTTACTTAATAAAATTTATTTATAAGAGTAACATTTTTTTAAGCCCATAAATTATAAAATAATTTTGGTTGATATAAGTAAGAATAATTTTGATTTTTTTTAAATGATGAAAGTAAAAATAGAAATAGGTTTAAATTTAAATTCAATTATGTAACTAAAATTTAAATTAATTTTTATTTAAATTATTCATTATTTATAATAATATTTGTATTAAATAAATATTTAGCAAGGTTAAACCCTAACTCTCCTAAAGTATAGGAAGCGATCCAAATATTTAGCAAGGTTAAACCCTAACTCTCCTAAAGTATAGGAAGGGATCCAAATATTTAGCAAGGTTAAACCCTAAAGTATAGGAAGGGATCCAAATATTTAGCAAGGTTAAACCCTAATCCACACTATTATAAATGCTTCATATGACTGCAGCGAGAAAAGGAAGAGGAAAAAGAGGAGAGATACAGGAGAAGAAGATACACAAGGCAAGGCAGAAGCAAGAAGATTCACGGGCAGGGAAAAGAGAAGCAATCATAAAGCACTCATAGCCTGAATAAGAACAACACACATACAGTGAGCAAGCTAGAAGAATCAAATCCCCAGTAAGTGTTATTATGGAATTTGCATCTAGCATGATTACCTTGCAATACTCCTTAATTCATGCATGAATAATATTTGTTTAATATATATATTGAGATGATGTATTCATGGTTTGGTGGATGTTGATATTGCTTTATTCAAGTATGCATCTGTTCTTGATATGTCATAGCATGTGGGAGAAATTCTGTTTGCATGATTAAAGAATTTTATCTGTCATTTAATTATTATTATATGAGTGTTGTTTCTAGCATGATTATGTTTATTTCACACGCTGTTATTACATAATAATGATGATGATGATATAATGATGATAATATAAATCCTTGGTTGTCTTTAACATGTATGTGTAAGGTTTGTTTTATCATTATCACTTGTAGTAAAGAGAACTAATACATGAGTAAAATAATATAAGCTTCTTGATTTATGCATGGCTATTTTTATTATTGCATGATGATTACATATGATCTTATTTTATGTGTGTGATTTGATATAAGATCAAGTTACAGGTTTGTTGTATTCACATGAAAGAAACAGCATGAGAAAAAATAAAGTAGTGTGCCGTAAGAGAGAAAGTTGTAACATGCATGGTGGTGTTGTGTCAAAATGGAAAAATCTATGTAGAATTAATATATATTTTAATGAAGGCGAATAAATAACGAATGGACCAACATGGCTCGTTAGTAGCTTCCCCCTCATTGCAACGTAGAGGTCCTGGGTTTGAGCCCCCAGGACCTATTTTTTAACTTTTCAATGTTTTACTATGTTTACTCCCTTTCCACTATAATTAAATCACCACTATTTTTCTATTATTAAAATAAAACCAATTAATTAATTTTCTAATTAATATATTATATTAGTTATTTAAACTAGGATATAATTTAATCTAGTTTATTAATTAAATTTTTCATATATCACTTAATTAATTAAAATGGGCTATTTTGAATAATAAAAATCTAATTATATTTTTTTTCCTCTTTTCTTTTAAAATTTCTATCAATTTAGTCTAAGTTTTTCCATAAATTCGTAAAAAAAAAGTTTCTATTATTATAGACTAAAAATATCCTTAATTCATTCTTAAATTTAGTTTATTTATTTCATTTGTCATGAAATTTCTATGTAATAGATTTAATTAGGATTTTTTTTTATTTCTTTCTTTTTAGTTCAATTAGGTTTTATTATTTTGTATGCCATTTTAATTTTGTATTCGTTAATTAAGATTTAGATATTTTATATCCCCTTTTAAATTATGTACCCCCCATCCCAAAGCCATGTAATAGCGTAGTCTTATTTTCCACACTTTAATTTTTCCATACTGTGAATATAACTGTCTAGATGTATGCTAATAGGATTGCATGGAAAGATAAATAATCGAACTTAGATAAATTAATTCAAGATAATATATCATTTCCACACTTGCATCTCTAGGGTAACCCTCTCTTTGTTGCCTTACGATATTACGGTCATGTCCCGCGAATGTGGGGATACCCTTAGCAAAGACCCTTTCGATTAAATCATCATCATCCCTAAACAGATAAGTCATAGTCCCTTCGATCAAAAGGTCAATGTCCCTACAAGATAAATCATAGTCCCTCGAATGTTGTCTTTGAATATATGACTTTGTCCCTCGAACGTTGCCTTCGAATATATGACTTTGTCCCTCGATGACCCTTCGTTGTAGCCTACGATTAAATGATGATCATCCCTTCGAATGCTAAGGTATCCTTACAAATGTTGCCTTCAATGGCCAATCGACGACCCCACGATGTCCCTTTACATCCAAAGGATAAGACTACTTACTTCTCAATAGTAAGGACAGTTTTACCCTCCTAAGGATAGGAAGTACCTATAAAGACCTTGGTTAGGTATAACTCTTAAATGCTTGCTCACAGCTTAAAATACTTTTCACACCTCACACTTTTCAAAACATCTTTTAGAAAATCAACACTTGGTATACATTCGCACTAGAATCATCGCCGAGTTATATTTTTCTAAACATCTTTCAAAATCAAACGAGATAAACACTTTGTATACATTCGTACAAGAATCATTACAAAGTTAAACTCTCCTTTCAAAATATTTTCTAAACACACCACATTTCTCAAACACTTTCTCAAACAAGGAAAACATAAGTGAGTTAAGCAATTAAGAGCCCATGGATAACCATGGATACAAAGGGTGCTAACACCTTCCCTTTGTATAATGTACCTCCCGAACTCAAAATCTAATCAAGGTCTTTCCTGTTCTTTTCCGCCTTTCCTTATTGGATAAAAGAAAAGTCGGTGGCGACTCTTGCTATCCGTAACATTGCTTTTCAAAGCAAAAACACAAAGTCAGTTCACCGTATCACAGAACTGGCGACTCTGCTGGGGAATCTTAAAAAGAGAGGTTACCTTAAAGATAAGATCACTTATGTTTTCGAATTGTTTCTTTGTCTGATTTACTTTTAAGGGATTGTTTGGGTATTCTATGCTTGAGTGAAAGATCCTATACCCGGATCTAGTGTACCTTAGGTAAGTAGCAAGAGATCATCGCGACTGTCCGGCGTATAGTGGAATGGTTAAAATGATGGCTACGGTTAATGTGACACTTTGGACGTCCTGATGTTCCTCATGTTTACTTGAGGAAAAATTTGGCGTCTGCGTGGTGTCATCAAAGCATTAACCAGACCTTTAGAACCCTAATTGATTCATCCTAGCCATTAGAAAGTATTGAGATAACTGACTTCGGTTCCGACTGGGGTTGGTTGATACTCTATACTACACTCTTTGAGATTGGACTTTAGGGAAATTTTGGTCAACCGCTTGGTGTTGCACTTAAGTGGACTTAAGGAAAGGTCAATGATTTGAGATCCTTCTAGAACCCGGTTACTATTCTAGGACAGGTTGAACCAACCAAACTTCAGTGCGGAGGGTACTTACCTATGGAACTCATGCAAGCCTTAAAACCTAGGAATGATTGTGGTGTGACTTGTTTGTGCTTGTTACTTACTTGATATCATAACATCATAACATCATAACATCATGACATCATGGCATTGTACTAACCATTTCGAGGACTTAGGGATTTAACTTTGCTCTGTTTTGTAGGGCTATGGCTTCCAAGAAGACCATCCGGATCAATTTTGTAGCGACCTCTCCTCAACTCAAGGATTTAGTGTTGGAACTTCCCGATCATGCTCAATTCATCAAGAAACATGGTTATCTCCTCAATTTAGTTACCACCGGTTTCAAGGAAGATATGATGAGAGTTCTATTCCAGTTCTTCGATCCTAAACATCATTGCTTCACCTTCCCAGATTATCAGTTGGTACCCACATTAGAAGAATTTTCCAGGTTGCTTGGGATACTTATCCTTGATCAAACACCTTTCAGTGGTTTAGAAAAGATTCTGAGGTCTGAAGAGGTTGCCGCGGCTTTACACATGACAAAGTCCGACATTGAAACTAATTGGGTAACAAGAAGTGAAGTTAAGGGTTTACTTGCCAAATTTCTAATAAATAAGGCCCGAGAATTCCTAAAAGCTATGAGTGTCCACGCTTTCGAAGATGTTCTAGCATTACTAATCTATGGTTTGGTGCTATTTCCTAATCCGGATCAATTCATAGACATGAATGCTGTTAAGATATTTCTCACTCATAACCCTGTGCCCACCTTGCTTGGAGACATTTTGCATTCCCTTCACACTCGTACTATGAAAAGGCAAGGGACTTTCATGTGCTGCGTACCTTTATTATCTAGGTGGTTTATTTCGCACCTTCCTCAATCAGTCTTGAAGAATGAGCAAAATTTGAAATGGTCTCAAAGGATAATGTCGCTCTCCCATTCAGACATCCATTGGTGTCCCCAACCCAAAGAAAATGTTATCATCATTGACCGTTGTGGAGAATTCTCTAACGTACCACTCCTGGGGATAAGAGGAGGTATTACTTATAATCCTGCTTTAGCCCTACGTCAGTTTGGTTATGCTCGAAGAGATGGTCCACGTGAAATAATTATCCAAGGCACTATGTTTGACTATGACAACGATTCTCAAGGTCTTCGTCAAAGGTTTGTACGAGCTTGGGGCATGGTGAAAAGAAGTACTTTAGGACAGAAAAACTCTATTCCTATGGAACCTTATCTCAGATGGGTACGCGCCAGAGCTCGTGAGCTTATCATGCCATATCTTGCAATCGGACCTCTGATTGTTGAACCAAAAGTTGAAGGAGGTACCCCTCAGATCATTCCTTATCCAGATATGCCTATCAATGTTGAAGAATTGAAGAAATCTTGGATCCAGTTGAGAGAGGAAAGGGATACTTTTGAAGCTCAGTTCTGTGTTGAAAGGAAGAAAGTATTAGAGCTCACCAGCCAACTTAATGAGGAACGAAGTCTCAATGCATATCTCCGTCCAAAAAGAAGCTGTCCCTAGGAGACTTCAGCTTTCATTTTTTCTTGTAATGAACATTGATTAAAGAAATTATTAATAAAAGTTCCCCTTTTTGGTGGTTTACGCAAAGTTAAATTCCAAAAGTCCTTGAAAACATTTCATACATTGCATAGCATAACATAACATTGCATAACAGGTACTCTAAAGGATCAATGTTCTCACGGTCTTCCTCTCAAACAAAAAATGGCCCTCGAACAAACTGTCAAGGATCTCCAGGCTCAGAATGCTCAATTCCAGGAGATGATCTTGAACTTATCCAAGGGGCAGGAGGAACTGAAGACTCTATTGATCGAGAAGAAGAAGGACAAGAAATCTGTGAGTTACATTAACTTGGGAAGAAGGCTTAAAGGACAGGCTCCAGGAGTCAAGATTGGAATTCCGAAGGATAAAGAAGATGAGACAGAAAATGATTCGGAAGATGAGAATGCTGATCCCTTCAACCCTGAGGACGACTATGAAAATTATGAAAATGAACAGTACTCTCCGAAAGATGATAAGTATAAGTTGCTGGAAGAACGTATGCTAGCTATGGAGGGTCAGAAGGCGCCCGGTCTGCATTTTGAAAGCTTAGGCCTAGTCTCTGATGTGGTCATTCCTCGCAAATTCAAGGTCCCCGCTTTCACTAAGTATGATGGTGCGTCTTGTCCTCAGATGCATCTGAGAGCTTATGTGAGAAAGATCCAGCCGTATACCACTGATAGGAAGCTATGGATCCATTTCTTCTAAGAGAGTCTGTCCGGCACACAGTTAGAGTGGTATTATCAGCTCGAGAGCTCTAACATCAGCACCTGGACTGATTTAGCGATAGCTTTCTACAAGCACTACCAGTATAATTCTGAATTAGCACCTACTCGGCTACAGCTGCGGAATATGACTATGGGCTCTAAAGAAAGCTTCAAAGAATATGCTCAAAAATGGAGAGACTTGGCTGGCAGAGTCAAACCCCCTATGACTGATCGAGAATTAGTGGACATGTTCATGGGTACACTGACTGGCCCATTCTACAGCCATCTATTGGGAAGTTCCTCATCGGGTTTCACTGAACTTATATTGACGGGTGAACGTGTTGAAAGCGGCATTCGAAGTGGAAAGATACAGGCGGCTACCTCTGCAAGCACCAAAAAGTCCTATCAGGGGAAGAATGAATCAAATGCTGTGTACGGTCAAAGGGGTCATAACAAGAAAAATCGTGACCATACTGTTGGAGCAGTTACGATTGCAGCAGCGCCATCTCAAAACTTCCAACACAGACAAGACAGGCCAAGAAGGCAGTTTACCAAGATCAATATGACTTTAGCACAAGCACTGCAGGGTATGCTAAAAGCAAATTTAATTACCCTCAAAGATCCTCCTGCAAATCCCAACACTACTTCTCCTCGTTATAATCCCAATGCCAGGTGTGCATATCACTCCGATAGCCCCGGGCATGATACAAACGATTGTTGGTTGTTGAAGAATAAGATTCAGGATATGATCGACGCTGGAGAAATTGAATTTGATCCTCCGGAGACTCCTAATGTCATCACTGCTCCTATGCCTAATCATGACAAGACTGTTAATGCTGTGGATGACAATTCTCACATTACTAATGTAGCTGACTTAGCATCTCCTCTCCTGATCATCAAGAAGAATTTATTGCAAGCTGGTTTATTTCCGGGTTGTGCTGAAAATTGCGATCTCTGTATACTCCGACCCAATGATTGCTTGAAGTTGAGGAATGGTATTCAACGGCTGATGGATGATCGTACAATTCTCTTTAAAAAGATTCCTGAGGTGGAAAACCCTATTGAAGAAATATCTGTGATTGCTAGGTCCAAAGTTCCAGTGAAGATTACCGCTACTAGAGTGCCTGTGAAGATTACTGTTGAGCCCAAGGTAGCTCCCCTAATTAATACTGCACCTGGCCCAGTACCGTATTCCTTAAGCAAAGCCATTCTGTGGAATTATGGAGGTGATGTTTACATCCACGGCATAAAGCAAGATGATAATTTTGCTAATCCTAATGACGTTGACATTGTTGGGACTAGTAAAATTACTCGAAGTGGAAGGATCTTCTCTTCATAAATCTCACCTCCCGCCCCTGAAACTCGAGGAAAGGGACCAGTAATCAATCCTTCTCAGTCAAAGACACCAGTCGAAGTTACTACCGAAGATGTTGCCAAGCAGGAAATGGAAGAAATGCTGAAAATCATCCGTAAGAGTGATTTTGATGTGGTAGAACAGCTGGGGCATCCTTAGTCTAAAATTTCGATGTTATCCTTGTTGTTATCTTCTGAATCTCATGTCAATGCGTTGATAAAATTCTTGAAGACCGCTCATGTACCTCAGGAGACATCTGTCGATCAGTTAGAAAATTATGTTGCTAACTTGGCTGTTGATAATGGCATAGGCTTTTCTGATGCTGACCTGACACCAGCAGGAAAGAATCACAATAAAGCTCTGCATATCTCCATTGAGTGTAAGGGGATCACCTTGTCTCATGTGTTGATCGACAATGGCTCTTCTTTGAATGTGCTCTTGAAAGCCGTGCTCGATAAGCTTGACTGTAAAAGCATTGAACTGAAACCTAGTGACGTTGTGGTGCGTGCTTACGATGGTGCGAAGAGTGTTATCCAGGGTGAAGTGGTTCTCCCTATCAAGATAGGACCTCAAGTCTTCAACACTACCTGTTACGTAATGAACATTCGTCCTGCCTATTCCTGCTTGCTGGGACGCCCTTGGATCCATGGGGCAAGTGCTGTAGCTTCGTCTCTCCATCAAAAGTTGAGGTATCCAATAGAGGGAAAGATTGTCACTGTGTGTGGAGAAGAAGAGCATATTGTCAGTAGTGTGCATACCTTCAGATACGTCGAGATGGATGGTGAATTCTTTGAGACTCCTTCTCAGTCATTTGAAGTAGTTCCTCCGACCAGTCCTGTCCTTAAGCCAATTTCCCGTGTGCCCAAGGTTATTCGTGCTCCTCCTGCTATGATTTCTCTGAAAGATGCTCAAGCCGTGGTTGAAGATGGTGGTCGTACTGGCTGGGGTCAACTGATCGATGTACCGTACATGTCTGATAAATTTGGCCTGGGGTTTAGCTCTGAAATGATAGTCGAAGATCAGATTAATGTTGTGCAGGATGCTGATAGCGATTGCGACTTGGATAGCTAGATTTTCCCAATAATTGGTGACGGACTCAATAATTGGAAGGCTGAGGACACTATCCCGATTTCCTTTAGTCATGAGTAATTGTTATTGCTTATTTTAGTGTTTCAAATTTTGTAATTTTTATTATGAACAATTGAACTTCTTAAAGCATTGTGTCTATGCCCGGGGCACAATAGCTAATTTGTTAAGGGTTTTGTCATTTTCATAAGCATATTCACATTCAATAAATCAATGGACTTTTTGCATTCAAATATTGCGCTCTTTATCTTTCCTGTCATCTTTCAAATAAGCTATGTTTTCTTACACACACTCACGTAACAAACTGCAGATCCATATCCACTCTGGATCCTGTTGATAATAATTCTGCTACTATTAATTATGGCTTTAAGAATACGATCTACCAAGCCGAGGATGAAAGTGAGGAAGATTGTGAAGTGCCTGGAGAGCTTGCCAGACTGTTACTGCAAGAAGAAAAGACTATACAGCCGCATGAGGAATCAATTGAAATTGTAAATCTGGGTACTGAAGTAGACAAGAAAGAAGTCAAAATAGGAGCAGGCTTGGAAAACAGTGTCAAAGAAAGATTGATTCAGATGTTACATGACTATGTAGAGATTTTTGCTTGGTCTTATGAAGACATGCCAGGACTGGATACTGATATAGTAGTACATCGTTTGCCGATGAAGGAAGATTGTCATCCTGTTAAGCAAAAGGTTCGTCGCATGCGTCCTGAAATGTCTGAGAAAATCAAAGCCGAGGTTATGAAACAATTTAATGCAGGTTTTCTAGCTGTTACTTCTTATCCTCAATGGGTTGCTAATGTGGTACCAGTGCCAAAGAAGGATGGTAAGGTGCGAATGTGTGTAGATTACAGAGATTTGAATAAAGCAAGTCCCAAAGATGATTTTCCACTTCCGCACATTGATGTTCTGGTAGATAACACCGCTCAACACAAGGTATTCTCATTCATGGATGGATTCTCAAGTTATAACCAGATTAAGATGGCACCTGAAGACATGGAGAAAACTACGTTTGTGACGCAATGGGGCACTTTCTGTTACAAAGTAATGCCATTCGGTTTAAAGAATGCAGGGGCAACATACCAGCGTGCTATGGTGGTTTTGTTCCATGATATGATCCATCATGAAATAGAGGTATATGTGGATGACATGATAGCCAGATCTCATACTGAAGAAGAACATCTCGATCATTTATACAAACTGTTTGAGAGGTTGAAGAAATACAAGTTGAGATTGAACCCGAACAAATGCACCTTTGGAGTAAGATCCGGTAAGCTCTTGGGCTTTATTGTCAGTGGTAAAGGAATTGAGGTCAACCCGGCTAAGGTGAGAGCTATTCAAGAAATGCCAGTTCCCCGTACAGATAAAGAAGTCAGAGGTTTCTTGGGACGCTTGAATTACATTGCCCGATTTATCTCCCATTTGACTGCTACTTGCAAACCCATCTTCAAATTACTGAGGAAAAATCAAGAGATAATATGGAATGATGAATGTCAAGAAGCTTTTGACAAAATCAAGAAGTATCTCCAAGAACCTCCAATTCTGATGCCACCAGTTGAAGGAAAACCTCTAATCATGTATTTGACTGTGTTAGAAAATTCAATGGGGTGTGTGCTGGGGCAACATGACGAGTCTGGTCGAAAAGAGCATGCAATATACTACCTTAGCAAAAAGTTTACCGACTGTGAAACAAGATATTCACTGCTTTAGAAAACTTGCTGTGCTTTGGCTTGGGCTGCTCGCCGACTAAGACAGTATATGTTGAATCATACCACTTTATTGATTTCTAAGATGGATCCTATCAAATATATATTTGAAAAACCTGCTCTCTCCGAAAGAATAGCAAGATGGTGTTGCAACCTTAAAATTGGAATGCGAAAAAAAAACAATCGGCGAAGAAAGACAGGAGAGTCGCCACCGTGTGTTATTTATCCCAAAGGAGGGAAAGGAAACGCTCGAAGTAAACCTGGAAAAAGGAAAGGACAAGACAGGGTCTCGCAACCAAATCTTGGGTTCGGGAGTCGATTATGCGAAGGGAAGGTATTAGCACCCCTACGCATCCGTAGTACTCTACGGGATCCACTTTTGTAGTTCTTGTCTAAAGGGTGTGGGTTTATCTAATGTGTTATTTACTAAAAAAGGGGGGTCAAAAGAAAATGACTCGCACGGATGTCGCATCCACTGCATACGTATCTCATTTGAATATGAGAATCAGAGTCTTCGTAGCTCGGCTACCTAGGGGTTAAGGGTAATTGTGCCCGCTAAGACATCGCGTCTTATGCCTACGTATCTCATATGGAATGAAAATTAGAGCAAGCCGTAGTTCGGCTAACTACGGGGTTATGGATTGGGTTTTGGACGAACGACGTTACTATGCAATCTACCGGATGCTCGACCTTTGGAGACTTACTCACCTGTAGTAGAAGGAGTTAATGTGTTCTTGGGAAAAGAAAAATCAATGAGTTGGTAGGGTTAGGGATGCTCATGCAAAAAGGAGTCCTGGACAAAGGAACCTGTAAAAAAAATAAACACACAAAACATTGCCTCCTATCGAGGTCTTCCAGCTAAGAAAGCGGTAAAAATACGGGAAAATGTAAAAGTACAACACGGATGAAGATCAGAGGTAACAGCAATTAAAGGAACGATAAACCCTGAGATCCTTCCAAGCTAACATCATCAAAGAAAGTGGGTCAGTACAGGTAATCGAAATGAACCTCCAGGGGTTATCCCACAAATAAAGTGGAACACCAGACAAACCATCTCTATAAGAGTCATATGAGCCCTCACAAAACAAAACTCAACAAACAGGTTAGAGAAACAAAATAGGGTAACCAAGAGTTGCCCCCAAATCAAAATGTACCCACATCAATCATGCCATTAAAATTCACAAAAAGCTCACAAAAAGCAACCAAGGGTATGAGGCCTAAACCTCTTGTCAAACACATGCATCAAAAGGGTATCAAATTCACCCATAATACCTCATACATTTAGAGCATTCAAATTAAAGGCATAAAGATGATGGATATAGGGCAAACCTGATTGGAGAGATCGGTTGAAATCAAATGGCACGCCTGGATTTGCAAACCAATGTTAGGGTTTGCTTGAGCTGAAAGTGTGTGAGTCGGAATGAACCTTTCAGAGTTGCCTGGAGGTTGTTGCAGATTAATTCTCACTCTCTCTGTCTAGGTTTCTCTCCAGGTTTTGTCCAGGGTTTTGTTCCAAGGAAACCTCAGAGTATTTTGCTTCTCTTCCTTTTTCTGTCTGTTCTCTCTCTTTTATAACTTGATTTTCATGGCTTTGTGGACTCAAATGAGAGAGGTCCAAGTCCAAGATTTTTTATTTTATTTTATTTTATTAAACTTTTTTTTTTCGTTTTTTTTTTCAAAACACGTGGGCTTCGCCTAGCGAGCATGACAGCTCATGAACAAACCTTTGCTCCTTCAAGATTAACGTTTTGACTGACGAATAGACCCCTGTTGGAAGTAACTCAAGTCTTTCCCTTGTGTTGACTGATCATCTAAATAGAACCCACAAAGTGTCCTGGGTGATGTTCAAGCTTCTTGGAGCTAATCCCGATTGACATGATGAAATGCAATATGAAATGTTAAATGACCTAAAAATGAATGTGTGAATAAGGAGGGCAAATTTTGGGGTGTTACAGCTGCCCCTATTCAGTCATCAGCTAACCCGAGTAGGATGAAAGCGAACAGCTTATCAGACAAACAGGGTGAGCTGTGATTGAATACCAAAGACAGACCGAAAATTTGCGCTCCGAAGACACCACAAAAATGCTGAAATACACCGCGCTGTTTATTTCTCTTCCGATCCTCTGGCTGAATCTGAATCAGTCTTCTGACTTAATCTGGAGTTTCGATCCTCTGGCTGAATATATACTCAATTTAGTCTCTGGTTGGATGTTAATTTTGATCCTCGGGCTGGATACGGTTTCAATCTTCTGGCTAGATCTTCTTCGATCTTCTGGCTAGATCTCCTTTGTTTCGATTCTCTGGCTGAATCTATTTTCTTTGATTCTCTGGCTGAATCTACTTCGATCTTCTGGCTAGATCTGAATTGTTTCGATTCTCTGGCTGAATCTATTTCTGGTCTTCGGGCTAGACCTGACTTTGATCTTCTGGCTAGATCTTCTTCGATCTTCTGGCTAGATCTGAATTGTTTCGATTCTCTGGCTGAATCTATTTATTTTTCGGTCTTCGGGCTAGACCTGACTTTGATCTTCTGGCTAGATCTGGATTGTTTTGATGATAAATTCCCATCATCAGGACCTCGCATCTGGGGCATGCGCTGGTTGACCCTCTTTCGAAATCTACAGTCTTCATGTTAGATATGCAGCTTCGAGAATATCTCACTTTTGGGCTTCGTACATATTCTTCAGGCTAGAACATGTTATAACGACTCTTCGATTAGACTTTGTTTTTTAAATGCGATCCACGGGCTGGATCCTCTTGTAGGTTTATTTTCTGTTGAGCTGTCAATCTATTCCTTCGGCTGGCTTGCTGGAGAAATAACGCTCGTAGTCGACTCTCAGGCTGAATCTTCGAAATGACCCTCAGGCTGGATCTCTGGAAAACGATTCTCAGGCTGAATCTTCGAATTGACCCTCAGGCTGGATCTCTGGAACAACGATTCTCAGGCTGAATCTTAAAAAATGACCCTCAGGTTGGATCACTGGAAAACGATTCTCAGGCTGAATATTCAAAATGACCCTCAGGCTGGATCACTGGAAAACGATTCTCAGGCTGAATCTTAAAAAATGACCCTCAGGTTGGATCACTGGAAAATGATTCTCAAGCTGAATCTTCAAAATGACCCTCAGGCTGGATCACTCACACTTGATCCTCTGGCTGGATCTCATGACTCTGGTTGTAAAGCAATTCTTCAGTCTGCTTTGGAGGACCTGTTTATCAGCTTATGTGTATGCTTGATATGATATGCGTGCAAATGCAAATGTTATGCATGGTGTAAAAAGAAAAAAAAGAAATCTGCTTGGGGAAGCAACTCTGGTAGGGAGCGGATCGCTGTATCAATCCTTGAATGCTCTGTGGGGAATGATCCGTCTGCCGGGACCGGGGAACCACCGAAAATAAATCGGCTACTCTCTGGGGAGTTGACCTTGTTGGGAGAGTATCAACCATGAGAACTTTGCTTGGCGACTTCACTGGGGAAATGTCGCGGGAATCGACCTTTGCTGGGGATATGAACTTGCTAATCGTCCTCAAGTTGGGGATTAAAACAAATCTGTTAAAAATAATCTGTCGGGGAATGAGATGAACACTGGGAACACCTCCCTCTTGCCTGTTGGGTATGCGACTACTCCGCTGTTGCTGGGAAGATACAGTCTGGCACTGTCGACTCTACTGGGGATATACAGTCTGGATACTGTCAACTCTACTGGGGAACCTGCTCTGCAGAGGAGAGGCTTTGTCAACCGCTTATGGGTGAGGATTCATGACATGGCATCCGGTTCCTGTGACCTGTAACCAAAAAATACACGTATTCCCCGGGGAATTACTCGGTTTGAATTCACCGTCCAGGATTAAGCATATTCAAAGCAATTTTTACTGTTTTCCTGCGCAAGTCATCTGCAAAAGCCACCATTACATTCAGATGCAATATGTTTCCTCAAGAATTCAGACATCTTTTGCAAAAAAACTGATAAATGAAAAGTAAAGAGGCTTTTTAACTGAATTATTCGACTTTTGTTGGTTTGAAAAATTTGTGCCAGGAATATGCGAGTACATCAGGAAGCTGATCCCTGGAAAGAGGCGATCGCTATAAATTCAACAAGAGAAACTATCCTAATGGCAATGTGGAAACGGGGTCCCACTGAGTTTCGACTCTGCTATGGCTCGTATGTCCTCAAGACGCTCAGCTCATATTGCCGGATTGAATGAAACAGTGATGTAACACGGATGAACTCAGATCGCAGTTATTCGCTTATTCCCTAACTTTTGCGTGGACCGCCCTTTTGGGTTTTCAATCCACCGGGATACCCTTTTTTGCCTGAGCCGCCCTTTCGGATTTTCGACTCACCAGGTGTACATTTTTTTTTTATATCCCTAATTTTTGCCCGAACCTCTTCATTCTTTTTTTTGGTTCGTCGGGATGCCCCTTTTTTGCCTGGACTATTCTTTTTACTGTCCAGCGGGTCTATTTTATGCGAAGTATTTTTTAACTGCGTCTGAGTTGATAGGGGACGGGAAGTCTTCGCCATCCATGGTTGTTAGCATCAGAGCTCCGCCAGAGAAAACTCTTTTAACCACGTATGGACCCTCGTTGTTCGGTGTCCATTTGCCCTTGTGATCTGTGTTGGGAGGAAGAATTCTTTTGAGTACCAATTCACCGAATTGATACTCCCGAGGGCGTACTTTCTTATCAAACGCTCTCTTCGTCCGTCTCTGATATAGCTGGCCATGGCATATAGCTGCTAGTCTCTTTTCCTCAACTAGGCTTAGCTGATTGTATCGAGAACGGACCCATTCTGCTTCGTCCGACTTCATTGTTGGTGCAGGGAAAAGTTATTCTGGCACAAAATGGCATATGAACCCCCTCCGATGTGATCAATATTGCACCAACTCCGCGACCATTGACGTTGATCGCCCCATCAAACATCATAATCCATTTGGATTCAGGGTCAGGCCCCTCCTCCGGGAGTGGTTCCTCGCAATCTTTCGATTTGAGAAACATGATGTCCTCATCAGGAAAGTCGAACCTCATAGGTTGGTAATCATCAATCGGTTGCGCGGCAAGATAGTCTGACAAGACACTTCCTTTGATGGCTTTTTGTGAAGTGTATTGGATGTCATACTCTGTCAGCATCATTTGCCACCTAGCAACCCTGTTGGCTTTTCAAAAATATACTTGACTTGATCCATCTTTGATATCAATAGAGTCGTGTGAGTCAACATATACTGTCTTAGTCGGCGAGCAGCCCATGACAAAGCGCGGCAAGTTTTCTCGAGCAGTGAGTATCTTTGTTCACAGTCGGTAAACTTTTTGCTAAGGTAGTATATTGCATGCTCTTTTCGACCTGACTTGTCATGCTGACCGAGCACACAACCCATTGACCTTTCTAACACAGTCAAGTACATGATCAACGGTCTTTTCCTCTCGGCCTGTAGACTGGCCCCGATCTTGATCTCTTTCTTGTCGTCCTCAGTACCAATGTTGACGGTCTCAACCACCTCCTGATAGGGTGTGATAGCTCGGCCCTCCTGTTTCAACAACCTGGCCAACTCCTCAGGCAATTCACAATCTTCCTCAACCCCTTCTTCGGCTTGATAGATAGGATTGTCGAAGTCATACTTCGCCATAACAGTGTCGTTAGCAGTGAGATCCGGGTGATCAGTTTTACGAGGTGTTTTTTGGAAATAAAAACGAAAAAGAAACATGAAAAAGAAACATTGCCGTTTTTGTAAAAGTAAAAATAATTGAAAGAAAGAGAACACAAAATTGTTTGCAAAAGCTGTCCTTTATTGATGATGAAAATAATTGTGAAATGTAACTAAATGGATGGTCTTACAGATGAGTCATTACACCTTGGTCAAAGTGTAAGACTTTGTTATGCATGTGATAAAAGGAAAACAATAAAAATTACTCCTTCAGTAGAGTAAACCGGACGACTTTTTCAGACGACCAATTGTCGAGCTTTTCTCCTGGGACACACGGGCGAATCCAGCTATCTAAGTCACAGTCGCTGTCAGCCTTGTCTTCATCTGCAGCATTGACGGTGTGGGGAGAAACCAAACCCCCACTGGATAAAGTACCGACTTCATTCTTCTGAGACCCCGGAGTATACCCTAATCCAAACTTGTCTTCTTTTATGATTGGCTCCACAAATTTGCCCCAGCCTTAACCACTTCAACACCTTGCTTGTATGAAGAGATAGAAGTCCCGACCTTCTCAGACTCAGGTGAAAAGACTGTTTCGGGCGCGACCTCACTGATGTTTATGGCTTCGAAGCCCTGACACAGCATCTCATGCATCTCGCCATCCATCTCCACATACTTAAATGTAGACAGGTGGCTAACAAAAATATCCTCTTCACCACAGACGGTGACGATCTGACCTTCTAGTCCATATTTGAGCTTCTGGTGGAGAGTAGAAGTAACAGCACTGGCATCATGAATCCAGGGTCGACCTAGCAGACAGCTATAGATAGGCTGGATATCCATCACATAAAAGGTACTCTTGAATACATGCGGTCCAATCTTAACTGGCAACTCAACTTCGCCACAAACAGCTCGCTTAGAGCCATCAAAACCCCTCACAACTAAGTTACTTGGCTTCAGGATGATGCCATCGCAATCCAACTTCGTTAAGGCTTTCTTTGGGAGAACATTCAGAGAAGAACCTGTATCAACCAAAACATGGGAAAGCACCGTCCCTTTGCATTCCATTGTGATATGCAAGGCTTTGTTGTGATTCCTGCCCTCAGATGTTAGGTCATAATCGGTGAAACCTAGCGCATGGCTAGTGTGTACATTCGAAACTACCGACTCCAGCTGGTTAACAGTTATCTCTAGGGGAACATAAGCCATATTGAGTACTTTCAACAAGGCTGCTCTGTGTGCCTCAGAGCACATCAATAGTGAGAGAATGGAGATCTTTGAGGGTGTCTGATTTAGCTGTTCGACTACCTTGTAGTCACTTTTCTTGATAATCCTCATAAACTCATCCACTTCCTTCTCGAATGCGGTCTTAGGAGGAGCTTCCTCGGTAGTAACCTCTTCGATGGATACCTATTTTCCTTTAGCCTTGGAAGTTGCCTCAGCTTCAGCATTCATGCATAATGTTGATGGTGCAAATAGGCATCCACTACGAGTGAAGCCATCAATTCCTCCAACATTGTCTACCGCGGAGCTACCAATGTCAATGTCTTCTTCGTTAACTTTCTTCCCCTGACAGTAGATATCAGCCCCATAGTGCCACGGGATAGCACTGTCTTTCTCATACGGAACAGGTCCTGGTACCGTGATGGTGACCGGACCAATCAAAGACGGTTGAGGGTTGTCAGAGTAAATTGGTGTTGGACTTTCTGGGAAATATATTGTTGTCGGAGCGGGTCTCTCGGGAACATATATTTCTTCAGGAGTGAAATAAAACGTTACTGTCGACACATCATTCTTCACTAGACGAGTCTGATCGAACTGAAGACAACCTTCATCTATCAGTTGTTGAATACCCCTTCTCAAACTATCACATCCGTTCTCGGCGTCTTGACAATTTTTGCACTCTTCCCCACAGCCCGAGAAAATCTGTCTTTTCAAAAGTCGGTCTTTAACTACCGATAGCGAAGTCTTCACTTTAGCCACATCAGAAACCAAATTCAAAGTTTCCGCACTATCAACAACATTAATCCTCTGCCCGCCGTGAGCTAGCATAGGGTTTTGGATAACATTAGGCACCGGAGAAAAATTGATGGCCTGGGCCTCTCTCAAATCTTGTACCTTTAGCTGGAGAGCCTTGCAATTATCTGTTGTATGGTCAGGTGCGTTGGAGTGAAAAGCACATCTGGCGTTGACATCATAACCTCTAGGCAGATTGTTGGGATCGACCGGTGGGGCCAGAGTTCTCAACGTAACCAGATTCATGTCAATCAGCTTGGGAAGTAATACAGAATAAGGCATTGGGATTGGCTCAATGACCCGGTCCGCCTGCCTTGGACGTTGTTGATGGGGTCTCTGCTGACCCGGATTACCTCATTGTTGTTGATTGTTGTACCTGGGTTGTTGTTGTGGATGATACTGCGGTGAGGAACAGGTGTTGGAATAGTGACTGCGGCCACTTGATCTTGATAATAATTAGGGCGTCCTCTGCCACTGCCTCTGCCGGCATATACAACACTCGTCTCAACTTCTCTTCTTCGCTGACCGTTACCAGCAAACGGTTTCTTGGGAACTGATGAGTTGGAAGCACTGGTGTCTTGAATTCGGCCCCTCTTCAACAGACTCTCGATCCTTTCTCCAGCAATCACTATCTCTGCAAAGCTGATTGACGGGTAAGCAGCCAATCTCTCGATATAATTGCCTTGAAGAGTGTTCATGAACATGTCCACCATCTCCCTTTCAGACATAGGGGGTTGGACGGATGCAGCAATCTGTCTCCAACGCTGAGCATATTCTCTAAAGGTTTCCTTGGCAGTCTGAGACATTCCTTGCAACAAGGTCCGATTTGGAGCCATGTCCAAGTTGTATTGATATTGCTTGACAAAAGCCTCTGCCAAGTCTTTCCAGCTCTTGATAGTAGTACGAGACAAATGAGAATACCATTCACGAGAAGCTCCAGTTAGACTGTCTTCAAAATAGTACATCCACAGCTTTTCATCTTCCGTGTGAGCTCCCAACCTTCCCAGATAAGATTGGAGATGAGTGCGTGGGCAAGAAGCCCCGTTGTATTTCTCAAAAGTAGGGGGTTTGAACTTGTGAGGGATCCTTACTCCCTGAACCAGACCAAGATTGGTGACATCAAAACCTAAGGAATTTTGAGACTCCAAAGATTTGAGCTTCTCAGCAAGCTCATCCATACGGCGAGTGGTCTCGAGGGCCTCGTCGTGCAAAGAAAATTGATCATACTGACAATCTTCAGTAACGGGGCGCCCGTTAATCCGAATCCCTTGATTCACATTGTACCTTCCGCCAATACCATTCCCAACATTTCCCGTGTTGCCAACATTACCCGGGTTTCCATCAACATTTGCGTTACCCGCGTTTCCAGTGTTCACAGGGTTATCAGCGTTCCCAGGGTTACCAGGGTTCCCCTCAGCACTTGGTATTTCCACCTCTGGATCGAGCCTCGGTTGCTCAACCAATTCCTTCAGCTTCGCCTGGCCTTCTGCCATACCAGTCATCAATGTCATGAACTGATCCATCCTTTCACGCATATCAGCCAGTTCTTTCTGTATCTGGTCCATTGCTAGTCGTGGACGGTTTTCCTTTGTCGGGTACCTGCGAACTCGCTTGGGACCAATAACTGTCTGCAACAGGGAACAAACATTAGACATTGCGGTGACACCTGCAAAACAAACAAGGGTTAGTATGCATGGTATGCGATGCACTGCTTATTCAATTTTAAGGCCCCCCCTTAAAAATGGAATACCCTGCAAATGAATAAGCATGAGATGTTGGATGCAAATATGCGAATGATGTTATGCAATGCAATGGCATGTCAATCAGAATTGCTGGATCCGCTTGAACATCTGTCAGGTTGCACTGCCTGGAGAGAAATTAAGAGGATCAAGCAAAGCACACCAAACAAAGGTCATGGGATGGATCATGTTATCCTTAATATCAACCATCCATTTTTGGTGGATTATGGTTTACACCTTATCAACACCCAAGTTTCATTGATATTAAGGATACCTGAATGGATCAACCATGAATCAAGGGTTTGTTGCAAGTCACGAGCATGAAGTTTAGGTTAAGAACCACCCAAAGGGAGTGTACTAAGGTTTAAACCTGCCAAACATGTTCTACAAAAGGTTCCCATAGTCATCATCCCATCTTTCAGATATTATCGGAGGAACCACTACTCGTATTCCAAAAATATTCTCAAGAGAGACTCTTATGAGTGTAGTATCGCGTAACAATAGTATCAAATCTTACACTTGAACGACTTTCTCACTACATCCTACGAATAGGCCAAGATGGGTTTGGTAAACTAAGGTCCTTGGCTTCTAAGGTCTATATTGGAAAAAGTAATGTCTAACCACAACTTACTTGTGTGACATTATTGATCTCAACATGACCTCCACCAAGTGAATGTGCTTGAAAGTCAACTTGCTAAGGAATAACTCCACACAAGTCAACAAGACTATGCCATTCTCCTATCCTGAGTGCACTCGAGTTCGGGTATAGAACTCATCTCACAAACAGAACTAGCAGATACGGCAGTCATATGTACACAATGCAATAAAGCAGGTAAATGCTGAAAGATAAAAAACTGTACAAAAGAATAAACACCCAATAAACAAACAACCTACAAAAGCTAGGAGGGACTCGCTTAGGGAAACCGGGTCCCCAGCAGAGTCGCCAGCTGTCGCAACCTTAAAAATGGAATGCGAAAAAAAAAACCGGCGAAGAAAGACAGGAGAGTCGCCACCGTGCGTTATTTATCCCAAAGGAGGGAAAGGAAACGCTCGAAGTAAACCTGGAAAAAAGAAAGGACAAGACAGGGTCTCGCAACCAAATCTTGGGTTCGGGAGTCGATTATGCGAAGAGAAGGTATTAGCACCCCTACGCATCCGTAGTACTCTACGGGATCCACTTTTGTAGTTCTTGTCTAAAGGGTGTGGGTTTATCTAATATGTTATTTACTAAAAAAGGGGGGTCAAAAGAAAATGACTTGCACAGATGTCGCATCCACTGCATACGTATCTCATTTGAATATGAGAATCAGAGTCTTCGTAGCTCGGCTACCTAGGGGTTAAGGGTGATTGTGCTCGCTAAGACATCGCGTCTTATGCCTATGTATCTCATCTAGAATGAAAATCAGAGCAAGCCGTAGTTCAGCTAACTACGGGGTTATGGATTGGGTTTTGGACGAACGACGTTACTACGCAATCCACCGGATGCTCGACCTTTGGAGACTTACTCGCATGTAGTAGAAGGAGTTAACGTGTTCTTGGGAGAAGAAAAATCAATGAGTTGGTAGGGTTAGGGATGCTCATGCAAAAAGGAGTCCTGGACGAAGGAACCTGTAAAAAAATAAACACACAAAACATTGCCTCCTATCGAGGTCTTCCAGCTAAGAAAGCGGTAAAAATACGCGAAAATGTAAAAGTACCACAGGGATGAAGATCCGAGGTAACAACAATTAAAGGAACGATAAACCCTGAGATCCTTCCAAGCTAACATCATCAAAGAAAGTGGGTCAGTACAGGTAATCGGAATGAACCTCCAGGGGGTATCCCACAAATAAAGTGGAACACCAGGCAAACCATCTCTGCAAGAGTCATATGAGCCCTCACAAAACAAAACTCAACAAACAGGTTAGAGAAACAAAATAGGGTAACCAAGAGTTGCCCCCAAATCAAAATGTACCCACATGAATCATGCTATTAAAATTCACAAAAAGCTCACAAAAAGCAACCAAGGGTATGAGGCTTAAACCTCTTGTCAAACACATGCATCAAAAGGGTATCAAATTCACCCATAATACCTCATACATTTAGAGCATTCAAATTAAAGGCATAAAGATGATGGATATAGGGCAAACCTAATTGGAGAGTGTTGATTGTAATTTTAAGTGTCGGGTTTTTGTTATCGTCTACACAGGGATTATGAGATATCGCCGCCGTTCGACAATTGTTTCAATTCTTAACTCGTAGTAACAAGGGGGTTTTGGTTTTAGTCACGGTATCTTGCATAAAAGTGTGAGAAAATACGGTAAAAGATTTGGTTTTAATATTTGAGAAATATTGCCAAAGTTAGGGTTCGACGATCACTTTGCATGTATATGTTCGATCAACAAAACTTATTAACTCCTTAAGTTGATAAACTATTTCACAAAGTCCCCCCAATGTGTTTATCTCTAACACACATTGTGAGTTTTCCCATTTTGATCCATTGTTTATCTCTAACACAATCTATCAAAATGACAACTTTTTTGTTCAACCTTATGGTGAACAAAATCATTCATTACTATCTCTAGTTAACAAACAAGATTGGATGAAAACCTAGGTAAAGAGTTGGTAAACATCTCTCGATCATAAACCAACACAAAGAGTTTTCAATAAAACAAAGTTTTCACCATATATTCATCATTAAAGAGTTTACAAATGAATATCATCTTATATACACACAAAGCTTATGATCATCTACATCTAACCTTGACAAAATGAAGAACTTAGCTACTCATTTTCATGGTAGCTTGGTCAACAAGTTTCGGAAGAAGGTTGATCAACATCCGAGTCGAATAATCGAGATTGGGTGGGAATCCACCTTCTTTTTGTGAAAGATTGTTAAGAGATGAAGAGAAATGATTTCTAGGTCACAAAGTATCTCTAGAGCAATGCTGGAAAAAATATCTAAAAAGTACAAAAGTATGGAAGTGTAAGGTATGGCTCCAAAAAGTAGCCACTGCTACTTATAGTGTTGCTACTAAGCTGTCATGCTCGCTAGGCGAGCAGAATGGCTCGCCTAGCGAGCCCCAAAATGAGGCACCTGAGGCACCTGCGCCCAAAGAAATATCCTTTGCCATATTTGCATGTTCGCTAGGCGAACAAAACCTTCGCTAGGCGAAGCCCACGCTTCAACCTTCGCTCCAGCGAGCTTAAGAGGTTTTGCTACTGGAATTGCTCGCTGGGAGCTCGCTAATGGCTCGCCTAGCGAGTGAGTGCTGGCTGCGCTTTTGACCAAGTCTGGACGTGTTCGCTACCACCTTCGCTGGTTGCTCGCCTAGCGAGTTTGTTGATGTTTCCTACTGTAAAATACTGGAGTTGTTCGCTGGGTGCTCGCCTAGCGAGCTCTTCGCCACAACCCTCGCCTAGCGAGCAAGCTGATGAATGCATCCTTTTTTTGGTCCCTTTGCCAACTTTCTTGTGCCTTCATTTTCTATTATTTCATGCCTAATTCCTGCACAATAACACACAAATCAAAGGTACCAAGATCGTTTATCATTGTATTGCAATTCATCTAAAACAAAGGTGGTTTCGAACACTTTAGCAAGGAAATGGAGTGAAAGATGCCCATATTTGATAGCTCAAATAAGCACTTTTGGGTATCTAACAACTCTCTCCAACTAGATTCTTGCTTGTCCTCAAGCAAAGTATGCCTCTTGAAGGACAAGAGGATTTGCTTTAAGAAAAAGGTTTCTCCGAAGTCGGATAAAACGACTTAAACACAAGCGAATCAGCAGATACAAATTTCCAACGGTTAGAATAACATAATACACAAGAACTAAAAGTTAATAGCAATGCAAAATATGTATCTATCCACAACAATATTATCTTGAATGAATCACCCTATCTCTCCTCTTCGAATAAGGATTGAAGAAATTACGCGTTTGCAACCGCGGGAATAATCTCACTCTCCAACAAACAATGAAGAAATCAATTCAATTCATACAATGTCTAACAATTATAAATGGTAATGTGGAAGCACGAAGATCACTAAGGACTTTTCGGTTGAAGCTTGGTTAGGTTAACAAACAAGGGTCATTTCTAAGGCCATTGAAAACGAAATTGCCGATGCAAAAGAGACATTCACTGTACATTATTCACACATCTCAACTTCGTTCCATTTGTTTCTTAGTTGAAACCTTCACAACTCAATTTTTGTTTTTCACTATTTTTCTTCCAAGCAAGCATTCATTTTCATTTTCTCTATTTTGTCTTTTCTTTCACATCATATTTACAAAACAGATGTTTCTCTTTTCTATATTATATATATATATATATATATATATATATATATTTTTTATGCTTGCTCGGTTTTTCAAGAGTTGTGGCACTTACCGATTCTCATTTTCGTTCTCCCCAACTTATTTCTTACTCACCCTAAGTGAATGCTCTTGACTTTTTACGGCAAAAGAACAATTATCAAAATTTTCCGGGTTTCAAGAAAAAAAAGGATTTTTGAAATCTCGCTTTATTTCAAGCTGAGATTCAACTGTTTAAGCTCAAAGGGGTTAACGAATACTCTCTTTGCTCACGGGTAAGTTGTATTTGGAACTAGTTGTGCTCGATAGAAAACAAGTGCCTTGATCATTTCTAATTGCTTCCACATATTCACAATAATAAAAGACAAAGCATGAATCAAATGAATCAACAAAGCTTATTAGAATCTAGCATTTAAGTGTACAATGGAGGTTTCCTCACAATTTGTGGTTTTAAGTCCTAGATGAAATATTCATTCAATTATGTTGCAAAAAGAAAATATTCAATTACAAAAAAGAGTAAAGTTCTTAATGCATTCTAAAATTCTAGCCGGAGGTAACCATGTACCTTAGCATTATTCACTTGTTTATTTTTATCATTGCCATCCAAGCTCGGATGCACCTTCATTGGATACTTCTTTGAGGAGCAACCAATCTAGAAGGTTTGACACTCAACCAACCAAAAATTTATTAAAACAAAAGAAATTTAAAACATAAATAATAACATTACTTCAAAATTTAAAATTGTGCATGGGGGACAAAACACCCCAAAAGTACATAACCAAAATAAAAATACAACAAATCTGAAAATACAATAAAAATAAAACATAATATGAAAAATAAAACAAACTTAGCCCTCCAAGGACTCATAACCCTCATCACTACCGGCTTCAGAACCGGTAGCATCATCATCATCATCATCATCATCTTCAGCAGCACCAGAAGAAGCACCAGCACCCGCCCCCTCTCCAAACACAGGCCTGTCCACAGGCCAGCTAGCGTGCTGCAGAAACTGCTCACGAGTCATCATAGAATGCTCACCGGAAGGGTCACGCATCTGCAACTGTAACAACTGCATAGAATTGTGCATATCGAGCATGGTACGCTGAGTTGCCGCCATCCAATCCCAGTTATAGTTGCAGACAGCCTGCTGGAAAGGATCGGATCCTAGAGTAAAAGTACCAGGACCATCAGAAGCCCCGGTAACCTCAGCAGCTGAACTACTTCTTAAATTCTTCGGTTTGCAGTACTTGGCCACGTATCTGTCATCAATGGCCGGCGGGATCCTTACTTGACCCTTGGAGGGTAGCCTCACCCTCGCTTGTTGGCACAAAGCCATGATTAGACACGGGAAAGCAAGGGGACAATTCACTCGTGCCCCCGACTTTAGCCCGCTTTCAATCACGAACTTCAACTCCAAAGCAATAATCCTCGCCACATCAATCTGGATATTCGTGAGGATGCAGTGAACCAAGTGTGCCACTGGGATCAGCACGGTAGAAGTGTGAGACTTGGGTTTTATGTTTGTAAGAACCAACAAAAGGATCAGTTGAGCCAAGGGAATCATGTCCTCCCTATGGTATCTCATTGGAACCCCATATGGGTTCAGCTCAACTGATTTCCCTTCCAAAAGCAGGGCAGCAGAAATTGAATCGGTATCCCGATGAAGCCTTAAATCTCTATGGTAAGTGTCTCTCTCATTGGCTCCCAAATGAAGCGGTTCACCCAGGACACGGTTAATTGCATCCCGATCGAACGCAACAGGACGGCTGGACACTCTAGACGTCCATGTGAATGGCTCGTCGTCGTTCGGCAGTGCGTTCGCGTAGAACTCACGCACTGTTGCGATGTCATAATGCTCCAGGGGAGATATCAACCGGTCCCATTTTTTGCTGTGAATCAACCCGGCGAATGTACCGTAGGTGCCTTCAGGGTTGATTATAAATCTCTTTTCCGGCAAAATCTTTCGCTTTTCCAAAGCAACATATCTGGCTGCTTGCTTTGGCCCGACAAATTTGTCAGTGTCGAATTGTATGGGCACGGGACGGGAAGTGTTCCCGCCCTTTCTCTTTTTCGAAGCGCCGGACCTGGATTCCATCTGCAAAGACATAGAGAGGAAACAACACAAACACAAAACAGATTAGAAAGCAAAACAGAATTCCAACTACTGTCATGGTCGCTGCTGCTTCGCCTAGCGAGAACCTAGCGAAGCTTCGCTACAGGTTCGCCTAGCGAAGTGGCAGCGAATGCTCGCCACTGATTCGCCTAGCGAGTTGCTGGCAAATCTTACGGGTTTTTGGGTTCTGCAATGTTTACACTGAAATTTCAGAAAAACCCAAGGTCTCATGGTATCTATTTCAGAACAAAATGATTTATCATGAAAGGCATCGTTCTAAGGTACATGCAATGCAAATCTACACCCACATGCAAAACCTAATGCACTCATTCCCCCAAATTCACCCTAAATGACATATACTTCAGAAATTTACAATGTGAAAGCATAAAGTAATGAGAAGGAGCAAACCTGGTTTGAGATCTGTAGAAGTTAGAATGCACAATGATGGTTGCAATGTAAAAGGTGGGGTTGTGAGTGAGATGCAAAGTGAGAGAGTGTGTGTGAGTTCTGGAGTTCAGAGTTATAACAATTAAAAAGAAAAAAGGTACTTGGGCCCAAAAGAGTGGCTTGCTGAGAATTAAATGAGTTCTGCCACGCAGCGCTCGCTGCTGCTTTGCCTAGCGAGCAGCTAGCGAATCCGCTCGCTACTGCTTCGCCTAGCGAGCATCTAGCGAGCATGACAGCATTTGCTTTTTCAAAATAGCATTCCTGGTACATTCAGCAAGGTTTATCAATTGGAATCCCAATACGACACCACAGAAAAACTGTAAATACTTACAATGTTGGGGTGCCTCCCAACAAGCGCTTGTTTAACATCGGATAAGCTCGACGGTTCGATGCTCACAGAGGAGCATCCAAAGAAATAGCACAGCTCTCGCGATCCACATGACCGCCGAGATAAACCTTCAAACGTTGGCCATTAACGGTCCAACTCTCCTTCTTTTCCATGTCCTCAATGACAATAGCTCCGTACTCCTTAACTTCTTTGACCCGAAATGGCCCGGATCATTTTGATTTCAACTTTCCGGGGAATAACTTCAACCTGGAATTGAACAATAGGACCAACTGTACAGGCACAAATTCTTTCTTTCGAAGCTTTTTGTCATGATATTTTTTTACCTTCTCTTTGTACAACCAACTTGAGTGATATGCGACATTGCGCATCTCTTCCAACTCGAGCAGTTGCACCTTCCTTTTCTCACCGGCCAAATCCTTTTCAAAATTTAAAAATTTCAGAGCCCACAAGGCTTTGTGCTCCAATTCGACCGGCAAATGGCAAGTTTTACCAAACACCAATTGAAAAGGAGTGAGCCCAATTGGAGCTTTAAAGGCGGTACGGTATGCCCATAACGCTTCATCCAATTTTTGTGACCACTCTTTTTTCGAATTTGACACAGTTTTTTCGAGAATTCTCTTAATCTCACGATTAGATACCTCGGCTTGACCATTAGCCTGTGGGTGATACGGAGTTGCCACTCTGTGTGATACACCGTAATGTTTTAAAATGCTTTCCAACGGTGCATTACAAAAGTGTGACCCTCCGTCACTTATCAACACTCGGGGAGTTCCGAAACGGGAAAATATGTTTTTCTTCAAAAAAATTATTACCGTTTTCGCATCCGCCCGAGGTGAGGCAATCGCCTCAACCTACTTAGAAACATAATCAACTGCGACAAGCATATACTCGTTACCATAAGAGGGTGGGAATGGTCCTACAAAATCGATGCCCCAACAATCAAATACTTCGACCTCTTGGATGTTTTGGAGAGGCATCTCGTCTCTCTTACCAATCCCACCGCTTCTCTGGCAACTATCACAACTTTGCGCATGGGTATGTGCGTCTTTGAAAATATTGGGCCAATAAAATCCTGACTGAAGGATTTTAGTGGCCGTTCTCACCCCATTATAGTGTCCGCCGTAAGGCGAGTTGTGACAATGCCAAAGGATGCTCTGCGCTTCATCGCCAGTAACGCATCTCCTTAAAAGGTTATCACTACCCAACTTAAACAAGTACGGGTCATCCCATACGTAATACTTGGCATCTGAAAGAAACTTCCTTTTTTGGTTCGAAGTTAGGTCGGGAGGCACAAAACCACTAGCCTTGTGGTTCGCAAAGTCTGCAAACCACGGCCTAACTTGAATTCTGAAAAGTTTTTCATCAAGAAACTCTTCCCGGATTTCCTTCTCTGAAGCGGTAACCTCCACATTAACTAAGCGAGATAAATGATCCGCCACCAAATTTTCCGATCCTTTCTTGTCTTTGATTTCAACATCAAATTCTTGCAACAAGAGGATCCAACGGATGAGCCTTTGCTTCGAATCCGGTTTGGTGAGCAAATATTTAATCGTCGAGTGGTCGGTATACACTACGACTTTAGACCCTATAAGATAAGACCTAAATTTTTCAAGCGCATACACTATCGCAAGTAATTCTTTTTCAGTGGTGGCATAGTTAATTTGAGCCTCATTAAGAACTTTACTTGCGTAATGTATCGCATGAAATTTTTTCTCTTTTCTTTGGCCTAATACCGCTCCGATTGCATAGTCGCTCGCATCACACATTAGCTCAAAATTTAAATTCCAATTTGGAGCGACTATAATTGGAGTGGTAACCAATTTTTCTTTCAAAGTCTCAAAAGCTTGCAAACATTCATCGGTTAAGAGAAATACCTGGTCCTTAGCTAGCAAATTACTCAAAGGCTTAGCTACCTTTGAGAAGTCTTTGATAAAGCGCAGATAGAATCCGGCGTGCCCCAAAAAGCTTCGGATTCCCTTCACATTCACCGGAGGAGGTAACTTTTCAATCACTTCAACCTTAGCATGATCAACTTCAAGCCCTCTTGAAGAGACTTTATGGCCAAGCACTATCCCCTCGGTCACCATGAAGTGGCACTTCTCCCAATTAAGCACAAGATTGGTCTTCACACATCTTTCAAGCACCGTTTTCAAGTTTGCCAAGCATAAACTAAAGGAACCACCAAATACCGAGAAGTCATCCATGAAGACTTCCATTGTTTTCTCAATAAGGTCGGCAAAAATGGCTTGCACACATCTTTGGAAAGTCGTCGGTGCATTGCACAACCCAAAGGGCATTTTTCGGTATGCGAAAATTCCAAACGGACATGTGAAAGCCGCCTTTTCATGATCGGTCGGGTCAACCGCAATTTGGTTATACCCGGAATAGCCATCCAAGAAATAATAGTATTGTTGCCCCGAGAGTCTTTCGAGCATTTGATCCATGAACGGGAGTGGAAAATGATCTTTTCGAGTTGCGGTATTCAACCGCCTATAATCAATACACATTCGCCACCCCGTTGCAACTTTAGTAGGGATCAACTCATCCTTGTCATTTCGGATCACGGTAATTCCACCTTTCTTCGGGACCACATGCACAGGACTAACCCATGGACTATCCGAAATCGGGTAAATCATTCCCGCATCCAACAACTTGACAACTTCCTTTCTAACAACCTCCTTCATAGTAGGATTTAAGCGGCGTTGTGGTTGAGCTACCGGCTTAAAATCCTCTTCCATTAAGATCTTGTGCATGCAATAGGAAGGACTAATTCCTTTGAGATCGGAAAGAGTCCAACCCATGGCTTCTTGATTTTTTTTAGCACATTGATCAAACGGACTTCTTCATCATTTGACAAAAGGTTGCTTATGATGACCGGCTTTGCTTCGGTCTCATCTAGGAATACATACTTCAAAGTAGAAGGTAACATTTTCAATTCAATAGGCGCTTTTTCGTCATTAACCTCCTTCTTCAAGTCTTCCTCCTCAACTTCCCACGGTTGTAGTTCATTTACACTATCAAGTTCCCTTAAGCATTCATCAAGAGCTTGCTCTTCTTCAACTGTGAAAACTTCAAATGAGTCATCAAGAGCTAACTCCATAGGAGATATCTCATGAATATGCTTAGAAACCTCCAAAATTGCCTCTTCGATCACATCGATGCGAAAGCTATCACTTCTATCTTTTGAATGCTTCATTGCTTCGAATAGATCGAAAGTAACTTCTTCATTTTGGACTCTCACCTTCATCAAACCGTCGTCAACGTCTATCATCATGCGCGCGGTTTTCATGAACGGTCGGCCCAGAATGAGCAAAGCATCATCATCCTCTTCCATATCAATAATAATAAAATCGGTCGGGAAAAAGAATTTTTCGACTTTAACCAAAACATCCTGGGCTACGCCATGAGGATGGGTAGTCGACTTATCGGCCAATTGCAAAGTCATCCGGATGGACTTAATTTCAATGTTGCCAAGGCTCTTTACAATAGACAATGGTATAAGATTAATGCTTGACCCCAAATCAATTAGTCCTTTTCCGACATAGATATCACCAATTTTAATCGGCAAAGTAACTCGTCCCGGATCAACCTCTTTTTTCGGAAGCGTCCTTTGAATGATTGCACTACAGCTCGCATCTAGGACAATGGTCTCCGGTTCCGTATACCTCCGCTTTTTTGTAAGTATGTCTTTCATGAATTTGGCATACTTGGGCATTTGCTCCAATGCTTCGGCAAACAGAATGTTGATTTGCAGTTGTTTGAAAATATCCATGAACCGGGCGTAATGCCGTTCATTCTCCCTTTTAGATGGAGCATGTGGATAAGGAAGGTTTTGGATTGGAGTAGCGCTCACTACCTCCTTTCCTTTAGCAACTCTAGAACTTCTCTCTCTTTTCTTTGTCACTTTCTCCACCATTACTTCATCACTCTTATTTTTCTCAATTTCCACACTTTCTTTCTTTTCAACTTCATCATTCATTTTGTTCTTTTCAACTTCTTCCTCACTCCACTCCCCCACTTCACCATCAATATTATCCTCCAATATTTCCTCCTTATTTTTTTTCTTTTCCTCTCTTTGTTCACTCTCATCTCTTTTTTTATTCTCACTAATCAACTCCCTTCCACTTCTCGTCGTGATCGCTTTACAATGCTCCTTAGGATTTGTTTGCATGTTCGCCGAAAAAGATGGACCGGGTTGTTGTTCCGCTAGTTGCTTAGCAAGTTGTCCAACTTGAGTCTCGAGATTTTTGATTGCCGCATCGTTGCTCTTTTGATTAGCCATTGACATTTGCATAAATTGTGTCAATGTCTCTTCTAACTTTGAAGTTACGACCGGCGGTTGTTGAGGTTGATAAGGATTTTGGGGAGGGTTTTGACGGCTAGAAGAACCACCACCATAACCTTGGTTATGGTAATAGTTACTCCTAGGTTGGAACCCTTGATTCCCTTGGAAGTGTTGTTGTTGATTTTGAGGATGTGGTTGATAAGGTTGTTGTTGTTGTTGTTGTCTCGGTTGGTAGTCTCGTTGGTTCGCCATGTAGTTTACTTCTTCGAACCCGGGAGGTGGACAAAATCCGGTGTCATGCTCACCTTTGCAAAGCTCACAACAAGCTATTTGTTTAGCTTTTGAAGGTTCTCTCAACTCTTTTATTTGCTGCGTTAAGAGTTCCACTTGTTGTGAAATGAGTTTGTTTTGGGCAAGAATGGCATCGTTCGTCCCAAGTTCAAGCACTCCCGGCTTCTTCAAAGAGTTGCCTCTACTTTGACTTTGGAGATCATTTAGAGCCATTCGATTTATGATATCTGTAGCTTCTTCGGCGTTTTTAGACAATAAAGAACCACCCGAGGTAGCATCCAACAAAGTCTTGCAATTTGGTTGAAGTCCATTTTTGAAAATATGGATTTGAGTCAATTCATCAAAACCATGCCCTTTACACTTCCGAAGCATGGATTTGAATCTTTCCCACGCCTCATTTAATGATTCGTTGGTTCCTTGTGAAAACACTGAGATGGCCGTCTTGGATTCCATGAACCGGTTGTGGGAGAAAAATCTTTCGATGAACTTCTCTTCCAACACGTTCTAATCTGTCATGACGGCAGGTGTTTGATCTAAGTACCAATCTTTTGCTTTGCCGAGAAAAGCGTGGGGAAATAATCTTTTGAACAACGGTAGCTCTTGAGCTTGATCAACTCCGGCCGCCAATGCTATCTCGTAAAATTTGGAGAGAAAAGCAAAGGGATCTTCATGGTCCATTCCGGTGAATGGACTTCCATATAGTAAATTAAGAGTTCCCGTCTTCATCTCGGCTTGCCTTCCAGTGTGGTTGGCAAACTGAGCAGTATTCCTTGGACTGTTTACACATGGAGTGGAAATGGGCGGTGGTTGTGGTGGTTCCATGATAGGTATGAATGGTGGTGGATGTGTGGTAGAAGAACTTTCTCCTTGTTCTTGTCGTTGTCTAGCTTGTTGCCTCCTTCGTCTCGTTCTGCTATTCAGCCTCCTTGCGGTTCTTTCGATCTCGGGATCAAAAAGAAGTTCGTCCACAGGAATCTGCCCTCGCATAAAACGAAAGCTGCACACTAAACCAAACAAATTACAAGCACAAGTCAAAAATTCGAAAGCTAAAAATTAAGCAACTATTGCGATGCTCGCAATATCAATTCACAATCCCCGGCAACGGCGCCATTTTGTTGATTGTAATTTTAAGTGTCGGGTTTTTGTTATCGTCTCCACAGGGACTGTGAGATATCGCCGCCGTTCGACAGTTGTTTCAATTCTTAACTCGTAGTAACAAGGGGGTTTTGGTTTTAGTCACGGTATCTTGCATAAAAGTGTGAGAAAATACGGTAAAAGATTTGGTTTTAATATTTGAGAAATATTGCCAAAGTTAGGGTTCGGCTATCACTTTGCATGTATATGTTCGATCAACAAAACTTATAAACTCCTTTAGATGATAAACTATTTCACAAAGTCCTCCCAATGTGTTTATCTCTAACACACATTGTGAGTTTTCCCATTTTGATCCATTGTTTATCTCTAACACAATCTATCAAAATGACAACTTTTTGGTTCAACCTTATGGTGAACAAAATCATTCATTACTATCTCTAGCTAACAAACAAGATTGGATGAAAACCTAGGTAAAGAGTTGGTAAACATCTCTCGATCATAAACCAACACAAAGAGTTTTCAATAAAACAAAGTTTTCACCATATATTCATCATTAAAGAGTTTACAAATGAAGATCATCTCATATACACACAAAGCTTATGACCATCTACATCTAACCTTGACAAAATGAAGAACTTAGCTACTCATTTTCATGGTATCTTGGTCAACAAGTTTCGGAAGAAGGTTGATCAACATCCGAGTCGAATAATCGAGATTGGATGGGAATCCACCTTCTTTTTGTGAAAGATTGTTAAGAGATGAAGAGAAATGATTTCTAGGTCACAAAGTATCTCTAGAGCAATGCTGGAAAAAATATCTAAAAAGTACAAAAGTATGGAAGTGTAAGGTATGGCTCCAAAAAGTAGCCCCTGCTACTTATAGTGCTGCTACTGAGCTATCATGCTCGCTAGGCGAGCAGAATGGCTCGCCTAGCGAGCCCCAAAATGAGGCACCTGCGCCCAAAGAAATATCCTTTGCCATATTTGCATGTTCGCTAGGCGAACAAAACCTTCGCTAGGCGAAGCCCACGCTTCAACCTTCGCTCCAGCGAGCTTAAGAGGTTTTGCTACTGGAATTGCTCGCTGGGAGCTCGCTAATGGCTCGCCTAGCGAGTGAGTGCTGGCTGCGCTTTTGACCAAGTCTGGACGTGTTCGCTACCACCTTCGTTGGTTGCTCGCCTAGCGAGTTTGTTGATGTTTGCTACTGTAAAATACTGGAGATGTTCGCTGGGTGCTCGCCTAGCGAGCTCTTCGCCACAGCCCTCGCCTAGCGAGCAAGCTGATGAATGCATCCTTTTTTTGGTCCCTTTGCCAACTTTCTTGTGCCTTCATTTTCTATTATTTCATGCCTAATTCCTGCACAATAACACACAAATCAAAGGTACCAAGATCGTTTATCATTGTATTGCAATTCATCTAAAACAAAGGTGGTTTCGAACACTTTAGCAAGGAAATGGAGTGAAAGATGCCCATATTTGATAGCTCAAATAAGCACTTTTGGGTATCTAACAGAGAGATCGGTTGAAATCAAATGGCACAGCTGGATTTGCAAACCAATGTTAGAGTTTGCTTGAGCTGAAAGTGTGTGAGTCAGAATGAACCTTTCAGAGTTGCCTGGAGGTTGCTGCAGATTAATTCTCACTCTCTCTGTCTAGGTTTCTCTCCAGGTTTTGTCCAGGGTTTTGTTCCAAGGAAACCTCAGAGTATTTTGCTTCTCTTCCTTTTTCTGTCTGTTCTCCCTCTTTTATAACCTGATTTTCATGGGTTTGTGGGCTCAAATGAGAGAGGTCCAAGTCCAAGATTTTTCTTTTATTTTTTTATTATTTTTTTATTTTTTTATTTATTTAATTAAAAAAAATTTTATATATTTTTTTTTTGTTTTTTTTGTTTTCAAAACACGTGGGCTTCGCCTAGCGAGCATGACAGCTCATGAACAAACCTTTGCTCCTTCAAGATTAACGTTTTGACTGACGAATAGACCCCTGTTGGAAGTAACTCAAGTCTTTCCCTTGTGTTGACTGATCATCTAAATAGAACCCACAAAGTGTCCTGGGTGATGTTCAAGCTTCTTGGAGCTAATCCCAATTGACATGATGAAATGCAATATGAAATGTTAAATGACCTAAAAATGAATGCGTGAATAAGGAGGGCAAATTTTGGGGTGTTACAGATGGCAGATGATTTTAATAGAGTATGATATCCAGTATACTACCCAGAAAGCAATCAAAGGAAGCGTGTTAGCTGATCATTTGGCTCATCAAGTAGTTAATGATTACCAATCTATGAATTTTGAGTTCCCTGATGAGGATGTTATACTTGTTACTAATTATGAAGAACCTGGACCGGATGAAGGACCCGAACTGGGATCCCGATGGACTATGGTTTTTGATGGATCTTCTAATGCATTGGGCAATGGTGTTGGTGTTGTAATTATTTCTCCCAAGGGTTGCCATACGCCTTTCACTGCCAGACTATGTTTTGATTGTACCAATAATATGGCTGAGTATGAAGCATGTATTTTGGGACTCAGAGCTGCTATAGACCTGAGAATCAAGTTTTTGAGTGTGTACGGAGACTCAGCCTTAGTAATCAGTCAGATCAAAGGAGAATGGGACACTAAACATCCGAATCTCATCCCTTATCAAGAGCGGGTGTTGACATTAATCCCATACTTTGAAGAGATTACATTCGAACATATTCCACGAGAAGAGAATCAGTTGGCAGACGCATTGGCTACCATGTCATCTATGTTCAGAGTTAGATGGGACAATGAAGCTCCCATGATCACCATTGAACGATTAGATGAACCAGCATATTATTATGAACTTAATGCTGATGAAGTAGAAGAGAAACCTTGGTTCCACGAAGTAAAAAGATATTTAGAAACTCAGGAATACCCTGAAGGGGCATCCATCAATGATAGAAAATTTCTGAGGAAGTTCTCCGCTAAATTCTTTTTGAGTAATGGAGTATTATATAAATGTAATCATGATTCGACTTTGCTTCGTTGTGTGGATAAAAAGGAAGCAGAAAAGATTATGGAAGACATGCATGACGGTATTTTTGGGACTCATTCTAGTGGACATACGATGGCCAAGAAGATTCTGAGATCAGGGTATTATTGGTCTACCATGGAAGCTGATTGCCACCATCACTTCAGAACTTGTCACAAGTGCTAGATCTATGCGGACAAAGTACATGTACCTCCTGCTCCATTAAACGTGTTGACAGCCCCTTGGCCCTTTGCAATGTGGGGCATTGATATGATTGGAGAGATTAAACCTACTGCTTCTAATGGACATCGTTTTATTCTTGTTGCTATTGATTACTTTACGAAGTGGGTAGAGGCAGCCTCATTTGCTTCTGTCACCAAGAATATGGTGGCACGGTTCATCAAGAATAGTCTTACTTGTCGGTATGGCATCCCTGAAAGAGTTATCACTGATAATGGTACTAATTTGAACAACAAGATGATTACTGAACTCTGCACGCAGTTCAAAATAAAACACCATAACTCTTCTCCGTACCGGCCAAAGATGAATGACGCCGTAGAAGCTTCTAATAAGAATATTAAGAAGATTATACAAAAGATGACAGTAACATACAAAGACTGGCATGAGATGTTACCATTTGCTCTTCATGGTTATCGCACTTCAGTACGCACTTCGACAGGGGCAACTCCTTTCTCTTTAGTCTACGGAATGGAAGTCGTTTTACCAGTTGAAGTTCATATTCCCTCTCTAAGAATTATGAAAGATGCAGGCTTAGATAAAGATGAATGAATTCAGACTCTACTCGATCAGATAAATTTGATTGATGAAAAGAGACTTGCGGCTGTTTGTCATGGACAGATATATCAGAAGCGCATGACCCAGGCATTTAATAAAAAAGTCAAGAGACAGGTGTATCAAATTAGCGACTTGGTGATAAAGCGTATCATTCTACCACAAGGTGATCCTAGAGGCAAATGGACTCCCACATACGAAGGGCCATTTGTAGTTAAGAAGGTATTCTCTGGTGGAGCCATGACGCTTGCTACAATGGATGACGAAGATTTCCCGCATCCCGTGAACGTGGACATAGTTAAAAAATACTACGCATAAAAGAGACCTGCTAGGTCGACATATCTAGGCAAAAGTAAGGGCATCCCGGCGAACCAAAAGGGTTCGGGAAAAAATTAGGGATAAACATATAAAAATGTACACCCGGCAAGTCGAAAACCTGAAAAGGCGGCTTGGGCAAAAAAGGGTATCCTGGTGGACTGAAAACCTGAAAAGGCGGTCCAGGCAAAAATTAGGGATTAAAGCGTATGACTATGTCCCGTTCTCAGTCAGCTTCACCAAATTCAAAGAGACTGAACAAGCCAATCACTTCTATCCGACAGCAAGAGATGAGATGCTTGAAGACATAATAGCAATAGTAGAATTAAAATCAATAGGACTTTTTTTTCATAGCTGTTTTTTCTTTGCTTTCTTGACAATTTCCTCTTACTAGGATTTATGTCTCCTTGTATTAAAATTGCTTGTTTATAGGCCCTCTTTCAAAATCAATACAATTTTATTTCCAAAAAGATACTTTTGTTTTACTTTCTCCATTTTGTTTGCATAAACGTCCATTGATTTAATTCGAATTAATATATGCATTTGAATATGATTGATGTTTACCGAAAATACATGCATAAAATAGAAATAGCAATTACTAAAAGACTTTAGGATCAAGGATAAGGTTTAACCATGCGTTCTAACAAATCCGGTTGCAAATCCCATTCCCCAGCAAAACCAGTTATTCCTAGAAGAAATTGGCACTACTAGACAGACTGGCCATCTCTTTTATCCCCAGTCAGGTTCTGTTGAATATTTCTACCATCAGACAGAAATCAAATATCCCCAGCTAAGAAAGGGTCATCAATACAAATATCCCCAACCAGAATATCGGGATTTATTTTCCCATGGCAAAAAAATTCAGACGCATAATTCATTCATGCATCATTTCACAGCATATACATGCATGCAATGTTCGCATTTATTTTCAAGAGCATAAAACATCTCATGCATCATGACATGGCATGAGGCTAACTCTTTTTTTTTCCAAGTTAATTATCCTCCTGATACAGTCAAAATAAATATTCATTCAGACGGATATCTTTATCGATTACATTCAAGATTCAGATACATCTTTCAGATATAATCCATATGAATATTCATTCTGACAAGCATTCTGATATCCTCCTAACGATGGCATCTTTAAGCTCATCCCAGACATTTATTGCAAATACAACATATACAAATATTATCAGATATAGCCTAACGTACGGCTCATTCTGATTCAGCCTAACGTATGGTTCCTTCAACTGTTCCAATACGGTCTAGCGTACGATCCATTTGGATATTCATCCCCTCAGATACTACCTAGCGTACGGTACATTCTGAAATGTAGTCTAGCGTATGACTACCCCTTTTATCATCAGATACAACCTAATGGATGGCTTATTCTGCTACTCAGATACGATCTAGCGTATGATCCATTCTGATCTTTTATCCTTAGATACAGCCTAATGGACGGCTCATTCTGCAACTCAGATACGGTCTAGTGTACGACCCATTCTGGCTCTTCTCATCAGATACTACCTAGCGTACGGTACATTCTGAAATGTAGTCTAGCGTACGACTACTTTTTATCGCCAGATACAGCCTAACGGATGGCTCATTCTACTACTCAGATACGATCTAGCGTAGGATCCATTCTGATCTTTATTTCTCCAAATACAGCCTAACGGATGGCTCACTCTGCTACTCAGATACGGTCTAGCGTATGACCCATTCTGATCCTTATCTCATCAGGTTCAGCTCACCCTAATATCACCTAATGGATGACTCATTATACGGTCTAGCGTACGACCCAGTGTGACACCCATGTCTTCAGATATGGTCTAATGTACGACACACTCTGAAGCTCTCATCATCAAACTTTCTGGATGGCATCTTTAAGCCCATCTCCATCAAGACTATCTTTTAATTAATAAGTGCAAATTTTTGGGGCATTCTAAGTGTTCAATAATCTTCCACCTCCAGATCACGAATGGCGTACATACCATTCTAATTCTCTCGGTTTAAGAATATTGAACAAGGGCAGTTGTCATACCCCAAAATTTGCCTGTTAATTTTTATATAAATTGATTCATGCATGGCATTCATTTCACATTTGCATTCATTCATTAGCATACATTCTCATATAAATTATAAATTTTAATTTATTAATTATGTGATACAGATATAAAAAATAATAATAATTTTGGTTATCTGTATGATATAAATAAATTTTATATATATAAATAAAATAGTTTTAATTTAATGATAAATAAAAATATATTTGAATTTTAATTGTATAATTAAAATTTTAAATTAATTTTATTTGTTAAAGCTCATTAAATTATAATAACTATTTTTTATAATTTAGTGACTCATGTTCCATTTATTCATTATTTATAAATAGTATTTATTTAGTAATTCACGTTTTTTACTTAATAAAATTTATTTATAAGAGTAATATTTTTTTAAGCCCATAAATTATAAAATAATTTTGGTTGATATAAGTAAGAATAATTTTGATTTTTTTTTTAAATGATGAAAGTAAAAATAGAAATAGGTTTAAATTTTAATTCAATTATGTAATTAAAATTTAAATTAATTTTTATTTAAATTATTCATTATTTATAATAATATTTGTATTTAATAAATATTTAGCAAGGTTAAACCCTAACTCTCCTAAAGTATAGGAAGAGATCCAAATATTTAGCAAGGTTAAACCCTAACTCTCCTAAAGTATAGGAAGGGATCCAAATATTTAGCAAGGTTAAACCCTAAAGTATAGGAAGGGATCCAAATATTTAGCAAGGTTAAACCCTAATCCACACCATTATAAATACTTCATATGGCTGCAGCGAGAAAAGGAAGAGGAAAAAGAGGAGAGATACAGGAGAAAAAGATACACAAATCAAGACAGAAGCAAGAAGATTCACGGGCAGGGAAAAGAGAAGCAACCATAAAGCACTCATAGCCTGAATAAGAACAACACACATACAGTGAACAAGCTAGAAGAATCAAATCCCCAGTAAGTGTTATTATGGAATTTGCATCCAGCATGATTACCTTGCAATACTCCTTAATTCATGCATGAATAATATTGGTTTAATATATATATTGAGATGATGTATTCATGGTTTGGTGGATGTTGATATTGTTTTATTCAAGTATGCATCTGTTCTTGATATGTCATAGCATGTTGGAAAAATTCTGTTTGCATGATTAAAGAATTATATCTGCCATTTAATTATTATTATTATATGAGTGTTGTTTCTAGCATGATTATGTTTATTTCACATGCTGTTATTACATAATAATAATGATGATGATATAATGGTGATAATATAAATCCTTGGTTGTCTTTAACATGTATGTGTAAGGTTTGTTTTATCATTATCACTTGCAGTAAAGAGAACTAATACATGGATAAAATAATATAAGCTTCTTGATTTTTGCATGGCTATTTTTATTATTGCATGATGATTACATATGATCTTATTTTATGTGTGTGGTTTGATATAAGATGAAGTTACAGGTTTGTTGTATTCACATGAAAGAAACAACATGAGAAAAAATAAAGTAGTGTGCCGTAAGAGAGAAAGCTGTAACATGCATGGTGGTGTTGTGTCAAAATGGAAAAATCTATGTAGAATTAATATATATTATAATGAAGGCGGATAAATAATGAATGGACCAACATGGCCCGTTGGTAGCTCCCCCATCATTGCAACCTAGAGGTCCTTGGTTCGAGCCCCTAGGACCTATTTTTTAGCTTTTAATCTAGTTTATTAATTAAATTTTCATATATCACTTAATTAATTAAAATGGACTATTTTGAATAATAAAAATCTAATTATTTTTTTTCCTCTTTTCTTTGAAAATTTCTATCAATTTAGTCTAAGTTTTTCCATAAATTCGTAAAAAAAAAGTTTATATTATTATAGACTAAAAATATCTTTAACTCATTCTTAAATTTAGTTTATTTATTTCATTTGTCATGAACTTTCTATGTAATAGATTTAATTAGGATTTTTTTTTATTTCTTTCTTTTTAGTTCAATTAGGTTTTATTATTTTGTATGCCCTTTTAATTTTGTACTCGTTAATTAAGATTTAGATATTTTATATCCCATTTTAAATTATGTACCCCCCATCCCGAAGCCATGTAATAGCGTAGTCTTATTTTCCGTACTTTAATTTTTCCATACTGTGAATATAACTGTCTAGATGTATGCTAATAGGATTGCATGGAAAGATAAATAATCGAACTTAGATAAATTAATTCAAGATAATATATCATTTCCACACTTACACCTCTAGGGTAACCCTCTCTTTGTTGCCTTACGATATTACGGTCATGTCCCACGAATGTGGGGATACCCTTAGCAAAGACCCTTTCGATTAAATCATCATCATCCCTAAACAGATAAGTCATAGTCCCTTCGATCAAAAGGTCAATGTCCCTACAAGATAAATCATAGTCCCTCGAACGTTGCCTTCGAATATATGACCTTGTCCCTCAAACGTTGTCTTCGAATATATGACTTTGTCCCTCGATGACCCTTCGTTGTAGCCTACGATTAAATGATGATCGTCCCTTCGAATGCTAAGGTATCCTTACAAATATTGCCTTCAATGGCCAATCGACGACCCCACGATGTCCCTTTACATCCAAAGGATAAGACTACTTATTTCTCAATAGTAAGGACAGTTTTACCCTCCTAAGGATAGAAAATACCTATAAAGACCTTGGTTAGGTATAACTCTTAAACGCTTGCTCACAGCTTAAAATACTTTTCACACCTCACACTTTTCAAAACATCTTTTAGAAAATCACCACTTGGTATACATTCGCACCAGAATCATCGCCGAGTTATATTTTTCTAAACATCTTTCAAAATCAAACGAGATAAACACTTTGTATACATTCGTACAAGAATCATTACAAAGTTAAACTCTCCTTTCAAAATATTTTCTAAACACACCACATTTCTCAAACACTTTCTCAAACAAGGAAAACATAAGTGAGTTAAGCAATTAAGAGCCCATGGATAACCATGGATACGAAGGGTGCTAACACCTTCCCTTTGTATAATGTACCTCCCGAACTCAAAATCTAATCAAGGTCTTTCATGTTCTTTTCCGCCTTTCCTTATTGGATAAAAGAAAAGTCGGTGGCGACTCTTGTTGTCCGCAACATTGCTTTTCAAAGCAAAAACACAAAGTCAGTTCACCGTATCACACATAGGAAAGCAAAAGGCGTATAGCCTCGAGTCGGGAAACCGGAGCATAAGTTTCCTCATAGTCGATGCCTTCCTCTTGGTTATACCTTTGAGAAACAAGGCGAGCCTTGTTGCAAGTTATGACTCCGTTTTTGTCTAACTTGTTCCTAAACACCTATTTAGTGCGATTAGTCGATGGTCTCGCGGAGGGGAACAAGATCCCATACCTCATTTCTTTGAATTGATTAAGTTCCTCTTGCATAGCTAGAAACCAATGTTCATTGAGTAATGCATCTTTGGAGTTTTTAGGCTCATTTTGAGAGACGAAAGCGAAATGATAACAAAAGTTACTTATCTTTGAACGTGTGGTAACTCCCTTTGAGATATCTCCTAGAATATTATCGATGGGATGATCCTTCGAAGATTTCTATTCCAAAGGAAGATCATTGTTATTAATAGAATGATCCTCCTCTTTCTTTTGGGAAATTTGATACGGCTCCTCCTCAGCTTTTTCCGGATGGGGTTCATCACGCTTTTCTTCTTGATCTTTTATTATGTCTTCCGAAGGAACACCTGCACCATCAACAATAATACCTTTTCCGATAGTTTTCGGATAAGATTTATCAAAGGAAACATGCATAGATTCTTAAACAATAAGTAACCTTTTGTTGTATACTCTATATGCTTTACTAGATTGAGAGTATCCAAGAAAGATACCTTCATAAGCTTTTGAGTCAAACTTACTAAGGTTTTCTTTACCATTGTTTAATACAAAACATTTGAATCCAAAGATATGAAGATGTGAAATACTAGGCTTCCTTCCCTTTAGCAATTCATAAGGAGTTTTATTTAGAATAAGATGAATGAGTATCCTATTCAATACATAACAGGCCTTATTTATGGCATCGACCCAAAAATATTTAGGAAGGTTGTTTTCATTGATCATAGTCCTTCCAAGCTCTTTTAAAATTCGGTTTTTACGTTCCACAACTACATTTTATTGTGGAGTTCTTGGAGCAGAAAAATTATTATCAATGCCGTGTGTTTCACAAAATTCTTCAAAGAGGTGGTTTTCAAATTCACCTCCGTGATCACTTTGAATAGTAACTATGCTAGTGTTTAATTTGTTTTTAGATATCTTGGCAAACTTTTCAAACGCAAAAAACGTATCACTTTTACTAGCTAAGAAGATAGTCCAACAAAATCTAGAGTAGTCGTCTACTATAACAAAACCATAGTAGTTTCCACCTAGACTTTTAATTCTAGATGGCCCAAAAAGGTCCATATGGAGAAGTTCAAGGGGTTTCGTGGAAATAATATTTTTAGATTTAAACGAGATCCTTGTTTGCTTTCCCATTTGGCACGCATCACATAAGTGATCTTTTGAAAATTTGATTTTGGGAAGACCAACTACTAGATCTTTTGTGACAACTTTATTTAGCAAGTCAAAGTTGACATGCGCTAATCGCCTATGCCAAAGTCACGGGTCTTCACTTATGGAGACGAGACATTTAGCGTTTGTCAAGGATACTTCATTCGAGTTAAGCATGTATACATTATTTTCCCTCCAGCCTTTAAGGACATCATTCTTGTTATCATTATGTTCAATCATGCAACATGTAACACCCTTCTAAAATACCCAAATATTTAATTAAAATAACAATATATCAATCAGAGTAATTATGCAGTTAAGGGTGTCACACAATCACTTCACACCGTGTTCCAAGATATCTGGTCATGCTCATTTATTTATCAAAATAAACATTTGCATAATTCGCAGCGGATAGAATTAACAACAACATGCAAACCATGTAACATATTACAGGTAATATCATTCAACAACCAACAACGAAAATAAGGTAAAACATCCCGTCCCGATGTTACATCTACCAGAGCATGACCCACTAAGGAACTACACTAGACTCCAAGGACTAGCTTCTACTCAATCACTGCTCGTTACCTGAAAAATAGTTGTAAGGGTGAGTTCCTCAATCGATATAATAAGCATTATAAAATATCATGTAATGCTAAGTAAATAACACATTAATCACCCTAATCATATCACACATTCGGTAACGGCATATCAACTCATCATCACAATCATACTCAACATAAACATCAAAACACATGTATAATATTGGAACACGTCCATTCATATTATACACAACACATACATTATGCAATGAGACTCCATGCATGCGGTACCGACTATTCGTGAACATATAGTTCAACCTCACCGACCAAATCCAGGTACGGCTACCAAGCCCACTAGTCCCACTCATTTGAGACCTAGTGACTCACTCACTAATTCCTCACCATGGGAATTAGCTACCACCCCAAGGGCTATGCTATGCACGCTAATTCACCTAGCATGCAAACATCAACAACAGTCCATAATGACTAACTCACTAATTCCTCACCATGGGAATTAGCTACCACCATAAAGGCCACAATATGCATGCTAAATCACCTAGCAATGCAAAATCATCAACAATCCACAATGGACATATGCTCACACTCTAAGCCATAAAACAGTCCATTCCACATAATACATACATTCACAGCATTATGCATACAATCATACATCATCAGCATATTATCACAATATCATATCATGTCATGCCAATTAAAAATCACAGTATTTAGCACACTCTACTAATACCTACACTGCTCAAAACAGCGGGAAATAATCCCTAATACATCATACATTAGCTAAAATACATCACTCAGCTGAACCACCAAAAACTGCACAACAACAGTCCAGAAAAATCACAAATCTGCCCATACGCGTATTGCCTAGTCCCATACGCGTATGGCCCATTTCCTGGCCAAGCCCATACGCGTACCACCATCTCATACGCGTATGCTACGCGTAACACCTCTCCCATACGCGTACCAACAGAGATAAAACTACGTTAAAATCATCATCTTCCTCATCCATACGCGTATTGCCTAGTGCCATACGCGTACCAGACCATCTCATACGCGTATTGCCTGGTGCCATACGCGTATGACCAGAAACCAGAATTTCCAGATCTGCTATGGTTTTCTCTGCTACGAGATCTATCCAATTCAACCTTCCACAGTCCAATTTTACACAGTAATCGTTCATATCATCTAACACGAATCATACCCTATTCGATTCCACAAATTCTAACACTATTACATCTAATTCCTACGAATTTCTTTCAATTATAATCCAATTTCGTTCATTCAAAAGTTCACAATTTCATCATGCATCATTCAAATCAGAGGCAATTCAATGGTTTATCACTACCCATTACATATTATCCCATAATACCCATTAAACGATGATAAACCCCCCTTACCTGAGTTAATCCGGCAAAGTCCTTCAACTTCCAACTTTTCTTTTCTCCAACCCTTGTTCTCTTGCTCTTTGCCCTTTTTTCCTTTTTTCCACTTTTGAGTCGTTTCTCTGTTTTCACGTGAAAACCTCTTTTTACCAAATGGGACTCTTTTTCTTATTTCCAACATATATATATTTTCCAATAATTATTATTCCAATAATAATAATAATAATAATCCAATAATTCCAATTATTTAATTAAATTAATAAATATAATATTAACTTAAATTAAATAATTATCTTATTTTAATCGGGGTGTTACAACTCTCCCCCACTAAAAGAGTTTTCGTCCTCAAAAACATACCTCAAGCGAATAACTCCGGGTAAGACTCCTTCATCTGACTCTCAAGTTCCCAAGTCACATTGCCACCTGCTGGTCCTCCCCAAGCTACCTTCACCAAAGCAATCTCTTTACCCCGCAACTGCTTCAACTCTCGATCCTCTATCCTCATAGGTGATGTTTCAACAGTCAGGTTATCTCTCACCTGGACATCATCTACTTGGACCACATGCGATGGATCATGAATGTATCTCCTCAACTGAGACACATGAAAAACCTCATGCAAATTCGCAAGTGACGGCGGTAAGGCGATACGATAGGCTACCTCCCCTATCCTCTCCAAAATCTGATAAGGACCAATAAATCGAGGTGTCAACTTCTTCGACTTCAAAGCTCGACCAACCCCAGTTATCGGAGTGACACGAAGAAACACATGATCTCCCTCTTGAAAGTCAAGTGACTTTCTCCTCTTGTCGTGATAACTCTTCTGACGACTCTGAGCAATTCTCATCTTCTCCTGAATCATCTTAATCTTTTCCGTAGTTTGTTGAACAATCTCCGGTCCAACCACAGCACTCTCACCGGACTCATACCAACATAAAGGTGTCCGACATCTCCTACCATACAAAGCTTCAAACGGTGCCATACCAATGCTCGAATGAAAACTATTGTTGTAGGTAAACTCAATCAAAGGTAAATAACAATCCCAAGCACCTCCCTTTTCCAAAACACAAGCCCTCAAAAGATCTTCTAGTGACTGAATCGTCCTCTCAGTCTGACCATCAGTCTGCGGATGATATGCAGAACTCAATCTCAGCTTAGTTCCCAAAGCCCTCTGCAAACCTTCCCAGAACTTCGATGTAAATCTAGGATCTCTGTCCGAAACAATACTCGACGGAATACCATGCAAACTTACAATTTTCTCAATATACAACTCGGCTAATCTCTCTAACGAATAATCCATTTTGATCGGAATGAAATGAGCCGATTTTGTCAATCTGTCAACAATCACCCAAATAGCTTCAAAATTCTTAATTGTTCTCGGTAAACCAGAAACAAAATCCATACTGATACTATCCCACTTCCACTCTGGAATAGCCAACGGTTGCATTAGCCCAGACGACTTCTGATGCTCAATCTTTGACTTCTGACAAGTCAAACAAGAATAAACAAAACTCGCAATTTCTCTTTTCATTCCCGACCACCAAAATAACTTTTTCAAATCATGATACATCTTCGTAGCTCCAGGATGAATACTCAGGCCACTACGATGTCCTTCCTCAAGAATACTCTTCTTAAGTTCGGTAACATCCGGAATACACACCCGATTACCAAATCTCAAAACACCATTCTCATCAACTCTGAATTCACCACCTTGACCTTGATTCACTAGAGTCAACTTATCAACCAAAAGCACATCGGATTTCTGACCCTCTCTAATCTCATCTAGAATACCCCTCGTCAACTTCAACATTCCCAATTTAACACTATTGTGAGTACTCTCACACACCAAACTCAAGTCTCTAAACTGCTCAATTAAATCCAATTCCTTAACCATTAACATAGACATATGCAATGATTTCCGACTCAATGCATCCGCCACTACGTTTGCTTTACCCGGATGGTAATTCAAACCAAAGTCATAATCCTTCAGAAACTCTAACCATCTCCTCTGTCTCATATTCAGCTCTTTCTGATCAAACAAATACTTTAAACTTTTATGGTCACTGAAAACCTCAAATCTTGACCCATACAAGTAATTCCTCCATAACTTCAGAACAAATACCACAACTGCCAACTCTAAATCGTGTGTCGGATAGTTCCTCTCATGAACCCTCAGTTGTCTCGAAGCATAAGCTATAACCTGCTTATTCTGCATCAAAACACCACCTAAACCCAACAATGAAGCATCACAGTAAACCTCAAATAGTTCCGACGGACTCGGTAATATCAGAATAGGAGCACTAGTTAACCTTCTCTTTAACTCTTGGAAACCTTCTTCACATCTTGAGTCCCAAACAAACGCTTGCCCCTTTCTAGTCAACATCGTCAACGGTAACGCCAACTTAGAAAATCCCTCGATGAACTTCCTATAATAACCAGCCAAACCAAGGAAACTTCGAATCTCAGCAACAGACTTCGGAGCTTCCCACTTAGATACCGCTTCTATCTTAGAAGGATCAACAGCCACACCACCTCTTAAAATCACATGACCAAGAAAACTAATCTCTTCTAACCAAAATTCACACTTAGACAGTTTAGCAAATAACTTCTTTTCTCGTAGAACTCCTAAAACCACTCTCAAATGCTCAGCATGCTCTTCTTCAGATTTCGAATACACCAAGATATCATCAATAAACACCACAACAAACTTGTCTAGATACGGATGGAAAATCCTATTCATATACTCCATAAATACTCCAGGCGCATTAGTCACACCAAAAGGCATTACAGAATACTCATAATGTCCATACCTTGTCCTGAAAGCAGTCTTCTGAATATCCTCAGTCTTCACACGTATCTGATGATATCCCGACCTCAAATCTATTTTGCTGAACACACTCGCACCAACCAACTGATCCATCAAATCATCAATCCTCGGCAAAGGATACCGATTCTTGATTGTCACTTTATTCAGTTGCCTGTAGTCCACACACAACCTCATAGTACCTTCTTTCTTCTTAACCAATAACACTGGTGCACCCCACGGTGACACACTCGGACGAATAAATTTCTTATCCAACAGATCTTCCAACTGATTCTTCAATTCAGTTAACTCAACAGCAGACATACGGTACGGAGCCATCGATATCGGCCTAGTACCAGGTACCAAATCAATCGAGAACTCAACTTCACGCTTTGGCGGTAATTCATTCACTTCTTCAGGAAACACATCAGGAAAATCACACACCACGGCTAGATCGCCAATCACCAGTTTATCTTTAGCCTCCATAGTAGCTAACAGCATGAACAACTCTGCCCCATCTGCTACTGCCTCATTCACCTGCCTTGCTGATAGAAACAAACTCTTTCCTTCCTCAATCTCAGGAAAAATCACAGTCTTATCAAAACAGTTGATATAAACTCGGTTAAACACCAACCAGTTCATACCCAGGATAACATCAATCTGCACTAGTGGAAGACACACGAGGTCTATCCAAAAGTCTTTACTAAAAATACTCAAGGGACAATTTAAACAAATTGAAGTAGTAGTCACTGAACCCTTCGCAGGAGTATCAATCACCATACTTCCATGCATCTCAGATATCTCTAACTTAAGTTTCACAGCACAATCCAGGGATATAAAGGAATGAGTCGCACCTGTGTCAATAATAGCTACAAGAGGAAAGCCATTAATATAACACGTACCTCAGATCAAACGATCATCTGCAGAAGTCTCAGAACCCGATAAAGCAAAAACCTTGCCTCCCGACTGGTTCTCTCTATTCGGCTTAGGACACTGTGGGCTAATATGACCCACCTCTCCACAGTTAAAACAAGTCACAGTCTTCAACCGGCACTCTGCAGCCAAGTGACCACCTTTGCCACACTTAAAACACTTCCTCTCAGCACTGGTACACTCATGGATACGATGTCCAGCCTGACCACACCTGTAACACTTAGCAGGAGCACTGGAGTCTCCCCCACTAGGCCTCTTCATTCCACTCTGCCTTTGGAAACCTTTGCCAGCTGCATACGGTTTTCCACGATCATTCTGATTCTTGCCTTTCCTATCAACCCTTTGCTGATAGCTCTCTGCTCTAGCCTTGGTATCCTGTTCAAAAATCCTGCAACAGTCAACCAAATCAGAAAACACTCTAATCCGCTGATACCCAATAGCCTGCTTGATCTCGGGACGTAACCCGTTCTCAAACTTCACACATTTTGAAAATTCCCCAGTAGCCTCGTTATAGGGAGTGTAATACTTCGACAACTCTGTGAACTTAGCAGCATACTCAGTAACAGACCGGTTGCCCTGCTTCAATTCTAAGAACTCTATCTCTTTCTTTCCTCTGACATCCTCTGGAAAGTACTTCCTCAGGAATCTCTCTCTGAACACCGCCCAAGTGATCTCAGTATTCCCAGCAGCTTCCAACTCAGTGCGGGTAGCAACCCACCAATCATCTGCTTCCTCTGACAGCATATGCGTACCGAACCGGACCTTCTGGTTATCGGCACACTCAGTCACTCGGAAGATCCTCTCAATCTCCTTCAACCACTTCTGAGCACCCTCTGGGTCGTATGCTCCCTTGAACATTGGAGGATTGTTCTTCTGGAACTCACTCAGTTGACGAGCAACTCCCATTCCCATAACATTCGGATTCCCTCCAAGTACTCCAGCTAGCATACCCAGAGCCTCAGCAATCGCAGCATTGTCTCTACCTCTTCCAGCCATCTCTATTCTGAAAACCCAACAAGCTAAAACAATAAGTACTGATAGGGTTACACAACACCTATCACGTACAGGGAAACAGAATAATTACGACTCGACTCGACCAACTATGCTCTGATACCACTAATGTAACACCCTTCTAAAATACCCAAATATTTAATTAAAATAACAATATATCAATCAGAGTAATTATGTAGTTAAGGGTGTCACACAATCACTTCACACCGTGTTCCAAGATATCTGGTCATGCTCATTTATTTATCAAAATAAACATTTGCATAATTCGCAGCGGATAGAATTAACAACAACATGCAAACCATGTAACATATTACAGGTAATATCATTCAACAACCAACAACGAAAATAAGGTAAAACATCCCGTCCCGATGTTACATCTACCAGAGCATGACCCACTAAGGAACTACACTAGACTCCAAGGACTAGCTTCTACTCAATCACTGCTCGTTACCTGAAAAATAGTTGTAAGGGTGAGTTCCTCAATCGATATAATAAGCATTATAAAATATCATGTAATGCTAAGTAAATAACACATTAATCACCCTAATCATATCACACATTCGGTAACGGCATATCAACTCATCATCACAATCATACTCAACATAAACATCAAAACACATGTATAATATTGGAACACATCCATTCGTATTATACACAACACATACATTATGCAATGAGACTCCATGCATGCGGTACCGACTATTCGTGAACATATAGTTCAACCTCACCGACCAAATCCAGGTACGGCTACCAAGCCCACTAGTCCCACTCATTTGAGACCTAGTGACTCACTCACTAATTCCTCACCATGGGAATTAGCTACCACCCCAAGGGCTATGCTATGCACGCTAATTCACCTAGCATGCAAACATCAACAACAGTCCATAATGACTAACTCACTAATTCCTCACCATGGGAATTAACTACCACCATAAAGGCCACAATATGCATGCTAAATCACCTAGCAATGCAAAATCATCAACAATCCACAATGGACATATGCTCACACTCTAAGCCATAAAACAGTCCATTCCACATAATACATACATTCACAGCATTATGCATACAATCATACATCATCAGCATATTATCACAATATCATATCATGTCATGCCAATTAAAAATCACAGTATTTAGCACACTCTACTAATACCTACACTGCTCAAAACAGCGGGAAATAATCCCTAATACATCATACATCAGCTAAAATACATCACTCAGCTGAACCACCAAAAACTGCACAACAACAGTCCAGAAAAATCACAAATCTGCCCATACGCGTATTGCCTAGTCCCATACGCGTATGGCCCATTTCCTGGCCAAGCCCATACGCGTACCACCATCTCATACGCGTATGCTACGCGTAACACCTCTCCCATACGCGTACCAACAGAGATAAAACTACGTTAAAATCATCATCTTCCTCATCCATACGCGTATTGCCTAGTGCCATACGCGTACCAGACCATCTCATACGCGTATTGCCTGGTGCCATACGCGTATGACCAGAAACCAGAATTTCCAGATCTGCTATGGTTTTCTCTGCTACGAGATCTATCCAATTCAACCTTCCACAGTCCAATTTTACACAGTAATCGTTCATATCATCTAACACGAATCATACCCTATTCGATTCCACAAATTCTAACACTATTACATCTAATTCCTACGAATTTCTTTCAATTATAATCCAATTTCGTTCATCCAAAAGTTCACAATTTCATCATGCATCATTCAAATCAGAGGCAATTCAATGGTTTATCACTACCCATTACATATTATCCCATAATACCCATTAAACGATGATAAACCCCCCTTACCTGAGTTAATCCGGCAAAGTCCTTCAACTTCCAGCTTTTCTTTTCTCCAACCCTTGTTCTCTTGCTCTTTGCCCTTTTTCCCTTTTTTCCACTTTTGAGTCGTTTCTCTGTTTTCACGTGAAAACCTCTTTTTACCAAATGGGACTCTTTTTCTTATTTCCAACATATATATATTTTCCAATAATTATTATTCCAATAATAATAATAAGAAGAATCCAATAATTCCAATTATTTAATTAAATTAATAAATATAATATTAACTTAAATTAAATAATTATCTTATTTTAATCGGGGTGTTACACAACAATCTTTTGAAAATGAAACTTTATACCCTTTGTCACATAATTGGCTAATACTAATGAGATTGTGCTTATGGCCTTTAACTAACAGAACGTATGAGATAGTAGTAGAGGAGGAATTACCTACAATACCTTTTCCGAGTATAACTCCCTTGTTATTGTCACCGTAGGTTACAAACCCTTTCTTCTTAGCCACAAAGTCAAAGAACAAGGAAGAGTCACCCGTCATGTGTCTTGAGCGTCCACTATCGAGAACCCATGTTCTCTTCATATACTCAAGACATTACACCTACATTTTTAAACAAGGGAAGGAGGTACCCAATTTTCATTGGGTCCTAGTGTGTGAGTGAAACTTTGGTTGCATTTGGGCAACCATTGAAAAATGCCCTTAGGAACTAAAAATCTCCTAAATCGACATTTAGCAATAGTATGTCCTTTTTTGCAATAATATAGACAATTTAAGTTCAGATGAGAGTTGCTTTTGCTAACTTGATCCTTTACCACATAAGTATATTTTTGATAAGGATTATTCATGTTATTTCTAAAATGTGATTGATCAATAACAAAGGTAACTTTAGGTTGTAAAGCCTTGTCTAATTTAGCTTGAAGAGTTCTAACCTCTCTTTGCCGAATGTGACAAGTTTCATATCCAGACCATCTAAACCAAAATCCCTTATCGTCTTCCGTTTTGCCTTTAGTAGCCTCTATCATAGATTTCTTAAGAGTTTCTAATTCCTTTTCGGAGTCAGAAATCTTCTTTTCTAAATGACTCTAAATTTTCTTATTTGAGGCCAAGCGTTTAAAAGCTTCCTTAGACTCGTTGTGTAGAGTACTAAAGGCATTTTGCAAATCAGCATAAGACAATTTATCAGCATGATCATATTTGGAATGACTTACATTCTTTTTCTTCTTTTGATGAGCCGTAAGACAAAGATTGATAATTTCTTCTTCATCACTTGAGTTGTCATCGCTTGAGGTATCATTATCGCTCTCCCATGCAATGTATGCTCTTCTAGGTTTGCTAGATTTGTTACAACCCGACTTATAGTGACCGGCCTTTCCGTAATTAAAGCATGATCCTTTTGACTTAGTTGTCTTACCTTCCTCTCGATTCGGGAATTTTGATTGTCTTCTATAGTTGATACGATGTTTATCCGAATGTTGGACTTCATTTTTTCTAAGATATCAATTATACCTCCTTACGAACAACCCCATGTCTTCATTCGAATCTTTGTCATCATCACTTGACTCACTTTCACATGCATCATTGGTGGTTGACTTATATCTTGAAGCCTTTAAAGCGACACACTTCCTTTCGGTGTTCTTATCTTTCTCCTTCTTCTCCTTATTTTGATTCTTCTCATGTTTCTCAAGATTCATGAGCTCTTGCTCATGCTCTTGAAGCTTGCCAAACAATGTTGTCATGTCCAATGTTCTTAGATCATTGGCTTCCTTAATCGCGGTGACTTTTGGTAGCCAATCCCTGTTAAGACATCTTAAGATTTTATTAGTAGCAACATCATTAGAGGTATTTCTACCAAGAGAATTTAACCAATTGATTAGATGAGAAAATATCTTTTGTATATCGGCAATGGTTTCACCATCTTCTATATGAAAAAGGTCAAATTCTTGAGTTAAAGTGTTGATTCTAGCTAGTTTGGCATCATTGGTTCCCTCATGGGTAATTTGTAATGAGTCTCACATAGCTTTAGCACTAGTACAATGGGAAACCCTATAATACTCATCAACACCTAAAGCGACAATGAGCATATTTATGGATTTCCAATCATAGATATACTTTATCTCATCTTCTTCATTCCATTGTGCTTCAGGTTTAGGTATAACAAAACCATTCACATTGGTCATGGTTATTTCCATAGGACCATCTTGGATGACTTTCCATACTTTCCTATCAATGGAGTTGATATGCATACGCATAAAATCTTTCCAATAGCTATAGTTTTCACCGGTAAAAATAGGCTCCCTATTGTACGCCCCTTTAGAATCGTTACTCATTTTCTAAGAAGTTATATGTGAAGCACTAGATGAACCAACACTCTTGATAAGACTTGTTAGACGATAGTACCGATCTAGAAGGGGGGTTGAATAGATCAGTTTTGAAGTTTTGCGCTTTTTAAAAATGTTTTCAACGGTTGCGGAAGCACCCTAGATTATAATCGTCTAAACAATCCGTTAATAGAAAGATCGTGTAATTACTTAAGATAGAGATTATCAACCATTATCTAAATCAATCGATTAACCACTATGATCGTTGATATCGTTACCTCTAATAATGCTTAAAGACAATAAGAGATCAAGTACAATATTACTAAGTTTGTGTGAGATTAATTTTATCGAACACTTGGTGTGCACTCCACACCAAGTTTCAATTTCACTCAAATTGAATGTGCAGAATTTTACTCAGTTGCAATCAAAGTGACTGCAACAATTTATCGAACACTTACTATGCACAACAATCAAGCGATATTGATTTTACTAATAATTTCATACAAAACATAATTAATGCAAACTTTAAAGAGTCAAGAGATAGAGAGAACAAGACCGAATTTGTTGAGACAGTTCCCATATCGTCCTCGCTTAGGGTACGTCTATCCTCAATTCTAAATCTAGAATTGAGATGTTTTTATTAACACGTTGCAAAGTCAATTCAAGAGAACAAATGATCACCACCAATCAACCCCTAGAGTTGTTTCAGATCCTATTATATTCTCTCCCCTTGATTTGAGTTGAACCAAGTCCTTCAAGCGCTTCGAACAAACCTCTGGTTACTGCTACCTTATTGCAAGAACGCTACGTTCTCCAAAACTTCAGCTCGGCTGATTTCGTATGTAAGTCACATGAACCCTAAGATTTCTTCACAATCCTCCGGTTACCGCTACTTGTTTGACCGAACCTTCCGTTCTTCAAACTTTTCACTCGGCTGAATCTGCGAAGCAAAGGTTAGTGCAAAACCCCCCAATTCTTGGAGGAAAAAACCTCAATGGTTTTATTCAATAAAAACCCACATAAAGTCTCAACCCAAACTAAGATAATCCAGTCTTATTTGGACGTTATCACAACAGCAATGCATAACGCTCAACAAAGATTATTATGTGGTTATTGAGAAATGCAATGAAGAATGAAGATGATGAGCACTTTGGTGTATATCTTTCACTTTTCTTGTTATTTTCTAAAGAAGAGACCCATGAATATTTATATGATGTATGGACCAAATAACAAACATAACAGAAATATTTTGCAAAGTTACACAGTAGAAAATTAAGTAAAACAGGCGATGAATCGACTCAAACAAGGGATGAGTCGACTCAAACAGAGTTTATTTCAGGGTTGAGTCGACCTATGACTCGACCTGTTCGGACCCGTGGCTACATGGTTCAAATACAAATAGGAAATGAGTCGACGTAAAAAGTGGATGAGTCGACTCATTTAGGTTTCCCAGGATTGAGTCGACCTGTGACTCGACCTATTCAGACCCGAGGGTTTTGCTTCGGGTCCTGAGTTGACTCACAGTGCTTAAACTCCCAAAAATGAGTTTTGAGGTGTATTTTGACCAATTTAAACCGATATCCTATGAACCTAGGATATTTACTATGATTAAGTGCATGATTTACATCTATGATATGCTTCTATATGCTTGGGCACATTGAACCTATATTTTGAACATGTTAGAGGATGAATGCATTCTATACTATGATGATACTTTCCAAAGACACGTTGTGGGCGATTAAAAAGGTTTGACATCATTAAAATAAGGATTGGGCATATTTTCCCTCACAACCTGGCGGTGTCCTCCCACCAGTCGTGAAGCCTCCAGTCATTAAAATAGATGGCCAACATGACATATTCTTCATCCCAAGAGCCGATTCCGTATACGAGAAGCTGAAGACCATGAAGGCTCTAATGCTATAGGTTTGGAAACTTCTGAAATGTGCTTAGTCCCTGGCGTGAGAATACCAACAAAATTCAAAGTACCCTACTTTGAGAAATATAAGGGAGCAAGTGACCCGAGAACACACGTCAGATCTTATTGCCGAAAAATGGTTGCCTATTCAGATGATGAAAGATTGCTCATGCATTTATTTCAAGATAGTTTGAGTGGGTCTCGCTTGATTGGTACATGCAGTTGGAGGGTACCCATATTCGTTCCTGGAGAGTCATGGCTGAGGCTTTCTTAAAACACTATCAATATAACATGGACATGGCTCTTAATCCACCCAACTTCAAAACCTTACCTAAAAGTGTGATGAGACTTTCAAGGAGTATGCCCAACAATGGAGTGAGTTAGCCGCAAGGGTACAACCTTCTTTGTTGGAGAGAGAGCTGGTAGATGAGTTTATGGGAAACCTCCAATGACCTTATTTGAATAGGATGGTAGGAAGTACGTCCTCGGACTTTTCTGACTTGGTTCTCGCGGGTGAGAGGATCAAAAACATGATTAAAATAGGCAAAATCCAGAACGCTGATAATACATTCGGTATGGGGAAGAAGCCTTATGTTGCTTATGGGAATTCCACTATGGAGCACCCAGTTATTCAGTGGAGAAATGCAAGGGACTAAAGTACAAGGTTTAAGAGCTTATTGAGTCAAAGACAATCACATTTGCTCTTAACACTTCGCATGTGAACCTTTTGGAAACGAAGAAATGGTTATTATGATATAAGAAAGTCATACAGTAGTTGGGTACTTTGGCGGTGGGATGTCTGGGTGTTCATTGGTGGGGGGCTATGGTGGGATGGGATGTAATCGTGTGGATTATCGGAGCTATAGACATATGTGGTATCTACGTATGGTTGTTGGTGGTATGGCTTAGGCTCTTGGTTTTGTGTTTGAGTGAGTGGCATGTATTGGTTGCGAGGTTGGGTGTTTGGTGGTTAGGTGTATATGGTATGGTGACGTTGTGAGGTTGGTTGTTGGGTTTGGGTGTGTTGACATTTTTGTTGGGTTTCGTAATGGTTTGGACTGAATTGTTGGGTGGGGGTTTGTTGTTGGGCGTAAGATGACGAAGCTCGTTGGCATGGGTTCATCAAATACCTGGCTCAGACGTAAATTATGTCTTTCTAACCGACCTAAATGAATCCATATAATGTTTAGTTGGTCTAACACCTTATTAATAAGTTCATTTAAGATGTGCCGACGTCGATTCTTTCAATGACGACAAATCTCTTTAGTGAAGTTATGCCAATCGGAATAACTCCATTGGGCATCAACTCTTAGTTGATGCCAGTCTCCCAAACAGGCCGGAGGGTCTGAAATTTGTTGTTGCATGTTGAACTGCAATTTCACACGGTCACTCTGGTGCATTTCCATAGTAGTGAACCTAATGATTGGTGTTTTTGTTATCCAAACTGAAGCATCATCGGGGTTAACCTCATTGTCGAGACCTAAATACGACCTCCAAATAAACTGTATAAGAAAAATACATTATTAGAAGATTTTTAATTTGGTAATTTTTAAACCAAATTTAAAGTTGTTTAGTTGAAATACATCGTCTGGTCCAAGGTGGTATAAAAGATTGTGATAGACTACTATAGCGTGTTTGGGACATCTGTTATAGTTCATCCCCAAAATTGACCATCTAAAATGAAAAGATTGAAAATATATTAGTTACAGTTAGTTGTAGTACAAAGACTAATGAATTTGAAGATTTAATATAAACTTACTTTATTGCAAAAGGGAATGTGGATGACTTCTCATTGACTGGAGCGAGTGACTGCATTCTCGACCAATCCATGCTTGTAGCAAGCAGAAAAAAGGGAAGATAGTCTGGCACAATGAAAAAATGAGAAGAAATAAAAATGGCCGCCCTAACAGCATGTGTATTCGATGACTTAAAATTTGTTTGAATGTTGGACCAAGCACAACAACATAATTTTAAATGTAATCGTTTTTCTTTATATTAAAAACATCTTTTATTTCATAAATATCATAACATTTGGTTACAACAACTTAAGAATAATTTAAACATCAATTAAACAACAAAACAAATAAACACAACAACTAAACAACATAGCTATGCGATTACAATCATCAGAATAATTTCATCAGAACCGTGCATCATAATGCGGACATCTCTGTCAATTTTAATATTGTCCAAAAAACGACTTTCTCCATTGTCATTGAACACGGTAACAAGCCTTTGAATCCTTATGATCTTTTCACCCTTTGCAATGTCTCCATCTAACCAACGGATCAATGTGTAGGATCGCTTACCACTACGCTAAAAGCAATTGCTGTTAGTGAGGGTGCAACTTTATTTCCTTATAGTATGAGCCCTCAGGGGCTGCACCTAAAGCGAGGTTTGTAAGCTCCCTCTAAGCGCCATGGGTTGGGATGTTAAGCCCATTCGAATCCCTAAGGGTGACGCTGAATTTATTTATCCAACACAATGCTCCAACGTCTCTGTATTCCAGAGTCGGATCTTCATCGAAGGCTTTACTGTCGAATAAATTAAATTGACATTTCTTTTGTGAATATAAGAACATATATGAATACATTTTGAAGAAAAATGGAAGGAGATTGAAGAAAAATGGAAGGAAATGTAAGAAGATGTGTGAAAAATGATGGGAGGAGATGATGTATTTATAGAATTTGCAAATAAAGGAGTAACCACAGGCAGTGACGTATGCTCCCAGTGGATGCATGCATGCCCCACATGCAGTGGCGACATGTACATGCATACGCCACATGCAGTGACGACATGTACATGCATACGCCAACCATAATGGTGCCTATGTGTAACAAATGAAATCATGCGTCAACGCCGTTGTCTACTTCTCTTATCGTCCCCCCCCCCCCCCCCCCCCCCCCCCCCCCCGAAACATGGCTAATTTGGTGAATAAATTAAAAATTTGGATATTTTCGTATATAATTTAAAAAAAGGTGATTATTTTAAAAAAATCGAGTAGTTTTATAACCATCCAATTCAATGACTATTTAAAGGAGAAATTAATGAAAAAAGTTATAAAAATAATTTACAATTCAAATATTAATGGTAAAGGAATTATTAAAATTAATTTTAAGTTATATTAGTGCTATTAACTTTTATAATTTTTATATAATAAATAAAAACTAAAAATTCCTACAAAAAATAGAAAATATTCTCCTATTGTACATTTCAAGTTTAAAATACTATAAAAAGAATAAATATTTTAATATAAATGAAGAAAACTATTTTATAAATAAAGTTTAAAAAAATATTTTTATTTATATTATTAAAGTATTAAAATAAAATCCTCAAAAACTTTAAACTATCACTTAATCTTTAGTTCCTTTTTAAATTAGTATTTTTATAACATTTATTTTTTTCAATTCTTTAACATATATTTTTTGTATGGGAAAAACATTTTTATTTTAGATTATAAAAGTATTAAAATAAAATGCTTATAAACTTTAAACTATCATATCAATTAATATTTAGTTCCATTTTTAAATTATTATTTTTATAATGTTTTATCTACTTCCATTCTTTAACATATATATTTTGATTTAGAAGTTTCTTTTAATAATAATTATAACAATATTATTTGGAAAGCTTATAAAATAAAAAATACTATAGTAATTTTATTTTTTATAAAAAAAATAATGTTATTTATTATTAAAAATTAATTGTAATGTAATATCTTATGACCTGTCATTTTTCAATCAAAACTTAAAATTATTTTTTTTGTAAAATATTTTTGAAAAACTAAGTAATTCAATATTTATATAAAAATATGAGTAAAGTAGTAAATCTTTTTTATTCTTACTTGACAGATCATTTTTTTTAGAAATAAATCAGCATGAACAGAATGAAGATGAAGTGTCGGATGAATTTTATTGAGAGACCAAGATTATCAGAGCAAGTAAGAAGGAAAAACATATCATAGTATGATGTTTTGAGTGTTGTTTAATTGTCAGTGTATTCACATTTATACTCTGATTTAGTCTGGAATTTTAAATCAATTTGAGTGTAGCATTTTTCGCGTAATATTTCAAAGAATGTCTGCATGTCGATCAAACTGAAATAACATTGGTCGGTGATGAAATTGGGAATTGCTATGAATGTGAAGTCCCCAAATCCAATAGAAACAATATGGAGAAATATATTGGACGTGGATGGTATAACTATGCAAAAGAAAAAAAAAAGTGAGGGTTGGTGATGTTTTGTGGATCTGTTCATAATTACAAACACTAAGTAGTGGGCAGCAAAATATGTTGAGGAGCGCAACATATCCATGCATTACAGTGAATTCCTTATCATATAACTTGAAGAGTCTAATAGGTAAACCATATACCTGTAATTGAAAGAGACAAAGAATGTTAAGCCCAACAACAATATGATGGCCAGACTGAAATATACTTAAACTTACTATAGAAATGACAGAAACTACTGTAATGTTTCTATTCAATTTCTTAATATTCTGTATACAATGACAAGCAATATATAGTTGTACAAGAGACAATCAAAGGAGCTATTTAAGGCAGTAAGTCAATCTAAGGCTAAATAAAGAATTGACTCTTAATAGAGGAAATCAATAATTGATACTAACAATCTGTCTAAGTAAATGCTAAGTAACAACTCATGCCAACTAATATTCAACAGAATATTCAGCTTCATACTCCCCCTCAAGTTGGAGGTTGAGGGTTGTGAGATCCCAACTTGATAGATAACTCCTGAAACTGCTTAGTCCCTAAAGATTTTATGAAGATGTCAGCTTGTTGTGATCTGGTTGGTATGTGAGCAGTAGATATAACTCCTTTGTTGATGAATTCTCTAATAAAATGACAATCCACCTCAATATGCTTCGTCCTTTCGTGAAAGACCGGGTTGGAAGCTAAATGAATAGCAACTTGATTATCGCAATGTAGAATTGTAGGAAAATCAAATTCCACTTGCAAATGCGCGAGCAATCTTTGCAACCATATCGTTTCACTTGTGGCGTGCGCCATTGCTCTGTACTCCGCCTCATTGGAGGATCTCGATACGGTAGTATGTTTCTTGGTTTTCCATGATATTGGAGCTGCTCCCAACTTCATTAGGTAGCCTGATATTGACCTCCTGGTTAGTGGACATGATGCATAATCAGAATCACAATATGCAACTAGCTTGAGATCATTGTCTTTGGGGATGATAATGCCCTGCCCTGGTGCAGACTTTAAGTATCTCAAGACAAGCATTGCTGCGTCCCAATGCCCTCGGTAAGGTTCCTGCATGAACTGGATGAGAATATGCACCGAGTATGTCAACTCTGGCCTAGTGATTGTGAGGTAAATGAGTCGGCCCACCAATCTGCGGTACTTTGAAGGATCATCATATAAAAGACTCAAATCCAATGCTAATTTATGATTTGGTGCAAGTGGCAGAGATGCAGGTTTGCAAGCTAGCATCCCACATTCTTTTAGTATGTCCAAGGTATACTTTCTTTGACATATGAACAATCCGGAGGGACCACGAACAAGTTCTATACCGAGGAAGTACTTCAGCCCTCCCAAGTCTCTCATGTGGAAACACTCGTTGAGATATTGTTTGAATTTTACACATGATTTTGCATCATTCCCAGCCACAATAAGATCATCAACATAAATAAGCACAACTATGAAAACAGATTCACACGAGTATGTAAATAGGCTATGGTCAGCTTCACATTCCTGGAAACCATACCTCACTAATGCTTGGGACAACTTTGAGTACCAATTGCACGAGGCCTGCCTAAGACCATATAATGACTTTCTTAAGCGACACATCATGCCGTTATTAAGAGCATTATAACCTGGTGGTACTTCCATATATACCTCCTCATCTAACTCTCCGTGTAGGAATGCATTGCTTACATCCATTTGGTGAAGTTCCCATCCTTTGGCCACCGCAACAGTAAGTAAACATCTTACGGTTGTCATCTTGGCGACTGGTGCAAAAGTCTCATTGAAGTCGTCTCCTTCAACTTGTGTGTATCCCTTCGCTACGAGTCGGGCTTTATACTTCTCAACTTCACCGGATGACTTGTACTTAACCTTGTACACCCATCTGCAACCCACTGCCTTCTTTCCTTTTGGAAGTCTTGCCAACTCCCACTTTTTATTTTCTTCTAAGGCATTGAGTTATTGTGACATGGCATCCCTCCATTATTGCGTTCGAGTTGCTTGCTTGTATGAATGTGGCTCCTCGATGCTTTCAATTGCTTCAAGATAAGCTTGATGTTTTTCTGAAAACTCATCATAATTTACATAATTTGATATAGGATATACCATACCTGAAGAAGTTGACGAGTTTGGCGATGTACATGTGCGGGTTTTCTCTTCCGAATAGCAATGATAGTCATTCAAATGTTTAGGTGGATTTCTGATCCTTGGCCCCAAGTGTGTGAGCTCACTTTCTCCTTCATTATAAGGTTCTTCGACAACATCAACCACATCAGAATTTACTTCCACAACTTGTTGATCTTCTGCTGATTGAGTGAGGAAATCATTCTGGTTCTGCTGCCTATCTTGGGTAGGTGCAGTTTCCTCTTCAACAGAGATGGAATTAGGAGCAAACATTGGTGGATGGTCATCTCCATTACTGCCTTTTTCTCGTGATGCATAAGGAAAAACATTCTCAAAGAACACCACATCTCTCGATACATAAATACCTCGTGTCCTTAGAATATACACCGTCCAACCTTTTTGACCCTTAGGGTATCCCACAAAGACACACCTTTCTGCTATAGAGTCAAACTTATCTCATTGTTTGCTTAAATTCTTAACATAACACAAGCACCCAAAAGTCTTGATATCTTCATATGATGGAGGTTTGCCAAATAACTTCTCATATGGAGTTATTCCATCATTAACCATTGTAGGCGTTCTATTGACTAGGTAAGTGGCTTTCAAAACACATTCCCCCCAAAATGAGATGGGCAAGTTAGCTTGGAACCTCAAGGCTCGTGCAACGTTGAGTATGTGTCTATGCTTCCTTTCCACCCTTGCATTTTGTTGGGGAGTTCCTATGCATGAAGTTTCATGTAGGATTCCTTCTTGGTGAAGAATTTCTTGAAAAGCATGGTTGGTAAATTCTGTCCCGTTGTCACTACGCAATCTCTTGACCTTTCCATTATATTGTGTCCTTATCATGCTGAGAAAATTTATCAAGATTTTTAGAACTTCTGTTTTTTCTTTCATCAAGTATACCCATGTTCCACGCGAATAATCATCAACGGTCGTAAGAAAATAGTGACAACCATTATGAGAGTTAGTGCTATATCTCCCCCATAAGTCACAATGTATAAGATCAAAAGGATTCTCAGCTTTATTATAACTAATAGGAAATGGAAGTCTACATTGCTTTGATCTATGGCATATGTCATAACAATGGACTACATTATTTTTGAAATTAAAATTCACTAGCTAAGATATACGTTGCATGACTTGAGAAGAGGGATGTCCCATGCGTGCATGCCAGATAGCAGTTTCATTTTCATGATGAGCCTTGAAAGCTGACCTTTGAACTTGTTGCCTCAGCACGTAAACCCCACCATGTACATCACCTAAACCAATCTTCTTCTTCGTGACAAGGTCCTGTATCAAAAAATGATTAGAATGATAAGTTATAAATCAATTTAAATCGCTAGTCAATTGACAAATTAAAATCAAATTGCAATCAAACTCGGGCACAAATAAAACGTTGTGCAAAGTTATGTCTTTGCTAAGATCAATGATCCCCATTTCCTCTACTAACACTGCATTCCCTGTAGGAATAGTGATATAGAAAGGTTTCTCAATCTTGGTTACCCCTCTCATTAAGGATAAGAGAGGAGTCATGTTGTGTGATGCGCCACTGTCCAAGATCCATTTTTTATCCTTGCATAACATATCATTACCAGCATCAAAAGAGTCATGATGCATCACACGCGAACCATGCAACGCTCGCCCCTGCACTGTTTCTTTCTCTTCTTTTTGATCTTCAGTAACATGTGCATGGTGAGCTCTGGGCTGTCCTCCATTGTCTCTTGGATAACGATGCGTCCTTCGCGTGCCCCAGTTTTCCGGATAACCTGTAATCTCAAAGAAACCCGCCTTGGTGTGACCAACTTTGCCACAATGATCACATTTTGGCTTTTGTCCATCTCTTCTTAGCCTATTCTGATTTGGAGCATAAAAGGCAGATCCTCCTGATTCTCCCTTGACTGCGACCATCTTATCTCTTTCACTTGTGATCCTGGCCTCCTCTCTGATGACGTGATTGAAGACCTGTCGTAGCGAAGGCAAAGGTTAGGTGTTCAACATGGTTGCCTTAACATGCTCAAATCGCTCATTGTTAAGACTTCCAAGGAAGAGGTGCACATGTTGGCTTTCCTCTCTCTTCAGAATCTCTTTAGATGCGTTACAGGTACACTCCGGAAGTGGCTGTAACTCACCTAGCTCATGAAGAAGACTTTTGAACTTGGTGTAATATTCTGTCATAATAATGTTTGGTTCATGCTCCATTAAACACAACATTCGCCATAACTGGTGGATTCTTGGAGCGTTAGTTTGAGCAAATCTCTCTTCCAAATCCTCCCATATATCTCTTGCAGTTGATGCATGAGAGATGCTTCCATTCAAAACTAGATCTACATCATTAATTATCCACGCCATGACCATGGAACCAACTCTCTCCTAATTGTAGAAATCTGGATTTGTTCTCGCAGGTTTCTTGATCGCTGCATCGATGAAACCCAACTTGTTTTTGCGCGAAGTGCCGTCCTCATGGAACGTGCCCAATTGCGGTAGTTCTCGCCTTTGAGCGTCGCAGCCACAAGTGGCGTTCCTGGATTGTTAGAGGGACTGAGGTAATACGGTGATGTATTTGTGATAGCGGAAGGTGTTTTTGTTTTGTTGGAGGCATTGTTCCTCTCCACCTTTTTCTCATTTTTATTCTCTGAATCAGAATCATGCTCTGATGCCATATAGAAATGACAAAAACTACTGTAATGTTTCTATTCAATTTCTTAATATTCTGTATACAATGACAAGCAATATATAGTTGTACAAGAGACAATCAACGGACCTATTTAAGGCAGTAAGTCAATCTAAGGCTAAATAAAGAATTTACTCTTAATAGAGGAAATCAATAATTGATACTAACAATCTGTCTAAGTAAATGCTAAGTAACAACTCATGCCAACTAATATTCAGCTTCATTACTTACACTCATAATCCATTTTTTCAATGGTCATCTTCTATATATTACAACTAAACAATTTGATATTTAACATATATATATATATATATATATATATATATATATATATATATATATATATATGTCAGCAACAGGTTGGTATACTTTATAAATGATATCTCACATTGATTAATGAAACTTATAAAGTTTAAAATAATTAACATACATGTTAACTTCTTAGATATTGTGAAAAACCTCCTTGTAAACAAATTTTGTTGTTGAACTTTTGACGTCATTTATCTCATCAGCGATTAAGATCTTTATGCATTTTCGACTATTAACCCTTGAGATAGCAACATAGATTTGTCCATGACTAAATACAATTATGGGAAAATAGATACCAATCCAATCCAAACTTTGACTTTGCGATTTGTTAACGGTCGTTGAATAACATACTATTATTGGGAATTGTGTATGTTCAACTTGAATGACCTAAGATGATTGAGAAGGAAGCATATCCATCCTTATGATATATATGACATTGCCTTGGCCTTTACCATCCATCATTTGAGCTTCAATAATGTGGTTTCCCAATTTTGTTATAATCAGTCTTGTGCCGTTACACAAACCTTCTAATTGATCGATGTTTCTCATAAGTATTGTGGTTGTCCCAATATTTAACTTAATGTGATGGTTAGGCAAACTAGAAGTTCTTAATGAACTAAGAAACTCAGGACTAAGTACTTCAATGATGTTGTTATCGTGTATTTATGATTTATCAATGGAATTGGAACTATAGTAATCATTCGCATCTCCTACATGGTGTTATAAATGAAAAGAAAAAATTGATTATATAATGAAGAATATTAATAAGTATATCTGACATCATTTGAAGGATGTAATCATTAATTTGATTAACAACTTCTATCGTTGATGTTAAGATTTTCCAAATTTTGAGATAGTCGAAACATGTATAAATATTCGTGAACTTAGAATATGTACTTTCCACGATGGAAACAATAGGATCAACAAAATTTGTTATTAAAATCTCATGAGAGATCTCAATTTCAACATAACCATCATTTGATTTTGAAAGCCTACCTTCACCAATCTTCAAAAGCCACTTTAAAAAAAATTGCAATATCTTTCTTTTCCTATTCCCCATAACCTCCTTGTAACCACATATTCTATGTTAAAGTTAGTACATCAAAATAACCCTAGATATAAGAAGTGTCAATTATAGAATGAACAATGTCAAGTTGACTTCCTCTAGGTACTACTTGAAAAATCCATTTTGAAATTTCCCACAAAGACCACAATGTTTCCACCAAAAATATCATCACAGTTGCCATTTTGACTCATGGCATCCTTCAAAATCTTGTCAAGTGCCATAATTGAAGACATTCTTTTTCAAACGGTCTCCAAATTCTCATCTCTATGAACACTGTCGCATCTATAGACATGGGAGACACAATATCATTATAGCAAATTTGTTGGGTTTCTTAGGATTTAAAATTTATGGTTTAAAGTTTAATGTTTAAGGAATATGAGTTTTAGTTTTTAGTTTCTAAAAACTATTTTATAAATCAATTTTAAAGAAAAAAAAACATGTTTAACAATCTTATGTTTTAAAACTATTTTAAAGTTATACGTTATTATAAATTTGTCATTAAATGAAAAATATACTATTTTCCCTTAATTTTTACTCTATGGAAATTTCAAAAACTAAAAACCAAAATCTATTTTAATTTTTTAATTTTTTAATTTTTAAAACTCTTAAATAAAAAATAGTTTTGTAAAATTAAGTTATCAAATAAATTGTATTGTTTTTAATTTTTAATTTTTAAAAAACAAGCAAATCAAAATCAAATATATGATCTTTTTGTATTAGAAATTAAAAAAAAAAATCAAATACTCTTTGATTATCACTCTTCATAAATGTGAAGAAAAAAAAAACTATCACTCTTCATAAATGTGAAGAAAAAAAAAACTCTTATTCATAAGTGAGTTTAAAGTAGTATTCAGTTAAGTAGATTTAGCAACAAGAAACACTAATCTACTTAATTTGGTGTTATCAACTAAATAGAAGAAGCTGCCACTAATATATAGAACCAAACAATACACAACAAGAGACATTAAATCCACTGGCCCAGTCACTAGATTTATATTTCCTTTTGCTCTTATCTTTTTTAGACATTTCATCTATCAATAACCCTATTTAATAGTTATGTCTATGCCCCATATTCGGACACAATAATAATAATTAACAGTGTCTCTGCATCAGTTTTTGTTTGGTCTAAAAAGGACATTTTAGATTCAATTTATACAACTTGTTGTAAGTAGAGGGGTCAAAAAAGTCCTAAATGATAAAGCTCTAATAATTAGGCCTCTATTTGGCCCCATTTTTTTAGGCTTCCTACTAAATCAATAACTCTTTGGCCCCTTATTTTTAAGCCCCCTCATATTTTTGTTTTTTAAAGGGTCTAAATGAGGGGCTCAAAATATAATTTATTTGAAACAACATATTTTATTTTTTTAAATAAATATTTTTGAAAACTATTTTTTTCGAAAAAATCTTATTTTCTAAAAATAAAAAAAATCAATTTTTTTAAATAAAAAAAATCATTTTTTTTAAAAAATAAACATAATCGATTTTTTTTAAAGTATTAAAATTTTTAGTTTTTTTTAAAAAAAAATGATATTTTTGAAAAAAAAATTCAAAAAAAAAATAAATAGATTTTTTTCGTAAAAAAAACTAATTAATTTTTTAAAATGAGAAAGGCGGTTTTTCTTTAAAAATAAAAAATCTATTTTTTTGGAAAAAAAAGTCAATTCATTTTTAAAAGAAAAAATTATTTTTTTTGAAAAAGAATATCAATTTTATTTTGAAAATAAACAATCGATTTTTTTCGAGAAAAAAGTCGATTTTTTTGAAAAAAAAAAGGTGATTTGTTTCTGAAAAAAAAACCGAATATTTTCGAAAATAAAAGAAAACTGACTTTTTTCGAAAATAGAAAAAAAAATTCAAAGTTTTTTCTAAAATAAAAAAAATGATTTTTTCCAAAAAATTGAATCGATTTTTTAAATAAAAAAATTTAATTTTATTTGAAACAAAATCGAATTTTTCCTAAAATAAAAAAGTTGATATTTTTTGAAAAAAATGCTTTTTATGAAAATAAAATAATAAAAGAATTTTTTCTTTAAAAAAAAAGTCAATTTTTTTTCTTTAAAAAATCAAATTTAAAAAATGATGGGGCCTTAAGGCTTTACTTGATATTTATGGGCCTTTAGTTTAGGGGGCTTATATATTTTGAAGCTCATTTATTTTTAGAATTTTGGATCCCCTATATTTTGGGGCCTTAAAAGTTAGGCACCGGCCCTATAAATTAAATTGACTGCTCTAATAGTAAGAAGTTGAGTCTTGAAACACAATAAATCAATAAATAAGAGGCTTTCATTTGTCAGTTTAATAATGTTCCAAATTGCATTATTTCGTACTAGTTCCTATACAGACAATGAAGATGACAGTAATTACTCTTTTGTCCAAATGAATTTATTTTTATTCAATGCCATTCTTGGGATCGGATCTTAATAGGGGCGGGAGATAATCACTGCACCCCTCATTTTTATATCTCTAAGTAATAAATGTTATGTTTTTCAACATTATTTAAAACGGCTTATTAAAAAAAACTAATATTTATAATAAATTATACCTTCAATAAAGTTACAGAACACCATAAACAAAACAATCCGGAAGGGAGAAAACATTCGATAGAGTTAGCGGTGTATAAATAGTAAAGAATAATACATTTCATGCAATCATTAATCACATGAATATCATTCATAATAATGAACCAATTACAATAATAACTCGATCACAAAGCAGGTATGTATGCAATGCATCAATTCCTCACTTTACATGTGGTACAATTTACACATCAAAGGTATGTTATTGACTTAGTCCACTCACCAATGGTTCCTCTTCGGACCTGGTTCCCGTTCAAACCATAAACATGATTTATCCCCATATTGAATCAATAACGTGTCATTGATTCTGTAAGACCCCAACTTTGACCCTAAGATCCCTCATGCAATTTCATCATAAGCATTAGCATTGGGATCATACATTGACATCCTCCTTACCCCTCCTTCATTGGGTTTGTTTTGGGAGAGATCACCAAACACTTTGTGATTGTATCATACTTGTATTTTATCATTTTACTAACCAAAATACCAAAAATATGCCTTTGCATTTACCTAACTCTTTTGTAGGTAGGACATGATCTCCATTGATCTATCAAGTTAATATCTAGGGTTTGAGACCCTCATGTCAAAGAGCACAACCATGAATTGGTACAAGAATGGTTATGAGCATCATATATGAGTCCCAATGATTTCTACATGTTATATTGATCAAGTTTTCTTCAAGAGTTTGAAGGTGATTTGCCTTGGAAATCCTAGTTTGACTGGGTATCTTGAGTAACTTCTTCAACAAGCTACCTCATCAATTGATCAAATTTATCATGGGACACTTCAAAATTCATCCTCTTATGCATATATGATCCACCATGAGCCTAGAAAGTCAAGAGAATTGAATATTAGCAAGTTGGTTGATGGTGGTTGGCCAGATGAATTCATCTAATCAAAACCGGATCTCCCTAGATCCTATCTCCTATAATTTTCACCATATGAAAATGATTCCAAGAGCAAAGTCACTCTAAATGATATTCCAAACAACTTTCTTGTTTAGACCTAGATCTAGTTTTTCTTGGAAAATCATTTTCTATGTTGAAACATTATAGGTCATTTTGTCTAAACCCTAATTTGAAAGTCAACTTCCCAAGGCCATAACTTGCTCAATTTTTATGAAATGAAATATTTCCAAGTTGAAAAATCAAATTCAAGATGTCTACTTCAACTTTTATGTTTGGAGTGAGAGCTAATTCAACTTTTACGAGCATATGATATGAGGCTACATTATAGGTCACTTTTGACCTATACCATTGAACAAGTGATTTTTCCAAACTTCAAAAATGCATAACTCTATCATTTCAAATCCAAATTACATGAAATTGGTTACCATTTTGAAGGTTTTTGAATGAGCTACAACTTTTATGAAGACACTTTTCTCATTTGAAGCTCATATAAAAAGTTAAGCAAGGTGGAATATTGAGATATATGACTTGACACTTACAAAAAATTTCAACATGTTGAAATTTCCAAACTTCCACCTCAAAATTCAACATGATACAATCTTCAAATGGAAAAATGTTGAACATTAAAGTTGTTCCTCTTGATCTAACCTTTCCAAAAAGTCTAATTTTATCTATTTTGGACAAAAAATGCTAGGGATGCGCATGGCATGAATATGGTATCATCATTTGGCAAAGATCAAACTTAAAATCTTCACACACACTTGCCTTGCAATCCAAGTTGATTTCAGACTCTCTTACACTCATTTGTGGACCTAAAGCAATGATCTCATGGGCCTGTACACGCCCATGCACCCATGCATCATCAATTGCCAAATTTGGAAAGTGATTTGGAAGGTGCAAATATCATGAGCTACAACTATAAATAGAGACCTCTAGCATCATAATTCAACACGCATTTGCGCCAGCTTTGATCCTAAACCCCTAACCCTTCCATTTGAGAGGATAATCCTGAGAATTTCATCTTGAAATTGAGTTTGAATCTCACTGTTTTGAGATTCAAAACTCCAGGGATCCAAGACCTTTTGTGCATTTCATTCTACTCCTGCAAGCATTCTGAGTGAGATCAAACACAAGCCAAGGCAAGAACAGTTGAATCCAGACCTACATTGAAGGTATTTTCCAGAAAATTTCATCTCTTTGATTCTCTCTCAATCTTGCTTAATTCTCTTGATTCTTTGGTTGTCTGAAGTCTTACCAATGTAGGCAAGAAGATTGAGTTGCTTAGAGGTCAAATCAAAGCAACTCAATTGACATACCTCAAAATTCAACTCCTCATATCTTTTTATATGTTAGGAGTTAGTTAAAATTGAGGTGATATTCATGATCTATACCATTTTTCCTTTCAGATCATGTCCTCTTTTTTCATTTTTGATGTGGTGATGAATGGACCAGTCCGGCCAAGGTCGCCTGAGAAGACGACCGGCGCTTTGCTCCGACAATGAGGTGGCAAGGTCCAGAGCCATTGGATTGATTCAAATTGTTTTAATCAGGGACGTTGCTTGTAATGACCAAATGTGTGGCGCGCTGACTAGCGTGTACCATGGAACGCGCGTTTCTCACCACTTGATATGCCACCTCAATTAATGAGGCAGATCAAGTGGTCCACGTTTTTTTGATTTTTTTATTTTAATTTTTATTCCTTTGATTTTCATTAATTCATATTAATTTTAATATTGATCCAAAAAATATGTGAGTTTCACCAAAAAAATTCAAAAAAATTTCTTTCATATTCTTACTTAAAATTATTTTTTGGATCATTATTAATATTTTTCATGATTTAATTGATTTTTCATTTGTTTTTAATTGTTTAAAAATACTTTTAAGTCTTTTAAAATTCTGAAAAAATTTCTCCAAGGTCCTTTGACCTTGTTTGACCTATGATAAATCTCATGGTCATTTATTTGGTGTTTTGATGAGGTTTTAGGAATTTGATAAACCATATTTAATTTAAATGCATTATTTTAGTATTTTTTTTAATTAGAATAAATGCCAAATAATTTTGTTGACCAGTTCTGATAACTTGTTGGTGTTTGACTCTTGTTGTTGGACCTTGGTCATGGTTGATTTGACTTTGTCAAATTAATATCATTGGATTTAGGGGATTGATGGAATGTACATTCCATCTCCCAAAATGAATGAATGATATTAATTTGGTAAAAGTCCTCATTTGACCAATTTGAGATTTCCTCTATTCCCCTCCCTATTCATCTTATTCCTCTTCTTTATGCATTCATCTCATTTGGCCTATGATATCTCAAAGTCCTAAAGCTAGTTGATTGAAAGATTAACATGAGTATGGATGAGATTAGGCCACACCTTTTGCACATTCTTTTTTGTGTGTGGTATGTTTCATGAGCATAGTTCATAATACTATGTCTCTAACATGCATTAACACCAAAATTCTATTGTCCGACCTCAGATAGTTGTGACTTCTACATAAGTCCAATTACGATTGCTTAACATAGCGCTAAATTTGTGACAAAAAAGGCATAACATTCTAGTTAGTGAGATTATAAGTCTCCCCTCTTTCATGGTATTGTATGGAAACTTGGTCTTTTTTCCTTCCTTTGGAAGATGTATTGGTTCAAGGATCCATGCTTGTGATAAGTGGGTTGAGTGTTCTCCAAAGAATGTCTAAGAATGAAAAGCAAAAACAATACTAACTTCTAACCTATTAACAACTAACTTTTAATTTCAAGCCCTTTACTTTAATGTCATTTAATTCTAGCTTGTATACATTTGTCATTGTTCATATCATTCTAATTGTTTATGTTAATGCAGTTTTCACTTTGTCCATTTGGACCATACTGTGTGATATATTTTGTTTGTGTATACTTTGTTTGTTTGTGTGGTCTTTGACCATTAATGTACATACTAACAACAAAAACCCTAAAAAACTTTTTGTGTGGACTGTTGGCTTGATCTTGGATAAATGGACTTAGAATTTAGGCAACATTCTTATGCTAAAGGACTTGGCCAAAGCCAATTTATTGGGAAACCAAGTGCTTACAATTTGAAACTTCATCTGATACATCATTCAAGATCTCTCTAAGTTCATCTGCAACATGACACTAAACAAAGAATCCAATAACCAACTTTCTTTTTTTGAGAATATTTTTAAAATTTTAAAGACTATGATGATTCCGTTGCTCTCTTATTTCGTCTAGTTTTTTATTCAGCAATCCCAAAGTTTTTTTTTTTTTCAAATAAGTAAAAAAAATCATGACACTAAACAAAGACTCTTATAGATCAGATAAAATCGTAAATACCCCTTTTTCCTACTACTCTTTCAATATATAATCGAGTTGTTTTGAATTGCATATCGAACTCAGAGTGCCATGTTTTTTTTACTTCATATTGGCGTAGGCATAATCTTCTTTTTTTCTATAAATAAGAATCATTGGCGCCAAGCGTGAGAGGATGCTAGACGTTTGGTAATTTCTCCTCCTAGCAAAATCAAAGATGTCATTGAAGCGGTTAATCCTACATATATTGTCTTTACTTCTGCTTCTACAAATTGCATAATATTAAAAATAGTCAATCCAAATAGAACATCTCCACCTAGAGAATTTATAAACAAATATAAATTTTTGTACCTTTTCTCTAAACTGAGATATATCATCATACCACAAACTTGATTTGATATTTCACTCTCAACCTCTTGACCTAAAAAAGTAGTATTTCGAAAAAAAGTTGATGGTATAAGTCAATCCAAAAAGCTTCATCATCGTCGGGAACTTCAAAGCCTACCTTTGGAACACCTACTGGCATAAAAAAATAATCAAGTTGACAGTTGTCTATCAACTAGATTGTGCTTTGGTGTGAAGTTGTGTTATACCCCCAGTCAGATAATATAAAAAAAAAAGAATAAATGAATAATGAATAAAGGAAAGTTTTTATGAATAGGTCAGTCATTCTTGGATATGCCTCTACTGCTATTATTATTACGTGTTATTGGACGACTAATGAATTTAATTCTTTAAAATAGAATGAAAGAAGGTTACAACCAACAAAATTCTATTAAATCCATATAGTAGAAATAAATCAAATCTATTTCTTTCTACTATATTATCTATTACGGTAGGATAAAAATAGAATATTTTAGTAAAAATAAGAGTGAATATGGAGGAACCAATCTATCATTTTCTTTTCATACGGATATATGGATATCAATCTATAGATAGATATGGAATGTCAATTCCATGGCATCCATATTTCATCTAAATTTATTCTCTTTGTATTGGTTCCAATCAATCTGAAATAATGAAAAAGCAACACAATTTTTATTCTTCTTATTTTCATTCTTAACTAATAAATAAAAAGAAAGAATCTTTTTAGTATTCCAAAATTTAATTTGATTAAATTGAATAGAAATATTCAAAATAATTAGGTTTGGAATAGTAATTTGTTTCCAATTATCTGGATTCCCGATATATCAAGATGACAACAATCTCAATATTTGTTTGATTTAAATAGTTTTTTTTTCAATATTATATATACATGGAATATATTACACCACTGGAATACAATAGAAATTCTAAATCTAGATAAAAATTTATTTCATTAATTAGTATTAATAAAATAGTTCAAAACTAGAAGAACCCAACTAGAAAACAATTGAGTCAGTTTGATGCCTTAACTCAATTAGTATTACCTTTAGAGTCCACTTCTTCCTCATACTACAAGGGAAAGGGAAAATGTAAAAACTACCATTAAAACAGCCCAAGTAAGACTTATTATATTCATGTCAATTATGTCTCTTATCTATATCAATATGAATCAATTCTTTTATTAATTCTTTTTTTTATTGTTTACTCATTTTTCTTGTATTCCTTTTGTTTTTGTTTTTCATTAAAAATTGGATATTATCTTATAATAATAGTGAAATCGCTGGTACAAAGTCAAAAAAGGATTCCATTCTATCCTAACACCATTGACGAAACATCCAATTAGAACAACTAGCAAGTTCTTATCAGATTTTGAATAGAATTGAAAAATGGAAGCATAAATAAATAAAAATATACTTATAAGTAGTAAGGTAATGAATCATACTAATAGGTAGGAATACAAATACCTATATTTTATTTCCCCTTTCATCAAGTAAAAAAGAAAGAATCAAGATAGATTCCTTTGCATCTCTTAGTTCCCTTGGATCTAATCCTTATTGTATCCCATCATGATTCGTTCTCTAAAAAAATTGAAAAACAACCTATTAAATTCTTATACTATGGATTACCCAAAAGAAAGAGTTTTCTTTTTCTTAGATTGGAAATCGAATATAATTATATTTTTTTTATTATTTTGTCGATCAGGCGACACCTGGATTTGAACTGGGGAAAAAGGATTTGCAGTCCCCTGCCTTACCACTCGGCCATGTCGCCCAAATGATAAAAAAAAATAGATTAGAATATAAAAAAACTAACGTATACCTTTTCGGTCACAAAAAAAGTAACGTATACCTTTTCGGTCACAAAAAAATATCAACCGTTAATTACAAATTCCGGAAAAATTAAGGAATCTTCATTTTTTCTTAATGAGAAAAAAAAAGATATAAATTAATACATAAAAAATCAATATTATTATATCTTTTTTTATAATCCTTCTCTATTTCCATTGAAACACGAACTGTTAATATATGTCAATTCCAGAATATCCATTTTTATTGTTACACATTATCTAATCAGGTATCTTCTATGTAATTATAGATTACAGAGAATTTTCCATAAATTCTCATACTTTTATTTTTTTGCCAATTTTTAATTAAATAGATTGATGAATGAATAGAAAAAACAAATTAACACAACATATGTTGTCCCGAACAAATAGGACTGCAATAACATAAGAGACATATATAGATACTTATAGCTGAAGTTAGATCTATGAATCTTTAATAATTCCAAGTCTTTTTATGCACTGCAATCCTCCAATTCTAAAATAAAGGGTCAAAATATCTCTCTTCTTTGTGAATTCTCATTCTTTTTTGAACACTTGAAATGGTAAAGGACTAAAAAAATGGTATATCTTTTTTTTATTTTTTTTTTATTTTATATCTTTCTCTCTTGGAGCCGAGCAAATCCTAAATTTATTTTTTTGGATATCAATCGAATTGGAATATGGAATGTAATACTATACTAATAATATAAATAGAATTCATTTTTTTTAGATTGTAAAAAAAACCCGACCGAAAGTCTACGTGAAAGTTATCCATTTGTTTCCATTGATATTATAAGTTCAATTCTATTTGTTTTGTTGCAAATTCTATTTGGAGTATCCATTTTCCTCTTTTCATAATAGGTATTTCATAAATAGGTAAAATTTCATGTGATTCAGTAAAGTAAAAAAGAACAGAAATTTCATTATTGCTAAATCTATTCATGTGATTCGATGAAGAATGACAGAAAATAATGGGATATTTTCTATAAAAAAGGGAGGAAATAAAAAATGTCTAGACTACCCGGATTGAATCAAATACAATTTAAAGGATTTTGTAGATTCATTGATCGAAGCTTAATAGAAGAACTTTTGAAGTTTCCAAAAATTGAAGATACAGATCAAGAAAGTGAATTTCAGTTATTTGTGGAAACATATCAATTGGTAGAACCCTCAATAAAAGAAAAAGATGATGTATATGAATCACTTACATATATATATATATATGTATGTGTGTGTGTGTGTGTGTGTGTGAGAGAGAGAGAGAGAGAGAGAGAGAGAGATTAATTTGGAAAAACAGTCGGGATATTCAAGAACAAATTATTTTTAATGGAAACATTCCTCTAATGAATTCCCTGAGAACTTTTATAGTAAATGGGATATATAGAATAATAATCAATCAAATATTGCAAAGCCCCGGTATCTATTATCGGTCAGAATTGGACCATAATAGAATTTCAGTCTATACTGGCACAATAATATCAGATTGGGGAGGAAGATTAGAGTTATAAATTGATAGAAAAGCAAGGATATGGACTCGTGTAAGTAGGAAACAGAAAATCTCTATTCTAGTTCTATCATCGGCTATGGGTTTGAATTTAAGCGAAATTCTTGATAACATTTGTTACCCCAAGATTTTCTTATCTTTTCTTAATGAAAAGGAGGGGGAAAATAGGGCCGATTATGCAAGGGGAATGAATTAGCACCCCTCGCGCCCGTTGTACTCAACGGGAACCTTTTAGTTAAAACTTATGAAGTGAATGTTAGCTAATGTTATTTGTTTTCTTCGAGTGAATAAAGGATTGAAAAGAGAAAAGAACGGAAACCTCAGAAATGGGGAAATGAAAGGTTTTTTGTTAGTGTGCTCATGAAGAGGAAATCAGAGCCTACGTATCCTTATGGTGTAATAAGGAAATCAGAGCATCCGTAGTTCGGGGAACTACGGTTTGTTGTTGTATTCTAATAAACGACTACTTAGATCGTATTCTAAAGGCTAAACATTGGCTTATCTACTCTCGGCGGAGACTTAAGCACTAGTTTGTTATGTGCGTTAGAAAAGATTAAACATTGTTCTTTCTGAAAAGAGTTTTGATTACATGGGGGTGACAAGTTGGATTAATATGTTGAATGTTTGGTTTGATTGGTTTCGATCGCACGGGGCGAGAAAAAGATAGATTTGATGTGTTAAGATATTTTTGTTGGATGACGGTTATTCCGATAGTCGAGTAAGATAACTCGTATCCAAATAATCGAGGAAAGGAATCAAAGGCTCTAGACCATCTCCCATTTCATTCTTAATTGCAAAAGGATTTTATAATATTAAGGTGTTTTAAGTGGATGACAAATACTCGAATAGTCGAGTAAGACAACTCGTATCCAAGTATCCGGGAAAGGGAATAGAAGGCTATATACCACTTTCTTTTTCATCTAATTGATTATGAAAATAAGTTTGTGTATGGTTGATGTTTCTAGATAAACGACAATTATTTGAATGGTTGAGTAAGAGAACTCATATTCAAATATTTGAGGATAGGAATCGAAGGCTCTAGACCATCTCCATTTTCGTTTAGTTTCTAATAAAAATGATTTGATTTAATCGGTTTAAAAGGTTTAAGAGAAATGACAATTGTTTGACTGGCCGAGTAAGGGAACTTGTATTCAAACAATTGAGGAGAGGAATTGAAGGCTCAAAACTATTCCCTTTTTCATTTCTAAATGAAATGGTAATTTAATCGTAATTAAGTATTTCGAATTTGATTTAAATAAAAATACTTGATGTTGGATCGAAGTTTGAATATGTGTTTGCGGATAAATTGGATTGTATTTAGTGAATCAATCATCTAATCGATTAATTTAAAATCCAGTAGGTCTCATTGTAAGAAAGCCCAAGAGTAAGTTATGTGAGATTGATGACGATGCTAAAAGGAATCGACTTACAAAGGTGTTTGAAAATGGGCTCGATATTGAATCGAGAATTGTGTGATTTTAATTGTTTAACATAATTTTAGATTGATGATGAAATTGAATGAGATTAGTTTGAGAATGATTGAAAGAGTGATGAAATAAGTCGATCAATATTTAATTAACAAAATTAATTGATTAAAATTCGGTTAAATCGATTAATTAAGTTAATTAAGATTAATTATCAAAATTATTTAATTAAATCAAATAATTAAGTTAATTAAAATTAATTAATTAATTAAATAATTTAATTAAAAGAGATAGAAATAAGTCACAATGTTGATTTAAAAATGATCGAATTAGATTGATCACAATGTGCTCAAAATGCCGATTTGTGTGAAATGACAACATGATTAATGTCATACACAAGATCATAACGCAGTGAAACTATCCTCTCAGTATATTGGAATTTGGGCGGCATAACGGCATGAAATTGCCGAATCCCCGAATTTTATCCGATTTATCGTAATGAAGTTAAACAATAGCAAATTAATATTATTTTAAACATTCAATGTTACACTTTTTACGATTTACAATGATCAAAACTAACTATCCAAACTAACAACAAAATCCATCATAAATGAAATCAATGGATAGTAATAGTAATTTAGAAATGGTGATCACAGCCTAACCAAAACATATGAGTTAACCTCTTTTTTAAGTTGTACTCAACAAGTTATGATTAATAGGTATATGTTCTTTAGCAGCAGCACCAAAATTGAATGAAACTCAAGTAATCAAAAAGAAAACACAAGAATTCAATTTGAAGATTCCAACTTACTACTAATACTAAAATAATAAATAATAATAAAAATGATAAAATTTAAGAGGAAAAGGAATTTGCCCTAATAGTATAAAATATTTTTACATTATGAATCAATGAGACTCATGTATCTTACTACGTCACATTTTTATTTTAAAATACTATTATGATTTGATAATATAAAATATTTTGATTGAATCTCAGTGTAATATTTTTTTACACCGACAGTGCACTATCTTTAACCTCAAAATTTAATAGTAATATTCTTTGAAAAAAAAGAAGCTACCATTGTATGTAGAAAAAAGAGTAGTAAATAATCATGGTCCCTTAACAGTAAAATAACTTTCCATTTTTCATACGGAAACAAAACATTGTATCTTTACATGGTTCTCCACTTCAGGGTTTTTAAAGAGGTCGTAAATGGAGATTGAGCAGAAAATCGTTTGTCTCACGGTGATGGAAAAGCCCGGACGATGAAGGGGCGCGACGGTGGTTGGATTCGAGTTCGTTGGCTATGATAGCCTTTTATTTATTCTCTGGTTTTTTTGGTTTTGTGAATTCATGAGAGAGAGAGAGAGGATTCAGTCCCTTAAAAGAGAAAGAGAGAGGTCCCGTTTTTTTTAATTGGTTTCTTAGTGGGGTTCACGTGGCTTGCCGTATGTGTAGGAGAATTCACTTTTATTTTTGCAAAAATTGGGATAATGATATCAATGTTACTTTGCTAGCTGGCGCATGGAGCACTTGTGAGTGAAAACGTTCATTCATCCAAACGCTCATGATCCCTCCTTCTCATTTTGTCTTACTTTCCGTTTTTCTTAATTTTAATTTTGTGTGAAAATGAATCTAAAATAAGAGAAATAAAAAAAGTCCAAACAATTTAATAAGGAAAAATAAAATCACATTAAATACTTAAAAGAATTCTAATTATTCTTTATGACTTTTTTGTTAAAATAAAAGGAAATAAATAAATGAAAATCGAGCGCAAAAGTACTCAAAAAAATAAAATAAAACAAATACATCAAAATGATCGGCGCGTAATAAATCTCTCAAAAAGTATAACACTTGATTTAACTTTGAAATATATTTTGACTGGTTAAATAGGCATAGATCGATCAAAATGCGACCGAAAAAGTCGTTGAAAAATATAACAAGCACAATGGGTTAAACTACGTGAACCGTAGATTAATAATACTGACGTTTGCAAGCTTGATTTAGAAACTTTTTACCTGCTGGTTTTGCATGTACTTGAGAAATGATTTAACCAATTTGTCTGTACATTCAAGAATTTATTTTGACTGATATTTTGGGTATTATTCTTGATGAAATGCATGTTATGCTATACAGGCGATGCAAATTGAAAGTAAAATTGATTTTATGAAAGTTTTAAAAATGTCCGGACAAAATTAGGGTATGACGTCCGTCAGATATTTATTCTAGTATCTGGAGCACATAATATAGAAAATAAATAGATTCTAAAGTGTTATAACTATGATTCATACTTAATATTTATATTTAGACATCGCAACCGGACGAAAAAAATGAAAGAGTTAGAAGAATTCATTTAGAAAACGAAATAGAATTTTATTCTTTAAAATTGTCGCCGCTTATCCATTTCTTTGTTATTTTTTCATTATATCTATTTCTTTAAATTGAATAAGTGATGATCCAGCAGTTCTTACTCAGGGAATTCTTGGACTTCGATTAAAGGTTGTTTTTGGAAATCATCGTGGTTCTGGTATGAATCTCAGGTTTTAAATTGATTATATAGGATCTTAACAAGAAAATTCGTATCAATAATAATAATAAAAAAACAGCATTAAAATCTTATTACAAACACAATACAAAAAAGTGAAGTAAATAATAGAAGATTCACGAGGCCAGTAAGGATCAAGAGAAAAGACGAGTGAGCCAACGTGAAATTTTGGCATTATAAACACTAAGAATATTTTTTGGATTTCTATTTTTTTTATCTTCAAAAAAGACTGGAATCATAGGATTAAGTTAAGAAGTGTAAAACTTTCTATTATACATATCTGTTTTCTAAATAACCAGTATTTGAATCTTTTTGTTTGAACGGTACGAGATGAAATTTTCATATATAGTTCTAAGGGGGGTCCCTTAGTTTACCTATCTCAATAAAGTCTATGATTGGTTCGAAGAACGTCTTGAGATTCATGCCATTGTTGATGATATAACTAGTAAATATGTCCCTCCTCATGTCAATATATTTTATTGTTTAGGAGGAATTATACTTACTTGTTTTTTAGTGCAAGTAGCGACAAGTTTTGCTGTGACTTTTTATTATCGTCCAATCGTTACAGAGGCTTTTGCTTTTGTTCAATATATAATGATTGAGGCTAACTTTGGTTGGTTAATTCGATCGGTTCATCGATGGTCAGCAAGTATGATGGTCTTAATGATGATATTGCATGTATTTCGCGTGTATCTCACTGGTGGTTTTAAAAAACCTCACGAATTGACTTGGGTTAGAGGTGTAGTTTTGGGTGTATTTACTGCATCCTTCAGTGTAACTGGTTATTCTTTACCTTGGGACCAAATTGGTTATTGGACTGTCAAAATTGTAACAGGTGTACCCAATGTTATTCCTATAATAGGATCCTCGGTGGTAGACGTATTGCGCGACAACACTAGTGTGGAACAATCTACCTTGACTCATTTTTATAGTTTACATACTTTTGTATTACATCTTCTTACTGTTGTATTCATGTTAATGCATTTTCCAATGATATGTACGCAAGGAATTTCTAGTCCTTTATAGAGAATATGGATCATAGATATTTGTAATCAATCATTTTAGGGAGGAGTAATAATATTTCATTGCTACAAATATGCACTTTTTTAATAAGACATGTATTTGGATATTTCCCTTCAACTTAACAAAATCAATTGAATTCTTTATTTGACATACATGAATAGTTGAAGGGAACTCTCGGGAAAAAGAATGTATTATGGGAGTGTGTGGCTTGAACTATTGATTGGGACATGCAGATATATGACTTAATCTTATCTGCCACATTTGAATTCATAATTAAATGTGTTTTTGTTCCAACCACCACACAGTCCTCTACAGAGGATAGTCCGATTCGCTTGAAGATAATCTTTTATATGACCAGACTCGGTCATATCCTGCATGAACATGCTCTATAATATCCAGTAAAACAAGTAAGATGATATAATCTATATTATGTCATATATATTTCATTAAACTTAATAGGTATGGAAATGCATTCATTTCCTATGCATTAACTCAATTTATGATACTATCGGAGTTAAACAAGTATATCTAAAGAAAATGGGGGTTGTATTATATTAGTAACAAGTAAATCCTTTCTATGTCAAAAATTCCGAAATTCTTTTTTTGAGGTGTAACAGGCGAAAGGTTTGAGATCACCCAGAAAGAACTTTTTATTTTGAAAACTTGGTTGAAAAGCATTTACTTAAAATACGAACTGAGTTTTTTGCATTTGCAATGGATAGTTGTAATTTAAAAAAAAATCAATCCATTTTATTACATATTATTACATAGAATCATGATCGTATGTCTACATTCAGTTCATTTGATTCGTGCTCGAGTCGGATGATGAAAAATTATCATGGTCGGTTCTTTCGGAGGATGCACCTATAAGAATTCATTTATCCCAATAACAAAAAAAAACATGACTTGACTGATCCTGTATTAAGAGCTAAATTGGCTAAAGGGATGGGTCATAATTATTATGGCGAACCCGCATGGCCTAATGATTGGGGAACCCACAGATCCGCTTGCAACTCTTTTGGAAATATTACTCGAATGGTATTTTTTTCCCGTATTTCAAATACTTTGTACCGTACCCAATATATTATTAGGCGTTCTTTTAATGGTTTTAGTATTCGCGGGATTATTAACAATACCTTTTTTGGAGAATGTTAATAGGTTCCAAAACCCATTTCGGCGTCTAGTAGCAACAACCGTCTTTTTGATTGGTATTGTTGTGGCTCTTTGGTTGGGTATTGGAGCAACATTACCTTTTGAAAAATCCCTAACATTAGGTCTTTTTTAAATTGATTCTATTGTCAAATAAAATATCATGACAGGTGTATTGTGTATCTAGGGAAAATTCACTTTGAAATGACTAATCCCTAGATACATCTATTTCATTTTAGACCTATTATGAATAGATTGATTTGTGCTAAAGATTCAAAAAAATCCAATGGATTTAAAATTTATACAAAATGATTTTCGATTTGTAAAATGTTTAATATAAAATTTAAATCTTCTACTAAAAAATGTTCAATTTTCATAAGGTCTTCTTGACTCTTATTCAAAAGTTCCAATATTGTATGTATATTGGACTTTTTAAGACAATTATAGATCCGGGAAGAAAATTCTAATTGGTCAATAAAAATGGATTTCAATGTAATTTCTTTTTGATTTTTCCTTAGTTTACCCTTAATGAATCTATCATGATCATGAAAAGTAAAAAGGGGCAAAGTCATTTTGTGTTGATTATTTTTAAATTTTAAGTTTTCTTCTTCTTCATATAAAAAAGGAATAAATAAATCAATCAAATTCCGGGAGGCTTCATAAAGTGTTTCCTTAGGAGTTAAACTTCCATTTGTCCCTATTTCCAGAAATAATATCTTTTTTTTTTAATTTCCATTCACATAAGAATGAATACTATGATTTGCATTTCTAACAGGCATGAATACAATATCTATAGTATAACTTCCATCTTGAATGTTGTTTAGTGTTTTTATAGGATATCCTCGCTTTCTCTCAATTTGTAATTCAATACACAAATTAATAGGTTCTGTTAGGTTAGCTATATGTTGTGTATTATCAATGACTTCCACCGAAGGTAGTAAAATGATGTCTTGAGCAGTTACATATCCAGGACCTTTAAAACAAATAGACGCCTCCCGAGTTCAATACAGATTACTTTTCAATATAATCTATTTCAAATTCATTAAAATTTCATGTATTGATTCTTGAATACCTACTATGGTAGAATATTCATGTGGTATTTTCTCAGATTTTGCACGTGTGATATAATATTCATGTGGTATTTTCTCAGATGGTTGAATACCTACTATGGTAGAATATTCTTGAATACCTACTACGAGCAAAATTCTTCGCATTGTAATGCCTATTGTATCCGCTTGACCTTTCATAAGTGGAGAGAGAATAAAGCGTCCATAATAAAGACGTTTAATGTTTACCATTGATTCAACACACTTCCACTATAGTGTCTGAGTCGATACTTTTAGTTTTTCTCGAATCATAGTAATATATTTTTATGAAACTCTTGATTTAATTGTTTATTTCTCTTGAAATATTTTTCTTTAATGTTTATTGTTAGTTTTACACACGTCTTTTTTTATGAGCCTTACATTCATTATGTGACAGAGGGGTTACATCCCATATAACCTTTAATAGTATCCCACTTCTATAAATAGCTCTTAATGCCACATCTCTTCCTAGACTTGGACCCTTTATCCTGACTTCTGCTCATTGCATGCCTCGTTAATTTTTTTCGAGACATTTACCATTTAGTGATTTATACGAATCCCTAATCTTTCTTTCATGGGGTTTTTCCATTTTTCATGTGGTTCCTTTTTTTAAAAAGGATAAAAACCTTTTAAGTATAATAATTGCACCAAGTGTTATTTTTACCCAAGGTTTTACGACTTCGGGTCTTTTAACCAAAATGCATCAATCTGTAATATTAGTACCCGCTCTACAATCCCATTGACTAATGATGCACGTAAGTATGATGATACTGGGCTATGCAGCTCTTATATGTGGATCATTATTATCAGTGACTATTTTAGTCATTACGTTTCAAGAAGTCGTCTAAATTCTTTCTTTTAGCAAGAATTTGGATTATTTAAAAAAATCAGTTGATTTTGTTGAAATCAAATACATGAATAGGAATGAAAGAAACAATGTTTTATGGAGAAGTTCTTTTTCTTCTTCTAAAAATTATTACAAGTGTCAATTTATTCAACAATTAGATTGTTGGGTTATCGTATTATTAGTATGGGTTTTCTCTTTTTAACGATAGGTATTCTTTCAGGAGTAGTATGAGCTAACGAGGCATGGGGTTCCTAATGGAATTGGGATCCAAAGGAAACTTGAGCCTTTATTACTTGTACCGTATTCGCGATTTATTATCATGCTAGAAAAAAAATTAGAAGGTATAAATTCTTCAATAGTGACCTCGATAGGATTTCTTATAATTTGGATATATGTTATTTGAGGATCAATCTATTAGGAACAAGACTACATAGTTATGGTTCATTTACATCTAATTCACTAAAAGAACCTGAGAAAGCAAAATATAGAAAGCATATAAATATATATTTTCCATAAATCATTGAGAACCCTTTCAATCAAGTAATCTAATGATTCAAGGGGTTCTCACCAGTGTTTTAAAAACTGGACCGAAGATTGAACCGATAAAACTTGCGGTTTAAGGTTCAATTGGTTAAACCGGTTAAACCTATGGTCGAGTCGTTTATTAAATAAACTAATAATATAAAACTAAATTTCATAAATATGTCACACATAATCATATGTTCATAATTTAATAAAATAATTATTTCAAAAATTCATTGCAAATTTAATACAACAATATCGATAATACATATGATAACATAACATAATTCTACATTTTATTTCAACATTCATTTAAGAATAATTTGACCAAATTAAAAAATTACCATAGGTTAAACTAATTCAAACCAAAATTAAAATAATAAAATATAATAACTAAAATAAAGTTCAAATAATTAAGAATACCTAAATTAAATAAGATAAAATACCAGAAATAAATAATATAATATATTTCATTAATCAAAAAAATGAATTTAAGTTGAACTACGACAAATAAATCTTAATTGACAATAAAAAACAATATTGACTTGAACGACAATCAATATTGAGTTGGATATCGTGACTATGTTTGAAAGGGACAATGTGATGATGATGAAGTATGGTTGAAAGAAAAACTATAATATTGAGTTGGATATCGTGACTATGTTTGAAAGGGACAATGTGATGATGATGAAGTATGGTTGAAAGAAAAACTATAATGGAGTGACAAAATATAGAAGTTTGTATGGTTATAAAAAAATACGGAATTATTTTTTGTGATTGAGAATGTAGGTTAAGTTTTGATATTGACATATTAAAATTTTTAAATTTTTTTTTAAAAAAATGGTCAATTTGATGCATTTTTTTGAACCCGGCGATTTTACAAAACCGACTCCGTTTCTTTGGTTCGAATGATTTTGGACAGTTCAATCCAGTTTTTCTGGTTTTACTCTGGTTTTGACCCACTAGCAATTTTGAAAGGTTGACCCAACCGGACTCCTCTCTGGTTCCCGATCCAACCGGTTGAACCGGGCGGTTCGGACCGGTTTTTAGAACATTGGTTCTCACAAACAACAAACATATTCAATTATAATTTCAATTTTTTAAGTGAATCTAACGGAAAAATATTTCTTTTATCTTTTTGATTCATTTATTCACAAAAATCATCGTTAATGGTATAAAAATAGAATATGTAATGATACAAACTTCAACGATTCATCATTTCTAAATTTAGTAGTATTTGAATTGAGACGAAGTTCTGACCATGTGTCCGAGAAACAAGAGCGATCAGATCTGTATCAATGGAATCTCATCACCCATACATAACAAATTGGTGCGGTATATTCAACTTATATTATAATATATGAACAATAAAAAAGCTATTATTCTTATTGAGACTAGAACTCATAGGGAAGAAAGAATAAAACAGATTTATGAATGGAATCAAATATGCAGTATTTATAGAAAAAAGTATTCGGTTATGGGGGAAAATCAATATACTTTTGATGTAGAATCAGGATCAACTAGGACAGGAATCAAACATTGGATGGAATTCTTCTTTGGTGTCAGGGTAATAGCTATGAATAGTCATCGACTCCCAAGAAAGGATATAAGAAGAAGAATGTGACATATTATAGGACATATAATGCATTATAAATGTATGATCATTACGCTTAAACCGTGTTATTCTATAGAAATTAGAACTAATAAACAATCCGGAGATATATGATAATAAGATATATGATTCTATTACTTTTGGATATTTCTGAATTGAATCAAAAATGTTGTTAGATGCCCAAGTTTGCTTATTTGAGCTATCAAATGTGGGCATCTTTCACTCCTTTTTGTCGAAAAAGTGTTCGAAACCGCCCTTGCTTTTGTTGATTTGCAATACTATGTGAAATGATCTTGGTACCTTTAATTTGTGTGTTATTGTGTAGGAATTAGGCACGAAAGAGTAGAAAACGAAGGCACAAGAAAGAAGGCAAAGGAACCAAGAAAGAAAGCAAACATCAGCAAGCTCGCTAGGCGAGTGAGGTAGCGAAGTATTCGCTAGGCGAGCACTCAGCGAGATTCCAGCGAACACTCCCAGACTTGGACAGAACCAAAAAGATCAAGTATTCGCTAGGCGAGCATCCAGCGAGCAAGCAGCGAACAATTCCGGTAGCAAAACCATCAAAACTCGTTGTGGCGAGGGAAGTAGCTAAGTACTCGCTAGGCGAGCATCCAGCGAGCAGGTAGCGAGCAATTCCAGTAGCAAAATCATCAAGACTCGCTGGAGCGAATGAGAGAAACGAGGGCTTCGCCTAGCGAAGGATTGTTCGCCTAGCGAACAGATGCAAACTTTTCTGGGATGACTCTTCTGGACGCATGCTATTCTGGTGGCTTATTTTGGGGCTCGCTAGGCGAACCATTCTGCTCGCCTAGCGAGCATGACAACTCAGTAATCAGTACTATAAGTAGCATGGACTACTTTTTGGAACAACATCTTTTATCTTCATTTTTCTTGGGATCATCTTTTTACTTGTTTTTGGCTTAGAGGTACTTTGTGTGCCCTAAAAACCACATTTCTCATCATTCTTCTTTTCTTGACAATATTTTACAAAAAGAAGGTGGATTCCCATCCAATCTCGATTCTTCGACTCAGATGTTGATCAACCTTCGACCGAAACTTGTTGTTCAAGCTACCATGAAAATGAGTAGCTAAGTCCTTCATTTTGTCAAGGTTAGATGTAGATGATCATAAGCTTTGTATGTATATGGGATGATCTTCATTTGTAAACTCTTTGATGATGAATGTATGGTGAAAACCTTGTTTTATTGATAACTCTTTGTGTTGGTTTATTATTGAAAGGTGTTTTCCAACTCTTGACCTAAGTTTTCATCCATCCTTGTTCTTTAGCTAGAGATAGTATTGAATGAGTTTGTTCACTAAAAAGTTGAACCTAAAAGTTGTCATTTTGGTAGATTGTGTGAGAAATCAACAATGGATCAAAATGGGAAAAACCATAATGTGTGTTAGAAATAAACACATTGGGAGGACTTTGTGAATGTGTTTATCATCTAATGGAGTTTATGAGTTTTGTTTGATCGAACATATGCATGCAAAGTGATCGTCAAACCCTAACTTTGACAATCTTTCTCAAATCGTAAAACCAAAACTTTTATCGCAATTTCTTACTTTTTATGCAAGATACCGTAACCGAAAACTAAAACCCCCTTGTTACTATAAGTTAAGAACTTAACAACTGCCGAATGGCGGCAATATCACATAATCTCTGTGGAGACGATAACAAATCCCGATACTCTATCCCTGTACCAACAAATGCATATCTGAATTTTCGGAAAAACATGACAAAGACATTATTATTATGGTGAATAAGGAAGTAGGAGAAACATATCTTGTAGTATTATTCTGGGATGAAGATTAAATTCATCAACAACGTATGATCATTACGCTTTAACCCTGTTATTCTACTCCACCTCTTAGAAAGAAAAGAACTTTAATAAAAATACATTTAATAACATAACATGGCGATACATTTATCCAAAACTTCTAGCATGAGCACATACAATGGAGCCGTAAACAGTCAAGTGAAATCCAATTCACGAAATCGTTTGATTTCTGGACAACATCATTATGGTAAAGGGCGTAATGCCAGAGGAATCATTACCGTAGGGCATAGAGGGGGAGGTCATAAGCGTTTATACCGTAAAATTGACTTTACATTAACAAAAAAAACATTCATGCATCATATGCATTTTCAAAAACATAAAACAAACAAAAAATTATCCATCCACCCTTTTCCTTGATCAGAACTGACGCCTCCAAAATGACTTTCCGTACAACACTCACAAACATCAACAAGACGTCATGGATCAACTCGAATAAAACCAAGTCGCGCTCAGAGAAAAGTGTCTCAAGTGAGGTCCCAAATGAGGTAGTTGATGGAGACAATCCAGGCAGTCACTAGAGGACAAGAAATCATGGCTAAAGTGCGGGAGGAAATGAATCAGCATGCTCATGATGCTAACGCTCATCCTCCTGTATTAGAAACTCCAGTTCCTCCTCCTCAAGGCAATCCTCCAGTTCATATAGGTGCACCCGGCGGTGTCCCTCCACCTACTCTCAATCCCCCTGTCATTGAGATAGACTATCAACATGATGTTTTTTCCAGCCCTAGGGCTGCTTCCCTGTACGAAGCTTTCACAAAAATGGTCACTTTGATGACTTTTTCATTTCAACTATTTATTTAAAAGGTTAAATTTTGTATAAATTTACAAACCGTAGCCAAAACTTGAATAAAATTATATCAAAGTTAATTTAATTTGTTATACTAAATACAACAAAAAAGATATAATTAAATTTATTTTGTTATACTAAATACAACAAAAAATATAATTAAATTTATTTAATGGATGAAACAACTAATGGGCATAACCATGCAAGCGATATTGTACCTAACAATTTATTATGATAGTGTCACTTAAGTAATTATTTATTAGAAACTGATCCTTGTTTTTATTCTTATACACCGCATAGAAAGACTTGAAGGTTTAATCGGGCACGTGATCTCTATAAAATATTGATCTACACGTCACAATAAAATCCATAATCTAGTAGTAATTCAAACACAGTAATGGAAATAAATTTCATCATGAATCACTATTTTGAAATTAGAATTTCATAACACCATAATCCAAATTTCAACTATATATACAACACCAAACTTACTTAATAGAAAATATTAAGTAGACAACACTATTAGAAAAAAAATAAAACAGTAAAACAGAATATAATCTGTTGAATGAACCTTGCAATGTTTTCCATCATAATATGCATAAAAAAATTTAATACCGGATAAGAAAAAAGAAAATAGATTAAAAGGAAAAATTGATGTAATTAGTTTTAAAAAAAAAAATAGGCTTAAACCTGAATCAATTAAATCACTGGTTTTTAGTAGGAATCGGTTTTGAACCGAACCAATCAAAACATAAACTGGTTTTGAAAAATAAACCAGTTTTACAAAAACAATTTTTGAAACTAAACTGAACCATATATTTAGTTTAATTCAGATTGGTTTAAAAACTATGCACAACAAGATGAGCTTCATAAGCTTCACCTTGCTTTAAAAACTATGCAAAACAAGATGAGCTTCATAAGCTTCACCTTGCTTGTATACAATGGGGTGTTTTTCAGGTACTGTAATCAATTTTCTGTTTAGAGGACATTTTATTTTGTTCATTTTTACCTGATCTTGTAATTTTCATGCAGATGGTAAATCATGGAGTTTCATCTGTTAATAATATGGGGAATGAAGTTAAGAGATTTTTTGAACTTCCTTTACAAGAGAAAACAAGATTGGCACAAAAAGCAGGAAGTCTTGAAGGGTATGGTATGGTCAAGCATTTGTTACATCTCAAGAACAAAAACTGGATTGGAATGATATGATCTTCCTCGAATCTTTACCTATTCAAAACAGAAAATTGGACTTGTGGCCTCAAAATCCTCCCGAGTTCAGGTATATACATTATGTTATTGAATCTTTGAACTGAACAACATATGTAGTACTTCAACTTCAGATTAAAAACGTGTCCGTGTTCGACATGTGCAGGTGTCAGACACCGACACATATATTTGTATTCAATAACTTACTATGTTATATTATATTATTGAATCTCTGATCTGAACTGAAAAGCATATGTTGTACTTGTATAATACTTCAACTTCAGATTGGAAGCCTATCTAGTGTGGGTTGTACTCAATCACTTCCTATATAGCATTGACACTTCATATTGAAGGTGGTGTGCTTGGTATTCAACAACTCTGAGGTTTGATATGTGTCGGTCTTCGACACTAACACATGTGATTAGTGGTTACTATGTGTCAGGGTCTTCATATCGAAGGCAGGTCCGCTGTCCAACAATTGTGAGGTTTAATATGTGTCAGCCTTTGACACTAACACATATGGTCAGGGACGGAGTCAGAGATTTTGAACTGTGGGGGCAATATATTAATATATTTATTTATCTCTAAAAAAATATTTAATAATATTTAAAAAAATTTATCAAAAAAAAAATAGAAAAAAAAAAAAAAAATATATATATATATATATATATATATATATATATATATATATATATATATATATATATATAATATATATATATATTATATATGATTAGTTATATAATTTTTTATGAGATCATAATATTAATATAAAATTCTATAGATCAAATTTTTTAAAGGTCGAGGGAAAAACTATTTTGAAATTATAAAAAAAAACACAATTCGACTATATTTTAGTCTAACATATTTTAATTTAATTATTGATATTAAAAATAAAAAACTCACATTAATTTCATTAAGTATCCTAAAAAATATTTATATACTCTATGATTTTCACCTAATTTTTAATAATATATAACAATAATATTATTTCAATTGATTTAAAATATATATATATATATATATATATATATATATATATATATATATATATATATATATATATATATATATATTAAGGTTTTTTTTTTTAAACATAGTGGGGACATATGCCCCCATAGTGATATATCTCGCATGTGGTTACGTATGTGTCATTGTGCTAGTGTCATATTCGGTATCCTTGACTGTGTTTCTGTCTCATAGATCAATTATGATTTTTCAAATTATTATCGGTGTCTATGTGTCATTGTCTTCATATTGAAGGTATGTCATGTATCCAATAACTATGAGGTTTGATATATGTCGATCTTCGTCACTGACGCATGTGATTATCAATGTCAGCGTGTCAGTGTCTACGTGTGTAATGCTCGTGTCCAAGTGAGTTAGTTCTTCATAGAGAGACACTATTTCTATTCTAATTATTTTACCTCTTTTCTCCTTCTCATAACAAGCTAATATCATCTTTAAAGCAGGAGATTCCATTGCAAAATTTTCATCACAATATTTTAGTTATATTTGTAAGGGTCTTCTTTTGCAATATATATTATCAGGGAAACATTGGAAAAATATTCTGAAGATATAAGGGCGTAAGCAATATCAATAGTGAGTTTCATTACATTGGCTTTAGGACTCGAGGATACAAAGATGTCAGAAAGTTTCCATGAAGGACTATATGACATTAGGATGAACTGCTATCCACCTTGTCCAGAGCCTGAAAGAGTTCTTGGGATCATTCCTCATGCCGACAATTCTGCAATCACTCTTTTGGTTGATTTTGGTGATTTTCCTGGACTGCAGTTTCTCAAAGATGGAAAATGGGTCAGTGTTGTTCCAATACAAGGAACCATTGTTGTTAACATTGGCCATATAATTGAGATTTGTAATTTTTTTTACTGATAAGCTGTGAAGCACGGAAACAGACATTGGATATTGATACGTCGACACCGGTAATAATTTGAAAAGATTAATAAATTGAACGTAATCATAAGTGTCATGTCATGTTAGCGTCCGACACTGACACTTAGACGGACACTGACACGCCTTTTATCAAAGGTGTCGGTGCTATAGAGTTATAAGGCTTCAAATTATTTCTCAAATAGTGATTCATTGGAAGTTCTAGAATTACGCAGGTTATGACAAATGAGATATACAAAGCACCAGAGCACAGACCCGTCGTAAATAAAGAGAAGGAAAGATTGTCAATAGTGACATTCTGCTATCCAAGTCCTTCTATAGATATTGGACCTGTTAAGAAGTTAACTGATGAAGGTAACCAACAAGTATACAAGAACATGACAAATGCAGAATTCTTCAACATGTTTTTCAATAGGAAGCTCGATGAATCCTTTATTGATAGTTTGAGATTATGATTATAATTAATGGTGCTTATTTATACAACTCTTCCTTAACTAATATAAATACACTTCAAAGTCATAGCTGAAGTAACTTGTTCACATGCATTAATTTTCAATGCAGATAGGTTAGTTAACCAACAAAATGGTTCTAATTAAGTTGTTTTTCATGGGATACTGTATAGGTAAGAAGTTGAACTAACAATACTTACATGTACACAATTTCTTCTATAAAAGCCAAACAGTAATACATGCAAAATACACTACAAATCATATCAGAACCATATTAGCATTGCAAAGCCCTTCAACTACTATACTATATCTCCTTGAAGATCTTCTCATCAGTTAGATCAATTTAACCATGGCTTCCATTAGTTTGTCAACAATCATTTTTCCATTTATGATTCTAGTTATTTTGTCGGCAAAAAGTAGTATAATGATTGTCGAGGCACGCAAACTTCTAGAGTCAAGCACGCCTCAACTCCCAAAACTTGATTTGCCACTTCTACCAAATCCCGAGTTTCCTAAGGTTCCTGAGCTACCTAAATTAGAAATTCCTAAACTACCTGAGTTATCAAATTCCGAGCTGCCTAAAATTCCTGAATTACCTAAGCTTGAAATTTCTAAAGTACATGAATTACCAAAACCTGAGTTACCTATGATTCCTGAATTACCTAAGCCAGAAATTCTTGAAGTACCTGAGTTACCAAAGTCCGAATTGCCTAAAGTTCCTGAATTACCTAAGCCTGAAATTCCTAAAGTACATGAGTTACCAAAGCCTGAGTTGCCTATGGTTCCTAAATTACCTAAGCCAGAAATTCCTAAAGTACCTGAGTTACCAAAGTCTGAGTTGCCTAAAGTTCCTAAATTATCTAAACCAGAAATTTCTAAAGTACATAAGTTACCAAAGCCTGAGCTGCCTAAAGTTCATGAATTATCAAAGCCAGAAATTCCTAAAGTACCTGAGTTACCAAAGCCTGAGCTGCCTATGGTTCCTGAATTACCTAAGCCAGAAATTCCTAAAGTACCTGAGTTACCAAAGTCCGAGTTGCCTAAAGTTCCTAAATTACCTAAGCCTGAAATTCCTAAAGTATCTGAGTTACCAAAGTCCGAGCTACCTAAAGTTTCTGAAATACCTAAGTCAGAAATTCCTAAAGCACGTGAATTACCAAAGTCAGAGCTGCCTAAAATTCCTGAATTACCTAAGCCAGAAATTTCTAAAGTATCTGAGTTACCAAAGTCAGAATTACCTAAGCTACCTGAATTTCCAAAACCCGAACTACCTAAATTTAATGTAACTGAATTGCCCAAATTCGAACTACCTAAAATTCCAGAATTGCCTGAAATTCCTGAACTTCCTAAACCTGAACTACCCAAGATCAATATTCCAGAACTACCTAAACCTAAGCAACCTAAATTCCCTGAAATGTCTAAAGTTGTTCCAACCACTACTCCATAAGTTTGAATTCTTTCATTTGTATTGTCTCAAATCGTTTAATATATTGTTTAGCTCATCATGTATGATGAGTGTTATATGATTTATACAATTTATAATTCAGTCTTATAGGTATAGACTACAGTCATAGTGGAGTGATTGTTATGGTTTAGTTTGAAGTTTGAACCTTATCAGATTACATATTACTTTTTTAGTTTGAGTTTGTTTAAATCGATTGTACTATTGCTTATTAATGGTCATATCTCTTATGAATGTGTTGTTGAATTTAATAAAATTGTACTTTTAGTGAAGAAATTTCAAGAAACTTCAAATCCTAATGTGGTTTAAGTTGATAGTTTATTGTTTTATAGAACTTAACATACAATCTCCAAACTCAACTTCCTAGAAATGAATGAAATGATTGTGGTTGGTTCAAAGTACACAATACCAACATCTTTCAGAAACCAAAGATGATCTTGGTATGAACTACATGTCTGTCGACACAAAAATATGAGAAGTGAAAACATCACAACCAGCTAAAAATGATCTGAATGATAAGTCATTTTGTAATTGGCAATGAATAGCATAATCATAAGTTCCCGGATTCAACCTCGAGAACTAACATTTGCCTATAAAAAAAATACGGTAATGCAACAATCATGTGAAATGTAAACTTAATATGGCAGCCCAAAATAAACTTAAATCCAGGAAAACATGTACCATTTCATAGCATGGTTCATAAAAAAAAAATTAATAAAAAAATACAAAAGTACATGAAAGTAAATATATATCAAGTTTCTACCTACATCACCAATATATCACATCTATTGGGATGAATGGAGTAAATAGATGCGATCATCTTTAATGTCTAAGATGTAAGCGAACTTGTCAGACGATGGTCTTGAACAATTCACAAACGGTACAAAGAGTAGCGGACAGTGAACTAAGGTTCAGAGGCATTGTTTTACATACACCGATGTGTTGATGAGAAAGTGTTTTGAGAAAATTAAAAAAGAAACCACATCCAAAGGTGGATTTTTTTTTCAAAATAACCATTATTTTCAAAAAAAAATCTAAAATAATCAATTATTCAAAAAAATTATCAAAATAACCAGATTTGATAGAGGACGTGTCAGATGAATTGGCGCATCTCCAATGCAGGAAGAGGAGGCGCCAATAGCATTGATGCATGTATTTGGCTCCTCAGGAGGCGTCAATGCTAGCGGCGTCTGCATTGGGCCTCATGAGGAGGCGTCAATACTCCTGGCGCCTATGTGTGTTTGATTGGTGTATGCGCCAATTCATCTGGCGCATACATCCCCTGCTATTTTTTTTATTTTTTTATTTTTTATTTTTTATTTTATTTTTATTTTTATTTTTTAATTATTAATATTTAATTTTTATTATTTAATAAATAAGAAATAGTAATGAAAATAAATAAATTCGTTGATGATGTAATAATTGGTCACATTGGACTGACAATAAACTAATGACGACCCGATTATAATGTCCTCCTGTTCCATATCCCGGTGCGTTAGTTTGTCTTTTAGGTCTCCCACGATTTTCTTGAGGTGTTTGGGATCTTTGTGTGGTGACCTGATCGAGCGATGGCTGGTTGGAAGGTCCGGCGGAAGTTCCAGCGGTATTTGACAAATGCGTCATCATTTGCTCCCAATATCCAGAGGGGCTCAGGCCAACGGCACTTCCGTAATGGAGTTCGGTGCACATGTAATTGTAGTTAGGGTGTTGGGGTTGGGTGAATTGGGGACGATATAGTTGCCCAAATTGGGCCATTGAGTCGTTTTGGAAACGAAGCAATGGTTCCTGGAGTGTACTATAGTTAAACAATGGTTGGGTGTTATGTTGATGGGATGTTTGGATGGTCATTGGTGGGGGCTACGATGAAGTGACTCATATGAATCATCTGGGATATAGACGGTTGTGGTTGCGGGGTTTGATTCTTGGTTTTGTGTTTGGGTGGGTGGTATGAATGGATTGCGACGTTGGATGGTTGGTTGTTGGGTGGTTGGCATGAACGGGTTGCGATGTTGGGTGTTTGGTTATTGTGTCTATGTGGTTGGTTGATGTTGTGTGGTTGGTTGTTAGGTTTAGGTGGGTTCACATTGGTGTTGGGCGGTGAATTGTTGTGGGACGTACGATGACGAAGCATGTTGGCTCAGATACAAATTGTTGAGTTGTTACCGATCTAAACCATGCCATATAGTGTTGAGTCAGTCTTGCATCATGGATGACTGGTTCGTTCAAGATGTGTTGTCGTTGATTCCTCCATTGACGACACATGTCTTTTGCAAAGTCTCTCCAGTCAGAATAATCCCACTGTGCATCAACCCTTTTTTGATGCCAATTCCCCAAACACGTGGGAGATTCTGGAATCTATTGTAGCATTCCGAATTGCAGTTTGACCTGGTCAGTTTGGTGTATTTCCACCGTAGTGAATCGGATAATCGGTGTCTTCGATGTCCAAACTACAACATCGTCATGGTTCACATCATGATCCAGATCCAGATATGGCCTCCAGACAAAGTGTAAAACAATACGAAACGATTAGATGGAAAATAATTTGAGAAGTATTTTTAAATTAAAATATAGTTGGATAGGATTATTACATCGTCATGTCCAATGTGGTCCAATAGATTTCGATAGACTACAATAGCATGTTTCGGACAGCTGTTGTAGTTCATTCCCCTTACTGACCACCTAAGATAAAAAAGAAGTGAAAAATATTATTTATTGTTAATTATAATATAAAATATAACTAACTAAATGGTGAATTGTAAAGTGTTAGACTTACTTGGTTGCAAACGGGAACACGAATGGGCGCTCATTTATCGGGGCGAGCGACGACATTCTTGACCAATCCCAAGCTTGAAGCAAATGCACACATGAAAAAAAAGTACAGATATTCTTTTTTGCAGTTCTACACATTGCACTATATAGATGGGCCAACACAGTTGAACCCCAACTATAAGTGTTTACCTTATTAATGTTGCGTAATAAAGGTAAATACATTATATTTACAGAATTACCTATGCTTTCTGGAAACAAAAAATTACCAAATAAAATCATAATATAACACCGAGCTTTTATGATTTTCTCATACTCGGTTGAATCGTCGGATAATACTATACTGGCATAATATTGTTTAAGGTATTTTAAATTTATACCTTGCCCCCTTGCTTGACCGGGTGTGTCTCCCTCAGTTTCATCGTCTACTAAAGGGGCACCCAATAATTCATTGCAGATAGTGTCGTCTTGGTTAACTCGACCATTCACTGCCTTTCTATCTATACGGAGACCCAACACCATGTACACGTCCTCAAGTGTGACAGTACACTCACCAATCGGAAGGTGAAATGTATGGGTCTCGGGTCTCCACCTCTCCAACAAAGCCAGAATGAACTTGTAGTCCACCGAGTACGAAACAATGTTGAGTATATTTCCAAATCCACATCCTCTAATACATGGTTCTATTAAAGGATCGTGGGATACATATTCATGTACACGACATCTAAATCGCTTCGGATCCTAATAACAAAAAAGTAAGAAAATACAATTAGAAGAAGAAATACATAATCAACAAACACAACTCTATAAGAAGTAAGAAAAACATAGATAACAAAGGTATAAGACTAAAAACAGAAAAAGTAAAAAGAGAGAGATGACATACAAATGCCTAGATATTCTCGAGTGTGCCTCTGTGTTCATCGCCCATAGTCAACAAATACATGATTTGATTTTGCAAAGCTTGAGTGTGGTAGAGGAAACAAGTGTGATAGAAGAATATAATTGAGTATTGATGAAGATGATTTGATATTGTTGATATGAGAGGCTATTTATAGATGAATGAGTGAGTAGGTTTGCAACCTAAGATGAATGTGATTGGTTGCATGGAATGGCAAGAGAAGACAAGGGAATGACAAACTTCAGAAAGCATGTGAGAGATAGCACGTGAGGAATCATTTCTAGGCGCATGTGAAGAATCAACATGCAAGGGAAGAGGTGCCCTTCCTCTTAGCTCCTGCATGTGATTCTTCACATGCAAGGAAGAGGCGCCCTTCCTCTTGGAGCCTTAGTGTAGGGAAATGGGAAGAGGCGCCCTTCTTAGTGGCGCCTAAGACCAATTTTTGTGAAGAGATGCCCATCCTTTTGGCGCCCCAGTTACTTTATGGCGCCTAGGGAATGGGCGCCTAGGTGGGAATCTTAGGGCTCAGGGTTTAGAGATTCCTTGATTCCCTGACGCATGTGTGTTCTTGTCACTCTTTTCTCTGCATGGTTGATTCTTTCTACTGCATACATGGTCAAGTCTGTACAGACAATGACCAAGTTATCAATGCAACGACCAAGTTATCAATGCAACGACCAAGTTAGCAATGCAACACTATTTATGTTGTGCAGATGAACAACTTAGCAATGCATTCAATTCCATTAAAGTTATCTACATATTTAATATTTCAACAAAATGTCTTCCGCACAACATTACATGATCAGTGTCCATGTCGAAGGTGAAATATTTGATCATCAGTTGTTCGGTTTTTGTTTTCGAAACACAGAGGTAACTCGGTTTACAATAATTAGACGATCAAATTTTTCACATCTGAAACAAAGAATAGAAAAGAAATTGCAGTGCAGTAATGTCGGTAAAATCATCTATAAAAATCCGGTTTGGTGTGCATAAAACCAGGTAAAATTTTATCAGAAGAAGATTCGAGATGATGATGATGTTCAGCATATGTTTGTCAGTCATGAATAATCCGGTTACAACGATGTAGAGTTGTATATATTACCACATCAACAACAGGTGTCTCAGTACATTGATCAGTCACAAGTGTTTTATGAGACTGATGACGAACAAGTTGGGGTGAATGTTCCAGATGACGAAGAAGAAGAAGCTGAGATCATGATTGATTTGATGGTGAATGCTGAAGAGGAAGAAGATCCAATACCAGTAAGTCATGTATATTGCCCACCCCAATACATGACAAGGTTAAATTTGGGTTCAGATGAACCTTCAGCAGATGTATGGTACAATCCTTACATGCAGATGCAAGGATCTTTAAAACAAGGAGACATATTTCGCACAAAAGAGGAATGTGTAAAAGCCATTAAGAAATTCCACATGCAACTATCAGTTGATTTCAGAGTTGACAGAACTGACACATCGAGGTATAAAGTTTATTGTTCGAATGAGCACTGCCTTTTTAGGTTGTCAGCTTCGTATCGGAAGAGGAGCAAGTCTTGGGAGATTGGATCAATGGGTCCAGATCACACATGCATGTTGACAAACCCAATGCAGGACCATCGTAAATTAAGCTCTCAACTAATATGCGATGAAATATTGTCTGTCATTGGCGACAATCCGTCATTAAAGGTGAGTACAATAATCTCGCATATTAGGGAAGAGTACGAGTACACTCCATCATATAGGAAGGCATGGATAGCTAGGACAAAAGTTGTTGAAAAAGTGTTTGGCAATTGGGAGGAGTCTTACAAAGAACTTCCAAAATACCTGTTGGCTCTAAAACAATATGCTCCCGGGACAATTGTCAAGCTAGAAACATTATCCGCCTATACACCAGATGGTATGTGTGTTGTTGGAAATAGAATATTTCACTGTCTATTATGGGCGTATCAACCATGTATCATAGGTTTTTCTTTCTGTAAACCAATTATACAAATTGATGGTACATGGTTGTGCGGAAAATACAAAGGAACGTTACTGATGGCAGTGACACAAGATGGGAACAACAATATTTTTCCAATCGCCTTTGCCCTAGTTGAAGGGGACACTGTTGAGGGATGGAGTTTTTTCCTAAGAAATCTCCGATTGCACATTGCACCTCAGCCTAACTTATGTTTGATCTCCGACAGACGCCCTTCATGAAGGAGAATAGCAATCCAAAACGCAGCGGAATTTAAAATTTTCTCCTTTAGTGATCCTTACGAATGGGCATGATCAGTGATAGAATCGTTACCTCTTGTGACGATTGAAACCTTTGATGCAGATCTACGGAGCGATCACGAGCGTTGAACGACGACAACGCCTCTACTCAGTCCACACGAACGAATTCATTCAATCTCAGTGCTAGCTGCTACGAATGAAGGCTTTGAGTGAGAGAGAGAGGGAGAGGAACGAAATTGCAACTGCTCAAATGCTTCTGCACAAGGGTTCTATTTATAGAACCACTTGTGTGGGTTATTAGCTAAAAAACCCACTTAAGTGTATGTGGCTCATATCTTATAATATGCCAAAATCACTTAAGCGCGTGGTACCTTACCATATTTCATATTCTACTTAAGTACACCGTACCTTACGATGTTCTACAATTCACTTAAGTGCATTGTACCTTACGGTGTTCCTTAGTTACTCTATCTCTCATCAATCTGTCCTTTTGTGTGTGACCCTGTAGGTTTTCGCGGCATTGGCAATTATATTAAATCACGTATTTAACATAATAAACAATGAACGATATCTAGCAACATATCACTGCTACCCAAGACACAAAAATGTCATGTGATCTGACAAATCCTTTTGTGATAATACTTATGTGTACAATTACCCTTTTGTCCTTATGTCTATATTGAACACAAGGCATAGACCGTGTCATCCTTGTCCAGTTCAATATTGGGCCCATAGACATTTATCATGTTACGCAGGATGGGCAAATTCTATCTAGGTCACTCATGTCCCTTAGCATGCTTCGTGGAGTACCCATCAACTGTCTTTATGGTCATCCAATTACAGACAATGTTTGATCAGCAATAAGGCACTCGACTCTACATCTAGGGTCCATAGTGGTTTCAGGTCGAAGGGTGGTATACACCATTATCACCATGAGAATAACTTATGACACTTTGCATAACATTCTACATAGTATTCTCATAGCGGGTCAATCCAGTATAAATATTACTCTTAATATTCATACTTATGCTTAAGACTTGATAACTCCTTATCCATGATCCATGAGATGCGATCATCAGTCTATATACATAATAGTCTTAATGCTTTAATGTTATTCCACTTCAAAAAAAAACTTGACTACAGATACTTTAAGAATAGTGTCCTTATGTTTAATGTGATCTCATGATTAAGTCACACTTGATACATTAAACGGACTAGCTATTCTAGGGACTTTATTAAACAAACATAATAAAGAAAAAGCCTTTTATTATTAATAAATAATTCGATACAAGTACTAAAAGTATTGGCCTCTAGGGCTTACACCAACAATCTCCCACTAGCACTAGAGCCAATCAGGCATACCCCTAATGCCCATAGATCTAGTATGGCCATCATGCTTCTGCTGCGCAAGAGGCTTTATCAGTGGGTCAGCAATATTATCAAGTGTAGGTACTTTGCATATTTTCACATCTCCTCTATCTATTATCTCTCGAATGAGGTGATAACGCCTAAGTATGTGTTTGGATCTTTGGTGAGATCTAGGCTTCTTAGCTTGTGTGATAGCACCATTGTTATCACAATAGAGACCAATGGGATCCACAATGCTAGGAACCATGCCAAGTTCACTAATGAACTTTTTGATCCAAACAGCTTCCTTTGCTGCACTTGAGGCAGCAATATACTCGGCCTCGGTTGTAGAATCAGCAACTGTATCTTGCTTTGAACTTTTCCAGCTCACAGCGCCATCATTTAAGCAAAACAACATAACCAGATTGCGATCTAAAGTCATCCTTATCTGTCTGGAAGCTAGCATCGGTGTATCCAATTACAGCCAGCTCTTCTTGACCTCCATATATCAAGAATGAGTCCTTAGTCCTTCTCAAATACTTAAGGATATTCTTGACAGCTACCCAATGAGCATCACCAGGATCAAATTGGTACCTACTCGTTGCACTTAAAGCATATGAGACATCTGGTCGAGTATGTAACACCTCAAAATTTGCCCTCCTCTCTTGGGACTAGCATAACATATTTGCATTGCATTTTTTAGGTCATTAGTCATTGCATATTGCATATCATGTGGTAACATTGTGCAGGTCATCCTCATAAGTTTTGATCAGAAGATGAAGAGGTCATGATGCAAGCTAGGGTTTCATTGGACTGGATCACTAATCATCTGAGGGTTGTGGTCCAAATTAGGGTTTATGATTCTCAAGGAGATTGATCTTTTTCTTGGTTGAAATGATACATCATCATCATCATGGTCTTGTTATCATCCAGAAGATTCAAGAAGATTGATCAGATACCTTGAGATTAGGGTTTTGACCTCTGGTCAACCCTAATCAGTTGCATTGGGCCAATCAGGGCATGTGAAGGAGATGGGGTCTATAATGGATATGGGGATCATCATGTGATTATATTGAGCTTATGAAGGCTAGGGTTTCATCATTGAGCCATTTCATCAGGAGTTTGGGGCTCAATTTGATCAGTGCATTGCCAAATTCATCTATCAATTGAAAAAGTCAATTATGGTCAACTGTGCTTGATTTTATGGATTTGGAGGTGGGAGAGAGTTGGATACACTTCATTCATGTTGAAACAAGTTTCATTTGACATTTAAAACATCAAGAATGGAGAAAATAAAATCAGGAGAAAAGTTGCCAAAAATGGAAAGTGACTTGTAATGGAAGTTTCCAAAAATGGAAAGTTTTTCACCATAAAATTACATGTCCAAAAAAGCTTCAAATGGAATTTTGTTCAACATGAAAGTTGTAGATCTTGCTCTCACCTTTCCAAAAAGTCCAAGAACTTGAATTTCCCATGTATGGTTGACAAGTTATGGTCCATTCATTTTCCAAAAATGCCTAAAATCAAAGTGGCATAACTTTCACATGGAATGGCCAATTTGGGTGATCTTTCTTTGAGCAAACCCCATTTCACATGTACTTTCATGATGCATAATCAAAATTCATCAAAATTGGTCAAGGCAAAAAGTCAAATTTCAAGTGGATTCTTTTGAATTTTTGGTGTGAACATGTGATTTTGAGAAATACTTGGATTTTTCACACAAGACCAATTCCAACACTCTCCAAATGGCCAATGTGACTTGTTCCAACTGTTATTTTACTGTTGCATTGAATATTTGGAAAGGTCATTTTTGGACTTTCACTAAAAATGCAATTATACTAATTCAACCAATTTTGTTAATTATGATTAAGGAATGGATTAAGGAGATGGTATATATTGTTAATCATAACAGAAATTGGTAATTACATTTCATTCTCCAAGAACCTAACTGTTTTTCCCTCCAATTCTCTCAAATTCTCCAAAACTTCATCACACTTTTTTTCATCAATTCTTGTTGATTTCTTCATCAAACTTGCTCGTGTTCATTGGATCTACACTCCATAAGCAATTGTGAGTAACTGTTTTGCTGAATTCGTGCCAAAATCTTCAAGAAATTGGACTGTCCAAAGCTTGCACAACAATGGCAAATTGATGAATCTCATAACTGGAGCATCATTGAGCTGAGGATCCTTCTCCATTCAACTTCCACATCAAGGAACTCCATCTGTTTTGGCAATTGGCACGTGGAAACAAGCTGATTCTCATCTGCAATCTCCACAAGGTGATTTTTCGAATTTCACCATTGCATGAATCATGATATGCGTTTTGTAGTTCATTCATTGTAGATCAGCATGATACTTTTAGTTTTTAATTTGGTTAGGTATTGGAAGAGAAATCGTGATTTGAAGTTTGATGTGCATTTCATTTTTTGCTCGATCCCGTTAGCATGTTGAGAATTAGGTTAAGCCAATTACATATTCATGATGTACATGTTGATACGGTTCTAGTGATATATGGTTTATCAATTTTGGTTGAGATTTGATGTTCTTGATTTTCTGGAATTTCTGGAATTGTTCATAGTGAAGAACACGTTTGAATGTGTGTTTGATCTTTGTTTCGCATGGCCTGATTCAAATATGTGTTTCCCGCTAGCATTATCCAATAGGAGCGCGCCGCTGCATCTAATTGATACTACGTCGTTTTGGCCACACGCTTAAATATTACAAAAATGCCATTTCCTCATTAATTCATTTGATTATTTCTTATTTCTTTTTCATTTCAATTTCATTTTGATGCTTGATCTTGTAAAATTCATAGATGATTCATTTTTTATCCAAATTGAGTGAGGTTTTTTCCATGATGATCCTTATAATGTGTAGAATTTAATCATGATTTTTGTGATTTTTGTGCACGTGTAAAAAATTAAAATGCTTAGAGATTGATTGAATGTGTCACATTTGTGTATGCTTTGCCATATCATTCATAAAATGCTGATGGTTTCAAAGAAATGGATGAAATTTTTTGTGCTTATTCTGGACTCTTTGATGGTGATTTTGATGTGTAGTTTGTAATTTTTGGATACCTGGTTGTTGAGATATGAATTTTTGAATAGAGGTGTGACAATTTGTGTCACACCAAGCTTGATGAATTTCATGATTTTATTTGATGTGCTTAGGGACATTGAATTGAGCCAAGTTTTTGCATGGTTGAACATATGTATGTTGAGATCACATGTGATTTTTTCTGGATTTGTAATTTCCTAATTGATTGGAATTTTTCCCTCTGTTTGGTCATTTTGTTGATTATTTGTGACACATGTTACCATTTGATTTGTGAAATTCTGATCATTGATTGGATGAGTGTGAAATTTGACATGTAGATTGTAGACACATTATAGGTCATTGTGGTTTTGATCCCATTCATTTATCATGTATTGTCACTGATTTATGATTTTTGGAAGTTGATGTTTGTTTGGATACCATGTGTTGGCTTGCTTGAACTTGTCTGAACTTTATGAATTTAATTTCCATACTTCCATTGATCCAAATGAGCTGGAAATTGATGTGCTATTCATTGAATGTGTTCTGTTTAGGTTGGAATTTTTGTGGAATTTATTGAGCTGTTTTGATATTGATTTGATTGAGATCTTTCTGTTTGGTCTTTTGATGTTGCAAATAGCATTGTTTGTGATATTTTGTGCATAAAATGATAATGGTGATTGATATGAGCATGGGACCAATTGCATTTGCTTCTGATTTGTTTAAGTGTGATTTTGGATAATTTTCACTTGCTATTTTGAATTTTTCATCTCCTTTGGACCCTAGGCTTGGCCTAGTGGTCTTGTTTCTCATGGTTGGTTTGGATTTTCAGGTTGAAATGCAAAAGGCTTAAGGAGAAAAGTGCAAGTTGATTAAATTGAGTTTGTTTGATGTTATAAACTAACTTGTTTTGTAGGGTTTGATGCTTGAGTTTGAGCTCATGGCTTGCACTTGTGTGCATTAACTTGTGTTTGGTTGTACAGATTAACATTTGCTGTTTACTGTTGGTTTGTCTGAATACTGATGATACTTGATTGATTTCAGGTGCATTAAGTCGCTTTAGTTCTTTAAGAACTTGCTTGCTGCTGCTTGGTTTTATAAACCAGTTGAGGTAGACTCTCTTGTCTCCATGTAGTCTGGAAGACCTGGCCTGTTACTTGGCCAGGCAACTGTCTGAAGTCCTCCTTAAGAGGCAATGTTTGTGATTGTTTACTTTTGTGCCAAGCAGGTAAAGACCTCTATGAGGCAATTGGCGGAACCCAAGGGATATGCAATCTATCCCCCGCTATTCTGTTGAGTCGTCCCTCTGCTCACACCACTGTGTTGACGCATTGGGACATTAACCCAAGATCTTGTGCTGTTGCACAATCGAGTCAGAGTCTTGAGCGTAGAAGGGTCCCTCCATTCTGGACCCACGCTCCTTTGTCTGAAGCTCTCCCTGGCCAGGGATAAGAGCTGTGAAGTCTAATCTTCACTCACCTTTCATCTGCTTCACCCTGACTCTCAATGTCAGGGTTAAGAGCGAACACTACCCTGTACAGATGACTTGCCTCGGCAGTCCACCCTTGTTTGAGCCTCACTTGACTGGATATAGTGTGTGCTATGTGAAATGTTTGTTTTATTTTGATTGATGCTTGCATGCTTGTTTTTCCTGGTTAGGATTAGCTTGTCGTGGTGCAAGTAGATAGAAACCATAACATAGGGCAATGATGCATGATAACACTAGGCTCGAGTCCAGCTCCCTGGTAGTGTGTCTCCCCTTGGTTTCTGGCTAGAATTTCTTTCCCTTTCAGGGGAACTACGTCGCCCTGATCCTCATACCAGATGAGGTACGTAGGCAGGAGACCGTGCGAGGTCTCTCCGGGCACTTTTTTTCTTTTTGTGTGCGTTTGCTTGTTAACTTTCTTGTGTGTCAGGATATGGATGTAAGCCCAGCGATTGGCTGTCCGTATCTTGATTGTGTTTGTTTGGTTCGGAAGCCGATGTAAGTCCAGCGATTGGCATTCGGGTTCCAAGTTTGCCTGTGTTTGTGTGTGTCTTGTTTGGCGTGCGTGAGCCGAACTACGGCAGCTCTGATTCTCGTTCCAGACGAGATACGTAGGCATAAGACGCGATGTCCTAGCGAGCCCTCTTCCTCTTAACCCCACCTGTGTTGTCTTCGGTGTGTGTGTGTGTGATGTTTGTTTAGCAACCTTTTCTTTCTTTTAGAGCGTGGATCCCGTCGAGTACGACGGACGTGAGGGGTGCTAATACCTTCCCCTTGCGTAACCGACTCCCGTACCCTTTCTCTTTGGTCGCGAGACCATGCTTTTTCCAGGTTTACTCTGAGCGTTTCCTTTCCCTCTTTGGGATAAATAACGCACGATGGCGGCTCTGTGTTGTTTTTGTTTCAGCCCGCCGGTTGTTTTTCGCGGATGCGACAGCTGGCGACTCTGTTGGGGATTTGCTGGATGTTGACCTGTGCTGGTCCATCTTCCCTAAGCGAGTCTCTCCTAGCGTTCTAGGACAGTTTAGGTTGCTTGTGTTGTTTATTTATTGCATTTATTATTCTGATTGTGTATATATTTGCATAAATATCTGCATGCATCATACTATCATGTTGCCGTCCTCTGTGCAGGTGGTTCCTCTGTGGGGGTGGGTGTTCTGAGTGGGGCTAAAACCCAAGCCCGAGTATACACCTAGGATTAGTGTGGTCTCATGTTGCCTCCTTCATGTTAGGTCAACATGTGCCTGGCAACGTGATGTACCACAAGCCGGACGAGGTTCATTTGATAGTGCTTTCCTCTGTGGGGTACTCCACTTTGGTTGAGTTACTTCATTTGAGCTGTTGACTCTGGTGACCGATCATTTCCCGGATCTTTGGTTTAGACGATCTTAAGAGAGCTACAATGGCACACCCGAAAGGGCAAACCCATTGAGTATCTTTGCTCGATTGTCGAGACTATTATCCGCCTTAGGGTGACCTGATTAGAATTTACCTGTGAGGGGAGGGTGATTCTTTCAGATGTTCTGTTGGTGACTCAGATGGTGACTTTTGGTTCCGTTGATCAGGGTCCTATTTATGAGTCGGATTTATGGTCATTTATTGCCGAGACGCCGGAGTGCTGTCCGTGTTATTTATTAGTGGGGATCCGTTTATTTCAGGATTCCCCGGGCCGATTCAAAGATTATTGGGTATCTGCTCAGAGATTGTTTGGTGATGATGTTGGTGTATCAGTCAGTTCCGTTTATTTCGGAACCTTTGAGTTGGATTTGTGGTTACATGTTCCCTCAGATGGTTGTGATCGGTTCAGAAATCAGGGTTGTAACTCAGAGTACAGATGATCAGATGGCTTGGAGGATGGCAATGCATTGCATTCATTCATCAGCATCATTACATCTTGCATTTACCTGCATCTAACACATGTTTATCCATATGCAGGGACATTTTTTATCAAGATCCTGGTTGAGAGACTTTCTGTTCAGATATGAGGACCGGTTTGAAGCATGATGTTGCCTACAGTTTCTTTGACACAGAGATTGGTGCGCTGAAGGAGATGATAGCATTGATTACACCCGACCATGTGGGGATGCTCAGGGAGGCATACGGTAGTATCCTGAAGATGGTTTTCAGACTCACTGACAGAGACAGGAGCGCCATTCATACACTTCTCCAGTTCTATGACCCGGGGCTGAGATGTTTTGTGTTTCCGGATTATTTGTTGGGACCTCTGATGGAGGACTATGCTAGCATTCTGGGTATGCAGATCCGTGATCAGATTCCTTTCCATGTTACTAGGGTGGAGCCTGATATCCTTGGGATTTCCCGTGCTATTTATTTGAGTCCGGAAATGATCAAGGAGGGTTTGAAGGAAAAGGGGAAATTACCTGGATTTCATTTGAGTTTCTTGGAAGCTAATGCCAAGGAACATGTTGCTATGGGTAACTGGAAGACGGTTTGTGCTTTGATTGCTGTGAGCATTTATGGGATCATTCTGTTTCCTAATCAGAAGAGCTTTGTTGACCATAATGCTATCAGATTGTTCATGCAGAGAAACCCTATTCCTACTCTGATCGGAGATGTCTATTACTCGGTTCATAACAGGAACGAGAAGAGACGTGGTGGTTTGATCCGGTGCTGTGCTCAGTTGCTATTCAGGTGGTTTATGGGGTATTTGCCTTCCCGAGGTGCTTTTGCTCATCTTGATCCTACTGTCAGGTGGTCATTCAGGTTGATGGGTTTGCGGGCTGCGGACATCGCTTGGACTCATAATGGTATGGCTGGACGGGATTTTATATACAGTTGTGGGAGTCTTCCCAATGTGCCTCTTGTGGGAGTTCAGGGTTGCATCAATTACAACCCGGTGCTTCTCAGGAGACAGATGGGGTTCGCTGTAGAGGGTCCTCCTCTCGGGCGGGACATCCAGGAGTCTTTTTACTTCCCGATTGATGGCAATCAGGCCAAGCTAAGGCAAGTATTGGATGAGTGGCGTGATATCCAGAGAAAGGGTAAAGTCCCTTATGGCAAGGTCAACAGTCGGTATTTTCCTCTATTTGATGATTGGTTGCGGAAGAGAATTGAGATTACACATCTACCATTTCCGGGAGGTGATCCTTGGTGTCCTATGATTGAGGGACCGACTTCCACTGTTAGTATGGAAGAGTTCCTTGAGATGAAGAGAGCCAGAGATCAGTTGCTTACAGAGAAAGCGGAATTGGAGATGAGTGTTGCTCGGATTCAGATGGCTAACCAGGAGATCAGAGTGAAGATGGAGGATCAGGACAAGCGACATGCCCTAGAAGTGAAGCGCTTTGAGATGGATACTGCCTACTATGGGAAGGTCAGTCAGGCTTTGGCATCTTCAACAAAGGAGCATGATATCACTAAGGAGAGATTGGCTAGAGCTTCAGAAGTCATTGAAGATCAGAAGAGGAGGCAGATCCTTGTGAAGACCCAACGAGACGATAGAGCCAGAATCCTTGCTGCAGAGTGGGAAGCGGAGAAAGCAAAGATCATCGCCGAGAGAGATCATTACATTGCTGAGAGAGATCATTACTTCAGGCAGATGAAGATTCACCAGAAGGAAGTGGGGAGATTACAGCAGGAGAACACCGAACTCAGGTTCGCCGTAGAGTTCGCGAAGATGGTTGATGAGATAGGGCCATCTGTGGGACCCTCATCAGGCTAGCTTCTCTTGTTTGTGTTGGATTACCGTCAGGCTTGTTGACGGAATTCATTTGTTTGTATTTCTTTCCCGATTCTGGAGATTTGTATCTGATTTGATGTATGACTATGGCACTTATTGTGCATTTTGCTATGTGATGGTTATTTTCATTCAGTGATTGATCTTCAAGCTTTATTTGCTTTACCGTATGCACTCACATAGCACACACACATGGTTGGGGGTATTTTGCTAAATCATATATCTCTGATCTGTATGATGAAATCAAATGCCGAATGTCAGAATATTGGTGCCAGATTGTTATTTGTCTCGATGAAACCAGGATCAAGAGACAAAGTGTTCCTCATGTGGATAAACGCTGCATTCATGCATGATCATAATAACTTGTGCTTTATTTTGCAGGTATCGGTTCTAACGTGTTTGATTGTTTCAGGAATCATTGCTCGTGCTCGCAGAGCTGTACCTTTGCACTCAACCCGTCCGCACAGATACTTCACAAGACGCAATACTCTCAGACTGATGGATCTCCCGAATTCTGATATCCTCGAGCTGAAGGACAAGATGACTGAGCTGATCAACATCATGCAAGGTTTTGCAGTTGGTCAGAAAGCTCTAGCTGATAAGGTTGAGAAGCTCGAGCAGGCTTCAGCGGCGAACAGCGGTGTAAACCTGGATGGTGTCTCCAACCAGGGGCTGGGTGGTTCTCGGGATGGTGGTAAGAGGATAACCGTGGGTATAGTGAATAATGCCGCCGGTTTCGGTGCTGCGGGTGGTCAACCGGGTCAGAACATAAAGGACAGTCTGTTCCCGCCTTTCTTCGGTGTTGATGACGATAGAGAGGAAGACAGGGAAGCTGATCAGTTTTCAATGCACAATGAGCCGTTCGGTCAGTACGGTGCCCCACCACAGAACAAAGAGATTCAGCTGCTGGCTGAGAAAATCAGAGCCTTGGAGAGCTATGCCACCCCTGGGGTGGTCAATATGTCAAACATGGGGCTTGTGGAGGGGATTGTGATCCCGCAAAAGTTTAAAGCGCCCGCGTTTGATCGGTACAATGGGAGTTCCTGCCCCGAGACGCATTTGCAGGCATTCGTCCGTAAGATCTCAGCTTACACCATGGACCAAAAGCTGTGGATGTATTTCTTCCAGGACAGCCTGTCCGGAGGCTCACTAGAGTGGTACACCAAGCTGAAGTCCTCAGAAATTAAGAATTGGCAAGATCTTGGGGACGCGTTCTTTAAGCAGTATCAGTTCAATGCTGATATGGCCCCGAGTCGTACCCAACTGCAGGGTATGTCTCAGAAAAACAATGAGGGGTTTAAAGAATATGCCCAAAGATGGAGGGAGTTGGCTGCCAGAGTGCAACCTCCACTTGTGGACAGGGAGATGTCTGATCTCTTTATGGGGACCCTGCAGGGGGCTTATGCTGAGAGGATGGTTGGTTGTCCGGTGACCAACTTTTCTGATATAGTTGTGGCTGGAGAGAGGATTGAGAGTTGGCTGAAGCTCGGGAAGATTCAGGGTAGCGCTTCTTCTTCAGGGTCGAAAAAGCCTTTTGGGAATGGTCAGAGGAAGAAGGAGGGTGACACAAGCGCTGTCTACGCACAGAGAGGACCCAGTGGGGACCGTTACTTTCAGCACACTGCTGCGGTAACTATTCCTACTGAGCAACAACAACAACAACAACAACAACAGCAACAACAACAGCAACAGAGGCAACCGTTTCAGCAGAGGCCTCAGAGGGCTGGTTACCAGGTGCGGGGAAGAGCAGTTGACAGGCAGTTCGACAGGCCACCGGTGACTTATTCCTTCCTGTTCAAAAAGTTGATGGACTTGGGGCTAGTACAGACCAGAACGCTGGCACCTTTGAGACCTGATCAAAGGCCAGCTAACTATGATGAAAATTCCAAATGTGAATTCCATTCGGGTGCTCCCGGACACAATATAGAGAACTGTAAAGCTTTTAAGCACACGGTTCAAGACCTGGTGGATTCGAAAGCTATCAACTTCGCACCATCTCCCAACGTTAATGCTAATCCCGTGCCCGCGCATGGAAAAAGGGGGGTGAATGTTGTTTCTGAAGAGAATAGGGTTAGGTTGTCTACTGTTGATCAGTTGAGGACTCCTCTGGCTGAGGTTAAGAGGCAGTTGATGCTGAATGGGGTCTATCCGGGCTGTAAGGATGATTGTGCTGAGTGCATTGTTTCTGTCAATGGGTGTGAATTATTGAGGAGGACTGTCCAGGGTCTGATGGACGATGGGAGTATTCTGATTAAGAAGGCGGATAAGGGAAAAGATGAGGTCTCCACCATAACAATTTATTTTGATCCGGTGGATTTGTCTACTCTTGCTGAGGCGGCTCCAGTTACCATCACGACACCTGGGCCAATTCCGTACGACAAAGATGATGTTGTGCCTTGGCATTATGGTGGAGAAGTGTATTGTAACGGTGAGAAGGTGGAAGACCAGACTGCTAGTGAAACCACCATTTCAAAGGTGGATAATGCCGGTACCAGCGGTTTCACTCGCAGTGGCAGATTATTTGCACCGGATACCTTGAGGGGAGGAGAAGGAGAGAAAGAGAAAAAAGAAAAGGCCGAGGCTTTAGCCAGGGCAAAGGGGAAAGCAGTGGTTGGTGAGAGTACTCCAGTGGTGACACCGGCGCCTGTGGGGTCGGAAGAGAAACTTGATGATGATGCAGAGGAATTCTTGAGGATCATCAAGAAGTCTGAGTACAAGTTGGTTGACCATCTGCAGCAGACTCCCTCCAAAATATCCATTCTGCCGTTGCTGTTAAGCTCTGAGGGGCATAGAGAGGCTTTACTGAAGATCTTGAAGAAAGCCTATGTTCCTCAAGAGATAACAATAAATCAGTTGGAGACGGTCGTGTCTAATGTGCATGTCAGCCATGGGTTGGGTTTTACAGACATGGACCTGACTGTGGATGGGAGAAATCATAACCGGGCGCTACACATTGCAATGGAGTGTAAAGGGGCCGTGCTTTCGCATGTGCTGGTTGATACCGGCTCCTCTTTGAATGTGTTATCGAAGAAGGCTCTGGCGAAGCTGAACTGTGATGGGCTGATTCTGACTCCGACCGATCTGATAGTGAGGGCCTTTGATGGGTCGAAGCGGGCTGTATTCGGAGAGGTTGAGCTGCCAGTGAAGATAGGCCCAGAGGTGTTCAAGTCGACTTTCTATGTCATGGATATTCAGCCGGCATACAGTTGCTTGTTGGGTAGGCCGTGGATTCATGCTGCTGGGGCAGTGACCTCGACTTTACACCAAAAGATGAAGTATATCTGGGAAGGCCAGGTTGTCATTGTGTGCGGAGAAGAGGACATCTTTGTCAGCCACCTGTCCTCGTTCAAATATGTGGAGATGGACGGCGAAATCTGGGAGACGCCGAGTCAAGCATTTGAAACCGTTAAGGTGGAGAATGCTCTGTTTGCAAAGGAGGAGGAAAAACCGTCCATTGCTTCGTATAAACAGGCCGCTGAGGTGGTGAAGAGTGGAGAGGCTCCTGGTTGGGGCAGAATGATGGACATCTCTGCGAAGAAAGACCGCTTTGGAGTGGGGTATCAGCCTGGCAGAGGCTCATCTGGACAAGGCAGAGGACGTCGTACGTCGGTCACCTTCACTAGTGCCGGAATGCTGGATCCGGATCACATCTGCATGATGAGTGATGAAGCTGACAGTGACTGTGAAATGGACCGGTGGATAAAGCCGTGCGCACCAGGGATGGAAATCCAGAACTGGAAGGCTGAAAAGATCATCCGGGTCACTCTGCTGGAAGAGTAATATTTTTCTTGTTTTGATTTCATATGCATGAAAGCCATACGTGTTTCCCGACACGTAATGGTCCATTGTAAGGGCCACCTCATGTTTAAATTTGCAAATTTTGCATCATCAATAAAAGGATGTTTTTCAATTAAAAGCGGTGTTCCCTGTTTTTCATTTATTTTTGCAGTTTAATAATAAAAACAAAATAAAAATGGCAATGTTTTCATTTTTTTCTTTTTTATTTGTCTCACACCGGTTCTAAGCAATGCATGAATCAACATTCATGCAGATGCGATTCTTCTCCGGATCTCATTGATAACAATCCTGTTACACTCTTGTATGACTTCGACAATCCAATCTATCATGCCAAAGAAGAAGACGAAGAAGATTGTGAACTGCCAGGGGAATTGGCCAGGTTGTTGAAACAAGAGGAGAAGGTGATTCAGCCGCACGAAGAGCAGATTGAGGTTGTGAATCTGGGTACCGACGAGGTCAAGAAAGAAGTGAAAATCGGGGCTGCTTTGGAGGAAAGTGTTAAGAGCAGATTGGTAGTATTGTTGAGAGAGTATGTCGACATCTTTGCCTGGTCTTATCAAGATATGCCAGGGTTGGATACCGATATTGTTGTGCACAAGCTACCGTTGAGAGCAGATTGTCCTCCAGTGAAGCAGAAGTTGCGCAGAACTCGACCTGACATGGCGATGAAAATCAAGGAAGAGGTGCAGAAGCAGTGGGATGCTGGTTTCCTTGCTGTTACTAATTATCCGCCATGGGTTGCGAACATTGTGCCAGTCCCGAAGAAGGATGGGAAGGTGAGAATGTGTGTGGACTACCGAGATCTGAATAGAGCTAGTCCGAAGGATGATTTTCCATTACCTCACATTGATGTGTTGGTAGATAATACAGCTCAATTCTCGGTGTTTTCCTTCATGGATGGCTTTTCTGGCTATAATCAAATCAAAATGTCGCCATATGATATGGAGAAAACACGTTCATCACACCATGGGGCACCTTTTGTTACAAGGTGATGCCATTCGGTCTCAAGAACGCCGGTGCTACTTATCAGAGGGCCATGGTGACTTTGTTTCATGATATGATTCATCATGAAATTGAATGCTATGTTGATGACATGATAGCAAAGTCCCAGATAGAGGAGGGGCATTTGGTAGATCTGGCCAAGTTGTTTGACCGGCTGAGACAGTTCAGACTGAGGTTGAATCCGAATAAGTGCACGTTCGGAGTGCGGTCCGGTAAATTGCTGGGGTTCATTGTAAGTGAGAAAGGAATCGAGGTTGATCCTGCGAAAGTAAAAGCAATAAGAGAAATGCCTGAACCGAGAACAGAGAAAGAGGTTCGTGGTTTCTTAGGTAGATTGAACTACATTTCACGGTTCATATCTCATCTAACAGCCACGTGTGAACCAATATTCAAATTGTTGAGAAAAGATCAAACGGTCAGGTGGAATAAGGATTGCCAAGCGGCATTTGAGAAAATAAAAGAGTATTTGCAGGAGCCTCCGATTCTGATGCCTCCTGTGGAGGGAAGACCGTTAATTCTGTACCTGACGGTCCTCGAGGGGTCTATGGGGTGTGTATTGGGGCAGCATGACGAGTCTGGTCGAAAAGAGCATGCCATATACTACCTTAGCAAAAAGTTTACCGACTGTGAAACAAGATATTCACTGCTCGAGAAAACTTGTTGTGCTTTGGTCTGGGCTACTCGCCGACTAAGGCAGTACATGTTGGTTCATACCACTTTGTTGATTTCCAAGATGGATCCAATCAAGTACATTTTTGAGAAGCCAGCATTGACCGGACGGGTTGCGAGGTGGCAGATGATTCTGACTGAATATGATATACAGTATACCTCTCAGAAGGCTATCAAGGGGAGTGTATTGTCTGATTACCTCGCCCAGCAACCTATTGATGATTATCAACCGATGAAGTTTGAGTTCCCTGATGAGGACATCATGTTTCTCAAATCGAAAGATTGCGAGGAACCAATCCCGGAGGAGGGGCCTGACCCTGAATCCGAATGGATTCTGATGTTTGATGGGGCCGTTAACGTGAATGGAAGCGGTGTTGGTGCTGTTTTGGTTACGCCGAAAGGATCCCATATTCCTTTTGCTGCCCGGCTAACATTTGAGTGCACCAACAACGTGGCTGAATACGAAGCTTGCATATTGGGGATTGAAGAGGCGATTGATTTGAGGATCAAGAACCTTGTCATATATGGAGATTCAGCTCTGGTGGTAAATCAAGTTAACGGAAAATGGTATACGCATCAATCTCATTTAGTGCCATATCGGGATTATACGAGGAGATTGTTGACGTTTTTCACCAAGGTGAAGTTGCATCATGTGCCCAGAGAGGAGAATCCTTTGGCAGATGCTTTGGCTACTCTGGCTGCCTTGATTAAGGTGCAGAGATGGAATCAGTTCCCCAGTGTTGAAGTAGGTCGTCTGGATAGACCGGCTTATGTGTTTGCTGTTGATACAGCGTCTGATGATGAGAAGCCGTGGTATTATGATATCAAGCGCTATCTAGAGACTCAAGAGTATCCTGAGGGAGCATCGAAAAAGGACCGAAAGACTCTGCGGAGGTTGGCCATGGTGTTCTACCTGAATAAGGATGGGGTTTTGTATAAGAGGAATTTTGATTGGGTCTTGCTCAGATGTGTTGATGATAGAGAAGCAAGCCAATTGATGAAAGAGGTTCATGAAGGATCGTTCGGTACCCATGCCAGTGGGAATGCAATGGTGAAGAAGCTGCTGAGGGCAGGTTATTACTGGATGACAATGGAGGCCCAATGTTTCAATTTCGTGCGGAAGTGTCATAAATGCCAGATTTATGCTGACAAGGTGCACGTGCCTCTTAATCCGTTGAGTTTAATGTCGTCTCCATGGTCGTTTGCTATGTGGGGCATTGATATGATTGGAAAGATTGAGCCTACAGCTTTGAATGGGCATAGGTTCATATTGGTGGCCATTGACTACTTCACCAAGTGGGTTGAAGCGGCCTCTTATACGAACGTGACGAAGCAGGTCGTTGTTAGGTTTCTCAAGAAAGACATCATTTGCAGATATGGGGTTCCCGAGAGAATCATTACTGATAATGGTTCTAATCTGAACAATAAGATGATGGCAGAGCTGTGCCGGGAATTCAAGATTGAACATCACAATTCTTCTCCCTATCGTCCGAAGATGAATGGGGCGGTTGAGGCAGCCAACAAGAATATAAAGAAGATTGTGCAGAAAATGGTGGTAACTTATAAAGACTGACATGAGATGTTGCCGTTTGCATTGCATGGGTATCGAACGTCGGTGCGCACATCTACTGGGGCAACTCCTTTCTCATTGGTATATGGAATGGAAGCCGTGCTACCGGTTGAGGTTCAGATTCCCTCTTTGAGAGTCCTGATGGACGTGAAGTTGCAAGAGGCTGAATGGGTAAGGACCCGGTACGAAGAGTTAAGCCTGATTGAAGAAAAGAGGTTGGCAGCCATCTGTCATGGGCAGTTGTACCAGCAGAGAATGAAGCGTGCTTTTGACAGAAAGGTGCGACCTCGGGTATATCACGTAGGTGATATGGTGCTGAAAAGGATCCTTCCTCCTCAAAACGATCGTAGGGGCAAATGGACACCCAATTATGAGGGTCCATTCGTGGTCAAGAAGGTTTTCTCTGGAGGAGCCTTGTTGTTAACGACCATGGATGGCGAGGATTTTCCATCCCCTGTGAATGCGGACGCAGTTAAAAAATACTTCGTATAAAGAGACCCGCTGGACGAAAAGAATAAAATAGTCCAGGCAAAAATGGGCATCCCGGCGAACCAAAAACAGAAGGAAAGGTTCGGGAAAAAATTAGGGATAAAAGAAAAAACTGTACACCTAGCAAGTCGAAAACCTGAAAAGGCGACTTGGGCAAAAAAGGGTATCCCGGTGGACTGAAAACCTGAAAGGGCGGTCCAGGCAAAAGAGGGATTGAAACGAACAACTGCGTCTAGCATGATCGTTTGCGCTTTGGTTAAAGCATCATGGATAATACCCGGTGGGGATCAGTCGGAATCGTCTTGTTCAGAAGGCAGAAAGCACGGAGAGTCTGAGGACATATGGGGTGTAACCGAGTTGGAACTCGATGAGATCACGGGTTTCACATTGCCATTAGGATAGATTTTTCCTTTTGTGCGCAATTACCTCTTTTCAGGAATTGCTTCCTTTGTATTGCTCAATTTGAGCCACACTTTTCAATCAATAAAATGCATATTCAGTCAAATAATTTTGTTTTTGTTTTTCATTACCGCTTTGATTGCAAAAACATCCGATTATTTTTGATAAAGAATCTTGCATTTTTAAGACATACAGGTCCCTTCCAATGCATGTTTATAAGATTGAAATCTTGAAATCTTATTCGGAAGGTTGAGTGCCCAAGTGTTGAAATCTTGACACGCCTGGGGCACGATTTTATCTAACGGTCTGTTTTGCAGGTGCTGTTAGATATTTTCACTCACTTGCAGGTTGTGATGGAAAACAAATCCCCATGGAGTCCGATCAGGGACGAATGAATATGAAGGGATGACGAAGAGACGTTGAGACGTACAATGATCCTTGAATGATTAATCAAGAAGACTCTTCAAAGTCTGAAAATTGAAAAGTCTGTATAGTCCCCAGAAGTTCGCTTTTCGTCGAGCGCGGAGCGGTTGGGAGTACGAGATGATGGGGCAGAAAAGGTCCAGACGAGTCGGGATGTATATCCCCAAGCAGAGTCGTGAGGACCAAATCCCCGACAGATCCAAGATTTGTGTCTTTCCTAGCAGGGTCGGGATCGTTATCCCCCAGCAGGTGTCAGATTGATGCTTCCCCAGTCGCCAGGCCTGGAGGTTGTTGTTTCCCCAGCAGAGCTATCTGTGAGCATTTCCCCAGTGAAGTCGCCAGGTATTTGTGAGGGTTCTCCAAGCAGAGTCGGGATTGATATCCCCAGCAAGTCGAAGACTGTTGTATCCCCACAGAGTGTTGGTGGTTCTTATCCCTAGCAGTTTCCCGAGCGGATTGGGTGCAAAGGAGGTTCTTCCCCAGCAAGGGTTACCTTTTCCCAGCAGCAGCAATGCTATTCCCCAGCGGGGTGGAGATCGGAGAATTGATGAGTTCCTCAACGGAGTGTCTCGTGCTCCCCAGCAGAATCCCTTGGGGGGGACGTTTTTTATGCATTCATCATGTAGAATAAACATAGCATGTTGCATAGAAAAATAAATCGCGTAGCATTTCCATGATTATGGAACATTACGCAGAAAAATAAATCATGCATTATATTGCAAGCATAAGCTAGTCTCAGGCTGTGGTTATCGTTTGAGAAGTGGTTTTGCCCGAAGGTGAAGATGTTATTCCGAGAAGTTTAGCATCATGATGTTAGATCAGCAATATTCCCCAGTAGTGCGATACTGGAGGAGGTTTCTGTCGTGCGAGACGGCAGTTGGTAGGTGTTACTCCGAGGAGTTTAGCCTCAGGATTTAATCAAAGGTATTTCCCGGTAGTGTGATACTGGAGGAATTTGTTTCTGTCGGACAGAGATGGAAATGTTGTGCGATCAGCACAATTCAAGCCGTGGTTACTGCTTGAAGTTTTGGTTTCGCCGGATGGTGAAGATGTTACTCTGAGGGGTTTAGCATCCTGATGTCAGATTAGCAATGTTCTCCAGTAGTGCGATACTGGATGAAACTTTTTCCGTCGGACGGAGATGGAAATGAAATCAAAGGAATGTTACGCGATCAGCGCGATTATCGGGGTTCAATTGGAGAAAGGGAAATGTTGAGACATTTTCTGGAGATCGGGGTGCAATTGGAGAAAAGGAAGTGTTGAGACATTTTCTGGAGAACGGGATTCAAATGGAGATTGGAGTTGAAGATTATATCCAGGATGAGGTCCTCAGGATTATCTTCTGTTCATGTGTCACCTTAGACTTTGGCGGATGCCAATGGAGGTCGTTATAGGTGTCTTCTGAAGAAGAGATGCACATGTTACCTTCCTTTTGTGAAGGTTTACCCTCTGATATGTCGCCTTCAGAGCGGTGTTTGGTGTTATTTCCGATATTGCCAGCGGAATTATCACGAGAGACGGGAGAGCGGGGTTCAAATGGAGAAGAGGAAGTGTTGAGGCATTTTCTGGAGATCGGGGTTCACACGGAGAAAGGGAAGTGTCGAGGCATTTTCTGGAGAGCGGGGTTCAAATGGAGAAAGGGAAATGTTGTGACATTTTCTGGAGATGGGGGTTCACAATGACGATCACAAGTTATCGTCAGGCGACTGGGGTTCAAACTGGAGAATGGGGTTCATTATTTTGGCAAACAAGATGTCGGGGTTCAAATGCAGTGATCTGGGATCATTTGCGCAAGAGAAAATTTCGGGGTTCAAGAAAAGCATAAAAAGTAAAAAATAATAATCCCCAGCGGATATGTGGTGTTCAGGCCATGGTTATCCCTGCGTTACCATTTATTTTGGTATTCAGGTCGACGTTTCTGTTTCGGTGATCAGGCCGACTTTCTCCGTTCCAGACGGATTTTTTCTTCAAGATTGTGTTCTTTGCCGATTCTGACAGGCATTGATAATTATTTCCCATCAGAGTGCAAATTGTTCGTCTGTTCTTGGTATTCAATCACTCTTCATCCTGATCATCTGAAAGCCGAGGCTATTCATATCAACAGGTTCACAGTGGATTGAATAGGGGCAGCTGTAACACCTCAAAATTTGCCCTCCTCTCTTGGGACTAGCATAACATATTTGCATTGCATTTTTTAGGTCATTAGTCATTGCATATTGCATATCATGTGGTAACATTGTGCAGGTCATCCTCATAAGTTTTGATCAGAAGATGAAGAGGTCATGATGCAAGCTAGGGTTTCATTGGACTGGATCACTAATCATCTGAGGGTTGTGGTCCAAATTAGGGTTTATGATTCTCAAGGAGATTGATCTTTGTCTTGGTTGAAATGATACATCATCATCATCATGGTCTTGTTATCATCCAGAAGATTCAAGAAGATTGATCAGATACCTTGAGATTAGGGTTTTGACCTCTGGTCAACCCTAATCAGTTGCATTGGGCCAATCAGGGCATGTGAAGGAGATGGGGTCTATAATGGATATGGGGATCATCATGTGATTATATTGAGCTTATGAAGGCTAGGGTTTCATCATTGAGCCATTTCATCAGGAGTTTGGGGCTCAATTTGATCAGTGCATTGCCAAATTCATCTATCAATTGAAAAAGTCAATTGTGGTCAACTGTGCTTGATTTTATGGATTTGGAGGTGGGAGAGAGTTGGATACACTTCATTCATGTTGAAACAAGTTTCATTTGACATTTAAAACATCAAGAATGGAGAAAATAAAATCAGGAGAAAAGTTGCCAAAAATGGAAAGTGACTTGTAATGGAAGTTTCCAAAAATGGAAAGTTTTTCACCATAAAATTACATGTCCAAAAAAGCTTCAAATGGAATTTTGTTCAACATGAAAGTTGTAGATCTTGCTCTCACCTTTCCAAAAAGTCCAAGAACTTGAATTTCCCATGTATGGTTGACAAGTTATGGTCCATTCATTTTCCAAAAATGCCTAAAATCAAAGTGGCATAACTTTCACATGGAATGGCCAATTTGGGTGATCTTTCTTTGAGCAAACCCCATTTCACATGTACTTTCATGATGCATAATCAAAATTCATCAAAATTGGTCAAGGAAAAAAGTCAAATTTCAAGTGGATTCTTTTGAATTTTTGGTGTGAACATGTGATTTTGAGAAATACTTGGATTTTTCACACAAGACCAATTCCAACACTCTCCAAATGGCCAATGTGACTTGTTCCAACTGTTATTTTACTGTTGCATTGAATATTTGGAAAGGTCATTTTTGGACTTTCACTAAAAATGCAATTATACTAATTCAACCAATTTTGTTAATTATGATTAAGGAATGGATTAAGGAGATGGTATATATTGTTAATCATAACAGAAATTGGTAATTACATTTCATTCTCCAAGAACCTAACTGTTTTTCCCTCCAATTCTCTCAAATTCTCCAAAACTTCATCACACTTTTTTTCATCAATTCTTGTTGATTTCTTCATCAAACTTGCTCGTGTTCATTGGATCTACACTCCATAAGCAATTGTGAGTAACTGTTTTGCTGAATTCGTGCCAAAATCTTCAAGAAATTGGACTGTCCAAAGCTTGCACAACAATGGCAAATTGATGAATCTCATAACTGGAGCATCATTGAGCTGAGGATCCTTCTCCATTCAACTTCCACATCAAGGAACTCCATCTGTTTTGGCAATTGGCACGTGGAAACAAGCTGATTCTCATCTGCAATCTCCACAAGGTGATTTTTCGAATTTCACCATTGCATGAATCATGATATGCGTTTTGTAGTTCATTCATTGTAGATCAGCATGATACTTTTAGTTTTTAATTTGGTTAGGTATTGGAAGAGAAATCGTGATTTGAAGTTTGATGTGCATTTCATTTTTTGCTCGATCCCGTTAGCATGTTGAGAATTAGGTTAAGCCAATTACATATTCATGATGTACATGTTGATACGGTTCTAGTGATATATGGTTTATCAATTTTGGTTGAGATTTGATGTTCTTGATTTTCTGGAATTTCTGGAATTGTTCATAGTGAAGAACACGTTTGAATGTGTGTTTGATCTTTGTTTCGCATGGCCTGATTCAAATATGTGTTTCCCGCTAGCATTATCCAATAGGAGCGCGCCGCTGCATCTAATTGATACTACGTCGTTTTGGCCACACGCTTAAATATTACAAAAATGCCATTTCCTCATTAATTCATTTGATTATTTCTTATTTCTTTTTCATTTCAATTTCATTTTGATGCTTGATCTTGTAAAATTCATAGATGATTCATTTTTTATCCAAATTGAGTGAGGTTTTTTCCATGATGATCCTTATAATGTGTAGAATTTAATCATGATTTTTGTGATTTTTGTGCACGTGTAAAAAATTAAAATGCTTAGAGATTGATTGAATGTGTCACATTTGTGTATGCTTTGCCATATCATTCATAAAATGCTGATGGTTTCAAAGAAATGGATGAAATTTTTTGTGCTTATTCTGGACTCTTTGATGGTGATTTTGATGTGTAGTTTGTAATTTTTGGATACCTGGTTGTTGAGATATGAATTTTTGAATAGAGGTGTGACAATTTGTGTCACACCAAGCTTGATGAATTTCATGATTTTATTTGATGTGCTTAGGGACATTGAATTGAGCCAATTTTTTGCATGGTTGAACATATGTATGTTGAGATCACATGTGATTTTTTCTGGATTTATTGATGGCATTTCCTAATTGATTGGAATTTTTCCCTCAGTTTGGTCATTTTGTTGATTATTTGTGACACATGTTACCATTTGATTTGTGAAATTCTGATCATTGATTGGATGAGTGTGAAATTTGACATGTAGATTGTAGACATATTATAGGTCATTATGGTTTTGATCCCATTCATTTATCATGTATTGTCACTGATTTATGATTTTTGGAAGTTGATGTTTGTTTGGATACCAGGTGTTGGCTTGCTTGAACTTGTCTGAACTTTATGAATTTAATTTCCATACTTCCATTGATCCAAATGAGCTGAAAATTGATGTGCTATTCATTGAATGTGTTCTGTTTAGGTTGGAATTTTTGTGGAATTTATTGAGCTGTTTTGATATTGATTTGATTGAGATCTTTCTGTTTGGTCTTTTGATGTTGCAAATAGCATGCTTTGTGATATTTTGTGCATAAAATGATAATGGTGATTGATATGAGCATGGGACCAATTGCATTTGCTTCTGATTTGTTTAAGTGTGATTTTGGATAATTTTCACTTGCTGTTTTGAATTTTTCATCTCCTTTGGACCCTAGGCTTGGCCTAGTGGTCTTGTTTCTCATGGTTGGTTTGGATTTTCAGATTGAAATGCAAAAGGCTTAAGGAGAAAAGTGCAAGTTGATTAAATTGAGTTTGTTTGATGTTATAAACTAACTTGTTTTGTAGGGTTTGATGCTTGAGTTTGAGCTCATGGCTTGCACTTGTGTGCATTAACTTGTGTTTGGCTGTACAGATTAACATTTGCTGTTTACTGTTGGTTTGTCTGAATACTGATGATACTTGATTGATTTCAGGTACATTAAGTCGCTTTAGTTATTTAAGAACTTGCTTGCTGCTGCTTGATTTTATAAACCAGTTGAGGTAGACTCTCTTGTCTCCATGTAGTCTGGAAGACCTGGCCTGTTACTTGGCCAGGCAACTGTCTGAAGTCCTCCTTAAGAGGCAATGTTTGTGATTGTTTACTTTTGTACCAAGCAGGTAAAGACCTCTATGAGGCAATTGGCGGAACCCAAGGGATATGCAATCTATCCCCCGCTATTCTGTTGAGTCGTCCCTCTGCTCACACCACTGTGTTGACGCATTGGGACATTAACCCAAGATCTTGTGTTGTTGCACAATCGAGTCAGAGTCTTGAGCGTAGAAGGGTCCCTCCATTCTGGACCCACGCTCCTTTGTCTGAAGCTCTCCCTGGCCAGGGATAAGAGCTGTGAAGTCTAATCTTCACTCACCTTTCATCTGCTTCACCCTGACTCTCAATGTCAGGGTTAAGAGCGAACACTACCCTGTACAGATGACTTGCCTCGGCAGTCCACCCTTGTTTGAGCCTCACTTGACTGGATATAGTGTGTGCTATGTGAAATGTTTGTTTTATTTTGATTGATGCTTGCATGCTTGTTTTTCCTGGTTAGGATTAGCTTGCCGTGGTGCAAGTAGATAGAAACCATAACATAGGGCAATGATGCATGATAACACTAGGCTCGAGTCCAGCTCCCTGGTAGTGTGTCTCCCCTTGGTTTCTGGCTAGAATTTCTTTCCCTTTCAGGGGAACTACGTCGCCCTGATCCTCATACCAGATGAGGTACGTAGGAAGGAGACTGTGCAAGGTCTCTCCAGGCACTTTTTTTCTTTTTGTGTGCGTTTGCTTGTTAACTTTCTTGTGTGTCAGGATATGGATGTAAGCCCAGCGATTGGCTGTCCGTATCTTGATTGTGTTTGTTTGGTTCGGAAGTCGATGTAAGTCCAGCGATTGGCATTCGGGTTCCAAGTTTGCCTGTGTTTGTGTGTGTCTTGTTTGGCGTGCGTGAGCCGAACTACGGCAGCTCTGATTCTCGTTCCAGACGAGATACGTAGGCATAGGACGCGATGTCCTAGCGAGCCCTCTTCCTCTTAACCCCACCTGTGTTGTCTTCGGTGTGTGTGTGTGATGTTTGTTTAGCAACCTTTTCTTTCTTTTAGAGCGTGGATCCCGTCGAGTACGACGGACGTGAGGGGTGCTAATACCTTCCCCTTGCGTAACCGACTCCCATACCCTTTCTCTTTGGTCGCGAGACCATACTTTTTCCAGGTTTACTCTGAGCGTTTCCTTTCCCTCTTTGGGATAAATAACGCACGGTGGCGGCTCTGTGTTGTTTTTGTTTCAGCCCGCCGGTTGTTTTTCGCGGATGCGACAGAGTACATAACATGGCATACATGATAGATCCTATTGCAGATGCATATGGAATCTTATTCATGCGATCCCTTTCTTCCTTAGTTGAAGGGTATTGTGTTTTTGATAGACACATGCCATGTTGCATAGGTATGAATCCTTTCTTGGAATCATGCATATTAAAGCGTCTTAGCACTTTGTCAATGTATGTACTCTGACTTAGGCTAAGCAGTTTTTGTGATCTATCTCTATACATTCTGATTCCTAATATATAGGCTGCTTCACCTAGGTCCTTCATAGAAAAGCATTTCCCCAACCATGACTTTACTTATTGTAGGGTAGGGACATTGTTTCCAATGAGTAATATGTCATCTACATATAATACCAGGAAAACGATCATTCTCCCACTAACCTTCTTGTAGATACAAGGCTCATCTTCGTTCTTGATGAATCCATATTGTTTTACTGTTTCATCAAAACGAAGATTCCAGCTTCTGGAAGCTTGCTTCAATCCATAGATTGATCTTTGTAACTTACATATCTTTTGGGCTTCTTCTGGTATGTCAAATCCTTCAGGTTGTGTCATGTACACATCCTCAAGAAGATTCCCATTAAGGAAAGCAGTTTTGACATCCATCTGCCATATTTCATAATCATGATATGCAATGATAGCAAGTAAAATCCGAACAAATTTAAGCATTGCAACTGGTGAAAAGGTTTCATCATAGTCAACCCCATGAATTTGTTTATATCCTTTTGCAACCAGTATTGCCTTATAGGTATGTACCTTACCATCCATGTCAGTCTTCTTTTTGAAGACCCGCTTGCATTCTATAGGGTTAACTCCTACAGGAGGCTCTACCAAGGTCCAAACTTGGTTTGTGTACATGGAATCCATTTCATATTTCATGGCTTCTAGCCATTTCTCAAACTCGGGACCAGTTATGGCCTCTCGGTAGATCATGGGCTCATCTTTATCCGTGATTAATACATCACCTTGATCAGTTATGAGATATCCATATCTCTCAGGTAGGTGACGTATCCTGCTTGACCTATGTTGGTCTTGTTTTACTTGAGCAGGTTGCTCTTCCACAACTACTTGTGTTTCCTGCTCTAATTCCTCCATAGGTGTATCAATGCTTTATGATTCTTGAATTTCTTCAAGATCTACTTTCCTCCCACTGATTCCTTTGGAAATAAAATCCTTTTCTAGGAAAACTCCAGTTCGAGCGACAAACACTTTACCCTTAGAAGGATTGTAGAAGTAATACCCTTTTGTTTCTTTAGGATACCCCACAAATAAGCATTTATCAGATTTGGGCTCAAGCTTAGTTGAAATTTGTCGTTTCACATAAACTTCACAACCCCAAATCTTGATGTAAGACATGTGTGGTTTCTTACCACTCCATATCTCATATGGTGTCTTCTCAACCTTTTTGGATAGAACACGGTTAAGTGTGTAAGCTGCTGTCAATAGTGCATGTCCCCAAAAGGAGTTTGGAAGATCAGCGTGACTCATCATAGATCGGACCATGTCTAACAGGGTTCGATTTCTTCTCTCAGATACACCATTCCATTGTTCCAGGAGGAGTAAGTTGGGATAGGATCCCACACTCTTTTAGATGGTCATCAAACTCTAGGCTTAAATACTCACCACCTCGATCTAATCGGAGAGTTTTAATATTATTATCTAGTTGGTTTTGTACTTCATTCTTGAATTCCTTGAACTTTTTAAAGGACTCTGATTTATGTTTCATTAAATACACATAACCATATCTACTGAAATCATCAGTAAATGTGATGAAGTACTGAAAACCTCCTTTGGCTGGTATGTTCAGTGGTCCACATACATCAGTATGTATGAGGGCCAAAAGATCATTAGCTCTTTCATATTTTCCTGTGAATGGAGACTTTGTCATCTTTCCAATTAAACAAGATCTGCATGTCTCATATGATTCATAATCAAAAGAGTCCAAGAGTCCATCTTTATGGAGTTTGGAAATGCGTTTCTCATTTATGTGGCATAATCGACAACGCAAAAGGTAAGTTGGATTTACCTCATTAGGTTTCATCCTTTTAGTATTAATGTTATAAATAGGCATTTCAAGATCAAGGACATATAGTCCATTGTTCGTTTGTGTAGTAGCATAGAATATATCATTCAAATAAATTAAGCAACAATTGTTCTTTATTATAAATGAAAAACCAAACTTGTCCAAACAAGAAACGAAAATAATATTCCTGCTAATTGTAGGTACATAATAACAATTCTCTAACTGAATTATTAAACCACTAGGTAAAGTCAATACATAAGTTCCTACGGCTAAAGCAGCAATCTTTGCTCCATTGCCAACTCGTAGGTCAACTTCACCTTTTGCCAAATCTCTACTCCTTTTTAGCCCCTGCACATTAGTGCAAATGTGAGAACCGCATCCAGTATCTAATACCCATGATGCAGAAGTAGATAAATTAATTTCAATAACAAAAATACCTGAAGTTGAAGTCTCTACTCCATTCTTCTTATCTTCCAGGTACTTTGGGCAGTTTCTCTTCCAGTGTCCGGACTTACCGCAAGCAGGTGCCTTCCTTTGTTATGCCTCCACTAGGCTTCAAAGCAACAACAATGGGTTTGGGTTTGACAACTTCCTTGCCTTTCCCTTTATCACCCTGCTTGGTGGGTCTTTTGTTCTATCTCTTTCCATTTTCGATCATCAGAATGGACTTCCCTTTTGACTTCAGATTCTGCTCAGCAGTTCTCAACATGGCTAGCAGTTCAGGAAGAGATTTATCCATATCATTCATATTGAACTTTAGGACAAATTGACTGAATCTATCTGGCAACAATTTCAAGATCAAATTAGTTGCAAGTTCCTTTCCGAGGGGAAAACCCAACCTCTCAAGGTTTTCCACATACCCAATCATCTTGAGCACATGGGGACCTACAGGGGCTCCCTCAGCTAACTTACCTTGAAAAAGGGCTTTTGAAACTTTAAACATTTCATGCATTGCTTGCTCTTGATAGAGCATCTTCAGGTGTTCAATCATATCGAACGCTGCCAGGTTCTCATGTTGCTTTTGCAACTCTGAGTTCATGGTAGCTAGCATGAGACAAGCAGTTTCATTGGCATCATCGACATGCTTCTTATAAGCATCTCTTTCTGCCTTAGGTGCAGAACTAGGAGGTTCCTCTTCAGGAATAGGTTTCTCCAAGACATACAGCTTTCTGTCATGTTTGAGGACAATCCTCAGATTTCGGTGCCAATCCAGAAAATTTGTCCCAGACAATTTTTCCTTGTCAAGGATTGATCGCGAAATGTTGTTAAAGGTGTTTGTTGTCATGGTAATCTACATGAAAATAATGAAAATATAAGTATCAATAACATATTTAATTAGGCCTTTAATTAAATATGCTCTCACTATTTTACTCAAAACAAATGACCCTTACCATTTGATTCGGAAAATCTCGTTGGAAGATTTTCTAGTGGGTCGAGATCCACATTTCACTTTGTTTTAAGTCCGCGTAGGCGGATTACACAAAACTAGGTTATTTAGGTAGGAACTCCTTCCAATTGTATCTAATACAACTCTCGAATATTTTAGTTGGGTGAATAACTCCTTATTCGAATCCATCACATGGATCATTTCCAACTCTTACTTCTAAACACATATAATCTTATTATAATTTGTTTAGTTAAGTTTGACCCATTGTTTTACCAATTGGATATTACATTTATCCGATCGCACCTTACTAATATAGAACATGCACCTCGCGTAGGCGAAACCTATATTATCCGATACTAGTCTTGATGAGTGCTAAAACTTGGAAAGCATAAACTTAATATTTAATTAGAGGGAATTTGCCATTATTCTGATCTCACTGGCTTATTTATCATATAAATCGTCTCTCACATGCATCAACATACATAATAAAACAGTTATGGCCCCTAGCGCAATTGTTCTCCCAAGCCAATGAGAGAACCTAAGCTAACCTAATAACGATCTAAGCTTCTCCAAGCAAGATCTTCAAGGTTGTCCTCCTTTGATATTGAATTCTTCTCTTTCTTCATAATATTACATTACATAAAAGAAACTCGTTTTACATACGAGGGAGTGAGATGAGAAAAGAAATCACATTAAGAGATTAAAAGAGAGGCACGACACGCAGGTCGTATTTTAAAATCCCAAAACAAAATAAAGGAAAACTAAGGCCATAACCGATCACCACAAGACAATAATAATAAACACATTATTATTATTAATTTTAATTCTTTTAATTAATTAAAACCAAATTAAATTTTGGTGACCGATCACACTACGCAGAGTTAGCCGGGGGTCCGCTGCCCGGTCACAAAATAGAAAAACAGAGAATACAGACTTTGTGAATGTGACGACCGTCACAAAGCATGTCACAGCCGTCACATCCAGCCTGTGACGACCGTCACAGGCCCATCACGAACGTCACGCGGCCAAAATCAGCGCTTTGAAACAGTCAACAGACGTGATCCAACAAGCCCTCAATTCATAACTCTTTGATAGCACAACCCTTGTGTCGTCACTAACCCTGATGCACCAATTTCAGACCGTCAAACACACCTCGATTGTTGATTCAGTATGATTGATCAACAGGTCACTGCTTCACCATACTAATGTCGGATCAAGAAGCAAACGACCATTGATCGCTCAAAGGAAAACAACCATTAAGTGTTTGAATGAACGAAACAGAAACAGTATATCATATATACCATATTTTGCATTAGGATTACTTATATCATATATCTAACTTGATCGATCTCAATTGCGTAACCTATGGACGATCGTGAAGGAGAATTGCGGTCCAAAACGCAGCAGAAATTAAAATTTTCTCCTTTAGAGATCCTTACGAATGGTCATGATCAGTGATAGAATATTTACCTCTTGTGACGATTGAAACCTTTGGTGCAGATCTCTTTTGACGATCAAAACCTTTGATGCAGATCCACGGAGCGATCACGAACGTTGAACGATGACAACGTCTCTACTCAGTCCACACGAACGAATTCCTTCAGTCTCAGTGCTAGCTGGTACGAATGAAGGCTTTGAGTGAGAGAGAGAGAGAGAGAGAGAGAGAGAGAGAAAACGAAAATAATGCAACCGCAATGAATGCTTCTGCACAAGGGTTCTATTTATAGAACCACTTGTGTGGGCTTCAAGCTAAAAGCCCACTTAAGTGTATTTTGGCCCATATCTTATAATATGCCCAAGATCACTTAAGCCCATGGTACCTTACCATATTTCGTATTCTACTCAAGTACACCGTACCTTACGATGTTCTATAATTCACTTAAGAGCACCGTACCTTACGGTATTCCTTAGTCACTTTATCTCTCATCAATCCGTCCTTTGTGTGTGACCCTGTAGGTTTTCGTGACGTTGGCAATTATATTAAATCACGCATTTAACATAATAAACAGTGAGCGGTATCTAGCAACACATCATTGCTACCCAAGACACGAAAATGTCAAGTGATCTGACAATTCCTTCTGTGATAATACTTATGTGTATAATTACCCTTTTGCCCTTATGTCTATATTGAACACAAGGCATAGACCGTGTCATCCTTGTCCAGTTGAATATTGGGCCCATAGACATTTATCCTGTTATGCAGGAAGGGAAAATTCCATCTAGGTCACTCATGTCCCTCAGCATGCTTCGTGGAGTACCCATCAACTGTCTTTATGGTTATCTAGTTACGGACAACATTGGATCAGCAATAAAGCACTCGACTCCACATCTAGGGTCCATAGTGGTTTCAGGTCGAAGAGTGGTATACACCATTATCACCATGAGAATAACTTATGACACTTTGCATAACTTTCTATATAGTATTCTCATAGCGGGTCAATTCGGTATAAATATTACTCCTAATATTCATACCTATGTTTAAGACTTGATAACTCTTTATCCATGATCCATGAGATGTGATCATCAGTCTACAAACATAATAGTCTTAATGCTTTAATGTTATCCCACTTCACACTAAAGCTCGACTACGGATACTTTAAGAATAGTGTCCTTATGTTTAATGTGTTCTCATGATTAAGTCACACTTAATACATTAAACGGACTAGCTATTCTAGGGACTTTATTAAACAAACGTAATAAAGAAACGCCATTTATTATTCGATACAAGTACCAAAAGTATTGGCCTCTAGGGCTTACACCAACAATCTCCCACTAGCACTAGAGCCAATCAGGCATACCCCTAATGCCCATTGATCTAGTATGGTCGTCATGCTTCTGCTGCGCAAGAGGCTTTGTCAGTGGGTCTGTAATATTGTCAAGTGTAGGTACTCTGCATATTTTCACATTTCCTCTATCTATTATCTCTCGAATGAGATGATAACGCCTAAGTATCTGTTTGGATCGTTGGTGAGATCTAGGCTCCTTGGCTTGTGCGATAGCACCATTGTCATCATAATAGAGACCAATGGGATCCACAATGCTAGGGACTATGCCAAGTTCACTAATGAACTTTTTGATCCAAACAGCTTCCTTTGCTGCACTTGAGGCAGCAATACACTTGGCCTCGATTGTAGAATCAACAACTGTATCTTGCTTTGAACTTTTCAAGCTCACAGCGCCACCATTTAAGCAAAACACATAACCAGATTCCATTTTGATTCCTAATATATAGGCTGCTTCACCTAAGTCCTTCATAGAAAAGCATTTCCCCAACCAAGACTTTACTTGTTGTAGGGTAGGGATATCGTTTCCAATGAGTAATATGTCATCTATATATAATACCAGGAAAACGATCATGCTCCCACTAACCTTCTTGTAGACACAAGGCTCATCTTCGTTCTTGATGAATCCATATTGTTTTACTGTTTCATCAAAACGAAGATTCCATGAGTAGGTCACTGGCTCATCTTGATCCATGAGTAATACATCACCTTGATCCATATATCTCAGGTAGGTGACGTATCCTGCCTGACCTACGCTGGTCTTGTTCTACTTGAGCAGGTTGCTCTTACACAACTACTTGTGTTTCCTGCTCCAATTCCTCCATAGGTGTGTCGATGCTTTGTGATTCTTGAATTTCTTCAAGCTCTACTTTCCTCCCACTGGTTCCTTTGGAATTAAAATCCTTTTCTAGGAAAACTCCTGTTCGGGCGACAAACACTTTGCCCTCAGAAGGATTGTAGAAGTAATACCCTCTTGTTTCTTTAGGATACCCCACAAATAAGCATTTGTCAGATTTGGGCTCAAGCTTAGTTGAAATTTGTCGTTTCACATAAATCTCGTAACCCCAAATCTTCATGTAAGACATATGTGGTATCTTACCACTTCATATCTCATATGGTGTCTTCTCAACCTTTTTGGATGGAACACGGTTAAGTGTGTAAGCTGCTGTCAATAGTGCATGTCCCCAAAAGGAGTTTGGAAGATCGGCGTGACTCATCATGGATCGGACCATGTCTAACAGGGTTCGATTTCTTCTCTCAGATACACCATTCCAGTGGGGTGTTCCAGGAGGAGTAAGTTGGGATAGGATCCCACACTCTTTCAGATGGTCATCAAACTCTAGGCTTAAATACTCACCACCTCGATCTGATCGAAGAGTTTTAATATTCTTACCTAGTTGGTTTTAACTCGTTAGGTTTCACCCTTTTAGTATTAATGTTATTAATAGGCATTTCGAGATCAAGGACATATAGTCCATTGCTCATTTGTGCAGTAGCATAGAATATATCATTCAAATAAATTGAGCAACAATTGTTCTTTATTATAAATGAAAAAAAAACCAAACTTGTCCAAACAAGAAATGGAAATAATATTCCTGCTAATTACAGGTACATAATAACAGTTCTCTAACTGAATTATTAAACCACTAGGTAAAGGTAATACATAAGTTCCTACGGCTAAAGCAACAACCTTTGCTCCATTACCAACTCGTAGGTCAACTTCACCTTTTGCCAAATCTCTACTTCTTTTCAGCCCCTGCACATTTGTATAAATGTGAGAATCGCATCCAGTATCTAATACCCATGATGCAGAAGTAGATAAATTAATTTCAATAACAAAAATACCTGAAGTTGAAGTCTCTACTCCATTCTTCGTATCTTCCAGGTACTTTGGGCAGTTTCTCTTCCAGTGTCCGGTCTTACCGCAATGGAAGCAGGTGCCTGCCTTTGCTATGCCTCCATTAGGCTTCAAACCAGCAACAGTGGGTCTGGGATTGGCAACTTCCTTGCCTTTCCCTTTATCACCCTGCTTAGTAGGCCTTTTGTTCTGTCTCTTTCCATTTCCAATCATCAGAATGGACTTCCCTTTTGACTTCAGATTTTGCTCGGCAGTTCTTAACATGCGAGCAGTTCAGGAAGAGATCTGTTCATATCAATCATATTGAAATTTAGGACAAATTGACTGAAACTATCTGGCAACGATTGCAAGATCAAATCAGTCGCAAGCTCCTTTTCGAGGGGAAAACCCAATCTCTCAAGGTTTTCCACATACCAAGTCATCTTGAGCACATGGGGACCTACAGGGGCTCCCTCAGCTAACTTGCCTTGAAAAAGGGCTTTTGAAACTTCAAACCTCTCATGCCTTGCTTGCTCTTGATAGAGCATTTTCAGGTGTTCGATCATATTGAACGCTGACATGTTCTCATGTTGCTTTTGCAATTCTGAGTTCATGGTAGCTAGCATGAGACAAGCAGTTTCATTGGCATCATCGACATGCTTCTTATAAGCATCTCTTTCTGCCTTAGATGCAGAACTAGGAGGTTCCTCTTCAAGAACAGGTGTCTCCAAGACATATAGCTTTTTATCATGTTTGAGGACAATCCTCAGGTTTCGATGCCAATCCAGAAAATTTGTCCCAGACAATTTTTCCTTATCAAGGATTGATCGCAAAATGTTGTTAGAGGTGTTTGCTGTCATGGTAATCTACACAAGGATTAATGAAAATATAAGTATCATTGACATATTTAATTAGGCCTTTAATTAAATATGCTCCCACTATTTTACTCAAAACAAATGACCCTCATCATTTGATTCGGAAAATCTCGTTGGAAGATTTTCTAGTGGGTCGAGATCCATATTTCACTTCGTTCTAAGTCCGCGTAGGCGGATTACACAAAACTAGGTTATTTAGGTAGGAACTCCTTCCAATTGTATCTCATACAACTCTCGAAAATTTCAGTTGGGTGAATAACTCCTTATTCCAATCCATCATATGGATCATTCCCAACTCTTGCTTCTAGACATATACAAGAAAATTATAATTAAGTTTGACTCATCGTTTTAGCAGTTGGATATTACAATTATCCCATCGCACCTTAACTAATACAAAACATGCACCTCGCGTAGGCGAAACCTACATTATTCGATACCAGTCTTGATGAGTGCTAAAACTTGGAAAGCAAACATATATAATATTCTCATAATTTGTTTAGTTAAGTTTGACCCATTGTTTTAACAGTTGGATATTACAATTATCCCATCGCACCTTACTAATATAGAATATGCACCTCGCGTAGGCGAAACCTACATTATCCGATACTAGTCTTGATGAGTGCTAAAACTTGGAAAGCATAAACTTAATATTTAGTTTGAGGGAATTGCAATTGTCCTGATCTCACCGGCTTATTTATCATATAAATCGTCTCTCACATGCATCAACATATATTCACATGCATCAACATACATACACATGCATCAACATACATACACAATGAAACAGTTATGGCCCCTAGCGCAATTATTCTCCCAAGCCAATGAGAGAACCTAAGCTAACCTAATAACGATCTAAGCTTCTCCAAGCAAGATCTTCAAGGTTGTCCTCCTTTGATATTGAATTCTTCTCCTTCTTCATAACATTGTCCCCCTTTGATATTGAATTCTTCTCTTTCTTCATATCATTATCCTCCTTTGATATTGAATTCTTCTCTTTCTTCATATCATTACATTACAGAAGAAACTCGTTTTACATACGAGGGATTGAGATGAGAAAAGAAGTTACATTAAGAGATTAAAAGGAGAGGCACGACACACAGGTCGTATTTTAAAACCCAAAACAAAATAAAGGATAACTAAGGCCATAATGATCACCACAAGGCAATAATAACAAACACATTATTATTATTATTATTAATTTTAATTCCTTTAATTAATTAAAACCAAATTAAATTTCGGCGACCGATCATACTACGCAGAGTTAGCCGGGGTTTCCGCTGCCCGGTCAGTGAAATGGACATTGTTTTGCATCAACACAACCCTTGCGTAGTCACAAAACAGAAACCCCAAAATTTTGACTCTGTGAGTGTGACGACCGTCACAGGCGTGTTACGACCGTCACATGCATGTTACGACCGTCACAGGCATGTTACGACCGTCACGCGGCCAGAAACAGAAATGTCTATAATTTTGGATCTGTGAGTGTGACGACCGTCACAAAGCATGTGACGACCGTCACAGGCTTGTTACGACCGTCACGGGCTTGTTACGACCGTCACGCATCCAGCTTGTTACGCTCGTCACGAGCTTCACGCTGCCAGAATAACAGAACTTTGAAACAGTCTACAGACCTCTTCCAAAAAGCCCTAAATTCACAACTCCTTGACGGCACAACCCTTGCGCCGTCATCAACCCTAATGCACCAATTTAAGACCGTTAAACACACCTCGATTGTTGATTCAGTATGATTGATCAACAGGTCATTGCTTCACCATACTAATGTCGGATTCCGAAGCAAATGACCATTGATCGCTCAAAGGAAAACAATCATTTAGTGTTTGAATGAACGAAACAGAAACAATATATCACATATACCGTACTTTGCATTAGGATTACTTATATCATATATAAGTTGATTGGTCTCAATTGCGTAACCTATGGACGGTCGATGTATCGCTGCTTCACCATACTAATGTCGGTTCCGAAGCATAGTCAACATCAATCATCCAACTTGTACACTCATGATGCCAAATTTAACTACCCGTTTAATTAATTGATTCATTCTGTCTTTTAACCATATTAATACAGAAAATAAACAGCTATCCGAGTCATGGTTTCGTAAGTGGCTCTGATACCACTGAAGGAGAATTGCGGTCCAAAACGCAGCGGAAATTAAAATTTTCTCCTTTAGAGATCCTTACGAATGATCATGATCAGTGATAGAATATTTACCTCTTGTGACGATTGAAACCTTTGGTGTAGATCTCTTTTGACGATCAAAACCTTTGATGCAGATCCACGGAGCGATCACGAACGTTGAACGATGACAACGTCTCTACTCAGTCCACACGAACGGATTCCTTCAGTCTCAGTGCTAGCTGGTACGAATGAAGGCTTTGAGTGTGTGTGTGTGTGTGTGTGTGTGTGTGCGTGAGAGAGAGAGAGAGAGAGAGAGAGAGAGAGAGAAAACGAAAATAATGCAACCGCAATGAATGCTTCTGCACAAGGGTTCTATTTATAGAACCACTTGTGTGGGCTTCAAGCTAAAAGCCCACTTAAGTGTATTTTGGCCCATATCTTATAATATGCCCAAAATCACTTAAGCCCATGGTGAAGGAGAATTGCCATCCAAGGCGCAGCGGAATATAAAAATTTCTCCTTTAATGATCCTTACGAATGAGCATGATCAGTGATAGAATCGTTACCTCTTGTGGAGATTCAAACCTTTGGTGCAGATCTCTGACAATGATCAACCTTTGATACAGATCCACGGGGCGATCACGAACGTTGAACGATGACAACGTCTCTACTCAGTCCACACGAACGAATTCCTTCAGTCGCAGTGCTAGCTGTTTGTGAGTGAAGGCTTTGAGTGAGAGAGAGAGAGATACGAAATTCCAACTCTTCAGTTGTGTTGTCTGGAGTGTGAATGCTTCTACCCAAGGGGTTCTATTTATAGAACCACTTGTGTGGGCTTCAAGCCAAAAAGCCCACTTAAGTGCATTTTGGCCCATATCTCAGAATATGCCAAAATCACTTAAGTATTTGGTACTTTACCATATTTCGTATTCTTCTTAAGTACACCGTACCTTACGATGTTCCTTAATTATTCTATCTCTCATCAATCCGTCCTTTGTGTGTGACCCTATAGGTTTTCGCGGCGTTGGCAATTATATTAAATCATGCATTTAACATAATAAACAGTGAGCGGTATCTAGCAACACATCACTGCTACCCAAGTCACGAAAATGTCATGTGATCTGACAAAACCTCCTGTGATAATAATTATGTGTATAATTACCCCTTTGCCCTTATGTCTATATTGAACACAAGGTATAGACCATGTCACCCTTGTCCAGTTCAATATTGGGCCCATAGACATTTATCCTGTTAAGCAGGATTGGCAAATTCCATCTAGGACACTCATGTCCCTCAGCATGCTTCGTGGAGTACCTATCAACTGCCTTTATGGTTATCCAGTTACGGACAACGTTGGATCAGCAATAAAGCACTCGACTCTACATCTAGGATCCATAGTGGTTTCAGGTCGAAGAGTGGTATACACTATTATCACCATGAGAATAACTTATGACACTTTGCATAACTTTCTATATAGTATTCTCATAGCGGGTCAATCCAGTATGAATATTACTCTTAATATTCATACCTATGTTTAAGACTTGATAACTCTTTATCCATGATCCATGAGACGTGATCATCAGTCTACAAACATAATAGTCTCCATGCTTTAATGTTATCCCATTTCATAATAAAGCTTGACTACGGACATTTTAAGAATAGTGTCCTTATGTTTAATGTGATCTCATGATTAAGTCATACTTGATACATTAAATGGACTATCTATTCCAGGGACTTTATTAAACAAACATAATAAAGAAAAATGCCTTTTTATTATTAATAAATAATTCGATACAAGTACCAAAAGTATTGGCCTCTAGGGCTTACACCAACACATGGTACCTTACCATATTTCATATTCTACTCAAATACACCGTACCTTACGATGTTCTATAATTCACTTAAGGGCACCGTACCTTACGATATTCCTTAGTCACTCTATCTCTCATCAATCTGTCCTTTGTGTGTGACCCTGTAGGTTTTCGTGACGTTGGCAATTATATTAAATCACACATTTAACATAATAAACAGTGAGCGGTATCTAGCAACACATCACTGCTACCCAAGACACGAAAATGTCAAGTGATCTGACAATTCCTTCTGTGATAATACTTATGTGTATAATTACCCTTTTGCCCTTATGTCTATATTAAACACAAGGCATAGACCGTGTCATCCTTGTCCAGTTCAATATTGGGCCCATAGACATTTATCATGTTATGCAGGATGGGCAAATTCCATCTAGGTCACCCATGTCCCTTAACATGCTTCGTGGAGTACCCATCAACTGTCTTTATGGTTATCCAGTTACGGACAACGTTGGATCAGCAATAAAGCACTCGACTCCATATCTAGGGTCCATAGTGGTTTCAGGTCGAAGAGTGGTATACACCATTATCACCATGAGAATAACTTATGACACTTTGCATAACTTTCTATATAGTATTCTCATAGCGGGTCAATTCGGTATAAATATTACTCCTAATATTCATACCTATGTTTAAGACTTGATAACTCTTTATCCATGATCCATGAGATGTGATCATCAGTCTACAAACATAATAGTCTTAATGCTTTAATGTTATCCCACTTCACACTAAAGCTCGACTACGGATACTTTAAGAATAGTGTCCTTATGTTTAATGTGTTCTCATGATTAAGTCACACTTAATACATTAAACGGACTAGCTATTCTAGGGACTTTATTAAACAAACGTCATAAAGAAAAGCCTTTTATTATTCGATACAAGTTCCAAAAGTATTGGCCTCTAGGGCTTACACCAACAGATCGATGTATCGCTGCTTCACCATACTAATGTCGGATTCCGAAGCATAGTCAACATCAATCATCCAAATCGTACACACATGATGCCAAATTTAATTACTCGTTTATTCTTTGATTCATTCTGTCATTTAATCATATTAATACAAAATATAAACAACTATCAGATGCATGGTTTCGTAAGTGGCTCTGATACCACTGAAGGAGAATAGCGATCCAAAACACAGCGGAATTTAAAATTTTCTCCTTTAGTGATCCTTACAAATGGGCATGATCAGTGATAGAATCGTTACCTCTTGTGACGATTGAAACCTTTGATGCAGATCTACAGAGCGATCACGAACGTTGAACGATGACAACGCCTCTACTTAGTCCACACGAACGGATTCCTTCAATCTCAGTGCTAGCTGCTACGAATGAAGGCTTTGAGTGAGTGAGAGAGAGAGAGAGAAACGAAATTGCAACTGCTCAAATGCTTCTGCACAAGGGTTCTATTTATAGAACCACTTGTGTGGGCTATAAGCTAAAAAGCCCACTTAAGTGTATGTGGCCCATATCTTATAATATGCCAAAATCACTTAAGCGCATGGTACCTTACCATATTTCGTATTCTACTTAAGTACATCGTACCTTATGATATTCTACAATTCACTCAAGTGCACCGTACCTTACGGTGTTCCTTAGTTACTCTATCTCTCATCAATCCGTCCTTTTGTGTGTGACCCTGTAGGTTTTTGCGACATTGGCAATTATACTAAATCACGTATTTAACATAATAAACAATAAGCGGTATCTAGCAACACATCACTGCTACCCAAGACACGAAAATGTCATGTGATCTGAAAAATCCTTTTGTGATAATACTTATGTGTACAATTACCCTTTTGCCCTTATGTCTATATTGAACACAAGGCATAGATCGTGTCATCCTTGTCCAGTTCAATATTGGGTCCATAGACATTTATCCTGTTACACAGGATGGACAAATTCCATCTAGGTCACTCATGTCCCTTAGCATGCTTCGTGGAGTATCCATCAACTATCTTTATGGTCATCCAGTTACGGACAATGTTTGATCAGCAATAAGGCACTCGACTCTACATCTAGGGTCCATAGTGGTTTCAGGTCGAAGGGTGGTATACACCATTATCACCATGAGAATAACTTATGACACTTTGTATAACATTCTATATAGTATTCTCATAGCGGGTCAATCCAGTATAAATATTACTCTTAATATTCATACCTATGTTTAAGACTTGATAATTCCTTATCCATGATCCATGAGATGTGATCATCAGTCTATATACATAATAGTCTTAATGCTTTAATGTTATCCCACTTCACAATAAAGCTCGACTACGGATACTTTAAGAATAGTGTCCTTATGTTTAATGTGATCTCATGATTAAGTCACACTTGATACATTAAACGTACTAGCTATTCTAGGGACTTTATTAAACAAACATAATAAAGAAAAAGCCTTTTGTTATTAATAAATAATTCGATACAAGTACCAAAAGTATTGGCCTTTAGGGCTTATACCAACACTTCAATCATCAGTGCATATAATAACTAGTGAAGTATTTGTCAAAAGTTATTTAAGTAACTCAAGTACTTTAACCGGTTAACACTGGGTGGTAATTGGTTACAACAAGGTCATAAGCTCATCCAAGTAGTAGAAAATGATGTTTTCTTATTGTAATCGATTAACCTATTGCGTTAATCGGTTAACCTTTTGAGTTAACCGGTTACCACTAAAGAAGATTTATTTTTCATGTCAGGTGTAACCGGTTAACCAAATGGTGTTGTCATACCCTCAAATTTGTCCTATCCCATATCACTCGTTTAAGCCCTAAACCCTAAGCATACATCTCATATATATCATCTCATATGCATTTGAACTTAATGACCACAATAATCCACAAGTTCAAGCCACCTTAACCATAATCTCATCCTCAAGCATCCCACAAGCTTGGAGGGTCACTCAAGACATCTCACTCATTCCCCAAACCCAATTTGGGTGGTGAGTCCTGTAGCGGTAAATTCATGACCAATAAGCTATGGATAAACTTAACGTCAATAAAACTAGAGTCGCCACCGCGCTTTTATTGTTTCCAAAGGAAAAGGGAAAAGTACGAACAAAATCCAAAGATAAGAAGTTTTCAAATCAAAACTAATAAAATGTCAGAGATTATAGGGAAGGGGGTTGGTTACACAGAGGGAAGGTGTTAGCACCCAAAGTGTCCTAGGTACTCCTAGGGAGCCCATTTTTATGTGTGTATATGTTTTTGGTATAAAAGATGTTTGCAACAAATAGAGTGTGGGGATGAGAAAAGAATTCATTAATTATATTTTTATGTTTGACAAGACCTTCGGACTTGTGCCTACGTACCAACATAAAAATGAGAGATCAAAACCTCGTAGTTCGTGGTATCAATTTCAAAATGAGTGGATTGCTTTTAATCAAAATTTAAGTTTAAAAAGGGCACAAAAGGCCCAAAAGTTTGAATAATTGCTAGTTCTTTTTGTCTTTTTAAATTTTAAGTCAATATGGTTAAGTTCATTTACAAGTTTGATTTAAGAAAAGAGTTTAAAAAAATCAATGGCATAAGGCCAAAGTTTCTAATTTTCAATAAAGTCTAAGTTTTGAAATCACAAGTAAAGAAAGTTTTTGAAAAAGGGGGAGAGATTTTGAAATTTAAGAAGTGGGAGGAGATGAAGAGACTAATCCTAAGCATAAAATAAAAGTTAAGAGTTGAAAAGATCTGACCAATGAGATGCAATCCAACAGACAAGAATGTCATATAGAAGACCCACTTTTCCTTTGGACTTTGAATCAAGGGATTATCAGCAAGCGATTAGCAATATCAGACATCATGAAGATCAAGGCATCAAATAAAGATGGCCACATCCAAGCAAACAACTCCATATCTAACAGTCTTTCTTGTCTTCCCATGTATCAGATGAAATACTTCTTGATTTTTGCTCAAAATAAGACATTACGCATGAGATCAAAATAACAGTTGCATCAAGACCATGTAGCAGATAAACTCAAGTGGATTCCAATACTTGCAACAGATGAAAGCTCAAATCACAATAACTTGGTCTCAAAAATGTTGGCATTGGCCAAGTCCTTTTAGCATATGAAATGTTGTCTAATTCTAAGTCTAAAAGCTCAGATTAAACCCAACAGTCCACAAAAACATTTTTTTAGGATTTTTGTTGTTTATTAAGTATTTTAAGGTCCTAAGACCACAAACACAAACAAAATACACAAACAAATATATACAATCACAATATATGGCTCAAATGAGCAAAGTGAAAATGACATAATCATAAACAAATTAAATGCTATGTAAATAACAAATGAATGGTAAATGACTTGAAATTAAATTGCATAAAGTAAATGACTTAAAAATAAAAGCAATATTAGTACAAGTTAGTCAAATGTTAGTTGGTTAGATGTTAGTGATGTTTTGCTTTTCAATTGATTAAGTCATTCTTTGGAGAACACTCAACCATCTATTCACAAGCATGGATCCTTGAACCAAGACATCTTCCAAAGGAAGGAAAAAAGGCCAAGTTTCCACACAATACCATGAAAGATGGGAGACTTACAATCTTACTTACTAGAATGTTATGCCTTTAGGGTCAAATTTAACTCTATGTTAAGCAATCGTAATTTGACTTATGTAGAAGTCACAACTATCTGAGGTCGGGAAATAAAATTTTGGGTGTTAATGCATGTTAGAGATTTGGTATAATGAACCAAACTCCTAAAACATACCACCCACTAAAAGAAAACAAGATCAAAGGATGGACCTATCTCATCCATACTTGTATTGGTTCATCTAACACAAGGTTATTGATGGACCAATTAGCCTTGGGATGTTGAGATTTCATTGGTCAATGAAAGGGATGGTGACGAATGAAATTGAAGATGAAGAGGGAGGGGATATGAGAGAAACACAAATTGGTCATGGGAGGAATTTTATCAAATTAAAATCATTCATTCATTTTGGGAGATGAAATGTACATTTCATCAATCCCCCAAATCCAATGATTTTAACTTAACAAAAGTCAAATCAACCTTGACCAAGGCCCAAACACATAGTCAAACATCACACGTCAATCAAAATGGCTCAACATAATTTCTATACAATTAATCAATTAAAAATCAAATTAAAAATGCATTTAAATTAAATTTAGTTTGGTCAAAACCTAAAACCTCTTCAAAACACCAAATAAATGTTCAAGAGATTTATCCTAGGTCAAACAAGGTCAAAGGACCTTAGACAAAAAATTTCATGATTTTTGAAAAGTCAGAAGTATTTTTAAACAATTAAAAATATGCACACAAACATTTAATTCATGAAAAATATCAAAGTTAATCCAAAAAATAATTTTAATTCAGAAAATAAAAGATAAAAATATTTAAAGATATTTGGTGAAAGTCCCATATTTTTTGGATTAAAAATGAAATTTATATGAATTAAACAAAATAACACAATTAAATGAAAAATCAGAAAATATGGAAAATCACGGGCCATCAGATCTCTCTCATTAATTGAGGTGGCAGGTCTGATGGCCACGCGTGTGCAGACCACCAAAGACCAAGTTAAACGCGTTGTAGGAGTGGTAATCAGAATGAACGCTTGAGATTAAAACATTTAAATCAGATCAGATGGCTTGGACATTGCCAATGCACCACCAGAGCCCTAGCTCCGCTCATCTTCTCCGGTGATCACCACCAGTCTGGTCCAAGCTCAACTTCATGAAAAATGAAAAGTGAATACACTAATTTGAAGGAAAAATGCTCAGGAGCACGAATCTGACCTCAATTTTCTCCAATTCCAAATATATAAAAAGATACATGGATTTGAATTTTGAGGATCAAGAACTGAGTTGCTTCGATTTGACCTCAAAGCAACTCAATCTTGTTGCCTACATTGGTAGGAATTTAGCCAACCAAAAATCATAAAGAATAGGGAAAATTGAGAGAGAATCGAAGAGATGAAGTTTCTGAAAAATCTCCTTCGAGTTGATTCAATTTCACTTGATCTTGATCTGGATTTGCTTGCTTTCTCTTCCTCTTGCTTGCAGAAACCAATTGAGATGAAAAGGAAAGTGAATTTCTGGAGTTTGATCTTCCAAACAGAAGATGAAGTTCAAGCTCAATTTCAAAATAAATCTTCAGAAATTCTATGCAATTGAGGGTATGGATTGATCTGGAAAAGCTTGGGCAAGGTGTTGATGAAGTTTTGATCACATTGCTTCTCTATTTATAGTCAATGCCATTGCTTTTCACACACTTCCTTTCAAATATCCAAAAATAGAAATGACCTCATGCAAGCTTGCATGGGCGTGTGCAAGGCCCAAAGAATGATTGGAAATGGTCCAAAATCGTGCACATGTGATGCTGAAAGTGTTGCATTAAGCCATGCATTGTTGAATTGAATTGGATCATGAAATTCTTCCAAATGGTACCTCACATTGCACCCATCTGAAAGTCCTTCAATTTTGATTCAAATGGGATGATCTTGGACTTTTTGGAAAGGTGAGATCAAGGGGAACAACTTTCATGTTGAACACTTTTTCATTTGAAGCTTGGATCATGATGAATTTTAAGGTGGAAGTTTGAGAAATCAAACATATTTGAAAATTTTCTAAGTCCCAAGTCAAATGTTCACTTTTTCCACCTTGAATAACTTTTTCTATTGACTTAAAATGGAAAGAGTTCCTTCATAAAAGTTGTAGCCCTTTCCAACCTCTTAAATTTGGTCACAAATGTGACCTAATTTGGGTTTGGCATGAAGGAGTTATGTATTTTAGAAGTTGAGGAAAATCACTTATTCAATGGTATTGGCCCAAAATGACCTATAATGTTTCCTCTTGGAACATGCATTTGCAAGTTGAATTTGAACTTCCTCCAAACATAAAAGTTGAATTATCAATCTTGAATTTGATCATGGAATTTTAATCGATTTCATATCATAATAATTGAGATAGTTATGGTCTTGGGAAGTTGACCTCCAAACTAGGGTTCAGACAAAATGACCTATAATCTTTCACCACAAAAAATGACTTCCAAGCAAAACTAGATCTTGACCTCAACATGAAAGTTGTCTATAATGTCTTTTTGAGTAAATTTTCCCGTGAAATCATTTTCATATGACAAAACATGTAGGATATAGGGTCTAGGGAACCCCAGTTTTGACCAGTTGACTTTCTTTGGTCAACCACCATGAACCAACTTGCTAGCTTGATATTCTCTTGACTTTTGGGACTCATGGATGATCATATATGTGTAGGATGATGTAATATGAAGTACCACTTGAAATATTTGATCAAATGTTGAAGAAACCTGTTGAAGAAGTTACACAAGATACCCAGATGAATTAGGGTTTCCAAAGCAAACAAACTCTAAACTCTTGATGATTTATTGATCAAAATGACAGGTAAAGACCATGAGGATCCATATATGATGCATAGAATCAATGTGAACCATTTATTGATTGAAATCCTTGCATTGAGGGTCTCAAACCCTAGATATGAGCTTGATATAGTATGGGTGGGCACACACACTACCTACAAAAGAGTTAAACTATCCATTGACATATTTTTGGTATTTTGGTTAGTAAATAATAATAAAAAAGTATGATACAATAAAAAGTGTTTGGTGATCTCTCCCAATGCAAACCCATTGAATTAGAGGTAAGTAGAATGCCAAGGTGTGATCCCAAAGCTAATGCATATGATGAGATATCATGAGGAATCTTAGGGTCAAAATTGGGGTTTTACAGCTGCCCCTATTTAAGGACATTCTAACTGAGGAGGTGAAGGTTAAAATCTTCGTATCGACTCAGTAGAATGGACTTAAATAACAACATATAAGAACAAATTTTGGTCTCTAAGAGACCTCATGATGCATATGATATGAATGTTAAAAGAATCTTTGTGGGGAAAATATTGCCACAAAGAAAAAAAAATCCGGGGAGACTGAAAGCCCACAGAAGTATAATGCATTCCATAAGGAAAACTCACTAGGGAGACAGAGACTCTAGGGATAAAAATTTATGTGTAGGCTAGGCTACAACTTAAAAACTGCTACAGACACAAGGGGATTCCATGAAAATAAATCAATGGAAGGACTCAGTCAGGGATAAAGAAGAAATCTACAGGGGAAACGAGCAGATCAAAACAAAACTGAAATACCTGAACCAAACAGGGGATTGGCGACTTCACTAGCAAAATACGTACTCAAACTCAACTGGGGAAGAATGAACTTCAATGCAGGAGTACCATAAGTATATTATCCATTACTGGTTACTGGGTAGGAAGATAACATACCCTGGCAGAGAGACATCTGTTACCGGTTAGGGTAAACATATCAAGGATGACTCGCTGAGGAAAATGAGGTGTGTTTGTTACCGGTTACTGGGTAAGAACAACCTGCTGGGGAAAGTATCAAATAGGATTTACAACTACCGGCTACTGGGCAGAAGACCAAAGCAAGAGAATACTCATCACGGTTAAAGTGAACATATCAAGGATAGACTCAAGGGGAAGAATATATGTCATCGACTAAGATGAACATATCAAGGATAGACTGTCGGAGAAAAGTAGGAATTATATCTATCAATTACTGGATAGAATACCGAAAAGAGAATATCAGTCACCGGTTAAGATAAACATATCAAGGATAGACTCAGCAGGGGAAAGCGGGATTTACAACTATCGATTATTGGGCAGAAGACCGTAAATGGGAGAAAATCTATCATTGGTCAAGATGAACATATCAAGGATTAACTCTCTGGGGAATGAAATAGGGATTACAACTACCTTTTTACTGGGTAGAAAACCAAAAAGGAGGAGAATATTCGTCATTGGTTAAGATGAACATATCAAGGATAAACTCAAGGGGAAGGGTATCCGTCATCGGTCAGGATGAACATATCAAGGATATACTGCCTAAGGAAACGTAAAACGAATCCGCTGGGGAAAACAAAGGAAGTAGATTACTATTACTAGGTATTGGGTAAAAGTAAAGTACTCGCAAATCAAAAAGAATATTACCAGTTACTGGATAATAAACTTTCGAAGGACCAAAAGTATCCCTCTAGGTAAGAGCTAGAAAGAAACGGTCAAACAAAGACTCGATCTGATGAGAACATAACTCAGGGGGAGTGGTTCCATCCAGATAATCAACTGGGGAGGAAGCTGAAATAATAATCGTCCACGGGGAAATAAATCAGCGGGGAATGAGAAAGGTTAAATTCTTTCTGCTTAAGGGGCTGACACTCTACATTTGAGGGAGGACAGATGCACCAAATCTGTATGGAGAAATAATATCACCATAGCAGAGGATCAGAAAATAAGGAATCAAATGCAATAATAATGCATAATGAAATATCTGATGTATGAATGTATAATGTATATATGTTTGATGATTATGCTGACAAAACAATCACAAAGGATACAAATGTCCTTGATCTGAATCATCGCTACAACACTCGGCTAATCTCAACAGGATGGGAGCATCAATTGGAGAAAAAACAAGGGATGAATATAAATCATCCATCTCTGAATATCTCGAACCTGCTGAGGAAGGAGAAAAGATTTGTTGAGGACCTGAATTGTCAAATCTGCGGGGAATTTTAGGTCGATACCATACCAAATGGGAGATAACCTTACAGAGGACCACAAAATACTGCTCAAGACTCAGTGCTGACGGGGATCAGGAGTGGACTCCACTGGGGGACTTAAGGAGAATAAAACTTTGTCCTGAATCTATGCAAATCATGGAGAATATGCGCCTACAACTCAGATAGGGAGGCGATTAACCAACTCGGATGGGGAAACTGATTTGCCATTGGGGAGGAAAAAGTGACCAACCCAACTGCTTGGGGAAAACCAACAATGCTCCGCACTTTGGGACTCACCCGTTCTCAGGCTGTTGTTGATATTCCTTACTGAAATCGATTGCTTTTTTAAAAGTAATTGCTTTTATTATAATAAGAAAAATGATTTTTATTATTTTAAAATTTCAAAATTATCATCATAGAAATTCAATTCTATTTAGCTGAAAAATAAATAGGAGTTGAAACAATTGGAAAAAAAAGCTCAACTTTATTTAATAGAATGGTAGTCTGTAAATGACAAGGCTCCATAGATCTTTACAAAAGTTGAAAAAATGGTAATTTGCATGGAAAAGGGCTACATTGAATACAATAATCACTAATCTTTCTACCAACTTCAATATCCATTGTGATCTGGGCTTTGGTTGAGGATGATGAATCAGAGTTGACTGACTTGCTCAAGACTCTTCTCAAGATCGGAGATTAACCAAATGCAGTTACTTGCCATAGTCCCTAATTTTTGCATAGATTGCCCCAAGGTGGGGTACTCAATCTATCGAGAATTTTTTTCTGTTTTCTGTCTCTAATTTTTGCCTGGATCGCCCTTTCGGGTTTTTAATCCACCGAGACGCTCCTTTTTGCCTAAGCCGCCCTTTCGGGTTTTCAACTTAGCAAGCTGTTCTTTTATTTTTAGGCGAAGTATTTCTTGATTGCATCGGCACCCACAGGACGTGTGAATTATTCACCATCCATAGTTGTTAGAATCAAAGCACCGCCTGAAAAGGATCTCTTAACAACATATGGGCCTTCATAGTTATGAGTCCATTTGCCTCTAACATTTGGTTTGAAAGATAAAATCTTCTTGAGCACAAGGTCACCTTCTCTGAATACATGCGACCTGACCTTCTTATCGAATGCCTTCTTCATTCTTTGCTGATATAACTGACCATGGCACATGGCAGTCAATCTCTTCTCCTCAAACAAATTCAACTGACCGTATCTGGTCTGGCACCATTCAGCTTCTGTCAACTTGGCTTCCATCAAAACACGCAATGATGGGATCTCAACCTCTACTGGGAGCATAACTTCCATGTCATAAACAACTGAAAAAGGGGTTGCCCCTGTTGAAGTGCGGATGGATGTACGATACCCGTGCAAAGCAAATAGGAGCATTTCATTCCAATCCTTGTATGTCATAACCATCTTTTGAATGATCTTCTTAATGTTCTTATTAGCAGCTTTAACATCCCCATTCATCTTAGGTCTGTAGGAAGAAGAATTATGATATGCAATCTTGAAGTCCTTTCAAAGAGCTTCCACCATATTATTATTCAAGTTTGATCCATTATCAGTAATGATTTTTCTTGGCACACCATAACGACATATAATCTGATTCTTGATAAACCTCACAATAACTTTCTTGGTTACGTTTGCATACGATGTGACTCCAACCCATTTCGTGAAGTAGTCAATAGCCACCAGAATGAAACGATGTCAGTTTGAAGCTTTAGGCTCAATAATGCCAATCATATCAATTCCCCACATGGAGAAAGACCATGGAGAGGAAATGACATTCAATAGTGTCGGCGGAACATGAATCTTATCTGCATAAATTTGACACTTGTGGCATTTCTTCACAAATTTACAACAGTCAGATTCCATTGTCAGTCAATAGTAACCTGCTCTTAACATCTTCTTAGCCATAGCATGTCCATTGGAATGAGTACCAAAGGAGCCTTCATGGACTTCAGTCATCAATAAGTCTGCTTCGTGTCTATCCACGCATCTGAGTAGAACCATATCGAAGTTTCTCTTGTAAAACACATCACCATTCAGATAGAAATTGCCTGCTACTCTCCTCAAAGTCTTCTTATCTTTCAAATATGCCCCAGGCGGGTAAATATGACTTTGAAGGAAACATTTGATATCAAAATACCACGGCTTCTCATCTTTGACCTCTTCAACGACAAACACATGTGCTGGCCTATCAAGACGCATCACAGTCAGATTAGGAACTTCGTTCCAGAATTTCACCACAATCATTGAAGCCAACGTTGCAAGAGCATCTGCCATCCGGTTTTCATCTCGAGTGATATGATGAAACTCAACCTTTGTAAAGAAAGTTGAAATCCTCCTCGCATAATGTCTATACGGTATCAAACCGGGTTTATTCGTCTCCCATTCACCTTTGATCTGATTCACAAGCAAAGCTGAATCTCCATAGACGTCAAGATTCTTAATTTTGAGATCAATGGCCTCTTCAAGCCCCATAATGCAAACTTCATACTCAGCCATGTTGTTTGTACACTTGAAAGTCAATCTAGATGTAAATGGAAAATGAGTGCCTTGAGGAGTAATATTCACTGCCCCAATGTTATAACCATACTGATTAACAACTCCATCAAATACCATGCCCCAACGGGAACCAGGTTCTGGCCCTTCTTCAAGCAATGGTTCATCGCAATCTTTCACTTTCAAGTACAAGATCTCTTCGTCAGGAAAATCATACTATACTGATTGATAGTCTTCAATCGGTTGGTGAGCCAAATGGTCAGCCAAGACACTACCTTTAATAGCTTTCTGAGATCGGTATTCAATATCATACTCGGATAACAACATCTGCCAATGGGAAATCCTCTTAGTTAAAGCAAGCTTCTCAAAAATATACTTGATTGGATCCATTTTGGATATCAACCAAGTAGTATGATTCAACATATACTGACGCAGACACTTAGCAGCCCAAGCCAATGCGCAATAAGTATTTTCAAGCATAGAATACCGAGTCTCACAGTCGGTGAATTTCTTACTGAGGTAGTAAATAACATATTCCTTCTTTCCAGTTTCTTCTTGCTGACCCAGAACACAACCCATGCTTTCATCAAGCACAGTCAAATACATGATCAACGGTCTTCCTTCAACGGGCAGATACAGAATCAAAGGATCAAGTAAATACTCTTTGATACTGTCAAAAGCTTTCTGGCAATCTTTGGTCCAATCACAAGACTGATCTTTCCGAAGAAGCTTGAATATAGGCGCACATGTGCCAGTCATATGCGATATAAATCTTGAGATATAGTTCAAGCGACCGAGAAAACCTCTAACTTGCTTCTCTCTTTTGGGCACAGGCATCTCTTGTATTGCTTTGACCTTGGCATGATCAACTTCAATACCCTTCTCGCTGACAATAAAGGCCAACAACTTACCAGAAAGAACACCAAAAGTACATTTGTTGGGATTCAAGCGGAGTTTGTACTTCCTCAAATGCTGGAACAGCTTCAACAAATGCTCAACATGCTCTTCTTCATTACTCAATTTAGCAATCATATCATCAACATAATCTTAGATCTCTTTATGCATCATATCATGAAAAAGAATGGTCATAGCTCTCTGGTATGTTGCACCAGCATTCTTTAAACCGAAAGGCATCACTCTATAACAGAATGTTCCCTATGGTTTAATGAATGTGGTCTTCTCCATATCTTCAGGTGCCATTTTGAATTGATTATAACCGGAAAATCCGTCCATAAGCGAAAAGACTTTGAATTTAGCTGTATTGTCTACCAACATATCAATGTGTGGCAGAGGGAAATCATCTTTTGGACTAGCTTTGTTCAAGTCTCTATAATCAACACACATACAGACTTTCACATCCTTCTTCGGAACAGGCATAATATTGGCCACCTACTGCGGATACTCAACGGTAACAAGAAAACCATCATCAATCTATTTCTGCACCTCTTCTTTGATCTTCACTGCCATATCAGGATGAGTCTTCCTCAACTTCTGCTTGACCGACGGGCATTCTGGTTTCAACGGCAATTTATGCTCCCCAATCTTAGAATCCAAACCAGGCATATCTTGATAGGATCAAGCAAACACATCCGAATATTCTCGAAGAAGATCAATCAGCCCCTTCTTATCCCCTGGACATAGTTGAGACCCAATCTTGACTTCCTTTGCATCATCCTCGGAACCCAAGTTGACTAGCTCAATCTGCTCTTTGAACGGTTGAATGGCTTTTTCCTCATGCTCAAGTAGACGATAATTCATCAGATACCTCTTCATCATCAGTCTCTTCCTCAGCCTCAAACACAGGGAAATTAAAGTTTGGAGAGGGAGTAGGATCATTGTATTCAATGGGTTTGGGAACCAACCTGCATAATGATTTGATATTTTGGTTTTAGAGAAGTTGGCGCAGTCTTCGTCTTCATCACCCTTAATCACAGCAGTTGAGTGTTGTTCATTACCATGGATGAACCCTCCACTATGAAAACTCGGTTGCACATCTTCATCTTTGACATTGAATGACCCTCTTTGAAATCCCAATCCGGCCCTATTCTTGTTCTCAACAATTTCTACCATACGACCCCATTGATCAGTGCTGCCTGCCTCAATAGCCTTCTGAGCATCCTTGAAAGAAGACATGGGTGCGCAACTTTCTTCACTTCAGCAATAAAAAAGGCTTGGAACAGAGTTCCAACCTCCTCCTCAGCTTCAACATATGAAAATGGTGACATATGGCTCACTAAAAGCCCCTTCTCTCTACCAACAACGACAAGCTTGTCGTTCTTCACAAATTTTAACTTTTTGTGCAGAGTGGATGTCACAGCTCATGCTTCATGAATCCATGGCCTTCCCAATAAACAACTATAGGCCGGGTGGATATCCATTACTTGAAAAGTAATTTGAAAATCACTTGGACCTATCTTGACTAGAAGGTTCACTTCGCCAATGACGGTTTTGCGATAACCATCAAACGCTTTGACAATTACGCCAATATACCTCATCGAGGCGCCTTGGTAGGAAAGTCTGGACAAAGCTGATTTCGGAAGCACGTCCAAAGAAGAACCAATATCAACTAACACATTGGATAATGCATCCTCCTTACAATTCATCGAAATATGTAGCGCCATATTGTGATTTCTACCTTCCTCAAGAAGTTCTTCATCACAAAAACTCAAGTTATTGCAAGAATTAATGTTAGCCACAATATGGTCAAACTGATCTACAGTAACATCATGCTCAACGTAGGCTTGTTCCAACACTTTATGCAATGCTTCTCTGTGCGCTTCATAATTCATCAACAGAGACATCACTAAAATTTTCGACGGAGTTTGGAGCAGCTGCTCCATCACATTAAACTCACTCCTCTTAATCAATCTTAATACCTCATCATCATCATTAGGCTTCAGCTTGCTGGATTCACCAGACTGACATACTGGAGCACTAACTGGATTCACCACAGGCACATCCACCTTCTTACTAACTGCAGCCTCTTCTACCTCCTTTGAAAAGATCGGACCGAAAACATGACCACTACGGGTCACCTTTGCGATATCAGCTATATTCACTATAGAATTCTCCACAGGTAATGGAACCACTTGGCCATTCTCCGCCATGGTGGCATTATATTGATAAGGCACAGCTTTATCGGATGCATATGGGACAGGGCCCGCTAACCGTATTACTAACGGTGATACTGATCTATTGACATTGTTGTTGCTGTTACTATCAAATTGAGTTAATATCCGCTCATGGGTCTTAAACACTGGAACTATCACATTAACATCATCTCTCATATCCCTCGACTGTTGAATCTGGATTACATTCTCATCCATCAACTTCTAGATATCCCTCTTGACAATCATACACCTAAGGGGGTTCACACTGCAAATTGCAAAACCATCATTGTCGTGCTCACAGTCACTAATCAAACACAAAGTCTTATGCATCTCCATCAAGGACCTACGGATACGTCGTATATCAAAGACTCGGAAATTTCCTGGACAACCATCCACCATATTGACAGAGGCGTTACCATGAGCAGGCAACATATTGGCTTTCACATTCGGTGCACGATCCTCAAAGGACACCATACCACTCTTTTACAAGCTTTTGTACCTCATATTTCAACGGGTAGCAGTTCTCTATGTCATGTCCAGGGGATCCCTGGTGAAAGGTGCAACGGAGTTCAGGTTTGGACCACCATGGAAGTGACTCAGGAACTTGAGGTGGATTTCTTGGTTGGAGTCGGTTCTTGAGAACCAAAGATGGATACAGTTTGGCATATGTCATAGGAATAGGGTCAAAAGAGACCTTCTTCCTCTCGAAGTTTGGTTGTTGATTATTGTTGTTGTTGTTGTAGTTGGTTCTTTGTTGCGGTTGTTGTTGACATTGTTGTTGCTGAATTGGAATAGGTTGATTGTTGGAGTTATTGAAAAACACTGGAATTACTAATGAAACTTGATGTTGATGCTGATGCGGTTGAGGGTTTCTTCTGACATGAGGCCTCCTCTGCCTCCCCATAGATACTGAGTTGGTTTCCCCTTCTTTCCTTTTGGGAAAACCACTCCTATACTTCTTACTGGATGACACCTCTTCATTAGACAGACGTCCTTCACGGCCTCCTTATTCTAACCTCATCCCCATGTTTACCATCTAAGTAAAGTCACTGGGGGCACTGGAAATCATATGTTCGTAATAAAACAAACTCAGGTTCTTCAAGAAAATCTTTGTCATCTCATTCTCTTCCAATGGAGGGTTAATCTGAGCAGCAAGTTCCCTCCATCTTTGAGCATATTCTTTAAACGTCTCTTTATCCTTCTGAGACATAGACCTCAGTTGGTCTCTATCAGGCGCCATATCCACATTATACTTGTACTGTTTCACAAAAGCTTCACCCAAATCGTTGAACGTGCAAACACTTGCACCGTCTATCCCCATATACCATCTCAGAGCAACACCAGTCAAACTGTCTTGAAAGTAGTGAATCAGTAATTGATCATTATCAGTTTGAGTTGACATCTTTCTGGCATACATAACAAGGTGACTAAGTGGACAAGTATTTCCCTTATACTTTTCAAAGTCGGGGACTTTGAACTTCATCGGGATCTTCACATTAGGCACTAAGTAGAGTTCAGCAGCACTCTTCTCAAACAAGTCTTTTCCTCTCAATGTTTTCAACTCCTTGCGTAAATCAAGGAACTGATCCTTCATTTCATCCATCTTCTCATAAATATCTGGGCTCTCAGACGACTCAAAATGGTAAATGGTGTCCTCAACACGAGGCAAGGTATGAACAACCGGAGGTGGCATAGACATGACCGGGCTAGATGCCGACATAGAAGAAAAGGTAGGCGCAAACCCTTCAGGCATGAAATTTGGTGGCATCCCCCATGGGAATCCAGCTGGCATATAAGGACCGGATTGGGTAGCGGCAACAGGCATGGTCGAGGTAGCAACCTCGGAGATGACAATCCTCTGGGGAGGAGTTACGGGAGTTGGTGAAAATTGATTCTACGTGGCAAGAACTGACTCCATCATGGCAGTCAGCCGGACAATCTCATCCTTCATCTCTCTGTTCTCTTGTTCCAAATGCTCCATAATTCTGGGTTGATTGGCACGAGTGTCGTATCGGTGAGTCAGCTTGGCTGAAGCACAGAAGAATAACCGATAAGACATCTGACAGAAGAAAAACGGTTATGCAAATGATACATGGAATGCAATGTTTTTATTTATTTAATTTCAAGGAATATGTTGTTTTATTTGCAAACATATAATAACAATAATAACAATTTGATTGACCATAAAAATCTCTTTTATTCATAAAATTTGGAAGGATTACACTGAGTACAACTTCAGAAACCAAAGTATAAATATAAGAGAAAAGGAAAGTAATCATCCTAAGGATCTCTTAGCAACATTGTTAGATGGTCTGGTTGTAGACGTGTACTTCCTTCGGATGCATCGAATCTCGGTCTCAAAAGATATGTTCATCTGAGCCTTCTCAAGGACAAGCTGATCAACAATCTTCTTCCAAGCACCGAAAGACTGAGGCATACTAGAGGAAGGTGGACCCTCTGGCTCTCTCTGTCTCTTCACTGCTCGGTCTTCAAGAAGTTCAATAAGCACATCTTTGTCCTTTGACTCAAGCTGCAACTCCTCATGCTTTCTGCTCAAAGCATGGAACCGCTCTTCCCACATATCTTTATCTTGCTTCATCTTGGCGAGTGCGTCTTCCCACTCCTCTACATCTTGGTTAGGAAGAGTTAATGGCTCAGCCACAACCAAAGATATAGGTCTTTCACAGGCATACGACATCTTCAATTCTAAAGCTCTCTTCTTCACCCAAGTAGTGTAAGCTTCCAAAGCTACACAGTTACATGGACCAAGCTCGGATCTTCCTTTCCTATGCACATTATGCCAAGCATGTACCATTTTCTGCTTCAAATGTTGGGGATCTTTACTCTCTTGATAGAAAAGACCTTCTAACTGAGTGTTATTAGGTTTGTCTCTCAAGGGGAACCCAAGTTGACGACGAGCCAAAGTAGGGTTGTAGTTAATTCCTTCTTGTCTACCAATGAGAGGCACATTAGAGAATTCACCACAACTATCAATAATATTCAAGCTACTCAATACAGAGTCGTACCAAACAATATCATCATTAGTGAAGGACAAAAGTATCTGAGGCCACCGTAGACATTGTTTGTTCTCCATAAAAGCAGGCGTCTGAGGCAAGTGCAAAATAAACCACTTGTACAGAAGAGGAACACAACACACAATAGTCCCACCACCTTTATAATTCCTCAAATGCAAATAGAAGTACATATTACCCAACATAGTAGGCACAAGATTCCCAATCAAGAAGATTATAATGGCATTAACATCAACAAAACCGTCAATGTTAGGGAACAAAGTTAAACCATATATGAGCAACACAAAGATGGCTTCAAAAGCGTCCACACTACTGGCTTGCACAAAGACAGTAGCTTTCCCTATGAGAAACTCAGAAGTCAATCCAAACATTCCTTATTTCTTCATCCAATGAGCCTTAATCTTAGACTTCTTCAGATGAAGAGCTTTATCTATGATATGAGATCTGGGAATCTCTTCCAATCCACTAAAAGGAACCTCGTCAGAAATAGGTATTCCCAAGACATGGGCATACTCCTCTAATGTAGGCATAAGCTGATAATCGGGAAAAATGAAGCAACAGTAGAGAGGGTCATAAAATTGAACCAACACACTCAAGAGTCCTTCAACCATATCAGTAGATAACATAGATAGAAGCTTCCCATAACATTGCTTGAAGTCCAAGGGATCTAATACAAAGGATGATAACTTCCTTAGCTCTTTCAAATCAGGACATCTAAAACTGTACTTCTTAGTGTTCCTTCGTCCATAATCCATGGACTGAAAAATATTTGCAAATAAGACCTTAGTTCCTTGAAGTTATTTTTGTGTGATGAATGTCATGATGCGAATGGATGTATGAATGCAACAATCACAAATAAGGGATCACACACAAGACAAACAAACAAAGGTCAAAGGATGAATCAAGTCATTGTCAAGATCAATCATCCATTTTGGTGGATTACGATTTTCACCTTATCAACACCCAAATTCCATTGATATTGACAAGACTTGATTGGATCAACCAAGAATCATGGGGTTTGTCGTGAGTCACGAGCATGGAGTCAGGTTAAGAACCATCCCAAAGGAGTGTACTAAGGATAAAACCTGTAGATCATGTTCTAAAAAGTTCCCAGAGTCTTAATCTCATCTATCAGATATTATAGGTTAGGATGACTAACTCATCAATCCATAATATTCTCAAGAGAAACTCGTCTGAGTGTAGTATCGTGTAATAACTGTTATCAAGTATACACCTGAACAGTCTCCACACTACATCCTAAATAGACCAAGTTGGGTTAAATGTTCTACGGTCCTCAACTTCTCGGACCCCAAATCAAAGAAAGTAATGCCTAACCACAAATAACTTGTGTGACATCAATAGCTCAAAAATGGTCTCCATTGAGTAGATGGATCTCAAGCCAACTTGTTAAGGACTACTCCACACAAGTTGAACATAACTATACAGACCTCCTATCTCAATTGCACTCAAGTTCAGGTTAGAACTTATCTCACCACTCAGAGATCACCAAGCACAACAAGCAGATTATATCACACAAACAAGTATACAAACATCAGATATACAAATATATACACATAAAAAAGTACGCTAAACCCATTGAGGACAACTCCTCAACAGAGTCGCCACTTAATTTATGTAGTGGTAAATTCATGACCATTATGCTATGGATAAACTTAACATCAATAAAACCAGAGTCGCCACCGTACTTTTATTGTTTCCAAAGGAAAAGGGAAAAGTACGAATAAAACCCAAAGATAAGAAGTTTTCAAATCAAAACTAATAAAATGTCAGAGATTACATGTAAGGGGGTTGGTTACACAGAGGGAAGGTGTTAGCACCCAAAGTGTCCTAGGTACTCCTAGGGAGCCTTTTTTTTATGTGTGTATGTGTTTTTGCTATAATAGATGTTTGCAACAAATAAAGTGCGGGGATGAGAAAAGAATTCATTAATTATATTATTGTGTTTGACAAGACCTTCAGACTTGTGCTTATGTACCAACATAAAAATGAGGGATCAAAACCTCGTAGTTCGTGGTATCAATTTCAAAAATGAGTGGATTGCTTATAATCAAAATTTAAGTTTAAAAGAGACACAAAAGGCCTAAAAGTTTGAATGAGTGTTAGTTCTTTTTATCTTTTGAAATTTTAAGTCAATATGGTTAAGTTCATTTACAAGTTTGATTTAAGAAAAGAGTTTAAAAAAATCAATGGCATAAGGCCAAAGTTTCTAATTTGCAATAGAGTCTAACTTTTGAAATCACAAGCAAAGAAAGTTTTTGAAAAAGGGGGAGAGATTTTGAAAATTAAGAAGTGGGAGAAGATGAAGAGACTAATCCTAAGCATAAAATTAAAAGTTAAGAGTTGAAAAGATCTGACCAATGGGATGCAATCCAACAGACAAGAATGTCATATAGAAGACCCACTTTCCCTTTGGACTTTGAATCAATCGATTATCAGCAAGCGATTAGCAATATCAGACATCATGAAGACCAAGGCATCAAATAAAGATGGTCACATCCAAGCAAACAACTCTATAGCTAACAGTCTTCTTTGTCTTCTCATGTATCAGATGCAATACTTCTTGATTTTTGCTCAAAATAAGACATTAGGCATGAGATCAAAATAACAGTTGCATCAAGACCATGTAGCAGATGAACTCAAGAGAATTCCAATACTTGCATCACATGAAAGCTCAAATCACAATAATTTGGTCTCAAAAATGTTGGCATTGGCCAAGTCCTTTTTGCATATGGAATGTTGTCTAATTCTAAGTCCAAAAGCTCAGATCAAACCCAACAGTCCACATAAACATTTTTTAGGGTTTTTGTTGTTTATTAAGTATTTTAAGGTCCTAAGACCACAAACACAAACAAAATACACAAACAAATATATAGAATCACAATATATGGCTCAAATGAGCAAAGTGAAAATGACATAAACATAAATAAATTAAATGTTATGTAAATGACAAATGAATGGTAAATGACTTGAAGTTAAATTGCATAAAGTAAATGACTTGAAAATAAAAGCAATATTAATACAAGTTAGTCGAATGTTAGTTGATTAGATATTAGGGATGTTTTTCTTTTCAATTGATTAAGTCATTCTTTGGAGAACACTCAACCATCTATTCACAAGCGTGGATCCTTGAACCAAGACATCTTCCAAAGAAAGGAAAAAATTCCAAGTTTCCACACAATACCTTGAAAGATGGGAGACTTACACTCTCACTTACTAGAATGCTATGCCTTTAGGGTCAAATTTAGCTCTCTGTTAAGCAATCGTAATTGGACTTATGTAGAAGTCACAACTATATGAGATCAGGCAATAAAAATTTGGGTGTTAATGCATGTTAGAGATTTGGTATAGTGAACCAAACTCCTAAAATATACCACCCACTAAAAGAAAAAAAGATCAAAGGATGGACCTATCTCATCCAGACTTGTATTGGTTCATCTAACACAAGGTTATTGATGAACCAATTAACCTTAGGATGTTGAGATTTCATTGGTCAATAAAAGGGATGGTGAATAATGGGATTGAAGATGAAGAGGGAGGGGAGATGAGAGAAACACAAATTGGTCATGGGAGGAATTTTATCAAATTAAAATCATTCATTCATTTTGGGAGATAAAATGTACATTTCATGAATCCCCCAAATCCAATGATTTTAACTTAACAAAAGTCAAATCAACCTTGATCAAGACCCAAACACATAGTCAAACATCACAAGTCAATCAAAATGGCTCAACATAATTTCTATATAATTAATCAATTAAAAATCAAATTAAAAATGCATTTAAATTAAATTTAGTTTGGTCAAAACCTAAAACCTCTTCAAAACACCAAATAAATGGCCAAGAGATTTATCCTAGGTCAAACAAGGTCAAAGGACCTTATACAAAAAATTTCATGATTTTTGAAAAGTCAGAAGTATTTTTAAACAATTAAAAATATGCACAAAAACATTTAATTCATGAAAATATCAAAGTTAATCCAAAAAATAATTTTAATTCAGAAAATGAAAGAGAAAAATATTTAAAGATTTTTGATGAAAGTCCCATATTTTTTGGATTAGAAATGAAATTTATATGAATTAAATAAAATAACACAATTAAATGAAAAATCAGAAAATTTGGAAAATCAGGGGCCATCAGATCTCCCTTATTAATTGAGGTGGCAGATTTGATGGCCACGCGTGTGCAGTCCTTCAAAGACCAAGTCAAACGCGCTGTAGTGGTAATCATAATGGACGCTTGAGATTAAAACATTTAAATCAGATCAGATGGCTTGGACATTGCCAACGCACCACCGGAGCCCTAGCTCCGGCCATCTTCTCCGATGATCGCCATCGGTCTGGTCCAAGCTCAACTTCATGAAAAATGAAAAGTGAATACACTAATTTGAAGGAAAAATGCTTAGGAGCACAAATCCGGCCTCAATTTTCTCCAATTCCAAGTATATAAAAAGATAGAGGGATTTGAATTTTGAGGATCATAAACTGAGTTGCTTCGATTTGACCTCAAAGCAACTCAATCTTGTTACCTACATTGGTAGGACTTTAGCCAACCAAAAATCACAAAGAATGGTGAAGAATTGAAAGAAAATCGAAGAGATGAAGTTTCTGAAAAATCACCTTCGAGTTGATTCAATTTCACTTGATCTTGATCTGGATTTGCTTGCTTTCTCTTCCTCTTGCTTGCAGAAACCAATTGAGATGAAAAGGGAAGTGAATTTCTGGAGTTTGAACTTCCAAACAGAAGATGAAGTTCAAGCTCGATTTCAAAAGAAATCTTCAGAAATTCTATGCAATGGAGGGTATGAATTGATCTGGCAAAGCTTGAGCAAGGTGTTGATGAAGTTCTGATCACATTGCTTCTCTATTTATAGCCAATGCCATTGCTTTTCACACACTTCCTTTAAAATATCCAAAAATAGCAATGACCTCATGCAAGCTTGCATGGGCGTGTGCAAGGCCTAAAGAATGATTGAAAAAGGTCCAAAATTGTGCACATGTGATGTTGAAAGTGTTGCATTAAGCCATGCATTGTTGAATTGAATTGGATCATGAAATTCTTCCAAATGGTACCTGATGAGGACGTAATCCAAGACATAAATGATACAATGCAAAGCTTAGGAGGTCCTATGACAAGGGCACGTGCAAGAAGAGTCAATGATGCTTTAGTTCACTTCATGATCAAGTCAATAGAATGCATGGGCCAGATTGAAGAAAAAGAGCCCAAGTTTATTCTTATCATCCAAGCATGTGATAAAAGACCCAATAATGCATAAATAAATAAAAATAAAGGAAATACTAATAACCACACTATAATGGACGAAAATTGCAAGAGAAGTGGTAAATAAAGAATTGTCATTATTCTGCCCTTTCAAGAACCCCACTATCTCTTCTTTATTTTGCACTTTCTTTGTAATAACTCAACCCACTATCATGATAATTAGTGGCTGAAACCTTTTGTTTTATTAGGAGTTAATTTTTACTTTTTTCATCATCTTAAGCCATTCCTATATAAAGGAGGCATGTATCTTCTTTTTGGATCAATGAATTTTGGCAAGTTTACACATTGTGTAAGTGAGAGTATTTGCTCTTAGGTTCTGGATTGGACCAAAATTGATCTTATCAAGAAATCCTTTTCTTGTGGTGATCCTCATCCATAGGCTTATCATTCTCTCTTGGATTAGAAAGAGTGTGGCGCCCCTTCTACTTAATTCCATTTCTTATTTCTCCTTTATTTTATATCAATCTCGTTTATTTTATATGCATGTATCAAATTCTATCATTCTTTCAATTATAAGGCAGATTACTTCCTCTGAGTCACAAAAGAATTAATATCCCAAAAGTTAACAAAGTTGTTTCAGGAATTTTGAAGGAAATGCATAAGTCTCAAAGGTTAGTGCATATCAAGTGGTAATCAGAGCATATTCCAAAAAAAAGGGGGCCGAAATGTGGTAAATTGTCTATATTCTTGTTCTTCATTATTACCCATTTATCATTATAAAAAAAATTCGAAAAAATAGGGGTATAAGAAAAAAAAAAAGGGATCTGATTGTTAAAGATTGTGATTCAAAAAAAAAGTTCTATTTTTTTTCTTGCCACACTCTTAAAATTCTCCTGGTTTCCTTTGTTTTAGAGTCTTTTTTTTTTGTTTGCTATTTTTTTTAAGTTTTTTGTGTGTTGATTATCATCTGAAATTGATTTCTTTGTGTTGATTCATTTTGGTTTCTCTAAAGAACTAAAAGAGCAAATTGAGTGGTAAAAGGCAGAGTGTTTTTATTATTAAAAAAAAGCCAAAAAAAAAATTGAATGAAACACGAGTGATTGAGTGTAAACACGTGAGTAGAGTGGTGAGGTCCATTTTTAAACACTTGTTCCTAATTTCACAAATATTTCACAATTATGTCTAGTCCACCTTCACCTAGAACAACAGCTTTAACTATTCAGATCGCAGCCATGCGTGACAATTTTGAAAGATTGTTAAGAGAACAAGGTGAACAACTTCAACAAAGAATTGATGAGTTGGAAAGGAGGCCCCAAAATTCTAATGATGGTAGTGGTGATGAGGAGGAAAGAAGACGTAGAAGGATACAAGGGGGAGATAATTTGAGGGGCATAAAAATTAAAGTTCCAACTTTTGTTGGGAAGAGTGACCCGGAGGCATATCTAGAATGGGAGACTAAACTTGAACAAATTTTTAATTATCACAATTATTCTAATCTTGAAAAAGTGCAGGTTGCTTCTATTGAGTTCAAGGAGTATGCCTTAGTTTGGTGGGATCAATTGACCAAAGATAGAAGGAGGTATGCAGAACGACCAATTGATACTTGGGAAGAGATGAAAAGAATCATGAGGAGAAGGTTTGTCCCTTCCTATTATCATAGGGAATTGCACAACAAATTGCAAAGACTCACTCAAGGTTCTAAAAGTGTTGAAGAATATTTCAAGGAGATGGAAGTTCTCAAAATTAGAGCTAATGTAGAGGAGGACGATGAAGCAACTATGGCTAGGTTTCTCTATGGTCTAAATCATGACATTAGTGACATAGTGGAACTTCATCACTATGTTGAAATGGATGAATTGGTACACCAAGCTATCAACATGGAATAACAACTCAAAAGAAAGAGCCAAGCAAGGAGAAATTCCACCACTTTCAATTCTCAAAGTTGGAAGGACAAAACAAAGAAGGAGGGTGCTTCATCATCTAAGGAAGCCACGGTTGAAAACAAAGGTAAAACTATTACATCTTCTTCTTCAAGTGTTTCAACTAACAAAAGTGTTAAGTGTTTCAAGTGTCAAGGCCAAGGACATATTGCATCTCAATGTCCAACAAAGAGAACTATGCTTATGGAAGAAAATGAAGAAATTGTTGAAGAGGAGGATGGTGATTATGATGAGGAGTTTGAAGAAGAAATACCTAGTGGAGATTTACTCATGGTAAGAAGAATGTTGGGAAGGCAAATAAAGGAGGAGGATACAAGTCAAAGAGAAAACCTTTTTCATACAAGATGCTTTGTGCAAGGAAAGGTTTGTTCTTTGATAATTGATGGAGGAAGTTGTACAAATGTTGCAAGCACGCGTCTGGTTTCTAAACTAAAATTGGAAACAAAACCTCACCCTAAGCCTTACAAACTCCAATGGCTTAATGAAAATGTAGAAATGCTTGTTAATAAACAAGTTGAGATTTGTTTTAAAATTGGAAAATATGAGGATGTAGTGTTGTGTGATGTAGTACCAATGGAAGCTAGTCATTGTTATTAGGTAGGCCTTGGCAATTTGATAGAAAATCCAATCATGATGGGTACTCCAATAAGTACTCTTTTATGTATCATGATCAAAAGATCAATCTTGTACCGTTAAATCCTAGTGAGGTGAGAGAAGATCAAAGAAAAATGAGAGAAAAATATGATCAAGAAAGAAAAGAAAAAGAAAAGAAAAAGAAAAAGAAAAAGAAAAAAAAAAGAAAAGAAAACGAAAAAGAAAGAATGAAAAGAAAAAGAATGATAAAAGAGAAAAGAAACAAAGTTTAATTGCAAAAAAAAGAGATGTGAAAAAAGCAATTGTGTCACACCAGCCTTTGTACTTGCTCTTTTGCAAGGAGGTGCCTTTGCTAACCACTATTTCTAATGAAAAAAATTGCCAAATTGTGTTGAGTCTCTTTTGCAGGAATTTAAAGAATTGTTTCCGGAAGAGGTGCCAAGTGGTTTACCACCTATAAGAGGAATTGAACATCATATTGATCTCAATCCAGGAGCATCTTTGCCTAATAGGCCATCATATAGAAGCAATCCACAACAAACTCAAGAGATACAAAGGCAAGTTGCTGAATTGATAAGTAAAGGATGGGTAAGAGAAAGTTTAAGTCCTTGTGCTGTCCCTATTATTCTAGTCCCTAAAAAGGATGGTAGTTGGAGGATGTGCATTGATTGTAGGGCCATTAACAATATTACCATTAAATATAAGCATCTTATTCCTAGACTAGATGATTTGCTTGATGAATTGTTTGGTGCATGCTTATTTTCTAAAATTGATTTGAAAAGTGGATATCACCAAATTAGAATAAGGGAAAGGGATGAATGGAAAACTGCTTTTAAAACAAAATTTGGTTTGTATGAGTGGATGGTTATGCCTTTTAGATTAACTAATGCACCTAGTACTTTCATGAGACTAATGAACCATGTGTTAAGGGAGTTCTTGGGTAAGTTTGTTGTTGTGTATTTTGATGATATTTTGATTTATAGCAAGAACTTAGATGATCATTGCATTCATTTAAGGGCTGTTTTGCAAGTGCTAAGATATGAAAATTTATATGCCAACCTAGAAAAATGTGTCTTTTGCACCGATCATGTGATTTTCTTAGGTTTCATTGTAAGCTCTAAAGGAGTCCACGTTGATGAGGAAAAGGTGAAAGCCATTCGAGAGTGGCCTCCTCCCAAAAATGTAAGTGAGGTAAGAAGCTTTCATGGTTTGGCTAGTTTTTATAGGAGGTTTGTGAAGGACTTTAGTACCTTGGCAGCACCCCTCAATGAAATTGTTAAAAAGGATGTTGGTTTTAAATGGGGTGAAAAACAAGAGCAAGTATTTGCTGCCCTAAAGGAAAAGCTCACCCAAGCACCAATTCTTGCATTGCCTAATTTTTCTAAATCTTTTGATATTGAATGTGATGCATCTAATGTGGGAATTGGAGCTGTTTTGTTGCAGGAAGGTCATCCACTTGCTTATTTTAGTGAAAAGCTAAAAGGGGTTGCCCTTAATTATTCTACATATATGATAAGGAATTGTATTCCTTGGTGAGAGCTCTACAAACTTGGCAACATTACTTGCTTCCCAAAGAGTTTGTCATTCATAGTGATCACGAATCCTTGAAACATTTGAAGGGACAAGGTAAGTTGAATAAGAAGCATGCCAAGTGGGTTGAGTTTCTTGAACAATTTCCTTATGTAATCAAGCATAAGAAAGGTAAATCTAATGTTGTGGCAGATGCACTCTCAAGAAGACATGTCTTGCTTTCTACTCTTGAAACAAAAGTTTTTGGTCTTGAGCATATTAAAGATTTGTATAAAAGTGACCTTGAATTTTCTTCAAAATTTTTAGCTTGTGAGCATACTGCCTTCAATGGGTATTTTAGGCACAATGGCTATTTATTTAAAGAAAAAAAACTATGTGCCCCTAAAGGTTCCATTAGAGAATTACTTGTAAAAGAGGCGCATGAGGGAGGACTAATGGGTCATTTTGGGGTTTCTAAAACTCTAGAATTCTTAAAAGAACATCTTTATTGGCCTCACATGAAAATTGATGTCCAAAAGCTTTGTGAAAGATGCATTGTGTGTAAAAAGGCTAAATCAAAAGTTATGCCTCATGGTTTGTATACTCCTTTGCCTGTACCTGAATTTCCTTAGATTGACATTTCCATGGACTTTGTTTTGGGGCTGCCTAGAACAAAGAATGGCAAAGATTCTATTTTTATAGTTGTGGACAGGTTTTCAAAAATGGCACATTTTATTCCATGTAAAAAGGTGGATGATGCGTGTCATGTTGCTGGTTTGTTCTTTAAGGAAGTGGTGCGCCTACATGGCTTACCAAGGAGCATTGTCTCTGATCGTGACTCCAAGTTCTTAAGCCATTTTTGGAGGACTTTGTGGGGAAAGGTGGGTACAAAGTTATTATTTTTCACTACTTGTCATCCCCAAACAGATGGACAAACTGAAGTAGTAAATAGAACTCTTTCTACTCTTCTTAGGGTTGTTCTTAAAAAGAATTTAAAAATGTGGGAGGAATGGTTACCTCATGTAGAGTTTGCTTACAATAGGACTGTCCATAGCACTACACAACATTCACCTTTCAAGATTGTGTATGGTTTTAATCCTTTAACACCTCTTGATTTGTTACCATTGCCTAACACATTTATTTTGAAGCATAAAGATGGGAAAGCTAAGGCTGAATTTGTGAGAAAATTGCATGAACAAGTAAAATTGCAAATTGAAAAGAAAAATAAAAGTTATGCAAAAAGTGCAAACAAAGGGCGAAAGAAAGTTATTTTTGAACCCGAGGATTGGGTTTGGATACATATGAGAAAAGAGAGATTCCCATCACAAAGGAAGTCCAAACTTCAACCTAGGGGAGATGGACCATTTCAAGTACTTTCAAGGATCAATGACAATGCCTACAAAATAGAACTTCTAGGTGAGTATGGGGTAAGTACTACTTTTAATGTGGCTGATTTATCTCCTTTTGGTGTAGGTGATGATGGTCTAAATTCGAGGTTGAATTCTTTTCAAGAAGGAGAATATGATGATGACGTAATCCAAGACATAAATGATACAATGCAAAACTTAGGAGGTCTTATGACAAGGGCACGTGCAAGAAGAGTCAATGATGCTTTAGTTCACTTCATGATCAAGTCAATAGAATGCATGGGCCAGATTGAAGAAAAAGAGCCTAAGTTTATTCTTATCATCCAAGCATGTGATAAAAGGCCCAATAATGCATAAATAAATAAAAATAAAGGAAATACTAATAACCACACTATAATGGACGAAAATTGCAAGAGAAGTGGTAAATAAAGAGTTGTCATTATTCTGCCCTTTCAAGAACCCCACTATCTCTTCTTTATTTTGCACTTTCTTTGTAATAACTCAACCCACTATCATGATAATTAGTGGCTGAAACCTTTTGTTTTATTAGGAGTTAATTTTTACTTTTTTCATCATCTTAAGCCATTCCTATATAAAGGAGGCATGTATCTTCTTTTTGGATCAATGAATTTTGGCAAGTTTACACATTGTGTAAGTGAGAGTATTTGCTCTTAGATTCTGGATTGGACCAAAATTGATCTTATCAAGAAATCCTTTTCTTGTGGTGATCCTCATCCATAGGCTTATCATTCTCTCTTGGATTAGAAAGAGTGTGGCGCCCCTTCTACTTAATTCCATTTCTTATTTCTCCTTTATTTTATATCAATCTCGTTTATTTTATATGCATGTATCAAATTCTGTCATTCTTTCAATTATAAGGCAGATTACTTCCTCTGAGTCACAAAAGAATTAATATCCCAAAAGTTAACAAAGTTGTTTCAGGAATTTTGAAGGAAATGCATAAGTCTCAAAGGTTAGTGCATATCAGTACCTCACATTGCACCCATGCGCAAGTCCTACAATTTTGATCCAAATGGGATGATCTTTGACTTTTTGTAAAGGTGAGATCAAGGGGAACAACTTTCATGTTGAACACATTTTCATTTGAAGCTTGGATCATGATGAAGTTTGAGGTGGGAGTTTGGGAAATCAAACATATTTGAAAATTTTCCAAGTCCCAAGTCAAATGGTCACTTCTTCCATATTGAATAATTTTTTCTATGGACTTCAAATGGACAGAGTTCCTTCATCAAAGTTGTATATCTTTTAAACCTCATAAATTTGGTCATAAATTTGACCTCATTTGTATTTGTCATGAAGGAGCTATGCATTTTAGAAGTTGAGGAAAATCACTTATTCAATGGTATTGGCCCAAAATGACCTATAACGTTTCCTCTTGGCACATGCATTTTCAAGTTGAATTTGAACTTACTCCAAACATCAAAGTTGAATTATACATCTTGAATTTGATCATGGAATTTGAATAGATTTCATCTTATATGAATTGAGCAAGTTATGGTCTTGGGAAGTTGACCTCCAAACTAGGGTTTAGACAAAATGACCTATAATCTTTCACCATAAAAAATGACTTTCCAAGAAAAACTAGATCTTGACCTCAACATGAAAGTTGTATGGAATGTAATTTTGAGTAACTTTTGTCTTGGGATCATTTTCATATGACAAAAAATATAGGAGATAGGGTCTCGGGAACCCCAGTTTTGACTAGTTGACTTTCTCTAGTCAACCACCATGAACCAACTTGCTAGCTTGATATTCTATTGACTTTTGGGACTCATGGAGGATCATATATCTGTAGGATGATGTAATATGAAGTACCCCTTAAAATATTTGATCAAATGTTGAAGAAACTTGTTGAAAAAGTTACACAAGATACCCCGATGACTTAGGGTGTCCACGGCAAACAAACTCCAAACTCTTGATGATTTCTTGGTCAAAATGATAGGTGAAGACCATAAGGATCCATATATGATGAACAGAATCAATGTGAACCATTTATTGATTGAACTCCTTGCATTGAGGGTATCAAACCCTAGATATGAGCTTGATATAGTATGGGTGAACATACACACTACCTACAAAAGAGTTAAACTATCCATTCACATATTTTTGGTATTTTGGTTAATAAATAATGAAAAATAGAGCATGATACAATCAAAAGTGTTTGGTGATCTCTCCCAATGCAAACCCAATGAATGAGGGGGTAAGGAGAATGCCAAGGTGTGATCCCAAAGCTAATGCATATGATGAGATATCATGAGGAATCTTAGGGTCAAAATTGGGGTCTTACAGCTGCCCCTATTTAGAAGCTTCAAGATTTATCTGGTCACCCAAGGACCAAACCCCCTAATTCTTGACCTTCCTTTGGCTTGTACAAGTCATGATTCATCGTGGATCTTGACCATGCCATTGAGGATCCATCAAATCCAAAGTTTTTTCATGCCCCATACCCTTTAAACATCTTAACTTGACCCTTGCATCTCAAACCCCAATTCATTTGGCTTTGAAACTTAATGGAACTTGTGGCTCAAGAAACCCTAACTTGAGGGTTCCTTAATTATTTACCTTGCTTCATATTGACCATCCAATCACCCTACCATTCATTCAACATCATTTTATGTTCATTACAATCAAAACCTACCATTTAAACATCCATTCAATCTATGTAACAAGTAGTTGGTTTGTTTATGATTTTTTAACTTTCAATGCTTTGATTCACCCATCAATTTGACCTAAAATCATTCTACAAAGATCCAAATCTTATTTGTTATCATGGTATGATCATATGAACTCAAAATATTCACCATGTTACCTTAAAAATCAAGAAATTACAAAATCCCCAAATTAGATCATGTCAGTTGGTCACATTTTGGCAAGAATGGCCTATGGGATGTTCCAAAGACCATAACTTTGTCATTTTTCAAGATTTTTAAATCCCACTATGAGCTAAATGTCCTAAATAACTTCCTTTCCAACTTTGTTTCAAGGTCCAAGACTTAATTCATTGAGGAAGGGGTTCAATTTTGCTATTGGCCAAGTTGGGCCAACATGCCCACCATGCCCTAAAATCATGTCATGACCACTACTTTGACACATTGCCATTTCCAAACCACAAATCCTTTTTACCTGGTTCTTTTTGCACTCAATCAAGATCATGGCAAGGAAAAAATGACCCAAAATTGAGATAAAATGCACGAGCCAATTTTATTTGGCCTTGGTTCAAACATGGAGGTTCATCTTGATGTGCAAGACCAGATCACACCAGTGAGATTTTGCAAATGCATTCTCCAAGTCTCCAAACCAATCCAACCTGATCCCAATGGTCCTTAAACATATTACATATGGTATTGTGGTGTGTTTTAAGATCAACTTGCAAGTCAAAACATGTCAAATCAAAAAACTCGACCCCATGTGAAAAGTAGATTTTTTTCCCAAAATGGAAAAAAGAAAAACCAACATAACTCTGATTCAAGCCCTTTATCTGTTTCTAAATAATTCTAAGGACAAGAACCAATTGATATGAGTTGCAAGCAAGGTCAGAACACATCCATTTCATGTTCCCCCAAGTCAATCCCAAGCATGCTTCGAGCCACATGTGTTTTCTGATCAAATCTTGACATTCTACCTCCAAAACCATTCATACACCTTACCTATAAATAGGGGAAGGTGCCCCCTTCATTTTCCAAGCTTCAAATCCCCTAAAATCTCTGCTGAACTTTCCACCTCAAGCTTCAAAAATAGAATATCGTATTTTGAGTTTCAAAGTGTTTTAACTTCATACAGCCATCCAGAAACCTTCACTAACCATCATTCAAACTTTCAAAACACCTAACTCACCTTCTCCAAGCCTCACCTGAGTCGAGTTATGTCAGCGGAAAATCCTCCTTGAGTTGTTTCTGACCAGGTAGTTCTTTTCACCCCATCATTGAAATTCTAGTTATCAGACTTTAGATGTCACACGGGTTGTTATGACATCCAATTCTGCACAGACAAGAATTATGCATAACTTAAAAGTAAGTGCAGTAAATAACACAAGTAATTGTTTACCCAGTTCAGTCCAACATGACCTACATCTGGGGGCTACCAAGCCAGGGAGGAAATCCACTATCAGTAGTATTAATTCAAAGCTAAACTCACCCGTTTACAACTTGTCACTTAATCCCTACCCAATGCAATTTCAATCTTACACTAAGATCAGAGTTCCTACTCACTCCCCCTCAATCACCTCAGTGATTACTACCTTTAATCAATATTAAAGACAACTTTGAAGTCACACTTCAAACAAATCTTGATTGTGCTTTACAGCTTTAATCAAGATACACAGCACTCACGCTTAAAAGCTTTGAGCGACACAACACTTACAACTCAATGAACACCCTATGCCAAAGCAATCATCTACGTGATAATGGCTTGGCTTACAAGATATGTCTAATACAAGACTCACAAAAATACAGCAGTGGAGTATGATGGACACACTAAATCTTCACGCCTCAAAATCCCCAGTTCTGAATGAAGGAACGACTTCCTTTTATATTGCAGTACTTGGGCCTTTGCACTTGTATTCTCCTGAATTTAAGGTCACGCGAGTTCCCCTAAATTCCACATCTAGGTTACTAACAAATAGGCTATTTGTTAGGTTCATTAAATGTAGCTTGGTTGTTGATTTCCTGGATTTTCTCTCAGTTGTTGAATCCCTGAAGAATAGCCTGAGAAAAAGCTGAAACAGAAAATTGAACAACCTACAATATAGCATATGCTATCAGGAATGAATGTCACGACATTCAGAATGACATCAAGGATCATATGCTAAGTCTGTTTTTCCAGAAAACAGACTGTACAATTTTGATGACCTGTACATGACCAAGATGACCATTCTATAGTAACAGCTTACATTAATAAATGTCAAAGTATCCAATTTGACATTTACACATTTGGCCTTAAGTTAGTTCTGTTATCCTCTTGAAGAACAGACTAAGAAACATACTGAAGTGTACCAGAACACCACTCTGTCTATTGTTCAGTATATGCTGTCAATGATGAATGTCATAACATCCAGTTTGACATTCAGTCAGTAGGCCTTATGCCAGGTCTGGTATTTCCTTGATAACCAGACTGGAAACAAATACTAAGTTCTAACAGAACACAAGCTGTTCTATCCCTTAGTATCTGCTGACAGGGATGAATGTCACAACATCCAGTTTGACATTCAATAAATCCTGTATTAGCTAATCCTGCAGTAACTACTCAAGTGTGTCATGACATCAGTCAAGACATCAGAGTACAGTTAGATATTCTAACCTACAATGCAGTCACACATACACACCATGTCATGACATCAGTCAAGACATTAGAATCCAGCTAGTGTTTTACCATATAATGCAGCCAATTAAACACCTACAAACTCCCCCTTTGGCAAATTTTTGGCTAAAACACTTTGATCCCCATAACAGAGTTCGTAGCAGCGGAATCACACATCTAGCAGGAAATAGACCTAACTAATACACTCAGAGTGGCAGCACACTCATACGCATGGAAGTTAAGTAAAACTTCACATTACAGCACACATACAGAAGTTAAATAAAAACTTCTAATTGCAGCACACATCCACAGCACACATACAGAGGTACAGAAGTTAAATAAAAACTTCAACACACATCAGCTGCAGGGGAAGGAAGTTAAATAAAAACTCCACACACAAAACAGCATACAAACAGAAGTTAAGTAAAAACTTCATCACACATCAGCTGCAGGAGGAAAAGTAGAGTCTGTCATGGATATCTGTTTAAGAAACACGAAACTCTGTTGTCCTGGGGATTGTCCTGGGGAATCACCTGTTACTCCCCCTTTTTGTCAAAAATGTTGCCAAAGCAACACTTTAAATTACAAGCCAACACCATAAACAGGAAAAAAAATGACAAAATTACAGACAATGATTTATTCCTCAGCCTCATCATCAGCCTCCTCTTCAGACCTGGCCTCCTCCTCATCCTCAGAACTTTGCCCAGCAGCTTCATCCGTATCCTCAGCAGACGTCTCCAATTGAAAGATTAGCTTTTCCAACGCATGCTTCCTAGCCTCCAGTTCTTTGCAAGTCTCTCTGAGCACTACAATGACAGCAGCTTTATCTGGTTGGTGGCCAGCTTTGGATGCTTCTTCCGATGTCATGACAATGTCAGGAACATGCTTGCCCTGGAACAGTTTGTAGCTGAAGGCCAATGGACTCTCTCTCCTTTTCACAAAGTCATTGTCTATCAGGATATGTGGGAATTGATTCAGCACAATACCACATATGAGAGATGGAAAGGCTATAGGTCCCTTCACACTGAAACTCCCAGCATGTTTCATGGTCTGATCAAAGATGTAGGTGCCATAGTCCACCTTTGCCTTGGTTCTAATAGCATAGATGAACTTTCCCAACATCACAGACACAGTTGACTTGTGATTTGTGGGTACCCAGTTGGCTGCTCCAACTTTGTGTAACATGGCATACTTCACACTGAGTTGGCTGGCCACCAGCTTCCCTTTGAGAGGCCATTTCCGGACTTGCTTTGCTGTGATGACTTGACATATTCTGTTGTCAGTCACTTCAAGCTCTGGTTGCACTTCATCTGCTCTTCCCAAGTACAGATTGATTACTGAGGGGGAAAAGGTCACACATTTGCCACGCACATAGACCTTTCTAAATTCTCTGGACTTCCCATCAGCACACTCCTCAGACAGATTGACAATGAACTCCTTCACCAAGGTCTCATAGCACTTGGGGAGTTGAGTCACAGTTCTCATCAGCCCTGCCTCTTTAATGAGGTCCACAATCTCCTTGCACTCCAAGGCGTTCTGAGCCAGTTCTCTCTCCAAGGCCAGCCTCTTGTGGTAGACATACTTCCACCTGTTCACACTAGAGGCAAAGTGGAAGGACACATTGTCTATAGGTACCTCTGGAACACTAGCAGCCAACTTGCTAGAGGTTGACTTCTTCCTGGACATGGATGTTGTGACATCACAGGGAACATCCGAGTCAGACTCCACCACAACAGCCTTGGTCTTCAGTTTCTTGGGCACCTCTTTGCTCCAAGATTTTGCAGGTCCATGCCCTTTTCTTTTGCGTGCACTCTCTGTCACTGCTTGCTTGGGAGAGGTTGTCTCATCAACCTCCTTGGTTGGGGACTTCTGCACCACAGTCTTTTTCTCCCTCCTAGTCCTAACCCTCTTGGCTATGCTAGGGACAACTGAAGCCAAAAGTTCATTATCAGAGAACTCTTCCAAGTTAACCGTTTCAGCTCTAGGGTTGTCATCAACACCTTGAGTGACATTGACCTTATCACCTCTCACTTTGCCTGAGGGTTTGTCAATCTTTGACCCCTCATGAGCCTCAGGTTGCTCAACATTGTCAGAGACATTCTTTCTTAACACTACAGCGTTATCTTGACATGCAACAATATCAGGTATGATAGTGTTCAAGGGAACAGAAACCCCAGGAACATTCCGATTACCAGATAGTATCTGAGTGACAATAGTTGCAATGGAGTTATGCACATACCTCGAGCCTTCCCTTGTTTGTTCATCAAGAGCGATTTCTGATGAAAATCCGGAGACCGTTTCCTTAGGTCTTCTTGCATGGGACGAAGTTGCAGCGTCAGCAACAGGATCCTCCTGGGTAGGGTTGCAAGACTCAGTGCTGAGGGAATCAGACATGGTCGTGTAGGTGGTTGAGTCGGATTTGTGCGACATGATTAACGTCTCGGAGGAGAGTTGAATCGTTTCTTTGGAAGAAGGTTTGCACAAATGAGAGTTGAAGCGATGGAATGTGAAACGCTTGACGCAAGAGTGAGGTCTATTAGTTTTTGACCACTCAGAGCACACTATTTGTTGTTTAATAATTTGACTTACTAAACAGTAGCTAACTAACTTCAGTAGTTGCTATAAATTATCAGACGTACACATTCCCTCTTTGCCCTTACTATTGTCAAACTGAGTAACGTACAATGTCATGACATTCTGGGTGACATTGTACTCAGTCTACGTCAGGTTCCTCCATACTATGGTTGACCACCTGCTACCAGACGCTAGGTATTTAGTTTCTGCAGACGACAATAATACACACATTTGTTTATCCCTTGCTGTCATATCATTTGTATGATGACCAATAGGTGCCAAAGACTCATAACTTTCAATCAGACATTTTCCACAGTTTGTCCTTTTATCTGAGGACAGATATGGGCCTTCTCTCATAGTTCCCTTGGAAATGTTCTTCTTTATTCCTTTTACATGAAGTTGATCAAGTCTTCCATGTCCCAGCTTCCCTTCCTGATCTCCCTTGGCTAAGGGGCACTTGGGGAAGTAGAGTGAGTCTTTAGATTTCCATAGATAGCAGTTATCTTTGGATCTGTCTCCTCTCATCACTTCCTGATTGCAACCATTCAACACCACACATCCTCCCTTAGTAAATTCCACCTTGCATCCTTGGTCACATAGCTGGCTTATGCTTATGAGGTTTACAGTCAGTCCTTTTACTAACAATACATCACTCAGTTTTGGAGCTTCAGGACAGTCCAGCTTACCAACACCCTTGACTTCTCCTTTAGTTCCATCACCAAATGTCACAAACTTGGTGGTAGGAGGTTGTAGATTCACCACTAGGTTGCTCATCCCAGACATATGCCTTGAGCAGCCACTATCAAGGTACCAGTCTTGTTTGATAGGTGCCCTTGGAGATGTGTGAGCAAGGTTAGCAACACATTGTTGGTTCTCAGGAGAGGGATGAAGCTTAGATGCCTGCTGCTTAGGATTGACCTGAGGTGTCTGCTTAGCCGCCCATGTTTGTTTCTTAATGGGGACATTATGCTTAGACACCTTCTTCTTAGGCCTACCTTGCGAGGTCTGGTTTAGGTAACCATGCAGCCTATAGCAGAAGGGTTTTATGTGACCGAATCTACCACAGTAATGACATCTCCATCTCTGAAATTTCTTCTTCTGATGTTTGCTCATTCTGGTTCTCTGATGTTGAGACATTGGATGTGACTTCCGCTTGAATTTCTGAACTCCAGCCTTAGACTTTTTGAGTTCAGGTGAAGAGTTCTTAGTGAGACCTAAACCAGATATGGTTCCTGACTTCTGTCCCACTTTTAGAATCTCTTCCAAGGTGTCAGATCCTTTACTCAACATTCTGATGGATTTGGTCATTTGATTCAACTTGGAGGTCAGCAGGGTTATCTCACCATTTAGACCCTCTATGACTTTCAGCTGCTCCTGTTTCTCAGATTCTAGCTCTTTGATGAGTTTCTTCTGCTTTTCTCCTTGGATACATACTTCTGCACTTTTAACACATAGTTCTTTATATGAGCCAGCAAGTTCATCCAAGTTGAGCTCATCTCCGCTTGAGTCATCCTCTGAACCACAGACACTGGTCAGAGCTGTGACATGTTTAGCCGATTCTCCTTCAGATTCACTCTCCATGTCTTCCTCTGACCAGGTGGCAGATAGCCCTTTCCTTTGCATCTTGAGAAAGGTAGGGCATTCAGCCTGAATATGACCATATCCTTCACATCCATGGCACTGGATTCCCTTGCCTTGTTTGAACTTTTCTTCAGAAGTTGATCTTTTCCTTATGTCAGACGGGATGTTCTTGACATTAGGTCTACCCTGTTGGTCAACCTTCTTTATGAACTTGTTGAACTGTCTTCCAAGCAAGGCTATGGCTTCAGAGATGCTTCCATTTCCTCCACTGTTTCCTTCTTCTGACTTCTCTTCAGTGTTAGATACAAATGCTATGCTTTTATTCTTCTTGTCAGCATCCTCACATAAGCCCATTTCAAAGGTTTGGAGGGAACCAATGAGCTCATCTACCTTCATCTTGCAGATATCTTAAGCCTCTTCTATGGCTGTGACCTTCATAGCAAATCTCTTAGGCAAGGACCTGAGAATCTTTCTTACAAGTTTCTCTTCAGCCATTTTCTCACCTAGTCCACCAGAGGTGTTTGCAATTTCAAGAATATTCATGTGAAAGTCATGAATAGTCTCATCCTCTTTCATCCTCAGATTTTCAAACTTGGTGGTCAGCATCTGAAGTTTGGACATCTTCACCTTGGAAGTACCTTCATGAGTTACCTTGAGGGTATCCCAAACTTCCTTAGCTAGTTCACAGTGATGCACCAGCCTGAAGATGTTCTTACTGATTCCATTGAACAAAGCATTCAAGGCCTTGGAATTTCCAAGGGCTAATTCCTCTTGCTCCTTGTCCCACTCTTCTTCAGGAATCTGCACACTGACTCTATCTTCACCTGTCTTCGTTGGATGCTCCCATCCTTTGTTGACAGCTCTCTAGACTTTGCTATCTAGAGACCTTAAGAAGGCTATCATACGAGGCTTCCAGTCATCATAATTAGAGCCATCCAACATGGGTGGTCTATTTGAGTGTCCTATATCCTTGTCCATGGTACTAGAAAGTAACTTCCCTAGATCTCACCCATAAATTCACAGGCAGGGTGCCTGCTCTGATGCCAATTGAAATTCTAGTTATCAAACTTTAGATGTCACACGGGTTGTTATGACATCCAATTCTGCACAGACAAGAATTATGCAGAACTTAAAAGTAAGTGCAGTAAATAACACAAGTAATTGTTTACCCAGTTCAGTCCAACATGACCTACATCTGGGGGCTACCAAGCCAGGGAGGAAATCCACTATCAGTAGTATTAATTCAAAGCTAAACTCACCCATTTACAACTTGTCACTTAATCCCTACCCAATGCAATTTCAATCTTACACTAAGATCAGAGTTCCTACTCACTCCCCCTCAATCACCTCAGTGATTACTACCTTTAATCAATATTAAAGACAACTTTGAAGTCACACTTCAAACAACTTTTGATTATGCTTTACAGCTTTAATCAAGATACACAGCACTCACGCTTAAAAGCTTTGAGCGACACAACACTTATAACTCAATGAACACCCTATGCCAAAGCAATCATCTACGTGATAATGGCTTGGCTTACAAGATATGTCTAATACAAGACTCACAAAAATACAGCAGTGAAGTATGATGGACACACTAAATCTTCACGCCTCAAAATCCCCAGTTCTGAATGAAGGAACGACTTCCTTTTATATTGCAGTACTTGGGCCTTTGCACTTGTATTCTCCTGAATTTAAGGTCACGCGAGTTCCCCTAAATTCCACATCTAGGTTACTAACAAATAGGCTATTTGTTAGGTTCATTAAATGTAGCTTGGTTGTTGATTTCCTGGATTTTCTCTCAGCTGTTGAATCCCTGAAGAATAGCCTGAGAAAAAGCTGAAACAGAAAATTGAACAACCTACAATATAGCATATGCTGTCAGGAATGAATGTCACGACATTCAGAATGACATCAAGGATCATATGCTAAGTCTGTTTTTCCAGAAAACAGATTGTACAATTTTGATGACCTGTACATGACCAAGATGACCATTCTATAGTAACAGCTTACATTAATAAATGTCAAAGTATCCAATTTGACATTTACACATTTGGCCTTAAGTTAGTTCTGTTATCCTCTTGAAGAACAGACTAAGAAACATACTGAAGTGTACCAGAACACCACTCTGTCTATTGTTCAGTATATGCTGTCAATGATGAATGTCATAACATCCAGTTTGACATTCAGTCAGTAGGCCTTATGCCAGGTCTGGTATTTCCTTGATAACCAGACTGGAAATAAATACTAAGTTCTAACAGAACACAAGCTGTTCTATCCCTTAGTATCTGCTGACAGGGATGAATGTCACAACATCCAATTTGACATTCAATAAATCCTGTATTAGCTAATCCTGCAGTAACTACTCAAGTGTGTCATGACATCAGTCAAGACATCAGAGTACAGTTAGATATTCTAACCTACAATGCAGTCACACATACACACCATGTCATGACATCAGTCAAGACATTAGAATCCAGCTAGTGTTTTACCATATAATGCAGCCAATTAAACACCTACAATCATCCAAACAAGTTACCATCTCCCTCGAAATGATCTTCTGATTGTTTCCCCTAAGTTCCCAACTTTGATTACTCGTTATTTTGAATTTAATTTTTAGATTAGTTCAAGTTCATCTTTCTGGTTCGTGGGAGAAAACTCCACACTCAGAGCCAATCAATGGCTCATGAGTGTGGAGGATGATTTGTTTATGATCATGTAATGTGATTCCACACCAAAATCTAATTGAAATTGCTTATTTCCAAGTTTCTATTTTCAAAAATCCCAAGGTTGAAGACGACATTGAGGTCGTTGCTTCGCGCGAGATTCGAAAAAAAACAAACTGTGTCATTTGATTGGTTGGCTAGCGCGCGAGTTCTTTTTAACTATTATTTTAATATTTTATTTGTTTCAGTTTGTTTATTGACGCCACTGAGCTTGTGGCCTAGTGGGGGAGAGGGAGTTGATCCCCCCGTGACCCCAAAGTCAGGGGTTCAACCCCTAGCGTGTGCATCCTTATTTCTTTTTCACTTGCTTTTATTTTTTAGTCATTTATTTTCCTATTTTTCTTCCACTTTGATTTTTTTAACCCTTTCATTTTTATTATTTTGAAAATATGTCCAACACAGACTCATGTTATTTTTGTCTCTAGTATTTGATTTGATTTTATTTCAAGTCATTTGAATTATTTTTGGTGGACTTATAAAGTATTAAACTTATGGACTACTGAAATCTACTTAGGTCATGACTTGTTTGGTTTAGGGTTGATTAAAATATCCCATACTTCAAACCTACCTTTGGATGATCAAATGTTCATCCATGCAACTTTGAAGCATGGATAGGTTGCCCCTACTTCAAATAACTTGGGCCATTTGACTTGTGGATAAAGTCTTACTTGTGCTTGTTAACTTGTGGGTTCATTTGATACATTGTTGTTTCACTTGGTTTATACTAACCCACTAACATTATACTTACTTGTTTATATCATACACTAAACCTTTATTAACTTGTTGATATTGTACTTTGTTCTTATAACTTGCTAACTTAATAACTCAATCAATTATAATCTTTCAACCTTGGGTTGGTTATAGTCTTCCTTTTGTCAATCTATTGATAAATAGACTTAAGGTTGAATAACTTTCTTTGTTATAAATTTGTGGTAAGTTGATCCATTGATCATCTTCCATACTTTGCATCAATGATAAGTTATCCCTTGATGAGCCATATTTTGAATCTATTGACCTAAGGATAAATAATCCTCAAGTGTGATCTTTGCTCATAATCCCAACCTAACTTAACTTTGCTAACTTTTGATTACTAATAACTTTTTGTTATTATTATTATTATCATTGTTATATTTCATTGTTATTTAATTTTATGTCATTTACATTTAAGTACTCATTATCATCATCATTGTATAAACTTCATCACACATGTTTATTATCTTGTCTTTACTTTATTCCCATCATACACTTAAAAACAACAAAAACATGATAAAACTATAAGACCAAAAACAATCCATTTCACTTAATCAACTTGGACTTAGAGGATCTCATCCTAGGACCTTTGCTTGGAGGACTTTTCCATTTCTTTTTGTGACACTTTGTGAACTTTGGGTTTCGTCTGTACTTACATACCTGTTGTAAAAATGACATCATGGCACCACCTTAGGGGGACATGTTCGTAAGACCATTATCCTTTGTTTAGCTTATGTCACTTTTTGCACACACAAGGCTTTCTCTTGGGATACCTTACAATGAGACCTTTTATCTTCTTGTCGGTTACCTTGATTTATGTTGCATAAGCCAAATTTATCAATCAAATAAACAAACCCTTAATCCAACGTCAAACGACATTTTCTTAATCAAGTTTAAAACACTTAATAACTATGATTAGTATTGTGCGCCACGAGCCTTAAGTGGTGGAGACTAAGTGAGAATGGAGCATTTCTACCCTCACTCTGATTATTTTGGACGCAAGAAGCTTGACTTGTTCATAAACCCTTGTTCAAGGTAAAACCAACACAAACCATGAAACCTAACTTTTGTGCCTTAGGGCACCCATCCCGAAAACCCTTTTCTCAAAGGTAAAATCAACCAAACACACAAACATTTTCTACTCCGAACTACGGAGCTCTGATTCCTCATCCCCGATGAGTGATACGTAGGCACAAGGGCCACAATCCTTGGCGAGCACCATAATAAAAACCCAAAACTCCCTCTCTTTCACACACATTCTTTTGAAAATAAAACAATAATTGTGATAAATCCCCATATACGCAAACAACCCAAATGGTTCCCATGGAGTACCATGGGCGTGAGGGGTGCTAAAACCTTCCCCTTGTGTAATCGACTTCCGAACCCAAATCTCGGTCGCAAGACCGATTTCTTATTCCCTTTTTAGCACTTCCCGTGCGCGTATATTTTTTGAGGGTTTTATCGACTATTTCTGAAATTCTGGTATCAGATATGAGATGTCGAAGGTAATGTCACGACACTAATATCTGAATAATACAAACAGGATAAAAGATAAAGAACAGTAATGCACGAGACACAAGCAATTGTTAACCCAGTTCAGTGCAAACTCACCTACGTCTGGGGGCTACCAAGCCAGGAAGGAAATCCACTAAACAGAATCAGTTCAAAGACTCTCAGTAAACAACTTCAAATTACAGTCTTTTCACCTAATCTCTACCCGTGTGACTTCAATCTAAGAACTCTTAGATATGAGATCCTACTCACTCCCCCTCAATCACAGCAATGATATAAAACAAGAATTACAATGAAAATAAGACACTCTTCAAAGACACATACTTGATCTTGCTTAAAAGCTTCAATCAAGTAAACACACACTCATGCTTCAAAGCTTAGAGTGGACAAATTACAACTCAAAAATCAATCCAATTCAATCATCTATGGATGAATGAATGGCTTACAATTCACACGACCACACAAGACTAAAACCCTTATTCTCTCTCAATATTTCGTTCGTTATTTCTTGTGTATAAAACCAGGTTTTCCATGTCCTTCATATAGAAGAAATTGGTTGGGCTTGGACATCATAAAACCCTAAAACTATTTTCCATTCATATCTTCTCATGACAGCTGATTATATCTTGTTGGAAAATAAGTCAATTTGGTTATAATTACTGATTGAATGCGCGTTTAATCATATCTTCAATCATACATAGATTAGCATAAAAAACGCAATCACACAATACATAACATTCAGACTGAATGTTCTATATACAGATGTCATGACATCAGGTCTGTCATCTCAGTAAATTCCTGCATATTCACTTTTTAAACATCCTGCAGGTACAAGTTATCTTATGTCAAGACAACACTTGTGACAACTTGTAAACACTCTAGGTTTTACCAAAATTGCTGCCAACACATAGAACCAACAAACTCCCCCTTTGGCAAATTTTGGCTAAAACATACATCAGTCCATTTGTTCACAAGAGTACAATAAAACATATCAGCATTTTTGCAGCAGAAGCAATAAACCACACATTTACTAGCTATAATAGCAACTAGTAAACACACATTAAACACATATGTGCTTCTTCTCCCCCTAAGTCTGTTCAACACAGACATCTCCTTCAACAACACCTGTAACATACATCACCCTATCTGACATCACCTTCAACATCACCTGTACTACATAAAACATCCTTTTCAACATCATCTGCCATCTCTTTATAGCTTAGCTACTTCATAGCACATATTAACTACAACTCTCCTCTGCAGCTCTCCTTTAGCTACTACTTCTCCCCCTTTTTAGTCAAAATAGATCAAAGAGACCAATGAGACAAAATAAATGTCTATTAGTCAAAGAGAGTGTCACATAGAATGTTAAAACATATTGTCAGGTGTTACAGAACCACAAACAAACACAGCTATATAAGCTGAGATAAAATCCAGAGACATCAAAGAGAACCCAAAAAATACATCAAGGCATCAAAACAAGACTACAAAAAAAAACATCAAACATCAAGGCATCCAGAACAACACATCATCATAAAAGGGGAACAATCTTCACCAACACTCAGTCAGAGAAGCTAGCATCTTCATCAGCTTTAGACCCAGAACTGCCACTTGATTTATCTTGAGATTCAAACCTCTCACTTGAGGTGTGGGCATCTGTTTCCTTGGCTTGACCAACATTATCTATATCTCCTTGCTCCAAGCTATTAATCAGACCCTCCAAAGCTTCTTTCCTAGCTTTAGCCACCCTTATCCTAGTCTCCAATTCCTTATAGGTCTCTTTCAGTTCAGCAATCAGACCACCTTGAGAGGCTGGCTTCTTCACAGCAAATGTCATGACAATGTCATTGACATGACTGCCTTCAAATAATTTGTAATGAACTGACAAGGGAGGTTTTCTTCTACTAGGGATATCACTTGTGCTCAGAATTCCAGGTTGCTGGCTCAGGATTATCCCACAAATTATTGAGGGAAAAGTTATGGGCAGCTTCACTGCATTTGTAGACGCATATTTGACAATTTATTCAAACATGAATCTACCATAATCAAAATTAAGCTTGGTTCCAATAGCAAATATGAGCCTTCTAAGAGCATTTGAGATTGTAGAGATGTGATTTGTTGGTACCCAGTTTGTTGACCCTATCTTGTGCAAGATAGCATATTTCACAGTTAATTTTCCAGCAGAGAGATGCTTCTTGCTTGGCCACTCCTTGACCTGTCCAGCAGTTATTTCCCTACAAACTTCATTGTTTGTGGCCTCTAGTTCACCAACACCTTCCGTTCCTCTTCCTATAAACTTATTAATCACAGTTGGAGAAAACTTCACACACTTTCCTCTAACAAACACCTTACAAAACTCTTTGTTGTTCTTGTCAGCAATGTCCTCAGGGATGTTCACCATATATTCTTTAACAAGACCTTCAAAACACTAAGATAACCCATTAACTGTTTTCATTAATCCAGCAGACTTAATCAGGTTCATGACCTCCTTAACCTCCACATCATCCTTTCCCAGTTCTCTTTCCACAACCACTCTCCTTTGGATTACAAATTTCCACTTTACTACACCATCTTCAAGATGGAAGGAAATGTTATCCAGGTGTACATCAGCAACCTTTGCAGGGGATTTTCTAATAGTTAGCTTTTTGACAGGAGAGATGTCAGGGACATCGTCTTCAACATCTTCCTCTGAATCAGAATTTTCTCTTACTTTTCTCTTCTTTACCTCCACTTTACTCCAAGACTTTGAAGGGCCTACAGCAGTAGCCTTCTTACCAGTTTTGGTTGTCATCATCTCAGCCATAGACCTACCCTTTCTGGTCTTCATCCTCTTAGCAACACTTGGCTTCAAGTGATGAAGTAAGCTATCATCTTCATCATCTGAGCTCCCATCTTCCAAGTCAATCACCTTCTTAGCAGAGTCATGCTTCTTAGACTGAGAAGCATCTACAGATTTCTTACTAGGCAAGGTTTGCCCTAAGGAGCATAATCCTTCAACAACTATATCTTTTTCAGACCTAGATGACTTATCATCTTTCTCATTTTGAGGTCCAACCTCAGGAGAGGGGTCCCTTCTCGATAGAGGAGTAGAAACTCCCTTTACTGAGTGTCCTTCATTAAGGATCCTCGTGACAAGATTTCTAATGACACGATCAATATGATGCATGTCATCCTTAGAGGTAGGGTTATCAGAACTGTTACCTTGAGTATGTCCTGCAGTGGAGGATAGACCAGGAGTGTCTCCTGGGATGACTGATAGGGGAATCACTTCCAAAATGTCTTCATTAAGAAAGTCCATAAAGGGTGTTCTAGCTTTGTGCGCAGGTTTAGTGTTTTTAGAACCAGAAGATGAAGGATGTTGTGACATCTTGTTGAGCTTGTAGAAGGGTTTCTGTTTCCCTAACAGAGAAGGTTGATGAAGTTTGAGGAAGGTGGAAATGATTGAGCTGAGGTTGCGTGTGAAAATGCTATAGATGGAAGTTCCAATACTAGGTAATGATTTACCATAAATGGGGCACTTTTTTTTAAGTGGGCAGACAATATTTTTATTACCTTTTACACTCCAAATTAATTGCTATAAATTCTCATGGATACAAATCCCTAATTTCCCTCTTAAGCATTCAAATTGATTAGCATCCAAAGCCTTTGTAAATATGTCAACTAATTGCATTTCAGTAGTAACATGCTTCAGGGCTATGATTTTCTCTTCCACTATTTCTCTAATAAAGTGATGACGAATATCAATGTGTTTTGTCCTGCTGTGCTGAATAGGATTCTTAGAAATATTTATAGCACTCAGGTTGTCATAGTACAATGTCATGATATCTTGCGTGACATTATATTCAGTCAGCATCTGTTTCATCCAAACCAGTTGAGAACAACTACTTCCAGCTACTATGTATTCAGCTTCAGTAGTGGAAAGGGACACATGTGTGTGTTTCTTACTAAACCATGATATTAAGTTGTTCCCCAAGAAGAAACATCCTCCTGATGTGCTTTTCCTATCATCAGCACTTCTAGCCCAGTCAGCATCACAATATCCAGTCAGCATAAATCCAGATCCATGAGTATACAACATTCCATAGTCACTGATGCCATTGACATATTTCAGTATCCTTTTCACTTGGTTTATGTGACTGACTTTTGGTTCAGCTTGATATCTAGCACAAACACCTACATCAAAAGCAATTTCAGGTCTGCTTGCTGTGAGATATAACAGACTTCCTATCATGCTTATGTAGAGACTTTGATCTACACTACCACCATTTTCATCTTTGGAGACTTTCAGATGTGTAGGAGCAGGTGTCCTTTTATGATTTGCATTCTCCACGCCAAACTTCTTAACAATGTTTTTGGCATATTTGCTCTGATATAGAAAGATAGAATCTTCCATCTGCTTGACTTGTAGCCCAAGAAAATAGGCCAGCTCTCCAACAAGGCTCATTTCAAATTCAGACTGCATTTGTTTAACAAAATGTTCGACCATCTGATCTGACATCCCACCAAACACAATATCATCCACATATATTTGAGCCACCATGAGTTTTCCTCCTTCATTCTTAACAAATAGGGTCTTGTCAATGCCTCCCTTCCTGTATCCATTGTTAGTAAGGAACATTGTAAGTCTATCATACCAAGCCCTAGGAGCTTGTTTCAAACCATAGAAGGTTTTCCTCAACTTGTACACATGCTTTGGAAGATTTGGATTTGTAAATCCTTTAGGTTGTTCAACATATACTTCCTCATTTAAGTAGTCATTCAAGAAGGCACTTTTCACATCCATTTGGAACAATTTAAACTTCAGAATACATGCCACTCCAAGCAATAGTCTAATGGACTCAAGGCGAGCTACATGGGCAAATGTTTCATCAAAGTCAACTCCTTCAACTTGAGTGTATTCTTGTGCTACTAATCTTGCTTTATTTTTAGTAACCACCCCTTGTTCATCAAATTTATTCTTGTACACCCACTTTGTTCCCAATGACATTTATTCCTTCAGGTCTTGGAACCAGTTCCCATACTTCATTTCTCTTGAATTGGCCTAACTCTTCCTGCATGGCATTGATCTAGAATTCATCAGTCAAGGCTTCCTTGACATTCCTAGGCTCAATCTTGGACAAAAAACAGCCATGTGAGATCACTTCCCTTGATCTAGTTGTGACCCCTTTATTTGGGTCTCCTATAATGAGATCTTTAGGATGATCCTTCTGAATTCTGATAGAGGGTCCCTTATTAATTTTGTCAGCTTCAGGTTCAGCTTGAGTAAGTTCATTCTCATTACTTTTGTCTGGGAAATCAGCCGGGGGATTATTTAGGGATGTCTCAACATCGTCTGTGACATCAGTCTACTGATCATCAACCACAACATTGATAGATTCCATAATTACTTTTGTTCTGGAATTAAAGACTCTAAATGCTCTACTGTTTGTTGAGCAGCCCAGAAATATTCCTTCATCACTCTTGGGATCCAGCTTCCTTCTTTGTTCACGATCAGTCAATATATAACATTTACTGCCAAACACATGGAAGTATTTGATTGTAGGTCTTCTCCCTTTCCAGACTTCATACATAGTAGTAGGAGTCCTTTTCTTCAAGGTTACTCTGTTGTGAACATAGCAGACTGTGTTCATAGCTTCAACCCAGAAGTGGTAGGGCAATTTCTTAGCATGAATCATAGCTCTGGCTGATTCTTTGAGAGTTCTATTTTTCCTTTCTATCACACCATTTTGCTGAGGAGTAATGGGAGATGAGAACTCATGACTAATTCCTTCTGATGCATAGAATCCAGCAAATTTGTTGTTCTCAAATTTCTTCCCATGATCACTTCTGATTTTGATAACCTGACTTTCTTTTTCTCTTTGAAGTCTTAGACAAAGATCTTTGAAGACTTCAAATACATCAGATTTTTCTCTTATAAAATTGACCCAGGTGTATCTGGAGAAGTCATCCACCACTACATAAGCATACTTCTTCCCACCAAGACTTTCCACCTGCATGGGTACCATCAAGTCCATATGGAGAAGTTCCAACACTCTGGAAGTGGTGTCATGTCTGAGCTTCTGATGTGACATCTTTGTCTGTTTTCCAATCTGACACTTCCCACAAACTTTTCCTTCATCAATCTTTAAGTTGGGAATTCCTCTAACAGCTTCAACAGATATAATCCTCTTCATTCCTTTAAGAGGGAGATGGCCTAATCTTTGATGCCATATCTTCACTTCTTCTTCTTTAGCTAGAGTACACATTGATGAATAACCATTTTCTTGAGAACTCCACATATAGCACTTGTTCTTAGACCTGACTCCTTTCATGATCACTTCATTTTCTTTATTAGTAACTAGACATTCAGTTTTTGTGAAGTTTACATTTAGACCTTGGTCACATAATTGACTGATGCTTATTAGGTTTGCAGTCAGTCCCTTAACAAGTAGGACATTGTCAAGGTTAGGGACTCTAGGGCAGTTAAGCTTACCAATCCCTTTGATTTCACCCTTTGCTCCATCACCAAAGGTTACATAGCTGGTGGCATGAGGATGAAGGCCAGTTAGCAGGTTTTTATTTCCAGTCATGTGTCTGGAGCACCCACTGTCAAAATACCAGTCTTCTTTGGCTGAAACTCTGAAGGAAGTATAAGCTATCAGGTTTGTAACACCAATCCTAGGAACCTATTGTTTTCTGTTGACAGGTATGTGATGTTTGGGTCTAGGTTGACGATGAGAAGGACTGGGATAACCATACAACTTATAGCAGAATGGTTTTATGTGGCCAAATTTTCCACAATAATGACATCTCCATCTTTGATGTTTCCCTTTCTGCTGTCTTCCTTTATGATGTTGTGACATATGATGTGACATCTTTGGTTTGCTACTAGTGTGACTGCACTCAGGTTTGGATTTTGGTTTGCTGCCAGTGTGACTGCACTCAGGTTTGGATTCATTGAACCCAATGTCAGACTTGTCTCCTACCATTTGTCCAGTCTGGAGAATTTTGTCTAAGGTGTCAGATCCATTGTTTAGCATTCTTACATACTTTGTCATCTCATCCAGTTTGGAATTCAAGAACACTGCTTCAGTTTTTAACTTAGAGATGGTTTCCAAGTGTTCTACCTTTTCATTCTCTAGTTGTGTTATCACTTTCTTCTGACTTTCAACTTGTTGACACACTTCTTCACTTCTGTGACACAACTTTCTGTAGGTAGTGGCTAACTCATCAAAGGTTACTTCATCATCACTTGAGTCTTCATCAGAACCCCATCTTCAAGTCAAGGCAGTCACAAGATTTGTAGGCTCTTTTGTTTCACTTTCATCAGACTAAGTAGCAGCAAAACTCTTCTTCTGTTTCTTGAGGTAGGTTCCACATTCAGCTCTAATGTGTCCATACCCATCACATTCATGGCACTGAACTCCTTTTCCTTCTTTGGACTTTTCATCAGATCTTGTTCTTCTTCCAGCATTATTGGACTTACTGATGTCAGATGAGATGTTCTTGACATTAGACTTAGACCTTACATCCATCTTTTTCAGAAGTTTGTTGAACTGTCTTCCCAATAATGCTACATCATTTTCCAGATCTTCATTAGTATCTTGACCACTTTCTTCCTCTTTCTCTTCAGTGTTTGACATGAAGGCTATGCTTTTGACTTTCTTTTCAGATCCATCACACATTCCCATCTCAAATGTTTGGAGGGATCCAATTAGCTCATCAACTCTCATATTGGAAATGTCTTGAGACTCTTCTATGGCTGTCACTTTCATGGCAAATCTCTTAGGAAGTGACCTGAGTATTTTCCTTACTAGTTTTTCATCAGACATCTTCTCACCCAGGGCTCCTGAGGCATTAGCAATTTCAAGGATATTCATATGAAATTCATGAATATTTTCATCTTCTTTCATCCTTAAATTTTCAAACTTGGTAGTGAGCAGCTACAGTCTAGACATCTTCACTCTAGAGGTGCCTTCATTAGTGGTTTTGAGAATGTTCCAAGCATCTTTAGCCACCTCATAGTTGTTTACCAATCTGAAGGTGTTCTTATCTACTCCATTGAATATAGCATTCAATGCTTTAGAGTTCCCAAGGGCTAGATCATCCTCCTCCTTGGTCTATTGTTCCTCAGCCTTCTTATCAGTTGTAGCTTCTCCTTCCTTAGTAATAACTGGATGTTCCCAGCCTGTTAAAACAGCCTTCCAAGCCTTATTATCCAAAGATTTTAGGAAGGCTACCATTCGAGGTTTCCAATAGTCATAGTTGGATCCATCCAGAATAGGTGGTCTGTGAACAGATCCTCCGTCTCTATCCATAGTACCAGAAAGTAACGTCCCTAGATCTCACCCAGAACCAGAGCAGGATGCCTGCTCTGATACCAATTGAAATTCTGGTATCAGATATGGGATGTCGAAGGTAATGTCATGACACTAATATCAGAACAATACAAACAGGATAAAAGATAAAGAACGGTAATGCACGAGACACAATCAATTGTTAACCCAGTTCGGTGGAAACTCACCTACGTCTGGGGGCTACCAAGCCAGGAAGGAAATCCACTAAACAGAATCAGTTCAAAGACTCTCAGTAAACAACTTCAAGTTACAGTCTTTTCACCTAATCTTTACCTGTGTGACTTCTATCTAAGAACTCTTAGATATGAGATCCTACTCACTTCCCCTCAATCACAACAGTGATATAAAACAAGAACTACAATGAAAAGAAGACACTCTTCAAAGACACATACTTGATCTTACTTAAAAGCTTCAATCAAGTAAACACACACTCATGCTTCAAAGCTTAGAGTGGACAAATTACAACTCAAAAATCAGTCCAATTCAATCATCTATGGATGAATGAATGACTTACAATTCACACGACCACACAAGACTAAAACCCTTATTCTCTCTCAATATTTCGTTCGTTACTTCTTGTGTATAAAACCAGGTTTTCCATGTCCTTTATATAGAAGCAATTGGCTGGGCTTGGACATCATAAAACCCTAAAACTATTTTCCATTCATATCTTCTCATGACAACTGATTATATCTTGTTGGAAAATAAGGCTATCTGGTTGTAATTACTGATTGAATGCGCGTTTAATCATATCTTCAATCATACATAGATTAGCATAAAAAATGCAATCACACAATACATAACATTCAAACTGAATGTTTTGTATACAGATGTCATGACATTGGGTCTGACATCTCAGTAAAATCCTGCATATTCACTTTTTAAACATCCTGCAGGTATAAGTTATCTTATGTCAAGACAACACTCATGACAACTTGTGAACACTCTAGGTTTTACCAAAATTGCTGCCAACACATAGAACCAACAATTTCCCCTCGCCTCTCTGATGGAGGCACACAAATAAAATTCGGTGGTGACAGTCCCAGTTGGCACTTTCTATTTAGACAGTCCCAGTTCCTCGTTATCACATGAAACCCCGACAGCGGCAACTGGAGACTCTGCCGGGGACATCTGGTTTTCCCTAAGAAAGTCTAGCCTAGTTTGGGTTGTCATTTCTTTTACGTATGTGGATATTTATCTTTTATTTATTTAGTTGTATATATTGCTTTTGTTCCTAACCTGTACATATTTTCTTTGTTTGTCTGTTGGTCTGAATCTGTGGTTCCGTGACGAAGAAAATATGGAGGCAATAATGATTGCAAAGAAAATCTTGTGTGAAAGACTCTCCACCTGAGTCTGAGAGATTGCTTGAGATAAGAGAGGTTGAGTAGTATTAGTCCCCGAGGTGCCTTCCTCGTAAGGGTTGTACAAAAACCTCACTTAGTGATAGATTCTGTTAAGGGGATTGATGACCGTCGTGCTTTCAGCGTAAGCATACTTCCCTTTATTATAGTATGTGACCCTAAGACCTCCTTTTAGAACATTTAACCATGGCCATCCTAGATCGGTGGTCGCGTAGTATAGGTCCCCGAGGTGCCTTCCTCGTAGGGGTCGATACAAAGATCTTACTTAGAGTAGATGCCCTTGATGGAGCAGTCGCCTGACAAGTAAATTGACATAAGCGGCTGATAGTCAAAGAAGTCCATGACTCTAGGGTCAGTGTCTTACACCCCATTTTTCAAAAGCCCTAGATCATGCAAAGCGAAAACCTTGGTTTACAAAGCAGTTATTAAACCTCACACTTCGTCACGATGGTCTGAAACTTTGAATCCGTGCCTAAGATATGTGGAAATTAATAAGACAAATCATTCATTCATACATACATTCATTCATCATCAAACTAATAAGCAAAGCTTTTAAGATTTTCGTTTGCTCAAACGCGGAATTTCAAGACCTTTTACCAGCAATCATGGATTCCTTAACAAGGAAAAACACTTCTACCTTCAGATTCAAGAGTCCCGACATCAGCTAATTGAAGGTCCTCTGCTCAAAAGTAACAACCCTCAAGGACAACAAATTTAAAGCCAATTTTGGGAACATCATAGATATTCTAACCGAGAAAGTTGACTATGGTGTTATCACTTTAATGACTCAATATTACGACATCCCTCTAAGATGTTTCATTTTCCCCGATTTCCAAATCTCTCCAACCTTGGAAGACCTTGAGAGACTTCTCAACCGATCAATAAAAGAATACAACCCCTTTCCCAAATTGGAAGTAGGTTTCTGCTTGTCGAACTCTCAATCGTCTTGGGTATCAACACCAACAAGCTAGTGGCCAATTGGGGCACTAAAGGTTCTGTCAAGGGTTTGACTCAAAAATTCCTCGAAGCCCATGCTTAGGAGATGTTAAAGGAAGAAAGGCCTGACTTCTGTAGTACAACCTTAACACTTCTGATTCATGGAATTGTTCTATTTCCAAATGTAGACAAATTCGTGGATCACTTGGCGGTTGAAGTCTTTCTAACAAAGAACCCGGTGTCGTTTCTACTTTTTGACTTCTATCATACCTTTCATACAAGGCATGAGAAGAAATGAGGTACCTTCCTCTGTTGTGCTCCCCTGTTGCATCTGTGGATGAGGACTCGCATGCCTCAACGTGGACCTTTTGCTCAAAGCAATCTGACATGGCCTCAAAAGTTCCCATCTCTCTCCGCTAGTTCAATTCTATGGTACAAGAGAGAATGAGATACAAAAGAAGTCATTACAAGATGCGGAGGGTTCCCGAACGTGCCCTTAATAGGAACACATGGTTGTATCACCTACAACTCTGCTTTAATCAAGAGACAATTGGGGTACGCCATATTGAGTTCTCCCGAGGAAAGAGACTTCATTCCTTTCGTCGTCAATACCGTAAATCCTAGAGAACACAGACCCAAAAGGGAAATGGGATGTAAGGTAATGGAGACCTAGGTAAAACCACAACCACGAAAGAGGTGGAGGAAACAGGATAAGTTAGAGAGAGAAGGTCTGCATTCCCTCTAGAACACGTGTGAATACCTCTTGATAAACATAATGTCGATTTTAACTAGAGTTATTCATGGTAATGGTTCATGGAGAAAACCGAACTGAACCAAAACAAACCATAGTAAAAATTTATTAGAATTGAACCAAACCATTTCAATTTACTCTAAACTGAACCGAACCATAATCATTGGTTTGGTATACCGTTTTGAAATTCCGAATCGTATCAAACCGTTAGAAGTTAAATTTTCCAAATCAAACCGTTAAACTATTTTTAATTTTTTTATTATAAAAAAATTAAAACTACTTTTTAGTATTTTTACTCGGATATTTATATATGCACATTTAAACACCACTCATATCAACAAAACTTTTGTTATATTTTTTATTATCATCAAAATTAATTAAATCTGAATTGAACTTGATTCTTACAATTTATATATAATAATTTTATTATAACAATATAATGCATAATGCAAATGACATCCCACCACTATGTCCCAATATCACTATGGTAAAATCCTTTAATCATTTGTAACTAACCATATCTTGCAATCCCAAAGTAGCCTTCACGTTTACTCCACTCCACCCCCACCCAACCGACATGGATTCTCTTAAAAGCAATATATTGTATAACATTGTTTTTAATATACTTTTTTTATTCATTTTTTTAAAAGTTCAGCGAAATTAACCCCTTATTTTAATTAATTCATGAGACAATATTAATTTTAAATTCAAATTATTTCATTTTTACATTCAAGATTAATACGTTTAAATTTAATGTAAAATATGATAAATTATCGTATATGAAATATATAGTAAAATTTTATAAATAAATATATAAATTAAAAGATAAATATTTTATCGATTTTTAATAAAAATATGAGAGATTAACAAAACTGTTTAAATTTAAAATATAAAGATTAATTACATAAATCGAATAAAATTTATTAACTAAAATAATAATTTAATTAATTAATTTGTAAAAACTATAATAATAAAAAATATAAAAATGATTGATATAAAGAATATAATTTAACTATTCAATCCTTCATTTCTTAATGTGTAAGTAAAATTCTCTCTTAAGTAAAGTAAAAAAAAGGATAATATTTTAATTGGACCAAGTTAAGACAGTTTGTTAATATGTAAACAAATAATTAGCATTAAAATATGTAGAAGGTAATGTAATGTCTTTTTTTTTTTTAGCAAAAGGAAAATAGTAGTAGTGTCTTAACTTAAACTTCTCAAAAATTAGAAAAGACATTTATCTCAAAAATTGTGTTACTAATGCCTATGAAGATTTAGAAATTATTAATGAACTTGGAACTTTAAAACTTGGATTTTTTAAAAAAAATCATCCGATCTAATCGGACGACTAAGATATGCTCGATTCATGTAGTCATATGGTTGCGACCGCATACAATCTGAATCCCGTTGCTTTATCCTTTGCCGTCCTTGGTTATGGGTCCCATTTCACTCTCTAATAACATTGTTCTGTGAAGTCACACTCACAGTAACACTCCATCTACACCGTTCATCTTCATATCCTACGTACTACTAAATTTACACCGTCTAGATCATCTCCAATCTCAATCATCTTCTCTTTCGCTAATACACTCGCTTCATATATACCTTTTCACGCGTTTCGATTCATAGAACCAGAAGCTCGATTCGTCAATGGCACACTGTTAGTTTCGACTCGAACTCTAAAATCAACTTCCCGATCATTCAATCCAGTGTTTACAGGTAGAGTCGTGATTAATTTCTTGAATTTTTAATTTTTTTTTACGAATTTAATTTTTAAAACTATTCCTAGTGTTTTAGATTTGAATTGTGAATACGATATTTTCTATTGATTTTTATTGTTTTTGTTTGTGGATTTGAGTTTTGCTTTGTTCTAGTGTTGCAGATCGAGTAATCGAGAACGTGTTTCATTCGATTTGAGCTGAATTTTGGATTGAGCGATTTTCTAGGTAAGTTTTTTTTATGTGATGCTGATTACCGTTTTTTGTTGTTATAGGATCATTTGGATTTGAATATATGAGCGGTGATTGGAAATTAATGATGATTCTGCGTTTTTTGTATTATTGGATCTACTTTGATGATTATTTATTCGGTAAATCAATGTTGTTTTCTGTTATAACTAATAAGGCTTTGTTATGTTCATGTTGATAATCTAGGGAAACTTGATTATTTTTGTAAATCTATATTTGTTTAGGATTCATTGTTACTATAAATAGTTTTTAGTTTGTCAATCAATCTTAATTGTATGATCATTAAAAAAGTTTCAGATCGATCATAGTTATTTCTAAAGGCACTCATTTGATTGGTTTTGATTTGTTGAAAATGTTATAAAATTTACACAGAGAGATTCTGTGGTAAGGAGAGTACATCAGATGGAGATGAGTCCAATAGCTATAGGTAGAGGAATACCTAAGAAAATTATAAGGGAAGTTATTAAGAAAGATCTTGAAATTAACAATTTGGATTGGATAAAAAATATGGTCATGGATAGATGGCAAAAGTTTAAGTTTATCCATATAGCCGACCCCACTTAGTGGGATAAGGCTTAGTTGTTGTCGTTGTAGGGTATCAAAATAAACTATTTTTTATGTACAAAAAAGAGCTTGGAAAATGGGTATTGGTTCTGATGTGAAATGGTTTCTTGCTTGAGTTTCATTTTTGTTATTTTAGGTCATTCATTGTTTGGAAATTTAGTGGTGCTTCCTTCTTAGTTTATTAAGAGTTGATAATGTAGATCAATTAATGTGGAAAATGGGATCAAGTAGTACATTTAGCAGCATGTAAATGGTCCAGGATTGTCTGTATTCACTGCAGTCAACTAGCTAATCCAATTCAGTGGATTCAAATTGTTACTGCAGTGACTGGCTGCATCTTACTGCAGGGAATCCATTTCCATGTAAATAGACATCGTCATATGCCTGTTGTTAAAGTTATTTGATGTTTTGTGCACAAAAGCAATGCTATTCTCTTGTTAGAAATTCTGCTAATTTTCTGTGAGGAGGTTATGTCTTATATTTTAATTTGCATATGCAGAAACCTAGTCTATTTTTTGTTCTAAAAGATGTGGAAATTTAAGCCATTCAGCCACAAAGAGCAAAGTGGTATTGAAGGCCGTTCTATAGATGTTGGAAATCTTAAAATAAATGTCCACAAGGTCATTGCTGAAGGAGGGTTCTCATGTGTCTACTTGGCTCGCGATTCTGTACATATGTCTAAACAGTATGCTTTGAAGCACATAATATGCAATGATGAAGAATCACTTGGATTGGTGAAGAAGGAGATATCTGTGATGAAATTGCTGATTGGACATCCCAATGTCGTCAAACTTCTTGCTCATGCCATCTATGATATGGGTAGAACCAAAGAGGCATTCCTTGTAATGGAATTTTGTGAGAAATCTCTGGTTACTGTGCTGGAGAGCCGAGGAGCTGGTTATTTTGATGAGAGACAGATTCTTTTAATGTTCAGGGATGTGTGTAACGCAGTTTTCGCCATGCACTGCCAGTCCCCGCCTATTGCTCACCGGTAACAATACTAGATAATAAATTACAGTGTGTCAAAATCTATGAATTCTCCCTTTCTTTTTGAGTGACATTGTTCAGAAAGTTTGACAAATATAATGCAAGTTTATACAGGGCTTTTAGAAACATTAATAAATTAATTTTCTTCTCTTTGTTCCTTAGAGACTTGAAAGCAGAGAATATTCTGTTAGGTTCAGATGGTTTATGGAAGTTATGTGATTTTGGAAGCATTTCCACAAATCACAAACGTTTTGAGAAACCAGAAGAAATGGGAATTGAGGAAGATAATATCAGAAAGTACACAACTCCCGCTTACAGAGCTCCAGAGGTATGTCGAAATTTGTGCCCATAAAAAGTATTTTGGTAGTTATGTGTGATTCAATTACGGATGATCACAAATTTTGGTTGTGTGCATTTAGATGTGGGACCTGTTTCTCAGAGAAGTCATTAATGAGAAAGTAGACATATGGGTAAGTCATATATGCCTAAAACTCATATCTTTAGTTTAACTACTTCTGTTGAATCTTTCTCTGCTAACTGACAAATCATACTACTGCTTGAATATGTTAGGCACTGGGATGTCTCCTTTTTCGCATTTGCTACTTCAAAAGTGCATTTGATGGGGAATCAAAGCTCCAAGTCTTAAATGGAAACTACCGCATTCCTGATTTACCTAAATTCAGCTCGTTCCTCACAGACTTGATCAGAGACATGCTTCAAGCTAGACCAGACGACAGACCAGATATCACGCAGGCAAGCGCTTTGCTTGATTGGCCATTCATCTCCATCAATTTAGGTTGGTCATAGATCATCCGTCCATAGCATTCTTAGGCAGTAGAATTAGAGCAATCAATCACTGATATTGGGTATACTTCCAATGTGGCAGGTTTGGTTTCGTGTTAATGAAAAGCTACCCGTTGATTTACAAAAGTCATTACCTGACAGGCCACCTGAATCGCCCTCTTCCAACAATCACGAAGGTGAGGCATGGCTTGAATAAGATGAGAAGTCTATTTTCATGTTTTCTGATGGCTTATATCATTAAATTTTATCCTTGATGTGAATTAGAGGCAAAAAGCTCTTGGTAGAAGATTGGATTCGTATATTTCATTTTAACCTGATATTTTACAGAAATATTGATTTGTATCTAAATCTTTGCAGGTGCTTCAATGTCCACAAACAAATCAAATCCAATGCCTCGCAGAAATCCACCTTCTCCTCCATCAGTTGGAGAACCCAAAACTACCCATCAGCCATCTCCTCCTTCCAAGGGAGGCGAAAGTGGGGGGCAGCTTGGTGCTTTCTGGTCCACTCTGCATGCAAAGGATTCACTTGTCCCTGAGGAAAAGGACAAAGCTATATATGATGAAGAACGATCTAGCCACCATGTGTCACCGAAACATGACAGAATTCGTCCCGACAATGATCAGTTACCCAAAAATGTTGGTACGAACAAAGTGGCCAACACACAAACTCAGACTGCAAAAAGCAGTGTACATGGGAAGTTACACAAGCCCGAAGTTGCATCTTCCAAGGACTTTGAAATTAATTTTTTCCCAGATAAAGATCATGCAAGTCAGAGGCATATGTCAAATCTGGAGAAGAATACTAATTTCCAAGACCAGTCTTTTAACACTTTTGTTGCAGAATTTGATACCACAAAGCTGAACTCCGGGCACGGTAACAAATCCACCAGGGAAGAAGTATTAGAGTCTGAGGTGGAGAAACTCAAAGAGCAGCTGAAGGAAGCTAACTTAGAGAAATCTGAAATAACTGCAAAGTATGAAAAGCTTACTGCTATCTGCCGTTCTCAGAGGCAAGAATTGCAGGACCTCAAGCAAGCACTTGCAGCAAGAGCTCCATCTCCAAATAGAGAGAGTTTCAGAACCTCTCCTGGAGTTGCAACATCTGCATCTTTGGTAATAAGCATTTTGTAGCTTCTTTTCACTCCAACTAATTTGCATTACTAGTTTGTTTAAGTTGGGTTTGTGACACATAACTTGTTAATTATATATGTTAACATTCCTGATTGTAACGGCTTTGGATCTTCAGCAGGATAGAAATGAATGGAAAACTCCTAGTTCAGAACTAAAGTCATGGTTAGCTTTCCCAGAGAAAACTGAAGCACCGATGAAGTCCCTTTCAGCAGACAATGCTTCTAAATCCGTTAGGTCAAGAGATGGTCAGCAGAAAAAGCCGGTCACTCAACCAGCTTCTGATTTTGATTCTTGGGGTTTTGGTACAGATACATTTAGTGCTGCTCGTGCTGGTAGTGGTAGCCCACAGATGCCAAGACCTGGCGAAGGAAGTAAAGCTCATGTTTTTGGCGAGGCAAAGGGTTTTGAGAGCAAGTCAAATTCTCAACCTGCTGGATGGGCTGGTTTTTAACTATGGGAAAAGCTAAAGCGTTCTTTCTTATATTATATCATAATCATACTATGTTTGAACCTTGTCATTTTCTTTTTAAATCTCATATGGAGAGGTGAAAATGTGTGGAAACTTGACTATATTATGTTTATTTTCATGTGGTTCACTGTTCCCATTTTTAGCCAAATATTGGTAAGTGTGTTTATGTTGGATTTTAGGATCAAACCCGAGGCCTCCTACTTTCACATATATGTTTCATGTTGTGTGTTTATAAGAAGTTGATTGAGTTTAACAAAATTTTAGAGAAGAATTTTCTTGGACTCAAAATATGATTTAACGTTCAGATTATGCTTTGTTGTTATTGGTGTTCATATTATCTGATTCTAACCAACCACCAAATTCTTTCTTTCATGTGTAAAGGGCAAAGTTTCTCATAAACTAGAAAGCTGAGTTTCAAGATTGTCTTTTAAATTCAATAAAACAAATTAAAATATCAGCTTAAACAACGTTAGAATTTGAAAATCCTGGAAATTTCTTCACTAAAAGTACAATCTTATTCAATTCAACAACACATACAATAACCAGTAGTACAATCGATTTAAACAAGCTCAAACTAGCTAATATGTAATCTAATAAGGTTCAAACTGAACCATAACAATCACTCCACTATGACTTGTAGTCTATACATATAAGACTGAATTATAAATTGTATAAATCATATAACACTCATCATACATGATGAGCTAAACAATATATTAAACGATTTGAGACAATACAAATGAAAGAATTCAAACTTATGGAGTAGTGGTTGGAACAACTTTAGACATTTCAGGGAATTTAGGTTGCTTAGGTTTAGGTAGTTCTGGAATATTGACCTTGGGTAGTTCAGGTTTAGGAAGTTCAGGAATTTTAGGTAGCTCGAATTTGGGCAATTCAGGTACATTAAATTTAGGTAGTTCGGGTTTTGGAAATTCAGGTAGCTTAGGTAATTCTGATTTTGGTAACTCAGATACTTTAGAAATTTCTGGCTTAGGTAATTCAGGAATTTTAGGCAGCTCTGACTTTGGTAATTCAGGTGCTTTAGGAATTTCTGACTTAGGTATTTCAGAAATTTTAGGCAGCTCGGACTTTGGTAACTCAGATACTTTAGGAATTTCAGGCTTAGGTAATTTAGGACCTTTAGGCAACTCGGACTTTGGTAACTCAGGTACTTTAGGAATTTCTGGCTTAGGTAATTCAGGAACCATAGGCAGCTCAGGCTTTGGTAACTCAGGTACTTTAGGAATTTCTGGCTTTGATAATTCATGAACTTTAGGCAGCTCAGGCTTTGGTAACTCATGTACTTTAGAAATTTCTGGCTTAGATAATTCAGGAACTTTAGGCAACTCAGATTTTGGTAACTCAGGTACTTTAAGAATTTCTGGCTTAGGTAATTTAGGAACCATAGGCAACTCAGGCTTTGGTAACTCATGTACTTTAGGAATTTCAGGCTTAGGTAATTCAGGAACTTTAGGCAATTCGGACTTTGGTAACTCAGGTACTTTAGGAATTTCTGGCTTAGGTAATTCAGGAATCATAGGTAACTCAGGTTTTGGTAATTCATGTACTTTAGAAATTTCAAACTTAGGTAATTCAGGAATTTTAGGCAGCTCGGAATTTGGTAACTCAGGTAGTTTAGGAATTTCTAATTTAGGTAGTTCAGGAACCTTAGGAAACTCTGGATTTGGTAGAAGTGGCGAATCAAGTTTTGGGAGTTGAGGCGTGCTTGACTCTAGAAGTTTGCGTGCCTCGACAATCATTATACTACTTTTTGCCGACAAAATAACTAGAATCATAAATGGAAAAATGATTGTTGACAAACTAATGAAAGCCATGGTTAAATTGATCTAACTGATGAGAAGAACTTCAAGTAGATATAGTATAGCAGTTGAAGCTCTTTGCAATGCTAATATGGTTCTGATATGATTTGTAGTGTATTTTGCATGTATTATATGTTTGGCTTTTATAGAAAAAATCGTGTACATGTAAGTATTGTTAGTTCAACTTCTTACCTATACAGTATCCCATAAAACACAACATAATTAGGACCATATTGTTGGTTAACTAACCTATCTACATTGAAAATTAATGCATGTGAACTTGACACCTGGAACAAGTTACTTCAGCTATGACTTTGAAGTGTATTTATATTAATTAAGGAAGAGTTGTACAAATAAGCAACATTAACTATAATCATAATCTCAAACTATCAATAAAGGATTCATCGAGCTTCCTATTGAAAAACCTGTTGAAGTATTCTGCATTTGTCATGTTCTTGTATGCTTGTTGGTTACCTTCATCAGTTAACTTCTTAACAGGTCCAATATCTATAGAAGGACTTGGATAGCAGAATGTCACTATTGACAATCTTTCCTTCTCTTTATTTACAACAGCTCTGTGCTCTGGTGCTTTGTATATTCCATTTGTCATAACCTGCATAATTCAAGAATTTGCAATGAATCACTATTTGAGAAATAATTTGAAGCCTTATGACTCTATAGCACCCACACCTTTGATAAAAGGCGTGTCTGTGTCTGTGTCCTTGCAAGTGTCGGTGTCAGACATCAACACGACATGACACTTATGATTACGTTTAATTTATTATTTTTTTCAAATTATTACCAGTGTCGACGTGTCGGTATTCGATGTCCGTGTCTGTTTCCATGCTAGCTTATCAGTAAAAAAATTACAAACCTCAATTATATGGCCAATGTTAACAACAATGGCTCCGTCTATTGGTTCAACACTGACCCATTTTTCATCTTTGAGAAACTGCAGTCCTGGAAAATCACCAAAATCAACCAAAAGAGTGATTGCAGAATTGTCGGCATGAGGAATGATCCCAAGAACTCTTTCAGGCTCTGGACAAGGTGGATAGCAGTTCATCCTAATGTCATATAGTCCTTCGTGGAAACTTTCTGACATTTTTGTATCCTCGAGTCCTAAAGCCAATGTAATGAAACTCACTATTGATATTGCTTCATCCCTTATATCTTCTGAATATTTTTCTAATGTTTCCCTGATAATATATTGCAAAAGAAGACCCTTACAAATATAACTAAAATATTATGATGAAAGTTTTGCAATGGAATCTCTTGCTTTAAACAAAGATGATATAAGCTTGTTATGTTATGAGAAGGAGAGTTATAAAGAAAGCAAAGGTAAAATATTTCATAGAACTATGAAATAGTGTCTCTCTATAACTAAGTAACTAAATTAGACATGGACATCAGAGATAACACTGACAGGTAGAACTAAATTAGACATCAAACACAACACTGACATGTAGAAACAACGTAAGTGATCTATGATGCAGTGACACAGTCATGAATACCAAATATGTCACTGACACACCGACATTGGTATGTGGTAGTGTCAAAGGCCGACACTTATCAAGCATCACACTTGGACACCGGTTTCATATTGATGCCACATATCACTCTATAAAGAACTAATTAACTTGGACATGGGCATCACACAACACTGACATATAGACACCGGTAATAGTTTGAAACAATATAAGTGATCTATAAAGTACTAACAAAGTCACAGATACCAAATACTGACACTGCACTAACAAACTGACACGGTAACCAGATTTGTCAGTGTTAAAGGCCGACGCTTATCAAACACCAGACATACCTTTAATGTGAAGTTTCGATGCTACGTAGTAAGTTATTGAATACAAATACATGTGTCGGTGTCTGACGCCTGCACATGTCGAACACCGGACACACTTTTAATCTGAAGTTGAAGTACTACATATGCTGTTCAGTTCAAAGATTCAATAACATAATGTATATATACCTGAACTCGGGAGGATTTTGAGGCCACAAGTCCAGTTTTCTGTTTTGAATAGGTAAAGATTTGAGGAAGATCATGTCATTCCAATCAAGCTTTTGTTCTTGAGATGTAACAAATGCTTGACCATACCCTTCAAGACTTCCTGCTTTTTGTGCCCATCTTGTTTTCTCTTGTAAAGGAAGTTCAAAAAATCTCTTAACTTCATTCCCCATATTATTAACAGATGAAACTCCATGATTTAGCATCTGCACAAAAATCAGAAGATCATGTAAAAAATGGAACAAAATAAAAATGGATTACTTGTTAATTTGCAGTATACCTGAAAAACACCCCAGTGTTTACAAGCAAGGTGAAGCTTGTGAAGTTCATCTTGTTGTGTGTCTGTGTTGACCAACTTAGCCTTATCAATCAAGGGTATTGTAAGAGATGGATCAGAAGAAGGAAAAGTGCAGAAATCATGATCAGCATCATCTCTTATGTATCTTTGTGGCACTTTTTGTGGATTTTGAAGTGATAATTCTTGAACACTTGGAACTGTAAGTGATGATTCTAAGCTCTTACTTTTTGCATCCATATTCTTTTCAACCCTGCGTTTGACAAGTTTGATCACATCTCATTTTGTCAAAAGGTGATGTGCGATTCAATGTAATAATTTTATTTATTTTATGTTAAATCTATTTGTCTCTCTCTATTTATATAACTTTTATACTTATGTTTTTATTTTTACATAAAAAATTTAAATATCATTTTAATTGAGTTTTTTCCCCCACTTTTTGTCTATAATATTTTCATTGTCATGTTTACAATATTAAAATCATCTTTAAGATCAAAATTAATTTTTTATATGATTAAATATAAATTTGTAAACTAAAATAATAGATAATGCTTTAATCAAAAAGTAATTACAATCAAAATACAAAGAATGCTATAAATTTGTTACTATTATAAGCAAATTTGTCTTTTTTGATATATTTTGACAGATAATGTATCTAGATCATATGTGGACTTGATCCATTACCTGGCAAATATATCCAAAAAAAATTAAATTTATTTATAATAATGACTGAAGGGTGTAGCAAATTAGAACCAAAAATGCTTCCAAGATTCCTACTCTGAATCACCATCTCTTTAGTCTCTTTCTCTTTCGCTGCTAATTGATTTTATCCCCTTTTGTTCCGCTCCTTGATTTCTCAAGCGTCTCCTCTTGTGTTCTACATCTTCGCGTCTTCTTCCCTGCTTCTTTTTCATCAAGTGTGTTGTTCCCTATTTTAGATGATTTCCTCTTCCAGGCGTGATTTTGTTTCAAAATCTGCAGTCTCTGAGTGTCAACTATCCTTTGATTACCCTCTCACCATTTGTCCTATGTTCTGCTTTTTCCTCTCTCTTAGTCACGGAGAATCATATCACCTGTCAAAACCTATTAATTTCAAGAACCAACACCAGAATCCCATTACGAAACCTTTGAATGTGCAGGATATCATCATACCCAACAATGCAAAATACCAAAAAAATCCAAAGAACCTATCCCAAGCAACATACAAGATTCACAATCCTGAGAACCCCACATCATCTGAATTCTTTGTTTACGAAGAAGGAGATATTTAAGACCCTCAAAGTGAAGCCTCTCTCTTCATTTTGGTAAGATTATCACAGAAAAACTAATCCACATGTCATAAACTCAATCTGCCCTAGCCAATATATGATGAATCCCAAAAAAACCTATAAGTTTCAGCTCTAGAACCTACAATTTATAAAATCATTATGGACAAAATTAAAGATTACAATCGTACACTGAAGGGTAGCCCCTGGATTTTCAACAATCCTGGCTTATCCTCAAAGAATATGATGGTATCAAGTTTATGAGCTGTCGGAAATTCTCTAAAGCTTCCATATGGATCCAAATTCAGGGTCTACCTATCAATGATAAGATTCCACAAATGGGGATAAAATTAGGAGAGAAACTGAGAGAAGCTTGTGAAGTTGCACTCTTTCAAATGCAAGATAGATTCACTATAATCAAAATAAAATTTAAGATTAGTATGGAAAAACTTATCAAATTGGGTATGTATATAGGAAGCACCTCTAATGGGGTCAATTGGATTGACTTCTGATACAAGAAACTCCACATGTTTTACTTCCAATGTGGGATTATGAGGCATATCAAAGAGCATTGGAAAAACCCTTCAAAACCAGGCCACGACATAACTAAAGTGGTGAGATCAAGTACTTTAAGATCATTCGTCTCTTTGATTGCGGTGACCTTGGGTTGCCATTCCCTATTAAGACATCTTAAAATCTTATTAGTAGCAATTCCATTAAAAATAGGCTTACTTAGAGCATTCAACCGGTTAATAAGATGTGTGAACATCTTTTACATTTCTATAATAGTTTCACCATGCTTCATACGAAATAGTTCAAACTCTTGATTCAATATGTTAATCCTAGCTTGTTTGACCTCATTAGTTCCCTCATGGGTAACTTGTAATGCGTCCCACATAGTCTTGGCGGTTACACAATGGGAAACACGATAAAATTCATCAACACCGAGTGTGGATACGGGAATGTTTTGTGCTTTCCAATCGTAAGACCATAATTTCTTATCAGTATCATTCCATTGATTTTTCAGTTTTGGTACGACGACACCTTCACCATTGGTCATAGAAATTTCATGAGGACCATTGATGATGACGTCCCATACACCCTTATCAACCGAGTTGATATGTATACACATACAAGCTTTCCAATAGCCATTATTTTCTCCGATGAAAATTGGTGCTTTATTGTATGCCTTTTTAGGTTCGGTAGCCATTATCCAATAAGCAAATCTTAAGCATGAAATTAATCGAAGCTCTGATACCACTTGTTAAACGATATGCTTAGATCTAGAGGGAGGTGAATAGATCTTGAGTTGGAAAATTGACAAAACATTAGTGAAAAAAACTTATGGCGCAGAAGCAAGTTACAAATATCCCAGATCAAAAATCGTATAACCGAATCCGCTATCAAAAATCTCGGATATGTGTATTAACGACAACGGTATGATAATGATTCACAAATCGATCAACAACAACCACTCACAACTAATTGAATGCAAAGTACTACAGAAAGTCTATCTCCAATGAAAATATCACACAAAAATCAAGTGAAGCAATTTGTCGAACACTTAGTGTGCGATCAATAATGTTTGGAATTTTATGTGGTATTGTTGTTCTAAAAATCAAATCACAACCAAATGGTTTTTTATCTACACAACAACACCAACTTCAAAATGTGTTCAAAATTATGATCCAAACAAAATTGATCAAACGATCAATGCAATTGACAATTTATAAACCGAAAATAAAAGAGAGATATAGAGAGAGAAAGTATAAAATAATTTGTTTAGGAAGTTCCCAAATCGACCTCGCTATGAGTATGTCTATCCTCAATTTGAATGTGAATTGAGATAGTATAATATATCTTACTTTGCAAATGTATGAAAACAAGAAAGATGTAGCAATACAACACTACAAACCCTAGACTTGATGTTGATTCTACCATATTCTCTTCCCTGATCAAAGATTGATCAAGTAACCAACAATGTCGTTTCAATCCACTGTCTCATGCTACTTCTTTGAACGAAGCCTCTTCTTCTTCAAAGCTTTCACTCAGCCGAGTTAATTCCAAACGCACACTTGTTGAAACCCAAGATTTACCAATGTGATCCACCATCTCACGCTACTCATTTGCCAAGAACCTTTCGTTCTTCAAAGACTTCACCCGGTCAGATCCGAATTGCGTAATCTTGTCTAGAACCTTCAAACCCTAAAGGTCTTGAAGGAAAACCCAACCTTGGTTTTCTGATTTGAAATCCTCAAAGTTCTCAACCCAATATTACGGTACAATCAACCTAAATTGAACGTTATCAACCCTAGTATAGATGGCACCCAATCAAAAATGATTATGTGTAGTTTGATTTGAGGACATTATCAACCCTAATATAGCCGTCCTTACTACACTTCCACTGATTATGCATGAAGTCACACATTTCTCACACTCAAAATTTCCCTATAATTCCTACCACCTCACATGATTTCACACACACATTTACCACATGATAAACCCTAAATCTCAACATTATAACCAATACAAAAAAATCAACAGCCATAGTACACAACAAAAATTATACTAAAACTCTGTTAAGTTCTCAATTTTTTATAGAGTTTCTTTACAATGAAGAAACTCTGATCAATTTCCTCCCCTAGCCTAGCCTTCACCTCTTGTCATTAGTTTCACAATAATTTTGCCTCTATTAAGTTTCCTTCATCACCTTCATCCTTAAGCCATGCAAAATCGTGTTCCAAACCCTTGATCCACTACACAACCAGAAAAAACCATACAAGAAGGAATTGAGTTGAATTCAAAGATAGAGGATTTCGAGTAGAAATAGAAGAGAAGAATTGAAATAGAAGCAAAAAAACCAAGCAAAAAATTAGAAAAAAGCACAAAAGATTACCTCGCCGGGATCTGGAATTCTTGCCGGAAAAATCATAAGGTCTCGGAAAATTCAAGCAACCTTGCCAGAAAACTCATAAGGTCACTGGAAAATTCAAGCAACCTCTCAGGAATCTGGAATTTCCAAAATTCTAATTTGGTACTTTTTCTTATTTTTTTTTGTTTTAAATTTTTTTTCTCGATCATTTCGATGTTGCACTTGTTTTTTTCGTTTCCCCCATGAAATTGTTGTTGTTTGTGCTTGATTTCTGTGGATTTGAGCTTTAGGGTTTGTGTATTCATGAATACTTATGAACATTTTTCCAGATCTATGTTTTTTGTTAGGTTTTGTTATAATTATTAGTTTCTGATGGTGAGAGAGCGTGAGTTTAACAAAGATTTGTTATTTTTTATTTCAGATTAATGATGAATGAATATGATATTAGGAGAGAAGAAGAGGTTCAGTGTTGTTGTTATGGTGTTAACGAGATGGGAGTTTGAGCTAGGGGAGAGAACATGAGTTTGAGAACTTAAACTTCAACTCAACTTCAACTCAAATTCAAATCAAATTCAACTCTCAAATTTCTTCTCTACAACAAGTCAAATTTCATTCAAAAGGCTCAAGGAAACTTAAGGGAACATAAATCTTCATCTTTAATATCATCTATCTTTATCAAAAACATGAATTTCTTGTAAAATTTTCGAGTTTTGATATAGATGAGTAGAAATCAATGATTAGGATTAGAAATGAATAGAAATCATATTTAAGATAGTTTAGCCATATTTTATTAGTTGTTTTTTTTTGCTGAAATTGATGATCAAAATAATTTTTTTAGCTTCCTTATGGTACATTACGCCATTAACATGACCTATGAGTTGCAAAAAATTCCGGATATGCATCTAAGGATTTTTCAGCGGTTTAGTTTCCTAGTAACTAGAGATGCATCTCCAAAAATTTTCAGCGGTTTAGTTTTCCAGAAATCGGAGATGCATCTCCGGAAATTTCTCAGTCTTTTTTTAAACTATTTTCTTACTTGTGTTGTTTGTCTGCATTAATGGTCTATCTTGCTTTAACTTTCAGGCAGAATGGCTAATTGACATGATAGATTGAGGCATGTCAGGGTTGCTACGTATAGATCTGTTCGACGGGTGATCACGACGGACGTGTCTGTCGGATAATAACTGCAAGTATACAGTTTATCGAGTAGTTTTAAAAGATTGTCAAACCCATAAAGACTAATAATCAAACTAATGTTATCTATCGTTGCAATTGCAAAGCTAAGGCTAAAGGTTAAAAGGATATGAACGGAAATATAAACGCTAATAGCTAGAGATTTGAAAATGATGATAAAACGATCCCGAAATATGGATTCCGCATTCGTAAGGGATTAGGTAGACTTAGGGTACTAATTACGACTTTATTACGTTATGTAGAAAATATTGATTTAAAGACTCCGTCTCACACTCTCACGCTATTGACTAAAACCACACCTCCTAACAACAAGATTTTGCTCTCGCTCGCCTGTTTCAATTAGAAAGCATATTTTGAAAACCAATAAGATCCTAAATGATGCCTAAAGCGCTCTCGCTGTTTTTAGGATCGATGCCTAGTTTCCACTATCCGGTTCCTTCCTCACACTCTCGCGCTATTGGCTAGAACCTTAGTTTGTTCTTCACTCTCATTTCAAAACAATGAATCATACAATTGGAAACTAAAACCAAAACAAAAATTAATCATAATTTCGCGCCTATTATTTCTACCGAGTCCCGTCGGTAACGACTGTCCTCATACGCCGAACTCAGACAGATTTAGCAAGACATAATTATAATTGAAAATAACATGATTAAAGCGATTATACTTAAAACTAACATATCATATAATGCAATAATAGCAATAACAAGCATAAATAATAAAATGGTAAAAACCTGAAATTAAAGAAACAAAGACTTTGAATTGAAATGAAAATGCCTCCGGGCTTGTTCTTGATCCAAGAGTACAATGAAAATTACAAGAAAACAATTGTGACAATCCCTTAATGTGAGTTATTATCACTTTTACAGGTGAACGTATGCCTAAGACTACGAAGCAATTTCGACAGAGCTTCCGCACAACTTGGATACTTTGAAACACCTCCAAGAGTCCTATTTATAGAGGTTTTGCATCCTTGTAACCTCTCTTGATTGTGCAAGCAAAGTGGAGGGAAAATAGGTTGGAGAAAACTGCATAAAACTGCCCACTAACGTAAAACTACTTCTGCATGATAATGGCGAACGCCATTAGGGAAATGGAGAACACCATTGCCTTGATCATTAAATGACGTGGCAGGAAGGCCAATGGTGAACACCATACACACATGGAGAACGCCATTTGGACAGAATGGGCAGAATCTTGCTCTTTTACTACTTTTTTGATCCTTTTTCGATTTTCTTTCGAATCTGCACCGAAACTCGCTAACAAATGCAAAACGAATAAAAGTGAACTAAAAGGTGATAAAACATATTGAAATAAATACGAATAACATGCGATATAAGCCTAAAAACATGATACAATTTCTCGTTATGAAAGTCACCCATACTTAGATTGTTGCTTGTCCTCAAGCAATCACCCAACGCAGATGAAAAACGATTAAGTACAGTGTCTAAGACATAGGAACGATAAAACTCTAAAGAGTAATAGGCTTATAGGCTAGTTCTAAATAGATAGGTACTGGATATCGACAATAAGGATACCATAATGACACATATTCATATTACACGGACAAAAACTCCCCCCTATGCAAAACTAATCTGAATCATGCCATTATGACTCAACCTACACTCTTTGTTATTTTTCACCTCTCTTTCATTTTAGCACAATCACATTAAGCCCGTTATCCGTACACATTCATGGTAGGCGAACCTGTTAGTGGCTATGGTCTCATTTTCATATTTTTATTTTATTTTTCGCACTTACTTAACAAATTTGCTTAAGCATCAACTGAATTTTTAAGAGTTTGTATCATTGGTATAAATGATCAGGTAAGGATCACCTAACTTAGAAGGGACATACCTTATCACATAATTTTTTTTCTTTTCGCTTTTAGCCTGAGACCATACACTTATTTGCATCAACTTCCTTACTCAATGTGTGCTTAAGATGGTGTTGGCTGCTTAAATAAACTACTTAAGAGAATGCTTCAAAAACTTAGAATTTAAGGTCTTGGCATAATGGTTATTCAAATCGACGTCGCATACTTAGGGAGTTTAGGGTGTTAGGACGGTACCAATATTATTGAAACTTTCCCAAGTCTATTTAACAAAGCCTAAGAATGAGAAACAACCTATACTCTTGAGGTGTCATGCCATTGAATCAGAATAATTTTTTTTATTGGGGGTCAAATCTAAGGGAATTTTATCAACAAGAGAATATAATATCATGTAATATGACTCAACAACACATGTATGACTCGATCAACCACAAACAACAAAGAAAAGCAACTTGAACTGAAAGAAACTAAGAAAATAACTAGAAAAACAATAAAAGTATAAAATAAAGTAATATAAAGCAGGAAAGCTCCCCCCCACACACACACTTGAACTAAACATTGTCCATAATGTTTCAATACAAGGCGGAAAAATGAGTAGATAAAACCTGGTAGGCGGGTCAGTAATGTCGGCCACGACCTCTGTGACGTCTAATACCGCCTCTATCATACACATGGAGAGGTACGTGATGCATATACTCCCGCATGTCTGATACTTCCATGCGCACTCTGTTCATATGCTCGGCGAGGTCACCCATGTTGAGCTCGGTCCTCTCGACAAAGTCAAAATGAGTCTCTCTGATCTGATCTATGGTGACCCTCATCTCCTCCTGCTTCCTCTGAATATTCCTAATTAGCACGTCACTGTCCGCATCGACATCGTTCCAATGTCTAATCTCACTTAGGATGTCATCAAGAGTTGTCCTCATTGCGGTGTAGTATTACTCCTCGCGGGGCTGATATCTGGATGAGTTACCTGAAAAGGAGTCAGGAAAAGCATGCGTGGTGTGTGCATGAGTGCTAGTCTAGGGAGCATCTTGCTCCATGCGATCAGGTCTGGTAGTATCATCAGGGTCAGGGGAATTAGCATAAAAAATCCAATTAGCGCTCAATCGCAAGTTAATGCGTGCGGCACAAGGTAAAGTAACTCCCCTCACCTCTCTGTTACTAATCATCAGATAATACTTGCCATTTGGTTTATTCTTAATAAGGCGCATGCTATGACAACAATCAAGGTCTGCAAAAAGAGTCTCTAATGGCTCAAGTGTAGCCAACCCTGTGCTTAAGTCTAACACAAGGGCTATGGATGTAATCAACCCTCCAACACAAATAAGACCTCATATCCTAACCCTAGTAGACTGAAGGTGTGCTAATAAGAAAGGTGTTGGGTTAACTTTTGTCACAGATAGTGCATAGAAAATGAGAAAAAGATCCCTAGAATTTATGTTCTTAGTGTTTTCCCGGCCAAAGATAGTGTTGGCCAGGATGTGGTGTAAGTACCTAATGGTTGGGTTCTGAATAATAGTGGCTTTAAGACCTTCCTAATTAGTGGTGGTTTTTCCAGTTAGTTGCCACCAAAAGTCAAGAGCACTAGCTTCCCATTCGCTCTCTAGAGGGGCTTGGCAAGTATACTCATCTCCGTGAGGGAATGAAAATATATTGGCCATATGGTCTTGGCTAAAGGTGAAGTCTCTATTGAACATTCTAAAGTAAACAATGTCGTGGTGCATGAACCTCCTACGGGGGTGGCGTATCTAAAAGAACTCAGGAAATCATAGGTAAGCCTAATGTATGTAGGACTAGTTAAAGAACAGAAGTAATACATACCTATGTTGCTAAGCATCCAATTAACACCGTCGATTAATCCTAAATCAAGAAGAGTAACGTTATTGAGATACCTCGTTGCTAAGACATTCCTCTTGAAGAGCTTATGGTAACTGCTTCTTTGATTCTCGCCTATGATACCCTCTGTGAATGTTATACCCATGTAATCAATCTCTCTTCTTGGGTTTGCTATTCTAGGAGGCATGGTGAATGAATGAGAATGAGGAATTTGGAAAGAAAGAGGTATGGATATTGTGAAAAGGGAAGGATGTGGGAATAAGGATTTGAGATGAGAAAAAGGATTATAATATGTTTTATAATGATTGGAAGGAAGTTGGATAGTTAGGGGTTGAGGAATAGGAATAAATGGTGGTTAGAGTAGGAAGTTAAGAGATTTGAATGAGGAATTTTTGGAATTCACACAGGAGGGAAACTAAGAAATGGAAAACCTTCTGTTTTCCTGATATGGCGAACACCATTAGGTATATGGTGAACGCCATATGCCTAAAATGCAGGGATTTTAAAAAGAGGCTAATGGCGAATGCAATTAGCATAACGACAAACACCAAGTGCCTAAAATACGCAATTTTGGAATTTTGGATTTAAAATAGGGAAGTTCTATGCTCTTAAGGTCATACTACTGCTGGTTGAAATGTTGCGTAAGGCCTTAATCGGAAACATAAAAATTCATGAAGTTAAAGGGATTTACGATATAAAAAAACAACAGAAAGGGAAATTACATTAATTGAAATAATAGTAACATATGTTCTCGTCGATATTTCGACGGTAAAGTAAACATAAACTGAAAAAAAACAACAAAGGGGAAAATATCGAAGAAACATAAACATTCTAAACTAGAAAGAAGGAAAACAACGGTACAATCAACAATACTAGCCATCATGACGTCTAATATTAAGCTCGGAGGAACGTCACAAGGAATAAACTTGCTGGAACATATGGTCGAACTGCTCATTAACAACGTCCATAAACCCGAGGAGGTCAACTCGAAGAGAATTAAGTCCTTCTCTAAGAAAATTAACTTCATACTGTAGATCATGGATAGCGGTGTCGAAATCAATGGAAGGATCAATACTTGAGCACCAGAGACGTGTGAAGCAGCATCAGGGAGATTGACATTTCGATTTTCATAAGGCTGAGGACTGTTAGGTTGTGTGGGAGACTCACTTTGACCCTCCAAATTATACAACCAATTATCCCGGTTGTAAACATTTATTTTCTCATGGTTAGGTAGTCTAAAGTTAAGGACCACTTGGTTGTCAATTAATAGCTTAAATTCAGCAGGTCCTAAATTAGCAAAGATGCCATGGTTAAAGCAAAAGTTCAAGTGCATGGGACCGATACCTCCAATGGCATGTATGCGGTTTAGTGGGTATCTTAGGCCAATGGCATCAGTAATCGTAGTGACTAACCCTCCAATGGGAATAATACCTTGGGTCTCTCGGGTAATTCTGTCTAAGTTTGCTAACATGAAAGTAGCAGCATTCACGGGTCTACCTTGGAAGTGTAAAGTTAGGTAGTGTAAAGTTAAGGACCACTTGGTTGTCAATTAATAGCTCAAATTTAGAAGGTCCTAAATTAGCAATGATGCCACGGTTAAAGCAAAAGTTCAGGTGCATGGGACGGATACCTCCAAAGGCATGTATGCAGTTTAGTGGGTATCTTAGGCCATTGGCATCAACAATCATAGTGACTAACCCTCTAAAGAGAATAGTACCTTAGGTCTCTCGGGAAATTCTGTCTAAGTTTTCTAACATGAAAGTAACAATGAACAACTCGTCTCTAGAAACAGAGATAATTTTTTCTTCCTTACCAAATAGAGTGTGGGCTAGGATTGTGTGAAAGTAGCGGATAACAAGGTTGTGAATGCTTTCGGAAAACATAGTGTGTGGCTCAGGGTTTTAGTTTTTGATTATGGTTCCCCAGAAGTAGTCAAGGTCAAGGTTGGTAAAGGAATCATCTAGAGTCATGGTAAAAACATCTGGGCCATTAGGAAATCCTAAAAGGTCAGCCATCTCATGGTGGGTGAAACGGTATTTGGTCCCAAATAGTATAAAAGTAGCCAGGCCTCTCCCGAATCCAAGTCCTCTATTAAGATCATAGTAAAGGGAACTAAGAAACTCAAGGGTAAGCTACAGTACGGGATAAACCTCTTCCTCATAGCAAAGTTGTCCCAACCTATCTGGTCAAAAAGGTACATCACACTGTCTCGGATTCTTAAGGTGGTCATGGTGAGTCCATCAGGATAAATAGATAATGCCATATCTCTCTGAGCGAAAACTTCAAAACGTCTCCTCTGAGCCTCATTCCTAAAGACAACCTCTATGTCATCAACAGACTGCATTCTCCTAAGTTAGTATCGAGCTATCCTAAGCTACGTTAGCCTGAAAGTAGACGAAGATTATGTTATTAGTTATTTGAACTGCAAGTAGTGCTAAAAGAGATTATAATAGTAATAATAATAAGAAAAATAAGAATAAAAGTAAAAATAAAAATAAAAAATAAAAAATAAAATATACTAGTAATAATTATAAATAGTGAAAATAAAAACTTAAGATCGTGGGTCGTCTCCCATGTAGCGCTTCGTTTACTGTCGGGAGCTCTACATAAATCAGAATGGGCTATTCTTTTGAAAGAGCGGGCAACTCTTCTAATTTGTAACTCATGCATAAATCCTTGTTTTCCGTGCTTTGGTAATGCTTAAGTTGTTGCCCATTTACGACGAATGTCTCATTGGATTTACCTCTTATTTCTACAGCTCCACTTCGGAAGACTCTTATGACCTCAAAAGGGCCATACCATCTAGAATTAAGTTTTCTTGGAAATAATTTAAGTTGAGAATTAAAGATAAGGGCTATGTCACCATCGTGGAATTCTCTCCTTGTTATTCGTCTATCGTGCCACCGTTTGGTTCTTTCCTTGTAAATCCGGGCATTTTCATAGGCATCTAATCTAAGTTCTTCTAGTTCATGGATATCTAAGATTCTTTTCTCTCCTACGGATGTGTAATTCATGTTTAGGGTCTTAACGGCCCAATAATCTTTATGCTCGAGTTCTACATGTAGGTGATATGATTTACCATAAACTAGTTTAAATGGAGTGGTTCCTATCAGAGTTTTATAAGCTGTCCTATAGGCCCACAAAGCTTCATGAAGTTTCGCAGACTAATCTTTCCTAAAAGTGGCAACGATTATCTCTAATATTTGCTTAATTTATCTATTGGAAACCTCAACTTGCCCACTTGTTTGAGGGTGGTAAGGCATTGCTACTCAGTGTCGGACTCAATATTTGAGCAACAATCTTTCAAAGATATTTGAAATGAAATGGGAGCTACCGTCGCTAATGGCAATCCTTGGTACACCGAATCTAGGAAAAATTACATTCTTGAAAAGTTTGATGACTACTCGTGCATCATTAGTAGGAGAGGCTACTGCCTCGATCCATTTTGATACGTAATCAACTACAACGAGTATGTATTTGTTACCAAAATAAGATGGGAAATGGCCCATGAAATCTATACCTCAAACATCAAAGACTTCTACTTCTAAGATAACTTTCAGTGGCATCTTATCGCGCCTAGAGATATTGCCAGTGTGTTGGCACCGATCACAATTTATAACCGCGGTGTGGACATATTTCCAAAGATTAGGCCAAAAGAGACCAGATTGTAAGATCTTCACACAAGTCTTTGAGGTGATAACATGTCCTCCATAGGATGCAGAGTGGCTATGAGATATGATATCATTTACTTCCGATTCAGGGACACATTGACAAAAAATACCATTGGTGCTCCTTTTGAAGAGTAAGGTTTCATCCCAATAGTAATGTTTAAGATCATGGAAGAATTTCTTCTTTTGCTAGTAAGTTAAGTCTGGTGGAAGTACTCCAGCTGCTAAGTAGTTGACAAAGTCAGCATACCATGGCATCATGATTTTTGTGAAAATTAATTCCACAACTTCATTAGGTTCTATGTCATTATACATCAAAGAACATTCAACTGTTTCACTTTCACTTTCTAACTGGGCTACAAGTCGGTCATAGGGGAAATCATTATTGATGGGCACTTGTTCGGGTTTTAGGTCCTCAATCCTAGAGAGATGATCTTCTACCATGTTTTCAGTGCCTCTCTTATCTTTTATTTCTAAATCGAATTATTGTAAAAGCAGAATCCATCTTAAAAGTCTTGGTTTAACATCCTTCTTACTTAACAGATACCTAATTGCGGCATGGTTGGTATAGACAATTATCTTTGCTCCCACTAACTGGAATGAAATTTATCCAAAGTGAATACAACGGCCAAGAGTTCCTTTTCTGTGGCAGCGTAGTTCATCTGCACGTTGTCTAAGGTTCTACTTGCATAGTAAATCACATGAAGCTTTTTATCCTTTCTTTGTCCTAAGACAGTGCCAACGACATAGTCACTAGCGTCACACATTATTTCAAATGGTTTACTCCAATCAGGTGGTTGTGTAATAGGTGCTATAATAAGAGCATTTTTCAGATGTTCGGACGCTTTTAAGCAGTCTTCATCAAATATGAATGAAGCATCTTTCATTAATAAGCCCGTTAGCAGTTTGGTTATTTTAGAGAAATCTTTAACGAATCATCGGTAGAAACCGGCGTGTCCTAAGAAACTACGAATTTCTCTAATGGTTTTCGGAGGTTTAAGATTTTCTATAATTTCTATTTTTGCTTTATCCACTTCAATTCCTCGGTCGGACACGACATGTCCAAGTACGATTCCTTGTCGGACCATGAAATGACATTTTTCCCAATTTAATACAAGATTGACTTTAACGCATCTTTCAAGTACCATTTATAGGTTCGAAAGACATCCTTCAAAACTTTTTCCACAAACAGAGAAGTCGTCTATAAACACTTCCATTATGTCGTTTATAAAATCAGTAAAGATCAACATCATACATCTCTGAAATGTTGCAGGCGCATTACACAGTCCAAACAACATTCGTCGATAACCGAACGTACCATAAGAACAAGTGAAAGTATTCTTTTCTTGGTTATCAGGATGAATAAGAGTTTGGAAGAATCCTGAGTATCCATCTAAATAACATAAGGATAATGTTTAGCCAGCCGTTCAAGCATTTGCTCGATGAAAGGCAATGGAAAATGATCTTTACGAGTGGCTTTATTCAGTTTTCTATAGTCTATGCACATCCTCCATCCGATTTGAATCCGTTTAGCTATGGATTCTCCCTTTTTGTTACTGACAACCGTAACACCTCCCTTCTTTGGTATGACATGTGCTGGGCTAACCCAATTACTGTCAGATATCGGGTATATAATTCTTTCTTCTAATAGCTTTTGGACCTCCTTTTTGACTACAACTCAAGATAGGATTTATTCTTCTCTGATGTTCTCTAGAGGTTTTACAGACCTCCTCTAGCATAATGCGATGCATACATATAGAGGGACTTATTCCTTTTAGGTCCGAGATGTTATAGCCTAAAGTTGTTGGATACTTTCTTAAGACATGAAGTAATTTTTTGATTTCTATCTGTCCTAAGTCAGTGTTGACTATTACTGGTTGTTCAAGCTCGGTGTCTAGGAATTCATACCTTAGGTCTTTGGGTAGTGTTTTAAGTTCTACAGAAGGTTTCTTTGGGCATGGCATTGAACTAGGTGTTAGTGCTAGACATTCCCTTAGACTGTTATCTACGTATGGCTCATGCCAATTATCTTCTTCGAATATAGGAGGCACTAGAATCTTTAGTACTTCGTTATACTTAGATGGTTCCTTCTCCATTTCTTTCACACATTCGTCGATGACGTCTAAGAGACAACATGAATCTTCTATAGCTGACGCCTGTAAGAATTACGCTAAAATAAATTCGACCTTTTCTTCCCTAACTTCGAAAGTTAGCTTTCCTTTCTTGACATATATGATAGCTCCAGCTGTGGCTAAAAAGGGTCTTCCTAAAATAATAAGGATGTTGGAATCCTCCTTTATATCCATTATTACAAAGTCAGTGGGAATGTAGCATTGACCTATACGAACGAGAATGTTCTCTAGCATACCTATTGGAAATTTAACAGAACGGTCAGCTAGTTGTAGAGACATCTTCGTTGGTCTTAGTTCTCCTAAATTGAGTTGCTTGCATGTGGATAAATGCATTAAACTAACACTAGCTCCTAAGTTGTACAAATCTTTGTCTATGATAAACTTTCCGATTACACATGGTATGGAAAAACTACCAGAGTCTTTCAGCTTATGAGGCATGTTATTTTGAATAATAGTGCTACACTAAGTAGTAAGCATAACAGTTTCGTTATCCTCAAGATTTTTCTTATTAGATAAGATTTCTTTAAGGAATTTAGCATATATAGGCATTTGCGTAATGACTTATGTGAATGGTATAATGATATTAAGTTGCTTCAGAATTTCTACGAATTTCTTAAATTGTCCTTCATTTTTGGACTTATCAAGTCTTTGAGGATAAGGTATAAGTGGTTTGTATGGTGGAGGAGGCACATAAGGTGTTTATTTATCTTCTGCTTCTCTGCTTTTGTCTTCCTTTCCATCATTGGTTGGTTCTTTTACCTTTTCAATTCCTTTACTAGAGTTTTGATACATGGTTGGGTTTTGGAGTCTTGGATTAACCAGTTCATCTAATTCTGTCCCACTTCGCAATGTGATAACATTATCATGACCTTTTGGGTTTGGTTGTGGTTGACTAGGAAATGCTCCAGTTGGGGATGCTATTGTTGCTCACTATTGGCTACTTAGGAAATTTAGGTTTCCAACATTTTATTATGGGTAGCCATATCATCAAGCTTACTTGACATTTGCTTCATCAGTTCACAAGTATGAGCATTTTGATTTGTGAAATCCTTTTTTTGTTGAGCTTGAGCATTCATAAAGTTTTCCATCATGATCTCAAGATTTGACTTTCGAGGTGCTTGTGGAGCAACATGGGCTCCTTTCTGATTACCAGGTGGAATAGTAGGTGATGGGTTTGGAGGAAATAAATCATTGTTACTTTTATAAGAAAGGTTCAGATGGTTTTTCCAACCAGGATTGTAAGTGTTGGAATATGGGTTTCCTTGAGCGTAATTTACTTGGTCGATAGAAATACCAACCAATAACTGAAAATCATCATTAGTGTGCCCAGGGGTTCCCCATAATTCGCAGTTTGGTGTTATAGCAACTATGGTAGCTGTTGGTATTATGGATAAGTGTAGATGTTTAATTGGCTGCATTGTATGGTAAAACACTAGCTGGATTCTAATGTCTTGACTGATGTCATGACATGCTGTGGAGATGATTGTTTGACTGCATTGTATGTTAGAATATCTAACTGTACTCTGATGTCTTGATTGATGTGATGACATACTTGAGGTATATGTTGCAGGTCTAGCTAATACAGGATCTACTGAATGTCAAACTAGATGTTATGACATTCATCCCTGTCAGCAGATACTGAGGACTAGAACAACTGGTGTTCTTTAATAACTCAGTATTTACTTCCAGTCTATTTATCAAGGGGATAACAGACCTGGCACAAGGCCTACTGTCTGAATGTCAAACTGGATGTTATGATATTCATCATTGACAGCATATGCTGAATAATAGGCAGGTTGGTTGTCTGCTACAGTTCAGTATGTATCTCAGTCTGCTTGTCAAGAGGATAACAGAACTGACGTAAGGCTCATTGTGTAAATGTCAAATTGGATGTTTTGACATGTATTAATGTACGCTGTTACTGAAGTATGGACAGATTGGTCCTGTACAGTACAACAAATTTGTACAATCTGTTTTTAGAAAGATAACAGACTCAGCATATGGTCTATGCTTTGGATGTCAAACTAAATGTTGTGACATTCACTCCTGGCAACATATGCTAAATTGTAGGTTGTTTAGTTTTTCTGTTTCAACATTTTTCTCAAGCTATTCTTCAGGAATTCAACAGGTGAGCTAAAATCCAGGTGTCGCACCTCGAAAAAAATGGGGATACGACTTCAAAGCGAAGCGCGATCGCACGCTCGCAATGATGGACTGAACAGAGTCGCCACCGAACTTTATTTATTCCTAAAAAGGAAAGGGGAAATATCGATAAAACCCAAGACAAAAGAAAGGATAAGATATGGTCATCGCAACCAATATCAGGGTTCGGGAGTCGATTACGCAAGGGGAAGGTATTAGCACCCCTCACGTCCGTTGTACTCAACGGGAACCATTAGGTCAGTTGTGTGCGTTAGTGTTAGTTTGAAATGTTAGGCTTTTCGAATTATTAGGTGGGAAAGAAAGAATACAAAAAGGAAAATGTTTTTGGATTTTTGACGAAGGACTAAACCTAAGTTTTTTTATTAGTGGGCCTGACAAGATTTACAAATCCTGCTCCTACGTATCTCAACAGAGAAATCAAGGCTTACGTAGTTCTGGGTAGAAAAATGTTTGTTTGTTGGTCGATTTTAGCGAAAGCTATCCTGTATTAATCGACGAAAACATTGTTTTACCCAAAACAGATGAGGAGTGGACGCATACCACACATCGAACGGATTTATAAATCTACATTCGGAAAAGCGTCATTTATCTCTACTCAACAATCGTGGCCGAAACATTGTTTTGTATCACTTAAGACAATATATCTTTCATTTATGAAAAAAGGTTTTTGATTAATCGCACGGCGGCGAGACAAGAGTTTGATCGGTTGGAGGTATTTTGAGTGATGGCGAGAACTTGGATGAGCGAGATATACATCTCGAATCCTAGCCTCAGGAGTGCATGGTATACACCATGTTCCATTTCCATCTTTATTGAAAAAGTATTAAGGTAGGAATTAGGTATTTTGAAGTTTGAAAGACGAGTACTTGTGACCTACAAGCTCTTACAGCTTGGGTCTAATACTCGGGACTACGTCTGGACATTCCACCCAGGCAGTCTGTTTCTTTCCCATATTGCTAAGAAAAATGATTCGAATATTTATAAATGTTTTGGAGGGAAGACGAATATTTATGACTTGCAAGCTCTTACAGCTTGTACCTAATATTCGGGATTACGACTGGACATTCCATCCAGGTAACCTTTTTCTTCCAACTTTATTAAGAAAATGATTTTGAATATTGGAGTGTTAAAGAGAAGACGAATATTTATGGCTTGCAAGCTCTTACAGCTTGAGCCTAATATTCGGGATTACGACTGGACATTCCATCCAGGTAACCTTTTTCTTCACGCTTTATTTAGAAGGTGATTTGAGGTATTTACGGATATTTTGGCGAGAAGACGAATATTTATGACTTACAAGCTCTTACAGCTCGAGCCTAATATTCGGGATTACGACTGGACATTCCATCCATGTAATCTTTTTCTTCACGTTTTATTTAGAAAATGATTTGAATATTAAAGAGAAGACGAATATTAACGACTTGCAAGCTCTTACAGCTTGAGCCTAATATTCGGGATTACGACTGGACATTCCATCTAGGTAACCTTTTTCTTCACGTTTTTAGGAAAGATTTTGAATATTGGATGTTAAGAGAAGACGAATATTTATGGCTTGCAAGCTCTTACAGCTTGAGCCTAATATTCGGGATTACGACTGGACATTCCATCCAGGTAATCTTTTTCTTCACGTTTTTAAAAAAGGTTTTGAATATTATGTTTGATTTGTGAAGGTTTAAGACTAAAATGATCGAAGTATGGAAATTGAAGTCAAAGGAAGTTGAATGGATACCCTCACCAGGACTTGATATAAAAGGACCCCAAAATAATTCGATTATAAATAAATAAATAAACAAATATATAAAAAAAAAATAAGTTTCTTTTTTTTTTTGACGCGTTTAAAAATAAATAAATAAAAAACTAAAATAGAATAAAACCAACAATGTTTTAGAATAATTTGAATTAAATAGGAAACACAAAACTGATTAATCTACATCAAATAAGTTACGAAAGGAAAATAAAATAAAGAATGACAATTCTAAAAATATAAAATAATGAAATCAAAAGTTGCTAAAACAAAGGATTGAACCAAGGACTTGATGGAAGATAGAAGATGTATCATCCACCAGACCATGAACAACTAGTTAGGAGTAACATTCACCCATTAATACAAATATCGTGACTAACTAATTTTTTTAAATAAAAAAAAAATCCAATGGGCCAAAAAAAAAAAAAAAAGCGGATAGGCTTTAAAGGGAGGGAAGGCGGATCGGGTCGGATCCGACCCAGTTTGGCCACTAACCTAACAAGGCAAGAGTAAACCCTAAAAATTAGCACGTTCAAAATGCGGCCGCCCTCCCTTCTTCCAGAGAAAACACGATTCAAAATAAAACTCTCTCTGCCATGGTCGTGATTCAAAAGCTTCATCTTTACCTCCGAATCAACACTCACTCTACCTCTCAATCACTCTTTCTCTCAACCTCTCCTAATCGTGCTCCTTCAAAAGAAGATTGGTCAAACCAAGATCTGAGATTTCTATGAACACAGATAAACTCTCAACAAAACAGTTCCAAAAAAAAAACAAGTCCCTAACAAATCGATTACACAAAGGCACCCTCGCCCCCAAACAAACCGATACCCCGACGTTCGTTCAGTCATGCTCTTATCAGTTACAATCATAGTGGAAGGAAACAGAGTAACAAAACAATAGGTTTCAAGCAGTACAAAGAAAAAGATTAATAAGTTTCAACATTACAAGAAAAAAGATTAATACCCTCACGAAGCACAGATCTAAGCGAGTTCCAGGTAACCTAATCTTCGCAACTTCCTTTTCTTCCTAGTATGCTTGCTGTCTTGGTTGTTGTGGTTATGCAGAAGGCCAAAATGTGTAAGTTGTTTTCTGCTTGCTCAAAATGTTAGGGTTTGGTGGTTGATAAAATTTTCTATCCTTTTTTTTTTTCAACTAGGTTCTTCCTCCTTGGTTTTTATGTTAGATTTTTTTTTAAGGTGTGATGTTGATGCATAAAATGATGCATCTGATCCAACTTTTCAAGAGATAAACTTTTTTTTTGTTATTTTGATATAAACTTTATTTTTGTTATTTTGTTATTTTGATAAACTTTTTTCCTGTAAACGTGTTAAGTTGCTGCTCTGCTATCACTGCTATCACTGCCTATACATGACAAATCTCTGCTTGGGAAGAAACAAAGCAACAGAGGGAGGCAAGATGACAACAGATCCATGAAGATAAACAGAGGGAGGTATTTCTGTGTTCACTATGTACTTTTACCATTAAAAAAAAAAAATATATTTTTGTTATTTAGTTACTGTAACATAAAAAATAAACTTTAACTAGAAGACTTTTTTTTAAAAAAATATTTTGTTTCTTTTTTCTTGTGATATAGACAAAACGTAGCATAAAACTAATTTTTAATTTTTTTTTAAAATAAAATAAAATAAAAATAATTTAATTATAAATGTCACAAAATATTCAAATAAATTTAAATGAAATGAGTAAATTGTAAAAACAAATTAAAATTATAAAATAAAATGTAAAATAAAATGTAAATAAAATGTAAAACAAATTTAGAAGAAATTTTTTTTTATCATTATCATTTTTTTAAATTCATATCTTAATTTGTGAAACAAAAATTTATTTGTCAATACTTATTTAAGCATAACATAAAACTTACTTGCTAGAAATTTAAAAATAATATCAAGCACTTAATGTAATGCAACAAATGTTGATTATGGGCATGTGGTGCACATGAATATGGATGCTTGTGAATGAAAATCATATTTTTTTTATGTGAATTGGTAAAATAGAAAAAAGTTCTAATGAAAATTAAATTAATGATATTAAAATGAAATTAAAAAAAAGGAATAATGTATGAATATGCATGCTTATGAATAAAGATCATGTTTTTTATGTGAATTGGTAAAATAGAAAAAAGTTCTAATGAAAATTAAATTAATGATATTAAAATGAAATTAAAAAAGGAATAATGTATGAATATGAATGCTTATGAATAAAGATCATGTTTTTCATGTGAATTGATAAATAGAAAAAATTCTAATAAAAATTAAATTAATGATATTAAAATGAAAAAAAAAATGGAATAATTTATGTCAATGAGTGGATGCAAATTGATAAATACAAATGCTTGAAATGTAAGTGAATGCCTTTAGGCGGGACAAAATTTAGGGTATGACAGTTGCCCCTATTTAAGTATCTTCAACTAGAGAATATGAAGCAGGACACTCTTCATATGATCATAGTGGGAGATGGTTAAATACTAAGAAGACCCGGATTTTGATCCTGAATCCCTATGACATGATGTGATATGATATGATATGATATGCATGGATGCGGGATTCTCTTCTTTTTTGTGATTTTTTTAATCTGCTAGGGATATGGTGGACCCTTGACAGGAGATGCTACTAGACAGACCAATATGTGGGGAATACTGATGATCCACAGGGAGACAGACAAATGGGGTAAAAAAAAAAAAAAAAAAAAAACTTGCTGGGGAAACAGTCCTGTTGAAGAATCAGGCACCCACTGGGGAGTACTCAAAGGGAAATTTGATAAACGACATTCAGAGTACAAGAGATTTCGGTAGTAATGTTCACATATGACTTATTAGACCCAAATAAGAAAGAAAATGGAACAGCAGGTTCAGATATGACCTGGCAATACTGGAATAAAACACAACAACAGGTTCATATATGACCTGACAATGCTGGGGGAATATCAAGAAGTTCTGACAGCCGGTCCAGATGTGACCTAACGAACTCAGAAAAAAATTCAAAAAGAGTGTATCAACAGGTTCATATATGACCTGGTAATGGATAACAGCTCAATAACAGGTTCATATATGACCTGAATAAGATTGAACAAACAGAGAGAAACAAATCTTCAGAGCAGGTTCAAGTATGACCTGACACCGGAATAAGGGTTCAACAACAGGTTCAGATATGACCTGACAAATGGATTAAAGTTCAATAACAGGTTCATATATGACCTGAATAGGATTGAACGACAGGTTCATATATGACCTGACAATGGATAAAAGTTCAATAACACGTTCATATATGACCTGAATAGGATTGAACAAACAGAGAAAAATCTTCAGTACAGGTTCAAGTATGACCTGACACCGGAATAAAGCTCAACAACAGGTTCAAACATGACCTGAATAGTATTGAACAAAAGTGAAAAATCTTCAGTACAGGTTCAAGTATGACCTGACACCGGAATAAGGCTCAACAACAGGTTCAAACATGACCTGAATAGTATTGAACAAAAGTGAAAAATCTTCAGTACAGGTTCAAGTATGACCTGACACCGGAATAAGGCTCAACAACAGGTTCAAACATGACCTGAATAATATTGAACAAAAGTGAAAAAACTTCAGTACAGGTTCAAGTATGACCTGACACCGGAATAAGGCTCAACAACAGGTTCAAACATGACCTGAATAGTATTGAACAAAAGTGAAAAATCTTCAGTACAGGTTCAAGTATGACCTGACATCGGAATAAGGGTTCAACAGCAGATTCATATATGACCTGAATGGTATCGAACAAACAGAGGAAAAAACTTCAGAGCAGGTTCAAGTATGACCTGACACTGGAATAGCAACAAACGGACTCTGACCGTAAGCAATGGACTACAACCAGCTTTTAACGGATTTTGCCAATAACAATTGGACTTGAAAATGACCATGAAAACCGGATGTTGGTTTAAAGATACCAAAGACAAACTGGAATTAGAGGTCGAAGGATATAGGATCAACAACAAGACCTAGGTCAATGCACAATGAGCACGAAATACCTTTCGGCTATGCATGATTTGAATGCATGATATATGAATGATCATGATTATGAAAATGCTGACGCTTGGCAGACTGGGTGTTTGTAGGGACAGAGATTCTGATTCCTCAACACCAATAATCTCAGACCCGTATAATTAACAGGCGCATCCAGAGGAGAAACTATCATGATTGACAGTTATAAATAACCAAAGGTCCATCCTTCTAGAGGATTCATAAGTTGTATTCCATGGGGACTTTTGTTGGTGCTCCAGGGATATTTATGCAACCTTGAGGCTTTTGGGGAAACAAATGATTTTCCTTCGATTTTCACATGTATCAGAGTAAATTTGTTCTAAGTTTCAAATTCTTTTTCCAAGTTTCAAAATTTCATTATTAACAAATAAATGACATTTTGCATAACAAAGAAGAGCATAGATGAACACAAATTAACAATGATTGGGAAAACTTATATTTTATTCAAGAATGGTAGCACACAAATGGCGTAGCTCCATAGAGTGTTACATTTTTTTGAAAATGGCAATAAGGAAAGGTTTACATTGAATTCAGTGACCACTAACATCCCTACTAGATATGACTTCCCAAAACCTTGCTTCTGAGGGGAGTAACTGGATTAATCTTCCACCTCAAATTCTTCGGTGTTAATCAGTAACAACTGATGCAGTTTATGCCTTTATGCCCCTAACTTTTGCCTGGATCGCCCTTTCGGGTTTTCAATCCACCGGGACGCTCTTTTTTGCCTAAGTCGCCTTTTCAGGTTTTCAACTTAGCGAGCTACCATTTTTATTCATCCCTAACTTTTGCCTGGACCGCCCTTTCGGGTTTTCAGTCCACCGGGATACCCTTTTTTGCCTAAATCGCCGTTTCAGGTTTTCGATTTAGCGGGTTTTTGTTAGGCATAGTATTTTTTAACTGCATCAGAGTTCACGGGGTGTGAGAGCTCTTCATCGTCCATAGTTGTGAGAATCAAGGCACCTCCGGAGAAAGCTTTCTTCACAACATATGGGCCTTCATAATTGGGAGTCCACTTCCCACGTGAATCCTTGTGTATTGGCAAGATCTTCTTAAGCACGAGGTCCCCTTCTCTGAATTCTCGAACACGTACTTTCTTGTCAAAAGCCCTTTTAAGCCGCTTCTGGTATAATTGTCCATGGCACAAAGAAGTCAATCGCTTCTCATCTATGAGGTTCAACTGATCAAATCTGTTTTGAATCCACTCAGCCTCTTCTAGCTTGGTCTCCATCAAGATTCTCATTGAAGGTATCTCTACTTCAATTGGGAGTACTGCTTCCATCCCATATACCAAAGAGAATGGGGTTGCCCCTGTTGAAGTGCGGACGGAAGTCCGATATCCATGCAATGCGAAGGGTAGCATTTTGTGCCAATCCTTATAGGTTTTTACCATTTTTTGCAGGATCTTCTTGATGTTTTTGTTAGCGGCTTCAACAGCTCCATTCATCTTTGGACGATATGGTGAAGAGTTATGGTGCTCAATCTTGAAGCTCTCGCATAGTTCTTTCATGGTCTTATTGTTCAGATTCGTCCCATTATCTGTGATGATCCGGCTTGGAATTCCATAACGGCAAATGATCTCTTTCTTGAGAAACCGTGCAACCACTTGTTTTGTCACATTAGCATAAGAGGTGGCTTCTACCCATTTGGTAAAGTAATCAATGGCGACCAGGATGAAGCGGTGACCATTGGAAGCTTTAGGCTCGATGGCGCCAATCATGTGGATGCCCCACATTGAGAAGGGCCAAGGTGACGTCAAAACATTGAGTAGGGTCGGTGGCACGTGTACCTTGTCGGCATAGATTTGGCATTTATGACATTTTCTAGCATAATTGAAGCAGTCGGATTCCATGGTCAACCAGTAATAACCAGCTCTCAAAATCTTCTTGGCCATGGCATGCCCATTGGCATGAGTTCCAAAGGATCCTTCATGAATCTCCTTGATCAACATGTCCGCTTCACGTCCATCCACGCATCTGAGCAGAATCATGTCGTAATTTCTCTTGTACAACACACCATTGCTCAAGAAGAATTTGGATGCTAACTTCCTCAATATTTTCTTGTCAAGGGTTGTTGCATCTGTTGGATATTCTTGATTTTTCAAAAAGCATTTGATGTCGTGAAACCAGGGTTTACCGTCAGCTTCCTCTTCAACTGACTGGCAGTAGGCAGGCTCAACTTTCCGCTCGATCTGAATGAGAGGTGCTTCATTATGGAATCTAACTTGATACATTGAAGCCAACATAGCCAAAGCATCAGCAATTTGATTCTCAGTTCTTGGGATATGACGGAAAGTGATTTCATCGAAGTATTTTATTAGTTCCACGACATAGGCACGATATGGGATCAACTTGGTATCACGGGTTTCCCATTCGCCTTTGACTTGGTATATCACCAAGGCTGAGTCTCCACATACTTCAAGAATTTTAATTCGGAGGTCAATTGCTGCTTCAATGCCTAGGATGCACGCCTCATATTCTGCTATATTGTTCGTGCAATCAAAACACAACCTTGCTGTGAAAGGAGTGTATCCACCATTCGGATTTATTAGAACAGCTCCTACGCCATGCCCCATGTAATTGGAGGAACCATCGAACATGAGCTTCCACCGAGATCCGGGTTCAGGTCCTTCATCAGGTCCTGGGATTTCACAATCCTTTACTACCATAATGTCTTCATCAGGGAAGTCAAACTTCAACGGCTGGTAATCTTCAACGGGCTGGTTTGCCAAGTAATCAGACAACACACTCCCTTTTATGGCTTTCTGAGACACATATTGGATGTCGTACTCAGATAGCAACATCTGCCAACGGGCGAGTCTTCCAGTCAAAGCGGGCTTTTCAAAAATATACTTTATTGGATCCATTTTGGAGATCAATAAAGTAGTGTGGCAAATCATGTATTGTCTTAGACGACGAGCGGCCCATGCTAAAGCACAACAAGTTTTCTCCAAGAGTGAATATCGGGTTTCACAATCGGTAAATCTCTTACTTAGATAGTAGATAGCATGTTCCTTTCGACCGGTTTCGTCATGTTGTCCCAACACACATCCCATTGACTTTTCAAGCACAGTTAAGTACATAAAGAGTGGTCTCCCCTGGAAAGGTGGAATTAGAATAGGGGGCTCTTGTAGGTATTGTCCGATTCTCTCAAAAGCCATTTGGCAGTCAGAATTCCATTCAACTGCTTGATCTTTTCGAAGCAATTTGAAGATAGGCTCACATGTGGCCGTCATATGTGAGATAAACCTTGAGATATAATTCAAACGTCCCAGGAAGCCTCTAACCTCTCGCTCGGTGCGTGGAGCAGGCATCTCTTGTATAGCTCGGACTTTGTCAGGATCTACCTCAATTCCTCGTTGGCTAACAATGAAACCAAGCAACTTTCCGGATCGGACACCGAAGGTGCATTTAGCAGGATTCAGTCGTAGTCGAAATTTCCGAAGACGCTCAAACAGCTTCTGCAAGTGGTCTATATGATCCTCTTCACTTTGAGATTTTGCAATCATATCATCCACATAGACCTCAATTTCCTTATGCATCATATCATGGAAAAGGGTGACCATTGCTCTTTGGTAAGTTGCCCCAGCATTTTTGAGACCGAATGGCATTACCTTGTAGCAAAATGTTCCCCAAGGGGTGATGAATGTGGTCTTTTCCATGTCCTCTGGATCCATCTTAATTTGATTGTAACCCGAGAATCCGTCCATAAAGGAGAAGACTGTGAACTTAGCAGTGTTGTCTACCAAAGTGTCAATATGTGGCAGGGGGAAATCGTCCTTCGGACTAGCTTTGTTTAGATCCCTGTAATCAACACACATCCTGACCTTGCCATCCTTTTTGGGTACTGGCACAATGTTGGCTACCCATTGAGGGTACTTTGCAACTGCTAGAAAACCGGCATCAAATTGACGTTTCACCTCGTCACAAATCTTTAGAGCCATGTCAGGTCTTGCTCTTCGGAGCTTCTGCTTCACTGGCGGACAATCTGGCTGTAGTGGTAGCTTGTGGACAACAATGTCAGTATCTAAACCTGGCATATCCTGATATGACCAAGCAAATACATCTACATATTCATGTAGCAACTTGATCAATCTTCCCTTGATGCTTGCCTCAAGTGTAGTCCCAACTTTGACCTCTTTCTTGTCTTCCTCGGTGCCAAGGTTGATTGTTTCCACTGGTTCTTGATGTGGCTGAAGGGCCTTTGACTCGTGCTCGAGCATCCTTTCCAGTTCTTCATAGAAATCACAATCTTCCTCACTCTCCTCTTCCGCTTGGTAGATGGGGAGTTCAAAATTATAGGAAGTAGCGGGATCATTGAATTCAACGGGTTTATTGACTATTCTGCATGTTTTTTAATGATGGTTTTTTTTAGAAAAATGGAAATAAAATGCAAAAAGAAGTAAAAATATTTTTGTAGTTTTTGAAAGGATTGCCATTTTAAGAAACACAACAGATAAATGAACGACAAGAATTTGAACAAAATGCTCTTTATTTGTCATAATGATTTTTTGAAATTCAAAAGGGGCCCTACAAATGATCCATTAGCCTTGGGCAGAGCTAAGGATTTTCAAAAAAACACAAAGGAAAACAACAATTACTTTGACACAGGAAAAACTTCCGGAATCTCAACCGCTTCCCAGTTTGTCAAGGATGCTTCACACCGGTATATCAGATTTGATGTTTCTCCATCTTCAGTGTCATCTTCCACTGCACCAACTTGTTCTCCATGGATAAATCCTTTGCTCAGGAAAACTTCTTGAATGCTCCGCACACGGTCCTTTGCAGGGACCAGGGCTCCTCCATTAGCAGAAGGCTTGTACCCCAAACCAAAACGGTCATTTTTCTCATTGACGTTGATAACTTGCCCCCAACCTGCAGGGCCTCCACTTTCAACTGCTGACTTTGCGCTCTTCAAAGAAGCGAATGACAAACCAGCTTTCTCAACAGGATCCTTAACCTCTTCAAGTGTAGCATTGGATATTTCGATCTTTTGAGTAAGTGCATCCACTTTAGCATTGGCGCAGTATATACCATTGACTTTGTACATTCCGCCTTTCAGAGTTGGTTTTTCTACAGCAGCACGTTCGTCTCCCCATTGGAAATGATTTTGAGCCATGTTCTCGATCAGTTCATAGGCTTCATCATATGGTTTGTCCATTAAAGCACCGCCAGCTACAACACTCAAATTCATTTTAGTGTTGTAAAAAAGACCATTGTAGAAAGTATGGATAATCAGCCATTGCTCAAGTCCATGGTATGGAAAAAGTCTCATCATGTCCTTGTATCTTTCCCAAGCGAAAATAGATTCGTTATCTTTTTGCTTAAATCCGTTGACTTGAGCTCTTAGCATAACCGTCTTGCTTGGTGGGAAATATCGGGATAAGAAGACTTTCTTCAACTTGTCCCATGTGGTTACAGAGTTCGAAGATAGAGACTGGAGCCAAGCTCTAGCTCTATCTCTTAAGGAAAAAGGGAAAAGACGTAGTCTAATTTCTTCGGGACTGACACCATTTGCTTTCACTATGTCTGCGTACTGCACAAACACTAACAAATGTAAGTCTGGATCTTCTGTAGGACTACCTGAAAATTGGTTTTATTGAACGTCTGATAACAACGAAGGTTTCAACTCAAAATCGTTTCGGTTGATGGTAGGAGCAATAATGCTATTGTGTGGTTCCTCCTGTAAAGGAACAACATAATACTTAAGAGGATGGTTTTGTCATCCTTCAGCCATTACTGGTTTAGATTCTGATTTTTGTTTTGGAAAGGGAAGCTTATACTTAATTCAGAAATTGTGAACTCGGCGTTGTAAATTAATAAAATGCTCGACTTCGTCAACTGATTGTTCTAGCTCTTCATTTTTTGAGCGAGTGCTTGGCATACAATTGACAGTTTAGAAGGGTAAATAAAATAAAAGTTACCTTAGTCTATACTGTACAACAACGAAATCACAATATTGACTACATTAGTCCCCAACAACGGCGCCCACAACTTGATCGCGACAAATGTGTCTGTCGGATAATAACTACAAGTATAGAGTTTATCGGGTATTTTAAAAGATTGTCAAACCCACAGGACTAATAATCAAAATAATGTTATCTATCATTACAATTGCAAAGCTAAGGCTAAAGGTTAAAAGGATATGAACGGAAATATAAACGCTAATAGCTAGAGGTTTGAAAATGATGATAAAACGATCCCGAAATATGGATTCCGCGTTCGTAAGGGATTAGGTAGAATTAGGGTACTAATTACGGCTTTATTACGTTCTGTAGAAAATATTGATTTAAAGACTCCGTCTCACACTCTCGCGCTATTAACTAAAACTACACCTCATAACCACAGGATTTTGCTCTTGCTCGTCCGTTTCCATTAGAAAGCATATTTTAAAAACCAATGAGATCCTAAACGATGCCTAAAGCGCTCTCGCTGTTTTTAGGATCGATGCCTAGTTTCCACTATCCGGTTCCTTCCTCACACTCTCGCGCTATCGGCTAGAACCTTAGTTTGTTTTTCACTCTCGTGTCAAAATAATGAATCATACAATTGGAAATTAAAACCAAAACAAAACTTAATCAAAATTTCACGCCTATTATTTCTACGGAGTCCCATCGGTAACGACGATCCTCATACGCCAGACTCATACATATTTAGCAAGTCATAATTATAATCGAAAATAACATGATTAAAGCGATTATATTTAAAAGTAACATATCATATAATGCAGTAATAGCAATAACAAGCATAAATAATAAAACGGTAAAAACCTGAAGTTAAAGAAATGAAGACTTTGAATTGAAAATAAAATGCCGGCAAACTTGTTCTTGATCCAAGAGTACAATGAAAATTACAAGAAAACAAGTGTGATAATCCCAAGATGTGAGTTATTGTCACTTTTACATGTGAATTTATGCCTAAGACTACGAAGCAATTTTGACAGAGCTTCCGCACAACTTGGATACTTTGAAACACCTCCAAGATTCTTATTTATAGAGGTTTTGCATCCTTATAACCTCCCTTGATCGTGCAAGAAAAGTGGAGTAAAAATAGGTCGGAGAAAACTGCACAAAACTGCCCACCAGCGCAGTACTGCTTCTGTATGATAATGGCGAACACCATTAGGGCAATGGCGAACACCATTGCCTTGATCATTAAATAACATGGCAGGAAGGCTAATGGCGAACACCATATACACATTGCGAACTCCATTTGGGCAGAATGGGCAGAATCTTGCTATTTTGCTGCTATTTTGCTCCTTTTCTGATTTTCTTTCGGATCTGTATCGAAACTCGCTAACAACTGCAAAACGAATAAAAGTGAACTAAAAGGTGACAAAACATATTGAAATAAATATGAATAAGATGAAATATAAGCCTAAAACATGATATAATTTCTCGTTATCAACGGGAAAAGAGTTAGTATGTTTCGGACGCTTCTGGTCCCTCTGGTCAGACATAGCCTTCTACTTTCGAGGCTCATGCTTCTCCTCATGCCACTCCATCTTCTTCTTCCCATAGGAGACAAGATTCACCATCTGACGCATCACTTCCCCATCCTCCCACAGGCGTTAGATGCCACTTCCTACTGTAGATGTTATTGATCTGTTCCCACCTCATACTGTTGATGCTGTTGATCCACTCCCACCATCTACTGCTGCGCATGTTGATCTATGATCGCTCGACTGTGTGAGTCGAGAATGGGATACAAACTGCAAGTGCACAGTTCTATCGCGTAGTTTTAAAAGATATCGATCCCACAGGGACTTATGAATCGATATACCGTTATCTAAGGTTACTACGTAAAGCTAAGGTGAAAAAATGTTTGATTGTTTGGGGAAAAACTAAAGGCTAAACTAAGATCTAGCTTAAATATTAATAAAACGGATATCGGTATGTAGTTCGTCAAAACTAGGGAATCAAGTCTTTGTCGGTTTCTTGGTTTTAAAATAAATCGTTTCGGTTAACTTTATTGGTTAAAGGTTTTATCTCAAACTCTCGCTCTGTTGAATAAACCGTGATTTTATATTAATGTAGCTGTCACTTATAATTAAGTCAAAAACCACTTTTTGAAAGCAATAAAGTTGCAAAAACTCTTCTTAAGAAAATACTGACCGTTTTAAACACCCTTATCTCAAACTCTCGCTCTGTTGACTTAGGTTATATAATTAAATCCAAATGCTTAACTCTCGTCCTCACATTCAATCTTTAAAAATACTTTTTGGAAAAGGTCAGAATTTAATTAACTCTAAAACTTGCTCTCGCCCTGATCTAGAATTAATGCCTAACTTCCACTGTCCAGTTAAAACCTCAAACTCTCGCTCTATTGATTTTAACTTCTTTATGTCCTTTACTTTTGTAAAAGAATCTTGTTATTAAACCTGTAAGTTGAGACCGTAAAAAGATTGATTTTAATTTTAAGTTTAAATAGACCGACTCAGTCTTGATCCCTTATTCTGCTTACTTTACATACCGATATCTAGGCGAATTAGCTAGACATGCTAAACGAACCAGAATACATATCATGCATAAACAGACTCATTCCAGGCAGATAATATAAATAAATAATAAAACAAAACATTAAATAATGATTAAAGAACCTGAATGCGTAATACAATAGTCTTGAACACTCCACCACAAGCCGGTAGGATTTGTTCTTGGATTCTTCAATTAAACAATAAATTAAACCAAGGAAATAAAACTAGAATCTAACGTAAGGTTAGATCCAATAAAAAGTTACACAATAGTTTCCGGTTGTCGCACCTCAAAAATGCGATCCCTCGCGATAGGACGTGGAAAAAATGTTAGTTCGAAACAGAGTCGCCACCGAACTTTATTTATTCCAATGAAGGAATAGGAAAATATCGAGAAAACCTTTATAGATAAGAATAATGGTCATCGCAACCATATTCGGGTTCGGGAGTCGATTACGCAAGGGGAAGGTATTAGCACCCCTCACGTCCGTTGTACTCAACGGGAACCTCTTAGTCTGATTTTGCTATTTGACTGTTAATTGACTGTTTATCTGCTTGATTCGAGTGATTAGAATTGATGATAGATATGGATGAAGACCTCAGGAGGGGGAAATGGGATGTTTTTTATTAGTGTGCTCGCGAAGATACAACAATCTCCTGCCTACGTATCCTTATAGTGCAATAAGGAAATCAGAGCATTCGTAGTTCGGGCTACTACGAATATTTGGTGTGTTTTGCTTTGAGGAACGACTGTCTAGGTCGGCGTTCTAAAGGCTAAACGCTGGCTTGTCTACTCTCGGGGGAGGCTCTAGCACTGGTTTGTTGTGCGCATTAGAAAGGATTGACAGTGTTCTTTTGAAAAGGATTTTGGTCACGCGGGGGTGACAAGTTGAATTGATGTGTTTGGGTGTTTTGGTTGATCGCTCGGGGGCGAGAAGTTAGGTTGATTTGTTAAGGTGTTTTTGGAGAACGACAAAAGATTGAGCAATGTGGTGTACACCAATCGTCCAATTCTTTCGAGGAATAATAAGGCGTCCGCCTTCTACTCCTTTTTCGTTCGAATTATTTTGAAAGTTTGTTTGTGGATGTTGAATATGCACGGTAGTGAGGCGTACGCCCCCTACTTTCTTATTCAAAGGATAATGAGGCGTACGCCACTTATTCCCTTATCCAAGTTTATTTAGCGTGTTTTAGTCGGAAGTCGATAATTTGTGCAATATGGCGTTCGCCAATTATTCAAATAATCGAAAGATGGCGAGGCGTACGCCTCTCATCTTTTATCATCCGAAGTTTAAATTGTAAAAGATATGTTTAGATGTCGTATTTGATTTGTGAAAATAATTTGTATTTTGGTAGGCTTGGATTTATTCGATTGTGGTTTTGATTTGATGACGAATATTCGAGCAATGTGGCGTACGCCAATTATTCGAATAATAGAAAGATAGTAAGGCGTACGCCTCCTATCCTCTTTTCATCTGAAATATATAATTAAATGTTTGTAGGATTTGTAATTGATTTAGAAAATGCGATTTGAATGTATATGATTAAGGTTTAAATTTGATGACGACGATTCGAGCAATGTGGCGTACGCCAATTATTCGAATAATCGAAAGATAGTGAGGCGTACGCCTCCTATCCTCTTTTCATCTAAAATATGGAATTAAAAGGATTTGGAATTTGTAAAAATGATTTGAAATAGTATGATTTAAAGTGTCATGGTTTGAATGATTTGAAAATTGATTTGAAATTGTATGATTATTAGGGTTTAATCGGGTGACAAGAACTCACGCAATATGGCGTACGCCAATTGTTCAAGTGCTTGAGAAATAGTGAAGCGTACGCTTACTATCTCCTTTTCATCCCAAATTTATATTTGAAAGAGAAAAAACTTTAGAAATTAAGTTGATTGGAAAATGATTTGAATTTGTGTTGATTGAATAAATGAATTTTATTTTGTGTATTATTTCATCTACTCGATTAATCAATAACCAAGTAGGTTTCATTGTAAGGAAGCCCAAGAGTAAGCTATGTGAGGTTGATGGCGATGCAAAGAGCGATCGACTTACAAGGGTGTTTTAAAAATGGACTCGATATTTGGATCGAGAATTGTGATTTGTGCTTTTCGAAATTGGTTTGTGTTGTTGATGAATTGAAATGACATTGAAAATGATTTATTAAGTGATGATGACATAAAATATACTTTTTGTTTGAAATAATGTGAAGTTTGTGAGGGTGGGAGAGATTAATCCAATTCTTTTTAACAAAATTAATTTATTAAAATTTGTTTAAATTGATTAATTAAATTAATTAAAATTAATTATCAAAATTATTTAATTAATTTAAATAATCAAGTTAACTAAAATTAATTAATAGAAATTAAACTAATTCAAGATTTTAAAAACTTGATTAAGTTAAAAGAGAAAAAAAAAATGGTATTAACATTGATTTAATCGGTATGTGTCGGTAAAGATGTTCTCGAAACCGGTTTGAGCATAAAGACCATATGATTGATGTCCTATGCGAGGTTGTAACGCGGTGAAAATGTATAAGTTAATATATTAGAACTTTGGGCGGCATAACGGCATTGAATTACCGAATCCGGAAATGAAATCCAATTGAGAATCAAACAGATTATTTACACTTTGCAAATTACATTATGCTATCAGTCTTAAAGAAGATCTTACAACCGCTCAATGTTGCTGAAATGAAAATCAGAATGAAATGTTCATAGTAAAGCAACCTAAATCCATCTAAACACAACCGAAATATTACATCTTGCTAACATAATCACTTGGCCGAATTTAAAATGCCATGAAATTAAAGAAAGAGTTAAACAGCAAATCAATCTTTTCTTACAAAACTCATTCACAGCATAACCGGCTACATTAACAACAATACAATTCAATCCAGATTTGAACAAAAAATTCAGCAATCATAAGCATAAAATCGTGAACCATTGATTGACAGCTTAACACCGATAATATAATCGCAACCAAACAATCTTGAAGAGGTGAATAATTGTTCTAAATCCATTTACTACTATGACAGCATTTTGAATAACAGACAACAGGAACTGTCCAAATTTACCAATGTATTCAACTCAACATTTCTTTTGTTCAATCAACCAACAACTATGAATAAAACTTAACATGAAAACGCAGGGAATATGAGTAGCTATCTAACAACAGGTACACAGAGAGTAATCAAGTTACCAAATGATACGGCGATGAATCCGGCAATTTACATGATAGCTGTTGGTAGCGAGTTGCTTGAACCCACGCCAGAACTGCGTCAAAATGCCTCCAAAGACCACTGCAATGATACAACTTTCAGGAGCAAACAGAAAAAATCATTAACAATGCGAAAGACGACACTTTTATCATAAGGTCCAGCAACGGATCTATAAAGGCCACGAGCAATCGTTGTTGGATAAATCATCCATGTAATGTCAAGCTGTTGTGAACGTCATTCGCGTTTTGACGGTGATGTTGAGGGTTTTCGATTTGGAGGATGGTGGTCGCGATGTCTTCACGGTGGTGGTGAAAGTGAGCGATGAATGGTTTGGCGTTAACGGAGGGTTCCGACGGTGGTTGTTTGTAGGCGGATTGCAGGAGGTTAACGGTGAAGGGTTTTGTGATTATGGAAGCGTGGTGAGCGATTTCGTGAAGATGAAGAAGCGGAAGGCGTGGGGTTTCGCGGCGAAGAGGGTTTCGTTTGTGACGGCGGAGGTTGTTTGTAGGCGGAAAAAATCGTGGGTTGTTGATGATGAAGGTGAGGCGTCGGGGGCGGTGCGGCGATTGAGAGAGACGATGAAGGGTTTGAGGGTTACGGCGGATTTAGGGTGAGAGAAACGGAATGAATTTGTGTGAGCTGAGAGTGATGTGAGGGAATTTGCCTTTATGCTGAGAGTGAGAGCGTGGAGTGTGGTGAGTGAGTGGAGAGATTGTGTGAGGTAGTGGGAGAGGAGTGAATCCGTTAGAGAGATTTTCTTTTTTTGTTATTTTTTTTTATCATTATTTTTTGTCTCTTGTGAGTGAAAGGTGAGGGAATGCCGTGAGAGGAGTGAGAGGGATCCAATGTAAAAAAATGTATTTTCCATAACTATTAATCATAACAAATCATAAAAAATTAGCTAACATTTAATTTAAACTAACTAATATTTTTTTAAAACAAAATCAACTAATATTTAATTTACAGTAACTAATATTTAATTTAAACTAAAAAAACTAACTAATATTTTAAAAAAATCTAAATAATATTTAATTAAATATCATAAAATATTTGACCAATTAAAAAACAAAAATCGAGTACAAATTTCATTCGGAAAAATTAAACCAGTCACACTAAAATTGTCAGCACAAAACAAACTTATTAAAAAAATACAGTGCTTCCTCAAATTTTGACAACTCAACCGATTCGTCTGTATTCTCAAATAAATTCGATCTGACTGACATTTCAGGCGCTGTTCATGATGCAATGTATGTAATGGTATGTATATGATGCTAAATCAAAATGAAATTAATTCTACGAAAAATCTAAAAATGCCCGGACAAAATTGGGGTATGACAGCTACCCCTATTTAATTATCTTGTACTAGAAAGTAAGAATGACAACAGTCTTCATACATTCGTGGTGGAAGGTAATTAAATACGAAAAGACCCGAATTTTGTCCTTTAGAATGCAATGGAGAGATGCAAATGAAAATGCAATGGATACCAAGGTAATAGGGGTAGAATGCCAAATCAATGCCAACCCTCGAGTCAACATTCAAATCTTGCACAGGTTGTTTCTGATGTAAAGACAAAGGTGGGATTTTTCTAGCACCAAAAGGATGACAGTCCAAATTAATGGTCATCACCAAAAGGATGATGGGAATTCAACATGATTTTCAGGATTGTCATCACCAAAAGGATGATGGATAAACCGAGCTTCAAAAGTAGTCATCACCAAAAGGATGATGTCCGTCACCAAAAGGATGATGGTTATTCTGACAAAGTTTCTCATTACCGAGAGCATAGTATCAAGGCTATCACCAAAAGGATGATAGTTGACTCATCAACTTCAAAGATCACCGTCACCAAAAGGATGAAGGTAAGATCCAACAACAAAACTTGTTATCACCAAAAGGATGATAATAAGTCAAATAACTTCAATGATCACCGTCACCAAAAGGATGAAGGTAAGACCAATAACAAAACTTGTTACTACCAAAAGGATGATAATAAGTCAAATAACTTCAATGATCACCATTCACCAAAAGGATGAAGGAATAGTTAAAAATAAAACTTGTTACCACCAAAAGGATGATAATAAGTCACACAACTCAAAGGATCACCATCACCAAAAGGATGAAGGTAAGATCAAGACAAACTTGTTATCACCAAAAGGATGATAATAAGTCAACAATCACCATCACCAAAAGGATGAAGGTATTGTCAAACGACAAAACTTGTTACCACCAAAAGGATGATAATAAGCACACACGCAATTGATCACCATCACCAAAAGGATGAAGGTAGGATCAAGACACAAACTTGTTATCACCAAAAGGATGATAATAAGTTAACAATCACCATCACCAAAAGGATGAAGGTATTGTCAAACGACAAACTCGTTATCACCAAAAGGATGATAATAAGCACACACGCAATTGATCACCTTCACCAAAAGGATGAAGGTAGGATCAAGACACCAACTTGTTATCACCAAAAGGATGATAATAAGTTAACAATCACCATCACCAAAAGGATGAAGGTATTGTCAAACGACAAACTTGTTACCACCAAAAGGATGATAATAAGTACACACGCAGTTGATCACCATCACCAAAAGGATGAAGGTAGGATCAAGACACAAACTTGTTATCACCAAAAAGATGATAATAAGTCAATAACCTTAAATATCACTGACACCAAAGGGATGACAGTAAGATCAAACAAACCGAACTTGTTATCACCAAAAGGATGATAATAAGGACAGAACTTCAAAACTTGTTATCACCAAAAGGATGATAATAAGCTGAAACAGACTCAATGATCGCCATCACCAAAAGGATGAGGGTAAGATCAAAACAAACTCGTTATCACCAAAAGGATGATAATGAGCCCATATCTCAAATGGTCACCGTCACCAAAAGGATGAAGGTAAGACCAATCAACAACACTTGTTATCACCAAAAGGATGATAATAAGCCAATAGTCACCATCACCAAAAGGATGAAGGTACTACAAACAACAGAACTCGTTATCACCAAAAGGATGATAATGAATCAACAATCACCATCACCAAAAGGATGAAGGTGGAATCATAACTTCGAAACTTGTTACCACCAAAAGGATGATAATAAATTATAAAAACTTCAAATATTGCTGACACCAAAAGGATGACAGTGGGATTGGACTTTTCAAATGTCACCATCACCAAAAGGATGATAGCTTAAACCAAACTCCATAATCTCTATCACCAAAAGGATGATTTTTTAGATTGAACTGGACGTCATCACCGAAAGGATGATGATTGAACCAGAATGACAAGGATTGCTCATCACCATAAGGATTGCCGACACCAAAAGGATGACGGTAAGTTGTAATAGTTGCAGAGGTCACCATTCATCAAAAGGATGAAGTTTGGACCAAAACTCCAAGGATCGCCGACACCAAAAGGATGACGGTAAGATCACAAATGTCAAGGATTTACCATTACCAAAAGGATAACGGTTACCGTAACCAGGATGATGATTAATATTATTCCTCAATGGACTTTCACCAAAAGGATGATAGTGAGAAAAATATTGGAAGAATGTGGCTACTGACAAAGTTCAGTAAACCCAACTTGTTGGGGTAGTGTTGGAACATTTCTTGGGTAAGACTTGCTTGGGGTATCCATCAACAAAAGGTTGCAAAACAAATACTCTCTGGGGAGGTGCAATTTCTGTCAACAAAAGGCTACAGGAAACGACTCATTGAGGGACGCTCAACGTGAAATGAGGTAAGTGTTTAAAGAAACAATGTTTGACTTTGCTGAGGATAACGTCTTATCAACAAAAGGTTGAAGGAGGTAACTCGATGGGGAACGCCCAATAACAAGGTAGGAACTTATTCAGAGGAAGTGACAATGACTCAACTGAGGGCTAGCTGGATGCCCACGACTAAACCTTGGATTTTTATTTGTGTTATGTACATGAATGATATGTATGCGTTATGTATGAGGTGATGCATGTGATGCATGTGATGCATGTTTGAATGCAAAGGATGATTGGTTTGTTTGGGATTGACCCCCCTTTTCAAAGGCAATATGTTTTCTGGAAACCAGTGTTGGTTGCATTGGGTCTTATGTGGATGCCAACAAGGTGGGCTTTGGTTTTCTTTGTGTGGTAATTATCGTTGTGGGTTGATTGTTGGTTGGTGAAAGGATCTGACTTCCCGACACTCGGTAGTTGATGATGTGATGAACACGCAATAGATGCAGATACTCTTGGTGCCCCAAGTTTGATCTCTTGCTGATATATTGTGTATTTGTCTTTGAGAAGATCTCGATTTCTTCTGAAGTGTTTGGCCAGCCTGTGACTGAGCATAGCGACTTGATCAACGCATGATGATTATGCCTTTGACGTGCCCTAAGGATTTTTGTCAAGGTATGATGTTGTATTGGTATGAACTTTCAATGTTTTTGTTATGAATTCAAGCAGTCACTGATGTCTTGATGCAATCTGTTTGACTGACTTGATGATATGAAGGGAATTTGCCCTTTGCAACTTGTCTTTCCTTGATTGTAGGGTGTTCACAGGAACTCTCCTTGAAAGGAAACCTTGGGAGTGGTTATCCGATGACATGGTCTGAGTCTGTTTTTCCTGCTCCTGAATCTTGCAATGGTTTGCCTCTGATTAGCCTTTGAGGGACTTGCCTCAGACGGACTGAGTATTGAAGTGTTTTTCCTCCCTGATCAACCGATGCTTGGAGATTTGTCTTGTACTGACTGCTTCTTAGGTCAATATAATCAAAATGATGCCATGCCCCTGATTCATAGGATTTTGAGATGATTTTGATTCGTGTCAGCACCAACGATCAAATACCTCTTGAATTACCCCTTGCTGGAATTTACTCGATGTCAAGTACTGATTGACAATTAAGAATTGTTATTCAGGAAATGGTGATTTTAATGCAACAGTTATGCAAGTTTTGAGAAACAATCATTCATTTGGAGTGTCGTGATAGTGTGTGACGAGTGGATCAAGAGTCCAAACGCGGTGCTGATTTAGCTAGCGTGTGAGTGATATAGTGAGAAAAGAATATTAGCAAATCTTTCGGAGTCAGTTTACTCAACCTTGCTATAGTATGCTTTTAGAATAAACCTTACTTCAATTAGGTCTTTTGAAGGTTGTAACGTGGCTTGGTTCATGGTTATTGAAACAAAAGGATATAAGGCTCAAAGTTTATTTTAACCCACCCCTTCTTCATGATGATCTCCAATCCTACGTTCAGTTAATTCACACACATTCGTCTTTTGCAGGTGTAAGGATAAAGATGGTGATTCAAGGTCTCTTGGAATGGCAGCCACCTTAGTTTGTTTTTTGGATGTCGGTGACCCTTTGATTTTGGTATGGTGGTCACTGAATCTTGTTTTGTTTTGTTGGAGACTTTCACTGTCTCTTTCGATTTTTGTTTTGATCCCTAACTTTTGCATGGACCGCTTTGTTGAAGCTTTAATCCATCGGGATTGCCCCTGTTTTTGCCTAAGTCTCCTTTTAGGGTGTTCGACTTAGCGGGTCCTTTCTTTGATTTTTTTTTTGGAAATTGTGACTGCCAAGTCACTGGTCATTGAAGAACAACCGACATAGATTTTGAATTTGTATGGTTCTTTCGACACTTCAGGATGTGTGTGAAGAATGTCATATTGTTGATCCTTGTATGGGATATCCCATCTTGTAATTTGAATGTGTAGTCAGATTAACTGAACACTACCCTGCCCCAGGTTAAGCGTAAGGGTTTTATAGATTCGAAAGAAACTCCTACTTCTAGGCTCGAAGTGGTTGACTAGGGATTAACTCCTTATCTCTCCAGTGTTTGGGGATTTGAAACAATGCCTGTACATCATCAGCAAGGTTTTATCCGAAAGCATACGATCAGCAATCATGAGCATTGTGTTTTCGTCATCCTCCTTCCAACATTTACTAACGATAGTGTGATGAAGAAAGTGAGGTGAAAAAGTATGTGTTTGTGATTTGCAATTGTGATAATATGAGTGAATATGAAAGATTGATTCAAAGCATGCATAATCATCCCATTAATAAGACCAAATACAAATAACAATGTTTAAAGCATACAGTACTTAAACAAACAAGATCAAATTACAAGAATGCAAAATGGTAAAAATGGCATAATGATCGCCTTCATTCGAAGAAACGGGCTTTCATCTCTTGATTTGTCATTGGGATTTGTTCTGCTTGTTCAGGCCGGTGGGAAGCATTATCTTCGAGCTTCACTCGACTCTGCATGCACTGGCATGGGGTTTGTTGCAACGTTTGGCCTCACTGGCGTGAATGTAAGTGCTTTACTGTCAATCAAATCTTGAACCTTGTGCTTGAAAGCCTTACAGTTCTCTATTGTGTGCCCTGGGACACCCATGTGATACTCACAGTGAGCATTGGCATCGTAGCCTGGAGGATATGGCGGAGTTGCAGGTGTTATCTCCTTCAGAACAACCGATCCATCCTTTAGCAGGTAGGGGAGGATCTTGCTATACGATACTGGCAAAGGATCAAAATGTCTTTCTGGCCTCCTTGCCCTCTGTTGGTTAGGGGGACGTGGTTGTGGAGCACGTTGATGTTGATTTTGATGTGGCTGCTGGTAAGCCGACTGTTGATGAGGTTGTTGATACGGTTGCTGATAGGGTGGCTGATATGGTGTCAGAATGACCGCAGAAACCTGATCGTAAGGCATAGGAGCATATGGAGTTGCCCTATATCCTCCTCCTTTCATTACAGCATTGGTCTGACCTTCTGGCTTCTTCGGGAGATCGGGATAGGGTTTCTTCATCCCACCTGAAGTGTTGGCAGCGCAAGGTAGCTTTCCCTTCTTGATCTGGCTCTCAACTCGTTCTCCCACGGAGACAACCTCAGCAAAAGTTGGGAAACTGGATCCGACCATTTTCTCCATGTATTGGGTATGCAGAGTTCCCATAAACATGTCAATCAACTCCTTATCAAGAAGAGGAGGTTGGACACGAGCTGCTAGCTCTCTCCAACGCTGAGCGTATTCCTTGAATGACTCATTGTTGCACTGAGTCATGTCTTGCAACTGGGTGCGGTTGGGTGCTAGATCAGTGTTGTACTGATAATGCCTGAGGAATGCTTCAGCAAGGTCTCTCCATGACTGGACTTGACCTCTCTCCAGTTGCATGTACCACTCCAAGGATGCCCCACTGAGGCTATCTTGGAAGTAATGAATCAGGAGTTGATCATTACTGATGTGGGCAGCCATTTTGCGACAGTAGGCTCTGAGGTGAGTCCTCGGGCAGCTGATCCCTTTGTATTTGTCAAAGTCCGGGACTTTGAATTTTTGGGGAACCACGAGTCCTGGTACCAAGCACATATCAACAGCGTCCAAACCGGGAGTAGTGTGAACCTCCAAGGACTTAAACTTTTCCTCCAAAGCATGGAGTCTATCAACAGCTAGGTCTGGGAGACCTCCAACAACAGGCTTGGCAGTTTGTGGCATGAAGAAGGCGTCATATGGATCTTCATCACCTATCACAGATCCGTGTCGAGCAGATGTAGCAGAATGCTCATGGGGGTTCATGTTGACCATGGGAACAAGAATAGGGATCGGTCCTCCTCTAGGCCGATTAGGGTTACCATCAAGGTCAATCACTCCAGGGATACTGAGCGATGGTGATCCAAATTGGGCAGCAATTTTCCTGGCTTCGGCGTTAGTCTCAGCATCCTTCTCCTTCTGGGCCAAGAGTAACATGGTCTCAAGCAAGCGATCCATCTTTGCCTGCATGGAGTCAATGTCGGTCCTCATCGAAACTTGGTTGGCTTCAAGCTGTTCAAGTGTCATCTTGTAGTTGCGGCGTGTCTCGTACCGGTGTCGAGTAGTCAGCGTTTACTGGACAAAGGGTAGAACATGGTGTGAGATTTTTGTTTCTGGAAGATGATATGCAATGCATGTTTATGATATGCAAATGCATGAAATTGTGCCATGTTCTTCGGAAAGGAATACAGACTCGAGATTATTCACATGTCGAGTACATCAGTATAACAGGAAGAAGTACGGGTTTGTCTGATTACTAGAAATTCCCAAGGGTAGGTTCTAAAGTTATGTTTTCAAGGAAGGAACTTAGACTCACGGATCAAGTTCAAAACTTCCTCGCAATGGTGGGCTAGCCACATCGTGATGGGAGTTCTGAAATGATCTAATCTAAGTGGGATTCTCGTATTGCACGAACAGGGTGTACACCCTTCGGTTCAATACTACATAATCACCGATCATGAAAACAGAACTTGGGTTTAAGGCGAGGTCCCTAGAGTCACGGATCGTGTCTAGAACCTCCACCGTAATGATGGGCTAGCCATATTGTGATGGGAACTCCAAACAGATCTACTCCAGGTGGAGTCTTCGTATTGTCCCAATGAGGTGTACACCCCCCGGTTCAATACTACACAACTCCGGGTTCTAAGTTTTTCTCGAAGCTCGGGTATGAAGCTTATCTCACAGCATACACCAAGTCCCAAATTATAGTATCAAAATACAATACATACAAGCAACATAATACAATACAGAGAAACAAGCACGGAAGATAAGAACATCTTCTAAAGTCATAGCAAAATCAGACTAAGCTAGGTTAGACTCTCTCTTGCTTGGAGCAGGGTCCCCAGCAGAGTCGCCAGTCTGTCGCACCTCAAAAATGCGATCCCTCGCGATAGGACGCGGAAAAAATGTTAGTTCGAAACAGAGTCGCCACCGAACTTTATTTATTCCAATGAAGGAATAGGAAAATATCGAGAAAACCTTTATAGATAAGAATAATGGTCATCGCAACCATATTCGGGTTCGGGAGTCGATTACGCAAGGGGAAGGTATTAGCACCCCTCACGTCCGTTGTACTCAACGGGAACCTCTTAGTCTGATTTTGCTATTTGACTGCTAATTGACTGTTTATCTGCTTGATTCGAGTGATTAGAATTGATGATAGATATGGATGAAGACCTCAGGAGGGGGAAATGAGAGGTTTTTTATTAGTGTGCTCGCGAAGATACAGCAATCTCCTGCCTACGTATCCTTATAGTGCAATAAGGAAATCAGAGCATTCGTAGTTCGGGCTACTACGAATATTTGGTGTGTTTTGCTTTGAGGAACGACTGTCTAGGTCGGCGTTCTAAAGGCTAAACGCTGGCTTGTCTACTCTCGGGGGAGGCTCTAGCACTGGTTTGTTGTGCGCATTAGAAAGGATTGACAGTGTTCTTTTGAAAAGGATTTTGGTCACGCGGGGGTGACAAGTTGAATTGATGTGTTTGGGTGTTTTGGTTGATCGCTCGGGGGCGAGAAGTTAGGTTGATTTGTTAAGGTGTTTTTGGAGAACGACAAAAGATTGAGCAATGTGGTGTACACCAATCGTCCAATTCTTTCGAGGAATAATAAGGCGTCCGCCTTCTACTCCTTTTTCGTTCGAATTATTTTGAAAGTTTGTTTGTGGATGTTGAATATGCACGGTAGTGAGGCGTACGCCCCCTACTTGCTTATTCAAAGGATAATGAGGCGTACGCCACTTATTCCCTTATCCAAGTTTATTTAGCGTGTTTTAGTCGAAAGTCGATAATTTGTGCAATATGGCGTTCGCCAATTATTCAAATAATCGAAAGATGGCGAGGCGTACGCCTCTCATCTTTTATCATCCGAAGTTTAAATTGTAAAAGATATGTTTAGATGTCGTATTTGATTTGTGAAAATAATTTGTATTTTGGTAGGCTTGGATTTATTCGATTGTGGTTTTGATTTGATGACGAATATTCGAGCAATGTGGCGTACGCCAATTATTCGAATAATAGAAAGATAGTAAGGCGTACGCCTCCTATCCTCTTTTCATCTGAAATATATAATTAAATGTTTGTAGGATTTGTAATTGATTTAGAAAATGCGATTTGAATGTATATGATTAAGGTTTAAATTTGATGACGACGATTCGAGCAATGTGGCGTACGCCAATTATTCGAATAATCGAAAGATAGTGAGGCGTACGCCTCCTATCCTCTTTTCATCTAAAATATGGAATTAAAAGGATTTGGAATTTGTAAAAATGATTTGAAATAGTATGATTTAAAGTGTCATGGTTTGAATGATTTGAAAATTGATTTGAAATTGTATGATTATTAGGGTTTAATCGGGTGACAAGAACTCACGCAATATGGCGTACGCCAATTGTTCAAGTGCTTGAGAAATAGTGAAGCGTACGCTTACTATCTCCTTTTCATCCCAAATTTATATTTGAAAGAGAAAAAACTTTAGAAATTAAGTTGATTGGAAAATGATTTGAATTTGTGTTGATTGAATAAATGAATTTTATTTTGTGTATTATTTCATCTACTCGATTAATCAATAACCAAGTAGGTTTCATTGTAAGGAAGCCCAAGAGTAAGCTATGTGAGGTTGATGGCGATGCAAAGAGCGATCGACTTACAAGGGTGTTTTAAAAATGGACTCGATATTTGGATCGAGAATTGTGATTTGTGCTTTTCGAAATTGGTTTGTGTTGTTGATGAATTGAAATGACATTGAAAATGATTTATTAAGTGATGATGACATAAAATATACTTTTTGTTTGAAATAATGTGAAGTTTGTGAGGGTGGGAGAGATTAATCCAATTCTTTTTAACAAAATTAATTTATTAAAATTTGTTTAAATTGATTAATTAAATTAATTAAAATTAATTATCAAAATTATTTAATTAATTTAAATAATCAAGTTAACTAAAATTAATTAATAGAAATTAAACTAATTCAAGATTTTAAAAACTTGATTAAGTTAAAAGAGAAAAAAAAAATGGTATTAACATTGATTTAATCGGTATGTGTCGGTAAAGATGTTCTCGAAACCGGTTTGAGCATAAAGACCATATGATTGATGTCCTATGCGAGGTTGTAACGCGGTGAAAATGTATAAGTTAATATATTAGAACTTTGGGCGGCATAACGGCATTGAATTACCGAATCCGGAAATGAAATCCAATTGAGAATCAAACAGATTATTTACACTTTGCAAATTACATTATGCTATCAGTCTTAAAGAAGATCTTACAACCGCTCAATGTTGCTGAAATGAAAATCAGAATGAAATGTTCATAGTAAAGCAACCTAAATCCATCTAAACACAACCGAAATATTACATCTTGCTAACATAATCACTTGGCCGAATTTAAAATGCCATGAAATTAAAGAAAGAGTTAAACAGCAAATCAATCTTTTCTTACAAAACTCATTCACAGCATAACCGGCTACATTAACAACAATACAATTCAATCCAGATTTGAACAAAAAATTCAGCAATCATAAGCATAAAATCGTGAACCATTGATTGACAGCTTAACACCGATAATATAATCGCAACCAAACAATCTTGAAGAGGTGAATAATTGTTCTAAATCCATTTACTACTATGACAGCATTTTGAATAACAGACAACAGGAACTGTCCAAATTTACCAATGTATTCAACTCAACATTTCTTTTGTTCAATCAACCAACAACTATGAATAAAACTTAACATGAAAACGCAGGGAATATGAGTAGCTATCTAACAACAGGTACACAGAGAGTAATCAAGTTACCAAATGATACGGCGATGAATCCGGCAATTTACATGATAGCTGTTGGTAGCGAGTTGCTTGAACCCACGCCAGAACTGCGTCAAAATGCCTCCAAAGACCACTGCAATGATACAACTTTCAGGAGCAAACAGAAAAAATCATTAACAATGCGAAAGACGACACTTTTATCATAAGGTCCAGCAACGGATCTATAAAGGCCACGAGCAATCGTTGTTGGATAAATCATCCATGTAATGTCAAGCTGTTGTGAACGTCATTCGCGTTTTGACGGTGATGTTGAGGGTTTTCGATTTGGAGGATGGTGGTCGCGATGTCTTCACGGTGGTGGTGAAAGTGAGCGATGAATGGTTTGGCGTTAACGGAGGGTTCCGACGGTGGTTGTTTGTAGGCGGATTGCAGGAGGTTAACGGTGAAGGGTTTTGTGATTATGGAAGCGTGGTGAGCGATTTCGTGAAGATGAAGAAGCGGAAGGCGTGGGGTTTCGCGGCGAAGAGGGTTTCGTTTGTGACGGCGGAGGTTGTTTGTAGGCGGAAAAAATCGTGGGTTGTTGATGATGAAGGTGAGGCGTCGGGGGCGGTGCGGCGATTGAGAGAGACGATGAAGGGTTTGAGGGTTACGGCGGATTTAGGGTGAGAGAAACGGAATGAATTTGTGTGAGCTGAGAGTGATGTGAGGGAATTTGCCTTTATGCTGAGAGTGAGAGCGTGGAGTGTGGTGAGTGAGTGGAGAGATTGTGTGAGGTAGTGGGAGAGGAGTGAATCCGTTAGAGAGATTTTCTTTTTTTGTTATTTTTTTTATCATTATTTTTTGTCTCTTGTGAGTGAAAGGTGAGGGAATGCCGTGAGAGGAGTGAGAGGGATCCAATGTAAAAAAATGTATTTTCCATAACTATTAATCATAACAAATCATAAAAAATTAGCTAACATTAATTTAAACTAACTAATATTTTTTTAAAACAAAATCAACTAATATTTAATTTACAGTAACTAATATTTAATTTAAACTAAAAAAACTAACTAATATTTTAAAAAAATCTAAATAATATTTAATTAAATATCATAAAATATTTGACCAATTAAAAACAAAAATCGAGTACAAATTTCATTCGGAAAAATTAAACCAGTCACACTAAAATTGTCAGCACAAAACAAACTTATTAAAAAAATACAGTGCTTCCTCAAATTTTGACAACTCAACCGATTCGTCTGTATTCTCAAATAAATTCGATCTGACTGACATTTCAGGCGCTGTTCATGATGCAATGTATGTAATGGTATGTATATGATGCTAAATCAAAATGAAATTAATTCTACGAAAAATCTAAAAATGCCCGGACAAAATTGGGGTATGACAGCTGCCCCTATTTAATTATCTTGTACTAGAAAGTAAGAATGACAACAGTCTTCATACATTCGTGGTGGAAGGTAATTAAATACGAAAAGACCCGAATTTTGTCCTTTAGAATGCAATGGAGAGATGCAAATGAAAATGCAATGGATACCAAGGTAATAGGGGTAGAATGCCAAATCAATGCCAACCCTCGAGTCAACATTCAAATCTTGCACAGGTTGTTTCTGATGTAAAGACAAAGGTGGGATTTTTCTAGCACCAAAAGGATGACAGTCCAAATTAATGGTCATCACCAAAAGGATGATGGGAATTCAACATGATTTTCAGGATTGTCATCACCAAAAGGATGATGGATAAACCGAGCTTCAAAAGTAGTCATCACCAAAAGGATGATGTCCGTCACCAAAAGGATGATGGTTATTCTGACAAAGTTTCTCATTACCGAGAGCATAGTATCAAGGCTATCACCAAAAGGATGATAGTTGACTCATCAACTTCAAAGATCACCGTCACCAAAAGGATGAAGGTAAGATCCAACAACAAAACTTGTTATCACCAAAAGGATGATAATAAGTCAAATAACTTCAATGATCACCGTCACCAAAAGGATGAAGGTAAGACCAATAACAAAACTTGTTACTACCAAAAGGATGATAATAAGTCAAATAACTTCAATGATCACCATTCACCAAAAGGATGAAGGAATAGTTAAAAATAAAACTTGTTACCACCAAAAGGATGATAATAAGTCACACAACTCAAAGGATCACCATCACCAAAAGGATGAAGGTAAGATCAAGACAAACTTGTTATCACCAAAAGGATGATAATAAGTCAACAATCACCATCACCAAAAGGATGAAGGTATTGTCAAACGACAAAACTTGTTACCACCAAAAGGATGATAATAAGCACACACGCAATTGATCACCATCACCAAAAGGATGAAGGTAGGATCAAGACACAAACTTGTTATCACCAAAAGGATGATAATAAGTTAACAATCACCATCACCAAAAGGATGAAGGTATTGTCAAACGACAAACTCGTTATCACCAAAAGGATGATAATAAGCACACACGCAATTGATCACCTTCACCAAAAGGATGAAGGTAGGATCAAGACACCAACTTGTTATCACCAAAAGGATGATAATAAGTTAACAATCACCATCACCAAAAGGATGAAGGTATTGTCAAACGACAAACTTGTTACCACCAAAAGGATGATAATAAGTACACACGCAGTTGATCACCATCACCAAAAGGATGAAGGTAGGATCAAGACACAAACTTGTTATCACCAAAAGGATGATAATAAGTCAATAACCTTAAATATCACTGACACCAAAGGGATGACAGTAAGATCAAACAAACCGAACTTGTTATCACCAAAAGGATGATAATAAGGACAGAACTTCAAAACTTGTTATCACCAAAAGGATGATAATAAGCTGAAACAGACTCAATGATCGCCATCACCAAAAGGATGAGGGTAAGATCAAAACAAACTCGTTATCACCAAAAGGATGATAATGAGCCCATATCTCAAATGATCACCGTCACCAAAAGGATGAAGGTAAGACCAATCAACAACACTTGTTATCACCAAAAGGATGATAATAAGCCAATAGTCACCATCACCAAAAGGATGAAGGTACTACAAACAACAGAACTCGTTATCACCAAAAGGATGATAATGAATCAACAATCACCATCACCAAAAGGATGAAGGTGGAATCATAACTTCGAAACTTGTTACCACCAAAAGGATGATAATAAATTATAAAAACTTCAAATATTGCTGACACCAAAAGGATGACAGTAGGATTGGACTTTTCAAATGTCACCATCACCAAAAGGATGATAGCTTAAACCAAACTCCATAATCTCTATCACCAAAAGGATGATTTTTTAGATTGAACTGGACGTCATCACCGAAAGGATGATGATTGAACCAGAATGACAAGGATTGCTCATCACCATAAGGATTGCCGACACCAAAAGGATGACGGTAAGTTGTAATAGTTGCAGAGGTCACCATTCATCAAAAGGATGAAGTTTGGACCAAAACTCCAAGGATCGCCGACACCAAAAGGATGACGGTAAGATCACAAATGTCAAGGATTTACCATTACCAAAAGGATAACGGTTACCGTAACCAGGATGATGATTAATATTATTCCTCAATGGACTTTCACCAAAAGGATGATAGTGAGAAAAATATTGGAAGAATGTGGCTACTGACAAAGTTCAGTAAACCCAACTTGTTGGGGTAGTGTTGGAACATTTCTTGGGTAAGACTTGCTTGGGGTATCCATCAACAAAAGGTTGCAAAACAAATACTCTCTGGGGAGGTGCAATTTCTGTCAACAAAAGGCTACAGGAAACGACTCATTGAGGGACGCTCAACGTGAAATGAGGTAAGTGTTTAAAGAAACAATGTTTGACTTTGCTGAGGATAACGTCTTATCAACAAAAGGTTGAAGGAGGTAACTCGATGGGGAACGCCCAATAACAAGGTAGGAACTTATTCAGAGGAAGTGACAATGACTCAACTGAGGGCTAGCTGGATGCCCACGACTAAACCTTGGATTTTTATTTGTGTTATGTACATGAATGATATGTATGCGTTATGTATGAGGTGATGCATGTGATGCATGTGATGCATGTTTGAATGCAAAGGATGATTGGTTTGTTTGGGATTGACCCCCCTTTTCAAAGGCAATATGTTTTCTGGAAACCAGTGTTGGTTGCATTGGGTCTTATGTGGATGCCAGCAAGGTGGGCTTTGGTTTTCTTTGTGTGGTAATTATCGTTGTGGGTTGATTGTTGGTTGGTGAAAGGATCTGACTTCCCGACACTCGGTAGTTGATGATGTGATGAACACGCAATAGATGCAGATACTCTTGGTGCCCCAAGTTTGATCTCTTGCTAATATATTGTGTATTTGTCTTTGAGAAGATCTCGATTTCTTCTGAAGTGTTTGGCCAGCCTGTGACTGAGCATAGCGACTTGATCAACGCATGATGATTATGCCTTTGACGTGCCCTAAGGATTTTTGTCAAGGTATGATGTTGTATTGGTATGAACTTTCAATGTTTTTGTTATGAATTCAAGCAGTCACTGATGTCTTGATGCAATCTGTTTGACTGACTTGATGATATGAAGGGAATTTGCCCTTTGCAACTTGTCTTTCCCTTGATTGTAGGGTGTTCACAGGAACTCTCCTTGAAAGGAAACCTTGGGAGTGGTTATCCGATGACATGGTCTGAGTCTGTTTTTCCTGCTCCTGAATCTTGCAATGGTTTGCCTCTGATTAGCCTTTGAGGGACTTGCCTCAGACGGACTGAGTATTGAAGTGTTTTTCCTCCCTGATCAACCGATGCTTGGAGATTTGTCTTGTACTGACTGCTTCTTAGGTCAATATAATCAAAATGATGCCATGCCCCTGATTCATAGGATTTTGAGATGATTTTGATTCGTGTCAGCACCAACGATCAAATACCTCTTGAATTACCCCTTGCTGGAATTTACTCGATGTCATGTACTGATTGACAATTAAGAATTGTTATTCAGGAAATGGTGATTTTAATGCAACAGTTATGCAAGTTTTGAGAAACAATCATTCATTTGGAGTGTCGTGATAGTGTGTGACGAGTGGATCAAGAGTCCAAACGCGGTGCTGATTTAGCTAGCGTGTGAGTGATATAGTGAGAAAAGAATATTAGCAAATCTTTCGGAGTCAGTTTACTCAACCTTGCTATAGTATGCTTTTAGAATAAACCTTACTTCAATTAGGTCTTTTGAAGGTTGTAACGTGGCTTGGTTCATGGTTATTGAAACAAAAGGATATAAGGCTCAAAGTTTATTTTAACCCACCCCTTCTTCATGATGATCTCCAATCCTACGTTCAGTTAATTCACACACATTCGTCTTTTGCAGGTGTAAGGATAAAGATGGTGATTCAAGGTCTCTTGGAATGGCAGCCACCTTAGTTTGTTTTTTTGGATGTCGGTGACCCTTTGATTTTGGTATGGTGGTCACTGAATCTTGTTTTGTTTTGTTGGAGACTTTCACTGTCTCTTTCGATTTTTGTTTTGATCCCTAACTTTTGCATGGACCGCTTTGTTGAAGCTTTAATCCATCGGGATTGCCCCTGTTTTTGCCTAAGTCTCCTTTTAGGGTGTTCGACTTAGCGGGTCCTTTCTTTGATTTTTTTTTTGGAAATTGTGACTGCCAAGTCACTGGTCATTGAAGAACAACCGACATAGATTTTGAATTTGTATGGTTCTTTCGACACTTCAGGATGTGTGTGAAGAATGTCATATTGTTGATCCTTGTATGGGATATCCCATCTTGTAATTTGAATGTGTAGTCAGATTAACTGAACACTACCCTGCCCCAGGTTAAGCGTAAGGGTTTTATAGATTCGAAAGAAACTCCTACTTCTAGGCTCGAAGTGGTTGACTAGGGATTAACTCCTTATCTCTCCAGTGTTTGGGGATTTGAAACAATGCCTGTACATCATCAGCAAGGTTTTATCCGAAAGCATACGATCAGCAATCATGAGCATTGTGTTTTCGTCATCCTCCTTCCAACATTTACTAACGATAGTGTGATGAAGAAAGTGAGGTGAAAAAGTATGTGTTTGTGATTTGCAATTGTGATAATATGAGTGAATATGAAAGATTGATTCAAAGCATGCATAATCATCCCATTAATAAGACCAAATACAAATAACAATGTTTAAAGCATACAGTACTTAAACAAACAAGATCAAATTACAAGAATGCAAAATGGTAAAAATGGCATAATGATCGCCTTCATTCGAAGAAACGGGCTTTCATCTCTTGATTTGTCATTGGGATTTGTTCTGCTTGTTCAGGCCGGTGGGAAGCATTATCTTCGAGCTTCACTCGACTCTGCATGCACTGGCATGGGGTTTGTTGCAACGTTTGGCCTCACTGGCGTGAATGTAAGTGCTTTACTGTCAATCAAATCTTGAACCTTGTGCTTGAAAGCCTTACAGTTCTCTATTGTGTGCCCTGGGACACCCATGTGATACTCACAGTGAGCATTGGCATCGTAGCCTGGAGGATATGGCGGAGTTGCAGGTGTTATCTCCTTCAGAACAACCGTTCCATCCTTTAGCAGGTAGGGGAGGATCTTGCTATACGATACTGGCAAAGGATCAAAATGTCTTTCTGGCCTCCTTGCCCTCTGTTGGTTAGGGGGACGTGGTTGTGGAGCACGTTGATGTTGATTTTGATGTGGCTGCTGGTAAGCCGACTGTTGATGAGGTTGTTGATACGGTTGCTGATAGGGTGGCTGATATGGTGTCAGAATGACCGCAGAAACCTGATCGTAAGGCATAGGAGCATATGGAGTTGCCCTATATCCTCCTCCTTTCATTACAGCATTGGTCTGACCTTTTGGCTTCTTCGGGAGATTGGGATAGGGTTTCTTCATCCCACCTGAAGTGTTGGCAGCGCAAGGTAGCTTTCCCTTCTTAATCTGGCTCTCAACTCGTTCTCCCACGGAGACAACCTCAGCAAAAGTTGGGAAACTGGATCCGACCATTTTCTCCATGTATTGGGTATGCAGAGTTCCCATAAACATGTCAATCAACTCCTTATCAAGAAGAGGAGGTTGGACACGAGCTGCTAGCTCTCTCCAACGCTGAGCGTATTCCTTGAATGACTCATTGTTGCACTGAGTCATGTCTTGCAACTGGGTGCGGTTGGGTGCTAGATCAGTGTTGTACTGATAATGCCTGAGGAATGCTTCAGCAAGGTCTCTCCATGACTGGACTTGACCTCTCTCCAGTTGCATGTACCACTCCAAGGATGCCCCACTGAGGCTATCTTGGAAGTAATGAATCAGGAGTTGATCATTACTGATGTGGGCAGCCATTTTGCGACAGTAGGCTCTGAGGTGAGTCCTCGGGCAGCTGATCCCTTTGTATTTGTCAAAGTCCGGGACTTTGAATTTTTGGGGAACCACGAGTCCTGGTACCAAGCACATATCAACAGCGTCCAAACCGGGAGTAGTGTGAACCTCCAAGGACTTAAACTTTTCCTCCAAAGCATGGAGTCTATCAACAGCTAGGTCTGGGAGACCTCCAACAACAGGCTTGGCAGTTTGTGGCATGAAGAAGGCGTCATATGGATCTTCATCACCTATCACAGATCCGTGTCGAGCAGATGTAGCAGAATGCTCATGGGGGTTCATGTTGACCATGGGAACAAGAATAGGGATCGGTCCTCCTCTAGGCCGATTAGGGTTACCATCAAGGTCAATCACTCCAGGGATACTGAGCGATGGTGATCCAAATTGGGCAGCAATTTTCCTGGCTTCGGCGTTAGTCTCAGCATCCTTCTCCTTCTGGGCCAAGAGTAACATGGTCTCAAGCAAGCGATCCATCTTTGCCTGCATGGAGTCAATGTCGGTCCTCATCGAAACTTGGTTGGCTTCAAGCTGTTCAAGTGTCATCTTGTAGTTGCGGCGTGTCTCGTACCGGTGTCGAGTAGTCAGCGTTTACTGGACAAAGGGTAGAACATGGTGTGAGATTTTTGTTTCTGGAAGATGATATGCAATGCATGTTTATGATATGCAAATGCATGAAATTGTGCCATGTTCTTCGGAAAGGAATACAGACTCGAGATTATTCACATGTCGAGTACATCAGTATAACAGGAAGAAGTACGGGTTTGTCTGATTACTAGAAATTCCCAAGGGTAGGTTCTAAAGTTATGTTTTCAAGGAAGGAACTTAGACTCACGGATCAAGTTCAAAACTTCCTCGCAATGGTGGGCTAGCCACATCGTGATGGGAGTTCTGAAATGATCTAATCTAAGTGGGATTCTCGTATTGCACGAACAGGGTGTACACCCTTCGGTTCAATACTACATAATCACCGATCATGAAAACAGAACTTGGGTTTAAGGCGAGGTCCCTAGAGTCACGGATCGTGTCTAGAACCTCCACCGCAATGATGGGCTAGCCATATTGTGATGGGAACTCCAAACAGATCTACTCCAGGTGGAGTCTTCGTATTGTCCCAATGAGGTGTACACCCCCCGGTTCAATACTACACAACTCCGGGTTCTAAGTTTTTCTCGAAGCTCGGGTATGAAGCTTATCTCACAGCATACACCAAGTCCCAAATTATAGTATCAAAATACAATACATACAAGCAACATAATACAATACAGAGAAACAAGCACGGAAGATAAGAACATCTTCTAAAGTCATAGCAAAATCAGACTAAGCTAGGTTAGACTCTCTCTTGCTTGGAGCAGGGTCCCCAGCAGATTCGCCAGTCTGTCGCACCTCAAAAATGTGATCCCTCGCGATAGGACGCGGAAAAAATGTTAGTTCGAAACAGAGTCGCCACCGAACTTTATTTATTCCAATGAAGGAATAGGAAAATATCGAGAAAACCTTTATAGATAAGAATAATGGTCATCGCAACCATATTCGGGTTCGGGAGTCGATTACGCAAGGGGAAGGTATTAGCACCCCTCACGTCCGTTGTACTCAACGGGAACCTCTTAGTCTGATTTTGCTATTTGACTGCTAATTGACTGTTTATCTGCTTGATTCGAGTGATTAGAATTGATGATAGATATGGATGAAGACCTCAGGAGGGGGAAATGAGAGGTTTTTATTAGTGTGCTCGCGAAGATACAGCAATCTCCTGCCTACGTATCCTTATAGTGCAATAAGGAAATCAGAGCATTCGTAGTTCGGGCTACTACGAATATTTGGTGTGTTTTGCTTTGAGGAACGACTGTCTAGGTCGGCGTTCTAAAGGCTAAACGCTGGCTTGTCTACTCTCGGGGGAGGCTCTAGCACTGGTTTGTTGTGCGCATTAGAAAGGATTGACAGTGTTCTTTTGAAAAGGATTTTGGTCACGCGGGGGTGACAAGTTGAATTGATGTGTTTGGGTGTTTTGGTTGATCGCTCGGGGGCGAGAAGTTAGGTTGATTTGTTAAGGTGTTTTTGGAGAACGACAAAAGATTGAGCAATGTGGTGTACACCAATCGTCCAATTCTTTCGAGGAATAATAAGGCGTCCGCCTTCTACTCCTTTTTCGTTCGAATTATTTTGAAAGTTTGTTTGTGGATGTTGAATATGCACGGTAGTGAGGCGTACGCCCCCTACTTGCTTATTCAAAGGATAATGAGGCGTACGCCACTTATTCCCTTATCCAAGTTTATTTAGCGTGTTTTAGTCGAAAGTCGATAATTTGTGCAATATGGCGTTCGCCAATTATTCAAATAATCGAAAGATGGCGAGGCGTACGCCTCTCATCTTTTATCATCCGAAGTTTAAATTGTAAAAGATATGTTTAGATGTCGTATTTGATTTGTGAAAATAATTTGTATTTTGGTAGGCTTGGATTTATTCGATTGTGGTTTTGATTTGATGACGAATATTCGAGCAATGTGGCGTACGCCAATTATTCGAATAATAGAAAGATAGTAAGGCGTACGCCTCCTATCCTCTTTTCATCTGAAATATATAATTAAATGTTTGTAGGATTTGTAATTGATTTAGAAAATGCGATTTGAATGTATATGATTAAGGTTTAAATTTGATGACGACGATTCGAGCAATGTGGCGTACGCCAATTATTCGAATAATCGAAAGATAGTGAGGCGTACGCCTCCTATCCTCTTTTCATCTAAAATATGGAATTAAAAGGATTTGGAATTTGTAAAAATGATTTGAAATAGTATGATTTAAAGTGTCATGGTTTGAATGATTTGAAATTGATTTGAAATTGTATGATTATTAGGGTTTAATCGGGTGACAAGAACTCACGCAATATGGCGTACGCCAATTGTTCAAGTGCTTGAGAAATAGTGAAGCGTACGCTTACTATCTCCTTTTCATCCCAAATTTATATTTGAAAGAGAAAAAACTTTAGAAATTAAGTTGATTGGAAAATGATTTGAATTTGTGTTGATTGAATAAATGAATTTTATTTTGTGTATTATTTCATCTACTCGATTAATCAATAACCAAGTAGGTTTCATTGTAAGGAAGCCCAAGAGTAAGCTATGTGAGGTTGATGGCGATGCAAAGAGCGATCGACTTACAAGGGTGTTTTAAAAATGGACTCGATATTTGGATCGAGAATTGTGATTTGTGCTTTTCGAAATTGGTTTGTGTTGTTGATGAATTGAAATGACATTGAAAATGATTTATTAAGTGATGATGACATAAAATATACTTTTTGTTTGAAATAATGTGAAGTTTGTGAGGGTGGGAGAGATTAATCCAATTCTTTTTAACAAAATTAATTTATTAAAATTTGTTTAAATTGATTAATTAAATTAATTAAATTAATTATCAAAATTATTTAATTAATTTAAATAATCAAGTTAACTAAAATTAATTAATAGAAATTAAACTAATTCAAGATTTTAAAAACTTGATTAAGTTAAAAGAGAAAAAAAAATGGTATTAACATTGATTTAATCGGTATGTGTCGGTAAAGATGTTCTCGAAACCGGTTTGAGCATAAAGACCATATGATTGATGTCCTATGCGAGGTTGTAACGCGGTGAAAATGTATAAGTTAATATATTAGAACTTTGGGCGGCATAACGGCATTGAATTACCGAATCCGGAAATGAAATCCAATTGAGAATCAAACAGATTATTTACACTTTGCAAATTACATTATGCTATCAGTCTTAAAGAAGATCTTACAACCGCTCAATGTTGCTGAAATGAAAATCAGAATGAAATGTTCATAGTAAAGCAACCTAAATCCATCTAAACACAACCGAAATATTACATCTTGCTAACATAATCACTTGGCCGAATTTAAAATGCCATGAAATTAAAGAAAGAGTTAAACAGCAAATCAATCTTTTCTTACAAAACTCATTCACAGCATAACCGGCTACATTAACAACAATACAATTCAATCCAGATTTGAACAAAAAATTCAGCAATCATAAGCATAAAATCGTGAACCATTGATTGACAGCTTAACACCGATAATATAATCGCAACCAAACAATCTTGAAGAGGTGAATAATTGTTCTAAATCCATTTACTACTATGACAGCATTTTGAATAACAGACAACAGGAACTGTCCAAATTTACCAATGTATTCAACTCAACATTTCTTTTGTTCAATCAACCAACAACTATGAATAAAACTTAACATGAAAACGCAGGGAATATGAGTAGCTATCTAACAACAGGTACACAGAGAGTAATCAAGTTACCAAATGATACAGCGATGAATCCGGCAATTTACATGATAGCTGTTGGTAGCGAGTTGCTTGAACCCACGCCAGAACTGCGTCAAAATGCCTCCAAAGACCACTGCAATCATACAACTTTCAGGAGCAAACAGAAAAAATCATTAACAATGCGAAAGACGACACTTTTATCATAAGGTCCAGCAACGGATCTATAAAGGCCACGAGCAATCGTTGTTGGATAAATCATCCATGTAATGTCAAGCTGTTGTGAACGTCATTCGCGTTTTGACGGTGATGTTGAGGGTTTTCGATTTGGAGGATGGTGGTCGCGATGTCTTCACGGTGGTGGTGAAAGTGAGCGATGAATGGTTTGGCGTTAACGGAGGGTTCCGGCGGTGGTTGTTTGTAGGCGGATTGCAGGAGGTTAACGGTGAAGGGTTTTGTGATTATGGAAGCGTGGTGAGCGATTTCGTGAAGACGAAGAAGCGGAAGGCGTGGGGTTTCGCGGCGAAGAGGGTTTCGTTTGTGACGGCGGAGGTTGTTTGTAGGCGGAAAAAATCGTGGGTTGTTGATGATGAAGGTGAGGCGTCGGGGGCGGTGCGGCGATTGAGAGAGACGATGAAGGGTTTGAGGGTTACGGCGGATTTAGGGTGAGAGAAACGGAATGAATTTGTGTGAGCTGAGAGTGATGTGAGGGAATTTGCCTTTATGCTGAGAGTGAGAGCGTGGAGTGTGGTGAGTGAGTGGAGAGATTGTGTGAGGTAGTGGGAGAGGAGTGAATCCGTTAGAGAGATTTTCTTTTTTTGTTATTTTTTTTATCATTATTTTTTGTCTCTTGTGAGTGAAAGGTGAGGGAATGCCGTGAGAGGAGTGAGAGGGATCCAATGTAAAACAATGTATTTTCCATAACTATTAATCATAACAAATCATAAAAAATTAGCTAACATTTAATTTAAACTAACTAATATTTTTTAATTAAATATTTAAACAAAAATAATGACCCATTAAAAAATAGAAACCGAGTGCAAACTTGTTCGGAAAATTGAACCGGTCACACTAAAATTGTCAGGACAAAACATACTTATTAAAAAAAATACAGTCTTTCCTCAAATTTCAACAATTCAACCGGTTTGTCTGTATTCTCCAATAAATTTATTTTGACTGACATTTCAGGTATTTATTTATGATGCAAATGTATGTAATGGTATGCATATGATGCAAAAATGCAATGAGATCGATTGTATGAAAAAATTTAAATATGCCCGGACAAAATTGGGGTACGACACCGGTGTAGAAACTATTATGCGAAAAATATCTAAATGCTAAAAAGGGAAAGGTAAATTGCAAGGGAAAAAAACGTAGAACTTGCAAAAGAAATAAATAAATAAACAATGTTAAGTTGCTGGAAAAGAAAATTGCAGAAGCGAAAAAAAAAAAAAATTGGAAAAGCTTCGGCAGTGTGAGCGTGGAAAAACCGAGGACCCCTTTTAGGTTTTTGAAGTAGCTATTTATATTGGTGTTGGTAACTGCTTTTCGTTTCCCAAGGGTCTTCAACGTGGCTAAATGCATGGCGTGGATATAGGACACAAACTCCTCAACGTCTCTTCAAGTCTTCTGAGGGCGTTACTTGCGCCAAAAAGATAGTGGAATGGTGTGACGCTCGTCACACCATGTGTGACGCCCGTCACAAGGCTGCTTTGCGTGACGCTCGTCACGCACCTTGTGACGTCCGTCACAGGTAGTGCCTTTATGTTTTGCGCTTTGGGCTGGGCTTTGGCATTTGGTTCTTTTTCTCTCCTTTTTGCACCTCCTTTTCTTCCATTTTCACTTGTTCTTCAAAATAGACTACCTGAGACAAATAGGAAGAAAATACCACGTAATATCTCATAAAATGCAATAAACCGAAATAAATAGTCATAGAATTTAATGGAATTAAGTCCTAAAATATGATATAATTTCGTGTTATCAAACTCCCCCATACTTAGATCTTTGCTTGTCCTCAAGCAAAATACAGTATAGAAATCGTTAAAAATTTAGCCAGATGAAATTTCAAAGCACACATCAATTCGTAATAGGTTGCAAGTGGATTTTGTTTAGGAGCAACTTAAGTTTAATCTTGACATCAACAACTACCGTTACACCCTCAGATAACCCCACCTTATGCAAACCAGTTCGAGTAATGCCATTATAGCTATCCTAGTTCCTTTACTTTTATTTCACCCGCTTTCATTCTAGCGAAATCACATTAAGCCCTTTATCTTTTCGCGCACATAGTGGAGTAACCGGTTAGTGATTATGATCCGCTTTTAGCTAGAAGTTCTGGTACATAAGTCGGATAACTTCGTTATTTTGTCCATTGCAAATTGTGGGGGATCGAACCGTAGTCCGCCCTACCAAGTTCAGTACCAGATACCTACTGAACCAACTCATAATGGATCTTTCATATTGTGTTTTTGCATGATCTGCAACCTTTAGATTAAATGATCTGGTAAGGATCACCTAATTTAATCAGTGCATTTCCTGATATATTCATATATTTTGTGTTACTTTGGGAATCATTCACTTATATTCATCGGCTCTCCACGTAGTTTGCTATTAAGATGGTGCTGACTTCTCGTATAAACTACTCGGGGTTACTATAAAACTAAAAGTTCAAGGGATTGGTATAATAGGTACTTATCCTGATCTAACATGTTGAGGTTCTTAGAGCGTTGTTATGGTAATAATTTTTTTTGTCTTGATTTCACTCAAGTTGTATAAAATAAGCGACCTTTATACTTATTGGGTGTGTTAAATTTTTGTTATGGCTCATGAAATTTTTTTTTTGAGGGAATAGATAATAGAAATTTTCACACTCGGGACTTAACTTAAAATTTATATATATATATATATATATATATATATATATTTTTTATATAAATAATAGAGGGAAATAACATTAAAAGGAAAGGTACATACTTGGAAAATGGAAATAGGAAGAACAAGTTTCCCCCCCCATACTTAAATTAAACATTGTCCCCAATGTTTTAAGGAAATGAAATACACTATGGAAAGGAAAAAGAAACTACAACTAAGGTTGTCTTCCGCCTCTGGTTCTAGGACCTGGTGATCTCGGACGTAAGTCTAAGTTATCGAACCTGCTGAACAACTCAGTAAACCGCTGGTCGGTTATGGCATTCCTAGCATCCTGTTGCTGTTGCATTTGACGCATCATCTGCAGCATCTCGACATTCTGTGCCTGCATACCATCGATAGCATCCATAATGTCGTCGTTGGTTGCAGGCCTTCTTCGTCGACGACGTTGGGAGGATGGGCCAGTTGCATTACTGGAAGGGTTGAGCGGGACTGACTGTTGTGTAGGCGGATGATCACCTTGTTCCATTGCTTCAAACTCATCTGTTTGTGGGTTTGTTTGTAAAGGCTCGGTGGTTTCAGGAGCGTTTAGATCGTAGAGGTGGCGGTCGGGGTTTGTGACATCAGTGAGGGCAGTATTTGGTAGAACAACGCTTGGGACTGCCTGGTTGTTCACCATAAGATAATATCCTCCGCCTACTCTGTTCTTAATCAGGCGGCTGGAGCGACAATAGCTGATATCCATAGATAGGGGAGGTAGGGATTCTAAAGTTTGGAGTTTATCCCCTAGGTTTAGGCCAAGTGCTATGGTGGTGATTAATCCACCAATTATAAAAGTTTGCCGGCCTCTAGCACATAAGGTGCGGATATGATGAAATAGAAAGGAGGCGGCGTTTACCTGAGTGTCTGGTTCGAAGACGCACTGGAGGAAAAATAGCTCCTTTGAGTTGACCTTGCTGTTGTTTGGCCTTCCAAAAACTGTGTTTTGCAAGATGCGGATAAAGTACCGGATGGTGGGGTTATGTATATGGGAGAGAAGGAGCTCTTCCCAGTTGTAGGTATCTAAACCGGAAATTTTCTTAAAAAGGCCGAAAACGCCAACTGTGTTCCAGTTTGAGGTTGGAGGGATTCTGGCGTGCAGCAGACCTTCTGTGGGAAATTGTAGCATGGTACTCAATTGGTTTTGGGTTAGGGTATACTCGGTGTTAAACATACGGAAGGTTGCGGTACCGGTTAGAAATTCGTCTTCACCGGCGGGAGTGGTGTAGTCGTATGAACTTAAGAATTCTAAGGTTAGGGATGGGTAGGTGGGTTGATTATGAGTGCAAAGGAAGGTTAAGTTGGCTTGACGGAGCATCCATTCGATACCTTGGAGTAATCCTAATTGTTGCAAGCAAGTTAAATCGGGGTACCTGGTGGAAACGACGCCGCGCTGTTGGAAACGCTCGAATTGCTCTCTCTGATAATTGTCATCTTCGGATCGGAAGATGATATTTCCGAAATTCTGATTTCCCGCCATTGTGATGAATTTTGGAAGGGGTGATTTGGAAAGAAAAAGAAATGTATTTGATAGGAGAGAATGGTTTGTGGTGAATGAAGGGAGGTTTGGTGGGTATTTATAGGAGAAGAATTTGGAAGGTGGAAAGAAAAAGTGGTTGAAAAGTAATTAAGTGTGGTTGAATGAAAATTAATGGGGAAAGTAAAAAGTTAAAAGGTGTAACGTTCGTCTCCAACGGCTCCTTAACGTTCACTAGTCTGAGGAGTGTTACGCTCGTCACAGGGGTGTGACGTTCGTAACATGCAATAGGCGTGCCGTCCGTTATGGATTGTGTGACGCCCGTCACACATTCCTTTTTGGCAAAGGCTTCTGTAGCGTTTCACAGAATTACTTAGGTAATGAATTTTATTTTTGTTATTTATTTTGTTTTGTTCTGCTTATGATTGGTTTATTCTGTAATTTAATTTATCGTGCATGCTTAATCTGCTTTGCATAATAATAAGTCATAGGTAGCAACAGTAGAGCATAATAGCTATTGCATAATAAAATTAAATAAACAGCTTCAATAAAATGATCATAATGTAATACAGGAAAGGAAAACAATGAAATGAAAGAGAAATAAATGTGAACATGAATTCAAATAACATTAATGAAAAATCTAACTTAAAACTAAATAACTTAGAAAAATAACTAAGTTCTATCCCTCTGTACGATCTCTGGCCTGAGGAGCGAAAGAGTTAACATGATGTAGCAACTCGTGAAACTGATTCGTCATACTGCTCATGTATCCTAGAACTTCGTGTCTCATGTTAGTAAATTCTCCTCTAAGGGCGTCTTGTTCTGACATCAAAGCTTCAATGGCGGTGTGATAATCAGTTCCGGGCATATGATGCCGGAGGTCGGATATGGCTGATTCTTCGGTCTGAACAGGCTGAGGAGGAGGGTCTACATCATAATAGCCGGATGGTGTCTGAGGGTCAGATTCAGCATGAGGGATCTGGTCATCATAAGTCTCATAGTCATCACAAATCTCATAGTCCTGGATGGATTCAGTGGATCTAGCAGGAGTCGGGGTTTCGTTCAGGTTGTAAAGCCAGTTACTGCGGTTATGAATGCTAGTCCTAGGATCGGGCATGGTGAATAGGCAGAGAACTTGGTTATTAATTATAAGCTCAAACTCGTCAGTCCCAAGGTTTGCTATGAACATAGTGTTGAAGAGGAAGGGTATACTTATAGTAGTAATGCCACAAAAAGGGCTTAGGTCAAGCATAGACTGACGTAATCCAATGGCATTACCTATCATAGTTATCAAACCGCCTATTCTAATGGGTGCTCTCTCATCCTGGATAAGGTGGTCCAAATTAGCTAACATAAAAGTGGCACCGTTCACTGGACGGTTCTGGGAAGCACAAAATATGATGAAGAGTTCATCACGTGAAACTGAAGTACTATTTGGCTTCTTCCCAAATAAAGTGTGGGTCAGGATCTTATGGAAATAGCGAAAAGCCGGGTTGTGTATGTTTCCAGAGAGAAACTCATGTTCTTCGGGCTCATCATTTCCAGTCAGCTTACCCCAAAAGTGTTCAAGTTCTCTATGTTCAAAAAGTTCTTCCTGGCTTACAGTGAATGTATCAAAGGAGGTAGGAAAACCCAAAGGTTGGTAAAGTCTCTAATATTAAATTGGTACTCCATATTGAACATTCTGAACTGGATAAAACCTCTGCTAATTCCTTTTCCATGGCTGGGTAGATAGATTAATGAGCTAAGGAATTCTAGTGTGAGTCTCCGGTAGGTGGTGAAATGTCTCAGGATAGGGGATGTCTCCCATCCTATCTGATTCAGCAAATACAGGACACTCTGTCTCAGTCCAAGGGCAGTCATAGCCCAATCATCAGCATATAAACTAGGTAGCATCTCTCTAGCGGCTAGTTCTTCAAACTTTTGTTTCTGAGCCATTCCTCTGAACTTGATACTCATACGATCAAAATGTCCCATTTGGTTAGTGTTAGCTAGAGAAAAGAAAACATGAGTTTTAGTCAGGATTTGGCCAAATGCCGAAAGAAGAAAAAAATTATTATTATATATATATATATATATATATATATATATTTTTTTTTTGAATTAAAATAAATCAGGAATTAATACTAAACAGAAATTAAAAGAATAATTTAGGAAAGAAAAAATAGGAAAATGATAATAATAGAATAAGAAAATAATTGTGGGTTGTCTCCCACTAAGCGCTTTGTTTAAATGTCGCAAGCTCGACAAAGAAACTGTTAAATATAATCTATAGGTCCTGGGGGCGTTTCGTCTAAGTGTAGGATTTGCGAATCCTCGTTGGTTTCCGCATAGTGATAGTGTTTCAGACGTTGCCCGTTTACGGTGAACGGTTCTGTAGATTTTCCTTTTATTTCTACCGCTCCACTGGGAAAGATTTTAGTGATATGAAAAGGCCCTGACCATCTGGATCGTAGTTTTCCCGGGAATAACTTTAGTCTAGAGTTAAATAAAAGCACTGCGTCGCCTTGCTTGAAGATTTTCCTTGATATACGCTTGTCATGCCATTGTTTTGTTCTTTCTTTATAGATTCTGGCGTTTTCATAGGCGTCTCTTCTGAGTTCCTCTAATTCATTTATGTCAAGGATTCTCTTTTCACCGGCGGCCTTATAGTTCAAATTTAGATTTCTAATAGCCCAATAGGCTTTATGTTCTAACTCTACCGGGAGGTGACAGGATTTTCCATAAATGAGCTTAAATGGGGTCGTCCCTATGGGGGTTTTATAAGCAGTTCGGTATGCCCACAAAGCTTCTGGTAATTTCAATGACCAATCTTTCCTTGAAGTGGCGACCGTTTTTTCTAGTATTTGCTTGATTTCTCTGTTAGATACTTCCACTTGTCCACTGGTTTGAGGGTGGTAAGGTGTCGCTATCCTATGTCTCACTCCATATTTAAATAATAGTTTTTCGAGTACCTTGGATATAAAGTGTGATCCACCATCACTGACTACTATTCTTGGGATGCCAAATCTCGGAAATATTATATTTTTAAAGAGTCTAGTTACTACTCGGGTGTCATTTGTTGGAGAAGCTATAGCTTCGATCCATTTTGATACGTAGTCAACTGCCACGAGTATGTATTTGTTACCGAAAGAGGATGGAAAAGGTCCCATGAAGTCTATCCCCCACACGTCAAAAATCTCTACTTCCAAAATACCTTTTTGCGGCATTTCGTCACGTCTAGATATGTTTCCCGTGCGTTGACATCTGTCACACTCCTTAATAGCCGCATGTACGTCCTTCCATATAGTTGGCCAATAAAAGCCAGCTTGTAGGATTTTAGAACAGGTCTTGGATGTACTTGTGTGTCCACCATAAGGAGCGGAGTGGCAGTGTTGGATTATATTTTCTACCTCTTCTTCGGGTATACATCGACGGAAAATACCATCGGGGCCTCTTTTGAAAAGTAAGGGATCATCCCAGTAATAGTGTTTTATATCGTGGAAGAATCGTTTCTTCTGCTGGTAAGATAAAGTAGGTGGGACTATTCCGGCAGCTAAATAATTGACGAGATCAGCGTACCATGGTGTGGCAGATATAGCTAAGGTGGTTTCTACTTGCATGTCGGAGTTGTTCTCTTCCAAAGTAGCTATAAGTTTGTCATACGAGAAATCATCATTAATTGATGTTCTTTCCGGTTCAAGGTTCTCAAGCCTAGAGAGGTGGTCTGCTACTACGTTTTCAGTTCCTTTCTTGTCCTTGATTTCTAAGTCGAATTCTTGTAGCAACAAGATCCATCTTAGGAGTCTAGGTTTAGCATCCTTTTTTGTTAAAAGGTACCTGATAGCAGCGTGATCAGTGTAGACTATTATTTTGGCTCCTACCAAGTAAGAACGAAATTTATCTAGCGCAAATACCACTGCTAGGAGTTCTTTCTCGGTAGTGGCGTAATTCATTTGCGCTTCATCCAGGGTTCTGCTTGCGTAATATATAACGTGAAGCTTTTTATCCTTTCTTTGTCCTAAAACAGCACCTACAGCATAATCACTGGCATCGCACATTATTTCAAATGGTTCATTCCAGTCTGGTGTCTGCATTATGGGTGCGGAGATCAATGCTTGTTTAAGAGTTCGAAATGCTTTTAAACAATTATCGTCGAATATGAATTCAGCATCTTTCATCAACAGTCCGGTTAAAGGTTTAGTTATCTTAGAGAAGTCTTTGATGAATCGTCGGTAAAAACCGGCGTGTCCTAAAAAACTTCGTACTTCTCTCACGGTTCTTGGGGGTTGAAGATTTTCGATTACCTCTATTTTGGCTTTGTCTACTTCAATTCCTCTGTTCGAGATGATGTGTCCTAAAACAATTCCTTCTTGTACCATAAAGTGGCACTTTTCCCAATTAAGTACTAAGTTTACTTTTACACATCGCTCAAGAACTCTTTCCAGGTTTTCAAGGCATTCTTCGAAACTTTGTCCGTATACAGAAAAGTCATCCATAAATACTTCCATGATGTTTTCGAGAAAGTCGGCGAAAATTGCCATCATGCATCTTTGAAAGGTTGCAGGGGCATTACACAGACCAAACGGCATTCGTCTATAAGCGAAGGTACCAAAAGGGCATGTGAACGTTGTCCTTTCTTGGTCATCAGGGTGAATTGGTATTTGAAAGAAGCCTGAATAACCGTCTAGATAACAGAAATGTGAGTGTTTTGCTAATCGTTCTAACATTTGGTCAATGAATGGTAAAGGGAAATGATCTTTTCGGGTTGCTTTGTTTAGTTTCCTATAGTCAATGCACATTCTCCATCCCGATTCGATTCGTTTAGTTATAGTTTCTCCTTTTTCGTTTTCAATAACGGTTATGCCTCCTTTCTTTGGTACAACGTGTACAGGACTAACCCATTTGCTATCAGATATAGGATATATAATACCTGCTTCCAATAACTTGGTTATTTCCTTCTTTACTACCTCACTCAGGATCGGATTTAGTCTTCTCTGGTGTTCCCTAGAGGTTTTACAGTCTTCTTCTAACATGATGCGGTGCATACAAATAGAAGGACTTATTCCTTTAAGATCGGTGATGTGGTACCCTAGTGCGGTTGGATACTTCCTTAAGATATGTAGGAGTTTTTCTGTTTCGAGTCTTCCTAGGTCTGCATTAACTATCACAGGTCGTTCAAGTTCTAAGTCTAGGAATTCATATCTCAGATTTTTGGGAAGTGTTTTCAGGTCAGGGGTTGGTTTGTTAAGACATTGCGTAGGGTCCGGTGTTATTGCTAAACATTGGTTAGATTTGTCTTCTAAAAGATAGTCTGATGATTTGTCTTTTCCTAACTCTGCTTCTTTTATGCATTCATCGATGATATCCATGAAGTAACATGTATCTTCTATTGCAGGTGCTTTCAAGAATTTGGAAAGAATGAACTCAATTTTCTCTTCACCTACTTCGAAGGTGAGTCGTCCTCGTTTTACGTCTATGATTGCACCGGCAGTTGCTAAGAACGGTCTTCCTAGTATAATAGGTGTAATATCATATTCTCTAATGTCCATAATTGTAAAATCAGTGGGGATGTAGAATTGACCTATGCGTACGGGAACGTTTTCAAGGATTCCTACAGGATATTTGATGGAACGATCTGCTAGTTGCACAGACATTTTGGTTGGTCTTAATTCTCCCATTTCCAGTTTCTTACATATGGATAAAGGCATAACGCTAATTCCGGCTCCTAAATCGCATAAAGCTTTGTCGATGACAAATTTTCCTATGTGACAGGGTATAGAGAAACTACCCGGATCCTTGAGTTTAGGAGGCATATTTTGGATTATAGCGCTACATTCGGCAGGGAGTGTAACGGTTTCGCTATCCTCAAGTTTCCTTTTATTAGAAAGAATTTCTTTTAAGAATTTAGTATATGAGGGCATCTGCGTAATAGCTTCGGTGAACGGAATTGTAACGTTTAATTGTTTAAGGAGATCAACAAATTTTCTAAATTGGCCCGCATCTTTGGTTTTAACAAGCCTTTGAGGGTATGGGATAGGTGGTTTGTAAGGTGGTGGAGGTACATAAGGTTCCTTCTTTTATAGGGTTTCCTTATTACTCTCTTCCTTTTCCTTAGGTTCACTTTCCTCAGTTGATTTCTTAGGGTTTTGGTTTTCTATCCTTGGATCAGACGGTCCTTCCACTTCCGTTCCACTTCTTAATATAATTGCATGAGCTTGGCTTCTCGGATTAGGTTGGGGCTGTCCAGGGAACGTACCAGTTGGGGCAGCAGTAGGTGCTTGTTGTTGGGCTACTTGTGATATTTGTGTTTCCAGCATTTTGTTATGGGTAGCCAAGGCATCTACTTTGCTTGCTAGTTGTTTAAGTTGTTCGCCAGTGTGTATGTTCTGGTTTAAGAAATCTTTATTGGTTTGTTGTTGGGAAGCTATAAAGTTTTCCATCATGATTTCCAAGTTGGATTTCCTAGGGGTGTTATTGTTAGGCATGGATGGATTCGGTTTCTGATATCCCGGAGGTATAGATGGGGCTTGATTTGGAGACTGTCCAGGTGCGTACAAAGCATTATTGCTCTTATATGAAAAGTTTGGGTGGTTCTTCCAATTTGGGTTATAGGTGTTCGAATAGGGGCTTCCTTGAGCGTAGTTCACTTGCTCTGCTTGGATTCCAGTCAAGAGTTGACATTCCGCAGGAGTGTGTCCTTGGATTCCACAGACCTCGCAATTCTGAGTTATAGCAACTACGGCGGCTGGGGGTGATAGGTTTAAACTTTCAATTTTCTGGACCAAAGCATCCACTTTTGCATTAACGTGATCAAGGTTACTTATCTCGTACATGCCAGTTTTCATTTGAGGTTTTTCCACCGTTGTTCGTTCGGTTCCCCACTGATAGTGGTTTTGGGCCATGCTCTCGATAAGCTGGTATGCATCAGCATAAGGTTTGTTCATTAGTGCACCACCTGCAGCGGCGTCTATTGTTAACCTTGTGTTGTATAAGAGACCATTATAAAATGTGTGAATTACTAACCAGTCTTCCAAACCATGGTGTGGGCAAAGTCTCATCATGTCTTTGTATCTTTCCCATGCTTCGAAAAGAGACTCGTTGTCTTTCTGTTTAAATCCGTTTATCTGGGCTCTTAACATAGCTGTTTTGCTTGGCGGAAAATATCGGGCAAGAAAAACTTTCTTCAACTCGTTCCAGGTGGTGACTAAGTTGGAAGGGAGAGATTGAAGCCATCTTCTAGCGCTATCTCTTAATGAGAAAGGAAAAAGACGAAGTCGAATTGCCTCTGAAGTGACACCATTAGCTTTAACAGTATCAGCGTATTGGACAAATACGGATAAATGAAGGTTTGGATCCTCGGTAGGATTTCCAGAGAATTGGTTCTGTTGCACAGCCTGCAACAGCGAAGGTTTGAGTTCGAAGTTGTTTGCTTCGATTGCGGGCGGAGCAATACTTGAATGCGGTTCATCTTGCGATGGAGCGGCGTAATCTCTAAGAGCACGAGCTGGTTCTGCCATCTCGGGTGGAAGAAGAAGATCTTTGAGATCAGGAAATTCGATAGGAGGGAGATTGTTTTCAGCACGGTATTCCCGAATTCGTCGTAAGACTCGGAGATACAGTTCGATATCGTTGATTCGTAAATAGAGTGGTTCGCCTTGTGAGCGAGTGCGTGGCATACAAATCAACGAAAGAAAGAATAGAAGAAAAAGAAACCTTAGTCTCTACAGCGTAACGGAAGAGTTACGATATCGATTAAATAAAAGTCCCCGGCAACGGCGCCAAAAACTTGATCGCTCGACTGTGTGAGTCGAGAATGGGATACAAACTGCAAGTGCACAGTTCTATCGCGTAGTTTTAAAAGATATCGATCCCACAGGGACTTATGAATCGATATACCGTTATCTAAGGTTACTACGTAAAGCTAAGGTGAAAAAATGTTTGATTGTTTGGGGAAAAACTAAAGGCTAAACTAAGATCTAGCTTAAATATTAATAAAACGGATATCGGTATGTAGTTCGTCAAAACTAGGGAATCAAGTCTTTGTCGGTTTCTTGGTTTTAAAATAAATCGTTTCGGTTAACTTTATTGGTTAAAGGTTTTATCTCAAACTCTCGCTCTGTTGAATAAACCGTGATTTTATATTAATGTAGCTGTCACTTATAATTAAGTCAAAAACCACTTTTTGAAAGCAATAAAGTTGCAGAAACTCTTCTTAAGAAAATACTGACCGTTTTAAACACCCTTATCTCAAACTCTCGCTCTGTTGACTTAGGTTATATAATTAAATCCAAATGCTTAACTCTCGTCCTCACATTCAATCTTTAAAAATACTTTTTGGAAAAGGTCAGAATTTAATTAACTCTAAAACTTGCTCTCGCCCTGATCTAGAATTAATGCCTAACTTACACTGTCCAGTTAAAACCTCAAACTCTCGCTCTATTGATTTTAACTTCTTTATGTCCTTTACTTTTGTAAAAGAATCTTGTTATTAAACCTGTAAGTTGAGACTGTAAAAAGATTGATTTTAATTTTAAGTTTAAATAGACCGACTCAGTCTTGATCCCTTATTCTGCTTACTTTACATACCGATATCTAGGCGAATTAGCTAGACATGCTAAACGAACCAGAATACATATCATGCATAAACAGACTCATTCCAGGCAGATAATATAAATAAATAATAAAACAAAACATTAAATAATGATTAAAGAACCTGAATGCGTAATACAATAGTCTTGAACACTCCACCACAAGCCGGTAGGATTTGTTCTTGGATTCTTCAATTAAACAATAAATTAAGCCAAGGAAATAAAACTAGAATCTAACGTAAGGTTAGATCCGATAAAAAGTTACACAATAGTTTCCGGTGTAGAAACTATTATGCGAAAAATATCTAAATGCTAAAAAGGGAAAGGTAAATTGCAAGGGAAAAAAACGTAGAACTTGCAAAAGAAATAAATAAATAAACAATGTTAAGTTGCTGGAAAAGAAAATTGCAGAAGCGAAAAAGAAAAAAAAAATTGGAAAAGCTTCGGCAGTGTGAGCGTGGAAAAACCGAGGACCCCTTTTAGGTTTTTGAAGTAGCTATTTATATTGGTGTTGGTAACTGCTTTTCGTTTCCCAAGGGTCTTCAACGTGGCTAAATGCATGGCGTGGATATAGGACACAAACTCCTCAACGTCTCTTCAAGTCTTCTGAGGGCGTTACTTGCGCCAAAAAGATAGTGGAATGGTGTGACGCTCGTTACACCATGTGTGACGCCCGTCACAAGGCTGCTTTGCGTGACGCTCGTCACGCACCTTGTGACGTCCGTCACAGGTAGTGCCTTTATGTTTTGCGCTTTGGGCTGGGCTTTGGCATTTGGTTCTTTTTCTCTCCTTTTTGCACCTCCTTTTCTTCCATTTTCACTTGTTCTTCAAAATAGACTACCTGAGACAAATAGGAAGAAAATACCACGTAATATCTAATAAAATGCAGTAAACCGAAATAAATAGTCATAGAATTTAATGGAATTAAGTCCTAAAATATGATATAATTTCGTGTTATCAATCTAGTGCCACCTCTATAGGGTGAGGTTACTACGAATATTGAGGCAGAGGCTTTTGGAGGTGGTCCAATTGATTTATCCTTACTGCCTTTGTATCCAGACCATACTGCCGTACATATATGGGACAAAGAGGTAACATTAGTTAGATTCTTTATTTATTTTTACGTTAATTTTAATTTTTGACATTGATTATTTCTGACAAATTTCAGGAACGTGACCAACCAAAGTTTCTTAACTAGAGGAGGAAGATTGCTGAATTGCCTCAGTCGAATGAGGAATGGTTTCAGTGTGTTTTGTCCTTATTTGGTCTGAAGTACATGTGCATTTTCATTGTCATTTTCATTTCATCTTTGCAAAGTTATTAGTGATGATTCGTGTGTTCCAAACTTTTCATTTCAGGGTTGGTTCTTATAGCAGTTCTCACACATCTCTGGTTGGGTGAATGCACCTGATTATACTGAGGATATGCCATATGCTACTTCTTTTATCCCGCTAGAGGGAACCAGGAAATCAACCCTTAAAAGTTTATCTTGACCATTTGGTTGCTGAGGACATGCATTTCAACAACTATGTTGATCACCGTGAGATGTGACCAATTGACGAGATAATGATATACTTTGGATGGTTGGAATTTGGATCATGTTTCATTGCTCCTCATATGCCCAAACACGTCATGTGGCAGTTCGACTATATTCAGACCATTCCCAAACACCCTATTGTCTATGCTCCTCATGCCTTGACACATATACATATTGATGGCATGTTTGATGATTATGAGAGTCATCTAGTACCGGAAGAGGCGTGAGCTACCATAACTGAGAGCAACTGGAGCTACGTCGAAGGGTACATTAGATGTTTTTTTAAGGTGTCACATCCGTACATGATGCAGACTGCTCTAGGAGACCCACCAAGACCAACTCATCAGGAGATACTAGAGAATGAGTAAACACAACTAGATCATGCTGAGGATGTCTTGCCTAGATGTTATCGCATAGTGGAGATTGCACAGGCACACATTGACAGAGGTATCCTCCCTGATGGTTTTGATGTGAGACAGGTCCTAGATGCCGTCATGACAGAGGCACAAGGGCATTGATGTACCAGAGACATCGCCAGGGGACGAGTGAGATTGATGGCCGAGGAGGCAGAGTTGGCAGATGAGGTAGAGAAGAGGTAGTCATACATACACTTAGTGTCTTAATATATAGTAGTAGTATTAAGATATGAATTTTATTTTGACGGTCTTGCTACTTTATTTGTCTTAATTATATGATATTTTGACATTTATTGGTATTTTATTTATGTATGGCATTTTTTGACCATCTAGAATTATGTACTTAGATTTTTATATTTCGATCGTATGGTATCGTTTAAATCTTCATTTGAATACAGATAAACAAAATATAACATCTGAGACGTTACTGAGATGTATCTTCGTAATATTCACAGATATGCATCTCCGGTCCAATTCATGTGTATAATGGCTTCTGAGTGTATGTTTTAAATTGTTATAGAGATGCATCTCCAGAATATTTCAAAGTTCATTCTGAATTTGGTGCATCCGGAGATGTATCTCTAAAAACTAGAGGCATTTAAATAATTTGGCTAAGGAGTATTAAAGGTGCATTTAGAAATCCTCAATTCTTAGGGTTTGTGTTAAAAGTTTAGGCCATAAGCCCATAAATCTATCTTGTCCCACCCTAATCTCTTTGGATGGCAGACTGGGTCTTTGGCCCAATGGTTTGTTTTCTTAACACCTTGCATCCTCTCACACACCCCTTGTTGGTTTGTGTTTAAGAGAGTTGGGCCTCTCGAGTCCAAGTGTGTGTCACCCCTGGATGCTGCAGCCCACCCCCTATATTTTCTTTTTTTATTATTTTATTTTAGTTTCATTTAGTTTGGGCCTTGGACCCAATTTGTTCTTTTTTTAAACCTAAATCCCTATTGCATGCTTAAAACCCCTTTCTAACTTTTAATTTTATTCTACGATTTAATTAATTGAGTTATTTCTTTGTAAATTGATCGAGTCTTTTATAAATTGACAAATATATTAAAATCAATATTTCCCTTTATTATCAATAAAATCGAACATATTCAAAACCTAATCAAATATTTCCACAACCTAATTGAAATCATTTCAAAACTTTTTTCTCAATAAAATTGGATTAAAAAGGAAAATTGGGTGCACACTCTTTTGATTCCAGAATAATCGGACCCGAGACGTACACGTCGTTTCAACCGATTATTCTTCTTCCATCAAAGTCAAACATTTTTTTTTCGCAATTAAAACCAAGACCACTTTCAACTTTTTTCAAATTTATCTTAAATATTTTTCATAATCAATATCGGATTAAAAAAAGACAATTTGGTGCACGTTCTTTTGATCCCCGAATAATCGGACCCGTGGCGTACGCCTCATTCCAACCGAGCATTCGTCTTCCGCCAATAAACACATAATTAAAAATTATATTAAAAAGGGCAATTGGATGCAGACTCTTTTGATCCCCGAAAAATCGAACTCAAGTCATACACCTCGTTCCAACCAATTATTAGTCTTCTGCAAATGGTTTTTATAAATAAAATGATTAAAAATGACAACTGGGTGCTGTCGCACCTCGAAAAATGCGATCCCTCGCGATGGACGCGGAAAAATTATGTTCGAACAGAGTCGCCACAGACATTTATTTATTCCAATAGAGGAATAGGAAAATATAGATAAAACCTTTCAAAAATAGAATTATGGTCGTCGCAACCATATTCGGGTTCTGGAGTCGATTATGCAAGGGGAAGGTATTAGCACCCCTCACGTCCGTTGTACTCAACGAGAACCTTTTAGTTTAATTTGCGATTTGAATGTTAACTTATGTTATTTGTTTTCTTCGAGTGATAAGAATATTAAAAAAACAAGATGGTGGGAACCTCAGAAGGGGGAAAAGGGAGGTTTTTTTTTAGTGTGCTCACCAAGATCTCGCAATCTCGTGCCTACGTATCCTTATGGTGCAATAAAATAGTGCAATAAGGAAATCAGAGTATTCGTAGTTCGGGGAACTACGGTTGGTTGGTGTGTTTTGTTTTATGAACGACTGTGTAGGTCGGCATTCTAAAGGCTAAACGTTGGCTTGTTTACTCTCGGTGGAGGCGCTAGCACTAGTTCGGTATGCGCATTAGAAAGGATTAACAGTGTTCTTTTTTTTGAAAAAAAAGTTTTGGTCACAAGGGGGTGACGAGTTGGATTAATATGTTAAATGTTTTGTTTGATTGGGTTCGATCGCACGTGGGCGAGAAAGGATAAGTTTGTTGTGTTAAGATATTTTGGTTGGATGACGATTACTCGGATAGTTGAGTAACACAACTCGTATCCTAATAGTCGAGAAAGGGAATAGAAGACTCTATACCACTTTCCTTTTCATCTGAGTGATTATGAAAATAGTTTTATGTATGGTTGATGTATTTTAGAATGAATGACAAGTACTTGAGTGGCTGAGTAAGACAACTCATATCCAAGCATTGGAGAAGAGGAATTGAAAACTCAAGACCATCTCCCCTTTTGTATAGGTTATTATGAAACAATTTGATTAATTTATTGATTTGTGGAAAAATGACAGTTATTCGACTGACGGAGTAAGAGAACTCTTATTCAAACAATCGAGGAGAGAAGTTGAAAACTCAAAGCCATCTCCCTTTTTATTTCGCTTATTATAAGAGTATTTTGATTTAACCGGGTTTAGAAGTTTGCAAAGAAATGACAACTGTCTAACTGACCAAGTAAGAAAACTCCTACTCAAACAATCGAGGGGAGGAGTTAAAGGCTTAAAACCATCCTCGTTTTCACTTCATTATTATGAAATGGAATTGATTTGATTATGTTTAGGTCGATGGGAATGACAATTATTTGACTAACCGAGTAAAAGAACTCGTATTCAAATAATCGAGGAGAGGAGTTGAAAACTAACCATCCCCTTTTTCATTTCCAAATGAAATGGTATTTAATAATGATTAGGTATTTTAATTTAATTTGAATAGACAATACTCGATGTTGGATCGAGATTTTAAATTTGTGTTTATGAATGAAGTGGATTTTATTTAGTGAATCGGTCATCTAATCGATCAAATTACAATCGACTAGGTCTCATTGTAAGAAAGCCCAAGAGTAAGCTATGTGAGGTTGATGGCGATGCTTTAAAAGCGATCGACTTACAAAGGTGTTTGAAAATGGGCTCGACTTTGAATCGAGAATTAATTGATTTTAATGATTTATCATGACAATTAGGGCAATGAAGTGATGAAGGTCATTATGAAGATATGACTTAGAACGTGATTCATTCGGACCTAGAAGTTGCACAAATGAGTTTAATCAAACATATACGAAAAATGATAGCTCAAACAAATTTAGGAATTAAATCAATGATTAATTTTAGGTTTACAAATAAAGTATCAAATCCATGATTAATTTTGAGTTTACGAATGAAATATTAAAATAATAGTAAATAAAATAGCTAAAAAACAATTAAATTTACGGTAATAATAGTCTATATATATTTTACATAAAAATAAGGGAAAAGAAAATGGGTGAAAAAATAAATAAATAGTAACTACCAAAAAATATGGGCTTAAAGTGAGGAAAAGCCCAAATCTGGGCGCACTGCATAACAGTAAAGGGGGGGGGGGTCCGGTTAGCCAGAGAACCTTAGGCCCAAAACTAAAAGGGGAGCTCGGTCAACCCTGTTGACCCCATGTATCGCCATCGTCCGTCAGATCCGTGGATCTGACCTGGTCAAACAAATCAACGAACGGATGAGGAGGGCACACGGTAATGGATGGTGGTACAACTGCATAAGAGTGCCTGGTTGACCGTTGGTCAACGCCGACGAGGCTCACCACCGGAGTGACACTTGTCACTCATGCATCGAGCTAAATAGGGGTATTTAACCTGAGCATTTGAGAAAATGAGTTCATTTGATGAACTCTTTTCTCTCTCCTCATCTCAGAACTTAAAACACTCTGCAAACAAGCCCACCCTCCTCCGATCAACCTGCCGGAGAAGACGGTGGTTGCCGGCCAACGACGGTGGCACCACCTTATTCTCCGGCAAACCACCACTCAAAAACCGGAACGTCAAATACTAACCCTACCTTGTTTTGGACGGAGAATCCAAATCCGACCTTAACTTTTCCTAAATCCTCCTCAAACGACTGGATCGACCCTCCCAACCAGACAAAAATTCAAAACTCCGACGAAATAAACTTTCAACGCAACCTAACAAACCCTCGATTCCTTCTAACAGACAACTCAAAACAAAATCAATAGCAAGAAATAATTCAAACCCCAAACCCTAATTTCAAAATTAAAACCTCCCTAGTTGTAATTTACAAAAATCGTTAAAGGGGTTTTACTCAGTTCAGAACGACGAATATAACGACTTAAAGGTTTCAAGTAAAAGAGGGAGAAAAAGGCTACTTGGTCAGAGCGGATCCGACGGTGAGATATCCTTCGACGCGGTTCAGATAAGTCCTTTCTCCGAACTTTCTCCTTCTTCTTCTTCTCTGCTCTTCTCTGTTTGCTATTAGTTTCTGTGTTGGTCTGAGCTCATCGACGTTAGAATTTCAGCGTGAAACTCTAATGTAGATTTAAAAAAATCGTGAGCTTTTCTGAAAGGTGTTCTTGGAAATTTTTGCAGAATAACGGTCCCCCCTCTTCAATGATTGAACTCCCTCTCTTATAGATGGGTGCATGTGGTTCTTTCGATTGGGAGCTGGCAGGGATTATAGGATCATTCCGTTAGATTTTCATCTCCCTACGATTTGGTATCTTGCCAATCTGTTAGGTTTGAATTGGTTTATTTTTGTCTATAGTGAGGTCTTCGTATCTGTCAAGCTTGGGTGGTCCCCATTAGCATTAACAAACAATTTTCAACTTTTTAATATCTCTTTATTGTTTCAAACGGGTTTTGATATAAGCTGGTATTTACTCTTTTTCTTTTGACTTTGGTTGATAGTCCAAATGGCTATGTATACTGCTTATCAAGAAAATGCAGGATTTTCACTGAATATGTCCTTTGTTTTTCTTACAGGTTATGCACAAGTCGTCTTGGTGCGAGCGCGAGGAGGATGACGATAAAGTGACTTGCACACTTAGCATGAATTTAATTCAATGTAAGCTATGGTTCTGGTTCGACACTCTCTCTCTAGTTGGATGGATTCAAGTTACACGACATTTTCTTTTGGTCAAAACTTGGTTTTGCAATTTGTAATTAAATATCATACCTATTCCTAATCATGATTTTGGAACAGAAACATGTATAATTTCCCATTCATATGTATGGCTCTAAATTTGTGAAAAGAAAGAACTTGAATTGCATTCGGTGCACATAAACAACTCTTTGGATCACTTAAGCAACTTACAAACACGTTTCAAAAATGTAATATTAATTTCAGAACTCTTTAACCAATGGTAAGTGAGGGTGTAATTATTAGGAGGCCAAATGAAACGTGAACTTGCAATAAAGCAAAACGTCATTCAATAATTGTTAACAAGCAAAATGAACTTACAGTATTTGTCCCATGCTAACAAGAGAATTAAACTTGGACTATGCCGTATGGTTACAACTTAAAACTAAAGGCCCACAAATGAATAATGAAAGAATGATAACCAAATCATCGGCCATGTGAGGGTAGTGCTAAACTTGGGACAAAACCTCATGCTTTACCAGAACCCGGATAAAAACAAGCTGCCATAAATCACAAGATTTGAAAATGATCATGTTAAGAACGTGTCATGCATTTTGAAGTGATTAAACGAACATATCTAAAGTAAGAACAAGTCATGGGCTATGAACAAGGAAAATAATCAGATGAACTACCATAGATTAAGGAAAGTAAATGAAATTTTCTGGGACCAAGAACTTAGGCTAGAACTAATAGTCATGAACAAGTGCATACTGAATGAACTCATGCAAATGAGATCAAGCTATAAAAGATGAAAAGTTTAGAAGAAATTAAGGTTGGGAAGCCACACAAAGAATGCCAGATATGATTTGGGTTTGCGAAGCTCTGAGCAAGTAAAGATCCCTGAGTATCGAGTCTATGCATTGTGTTCATTGGTTATGAGTGTTAATGAAGGCTTAAAAAAATGCTCGGACAAAATTAGGGTATGACAGTTGCCCCTATTTAATTATCTTGAACCAGAAGGTAGAAATGACAAAGGTCTTCATTCATTCGTGGTGGAAGGTAATTAAATACGAAAAGACCCAAATTTTTTCCTTTGAAATGCAATGGAGGAATGCAGAAAGAAAGATGTAATGCATTCTAACAACACCAAGGTAATAGGGTAGAACGTCAAATCAATGCCAACCCTCGAGTCGACATTCAATTCTTGCAAAGGCCGTTATTGATGTGAGGAAAAATGTGGGACTAAAATTGAAAGGTTTTTCTGGCACCAGAAGGATGACAGTAGAATTAATAAAATCGCTACCACCAAAAGGATGATAGTAATTTACAAAGACTTCAAGGATCGTCATCACCGAAAGGGTAATGGCCGTCACCAAAAGGATGAAAGCCAGACACAGTAAGATTAAAATATTTTTATCACCAAAAGGATAATAATAAATCACGACAATCACCATCACCACAAGGATGAAGGTATTATCAAACAACAAAACTCGTTATCACCAAAAGGATGATAATAAGTCAACGATCACCATCACCAAAAGGATGAAGGCAAGGTTAACAACGCAACTCGTTACCACTACAAGGATGATAATAAGTCAATAACCTTAAATATCTCTGACACCAAAAGGATGACAGTAAGATCAAACAAACAGAACTTGTTATCCCCAAAAGGATGATAATAAGTCACAACATTCTGATGACCACCAACACCAAAAGGACGAAGGTAAGATCAAATAACGAAACTTGTTACCACCAAAAGGATGATAATAAGTCACCAATCACCATCACCAAAAGGATGAGGGTAAGATTTAAACAAACAAAACTCGTTACCACCAAAAGGATGATAAAAAGTCAACAATCACCGTCACCAAAAGGGTGAAGGTAAGGTCGAAACAACAAAACTCGTTATCACCAAAAGGATGATAATAAGTCAACGATCACCATCACCAAAAGGATGAAGGCAAGCTCAAAACAAAACTTATTACCACCAAAAGGATGATAATAAGTCAATAACTTTAATGATCACCGTCACCAAAAGGATGAAGGTAAGACTAATGACAAAACCCGTTATCACCAAAGGATGATAATGAGTCAACAATCTCAAATGATCACCATCACCAAAAGGATGATAATAAGTCAATGATCTCCATCACCAAAAGGATGAAGGTGTGATCAAACGACAACACTTGTTACCACCAAAAGGATGATAATAAGTCAATGATCTCCATCACCAAAAGGATGAAGGTAAGATCAAAACGAATCCCGTTACCACCAAAAGGATGATAATGATTCCACAATCACCATCACCAAAAGGATAAAGGTGAGACCATAACTTCAAAACTTGTTACCACCAAAAGGATAATACCAAGTTATAATAACTTCAAATATCACTGACACCAAAAGGATGACAGTAGAATATGAACTTTCCTAATGTCAAAATCACCAAAAGGATGATGGCTTAAACCAAACTCCATAATATTTATCACCAAAAGGATGATAATATATTGAACTGGACATCATCACCAAAAGGATAATGATTAGACATAATAACGAAGATCACCTATCAACAAAAGAATGGATGGTAAGACCAAAATGACAAGGATCCCTATCACCAAAAAGGGTCATCGACACCAAAAGGATGACGGTAAGCTGTCATAATTACAGAGGTCGTCGTTCACCAAAAGGATGAAGGTTGGACCAAAACTTCAAGGATCGCCGACACCAAAAGGATGACGGTAAGATCGCAAATGTTAAGGATTTACCATTACCAAAAGGATAACGGTTATCGTAAACAGGGTGATTATTAATATTATTCCCTAATGGACTTTCACCATAAGGATGATAGTGAGAAAAATATTTGGAAACATAAGGCTACTTATAAAATTCAATAAACCTGACTTGTTGGGTAGTATTGGAGCATTATTGGGTAAGACTTGCTTGGGGGATATCAACAACAAAAGGTTGCAGAAAAAGTATTCTCTGGAAAGATGTAATTTCCATCAACAAAAGGTTACAGGAAACAACTCATTGAGGGACGCTCAATGCGAAACAAGTTAGGTGTTTAAAGAAACATTGTTTGACTTAGCTGAGGATAACATCTTACCAACAAAAGGTTGAAGGATGTAACTCAATGGGGAACGCCCGATAGTAGGGTAGGAACTTACTCAGAGAAAAACAATGACTCAACTGAGGGTTGGCCTGGATGCCTACGACTAAACCTTGGATCTTGGTTCGTGCTATATGTATAAATGTCATGTATGCGTTACATATGAGGTGATGCATGTGCTGCATGTGATATATGTTTGAATGCCAAGGATGATTGGTTTGTTTGGGATTGGCCCCCCTTTTCAAAGGCGATGTATTTTCTGGATACCAATGCTAGTTGTATTTGTTTTTGTGAGAATGCCAACAAGGTAGACTTTGTTTTTTTTTTGTAATTGTCACTGTGGATTGGTCTTTTGGTTGGTGGAAGGATCTGACTCCCCGACACTCGGCATTTGATGACGTGATGATCAAGCGACGGACGTGGGTACTCTTGGTGCCCCAAGTTTGATTTCTTGCTGACACGTTGTGTCTTTGCCCCCGAGGCGATCTCGACTCCTTCTTCTGAGATGTTTGGTCAACCTGTAACTGAGCATAGCGACGTGATCAACGCATGATGATTATGCCTTTGATGTGACCCAAGGATTTTTGTCAACATATGATGTTGTACTAGCATGAACTTTCGACGTTTCTTATTGTGAATTCAAGTAGTTTCTAGTGTCTGACGCAGTCTGCTTGACCGAAATGAAGATATGAAGGGAGCTTGCTCCTTGCAACTTGTCTTGCCCCAGTTTGTAAGGGTATTCAAAGGAGTTCTCCTTGAAAGGAAACTTTAGGAGTGATTATCCGATGACATGGTCTGAGTTTGTTTCTTCCAATGTCTAAATCTTGCAATTGTTCTGCCCCTAATTAGCCGATTCTCGAAATGGTTCTCCTTAATCGACTGATCTTTAGGAGTTGGTTTTCACTGTATGCTTGGAGTAATTTGCCCCTGATTGAGTTTTTGCGGGACCTGCCCAGGTGGACTGAGTATTGAAGTGATTTTCCTCCATGATCAACTGAAGCTTGGAGATTTTCCTTATGCTGGCAACTTCTTTAGTTAACATAACCAAAAGATGCCATGCCCCTTGTCGCATTACGCGAAAAACCGGCGGGAAAACAAGAACAACAGAGCCGCCACCGCGCGTTATTTATCCCAAAAGAGGGAAAGGAAACGCTCAGAGTAAACCTGGAAAAAGCATGGTCTCGCGACCAAAGAGAATGGGATCGGGAGTCGGTTATGCGAAGGGAAGGTATTAGCACCCCTACGCATCCGTCGTACTCGACGGGATCCACGCACAAAAGGAAGGAAAATGGTTTATAAAACGCTGCTCAAACACACATCAAACACTGGCTGAAAGAGACACAAGAAAACAAACAAGACGGACTCGGCAGGATATCGCATCCTGGGCCTACTTAGTCTATCAGGCATAGACATCAGAGTCAAAGTAGTTCGAACTGGGGGAAACATGCTCGCTAGGATGTCGCATCCTATGCATACGTATCTTCTTGGACGAAGAAGAATCAGAGCATTCGTAGCTCGGCTCACGCACACAGACAAAACAACACAGGAAATCGACTGCCAATCGCTGGGCTTACGTCAAACTCCTACACAAAACACGGGAAAACATGGAACCCGAATGCCAATCGCTGGACTTACATCGGCTTCCGAACCAAACACACCCACACTAGAAACCAGATGCCACTCGATGGACTTATACCGGACTCCAAGCACACAACAAGAGGATACGGAATGCCAATCGCTGGTCTTACATCCATCTCCTGACACACACAACACAAAACAAAACAGGCGCCCGGAGAGATCTGCTCATCTCCTGCCTACGTACCTCATCTGGTATGAGGATCAGGGCGACGTAGTTCCCCTACGGAGGGACACAGGACTAGCCTAACCAGATAACAGAGGGAGACACAACTAGGGAGACTACGACTCGAGCCTAGATGTTATCATGCAAATCATCCCTAAGTTAAGGTTTCTAGCTAACTTGCACAGGAAGCAAGCTATCCTAAACATGACTTGCACAGGAAGCAAGCCAAACTAAACCTAACTTGCACAGGAAGCAAGCTAAAACAAACACACAAGCACAAAAAGCACACACTATATGCAATCAGTTGGCTCAATCAAGGTTAGATTTTAGTCGAGGGGTCATGTCAGCCTCGACAAACAAACCACTGTAACAGGGTGAGGTTAGCTCTTAACCTTGACATTGAGAGTCAAGGTGAAGCAGATGAAAGGTGAGTGAAGATGAGACTTCACAGCTCTTATCCCTGGCCTGGGAGAGCTTAAGATAATGAAGTGTGGGTCCAGAAAGTGGGAACCCTTCTACACTTGTGACACTGACTCAACTGATCTTGGGTTAATGTCCACAAGGCATCAACATGTGATGTGAGCCAAGGGACGACTCAACAGAATAGCAGGAGGTGGACTACACACCTCTTGTGTCTGCCAATTGCCTTAACAAAGGTCTTTGATATGTACAAGGACAAATGTAAACAAACACAAACATTGCCTCTTAAGGAGGACTTCAGACAGGTGCCTGGCCAAGTAACAGGCCAGGTCTTCCAGACTACATGGAGTTAGGATGTTATACCTCAATGCAAATGCCCTTAAGCAAAGCAAAGCAAGTTCTCAATGGAACTAAAGCAACTAATGTACCTGAAATCAATCAAATACAATCAGTACTCAGACAAACCAAAACCAAACAGCAAAGATCAACAGTTAATCTGTACAGGCAAACAGTAATCACAATGCACAAAGGGTGCAAGCCATATGGCACAAACTCAAGTTTTAAAACCTACAAAACAAAGTCAAAGTTAGTCATGAACAAGCAACAAGTCAACTCCAATTGAGTAAGCATCATCAAGCATAGGCCATTGTGCTATTAACCTGAAACACAACTCAAATGTGAGAGCACAAACCACTAGTACAAGACTAGGGTCAAAATGATATCAAAAGGTCAAAACAGAACATGAAACTTATCCAAAATCAAGATCAAACAATTAGGAAACAAATCCAAGTGGTTTCACATTCATATCATTCATCATTATCATTTCATGAACCAAAGAGTACCAAACATGCAATTTCGAACTTCATACAACCAAACAGAATGGTTCAACTCAAATCAATTCACAAACATTTCAATAAATCACCAAAAAATCATGATCAAACATCATCCATAACATGATAAGCACACCAAATTTCAGCTCATTTGGATCAAGGGAAGCAGGTCAATGAAATTCAAAAAGTCAAAGCAAGTTCAAGCAAGCTCATACAAGGCATCAAAACATGCATCAACTTCAATTAATCATAAAACAGAAACAACAGATGATAAATGAATGGGACTAAAACCATGGCAAACTTTAAGATGTCTAAAATTCACATGCCAAATTTCAAGTCCATCCAATTAAGCATTAGAATTTCACAAATCAAATGAAATCATGTCTCAAAAGAAGTTCACATTTGGTCAAACAGGGGAGAAATTATCAAACAAATAGGAAATGCATTCAGAAATTTCAGGAAAATTCACAAGCATTCTCAACATTCACATGTATCTTCATGCAAAAATCCAGACCATTTTGAGTTCAATAAGCATGGTAACAAAAATCAAGAAGTTGGACATGAATGGTGTGACACAAATTGTCACACCTCTATTCAAACAATCATATCTCATCAACAAGCAATGATAAAATCATAAACTCTATACCAAAATGACCATGAAAATGTCTAGTTTAAGCACAAAAAATTTGAGAGGCATTGGAGCAAGCATCATCATTTCACAAGCAAAATGGCAAGGCATACACTAATTGGACACACATGAACAAACCCTAGGCATTTTTAAAATCTACACGTGCATAAATTCTGGAAAAAACACCATAAAAAACTAGAGATCATGAGGAGCATTTCACAAAAAATCCCACATTATTTGGACAAGTATTGGAAGAGTTATGATTTTTCTAAGATTGAAGATCAAAATGAAATTAAAATTAAAAATGAAAATGATTTAATTGAATTTAAATACGGATAATGGCATTTCCGTAATTATGAGGCCACTTAAGTGAAACGCCGCGTTTCACTTAAGGGCGTGTCAAGGTCTGATTGGTGCATGGCCATGAAACGGGAAAACTCATGCAAAATGAAATTCCAACAGATCAAACACGGGTTTTGGCATGGGAAAATTAGGGTTCCAGAACGCCTTCACCATGTTCATCATCATGATGAACTTTTGTTCCAGAATTCAACAAAAAAAATGCCATTCGATTCATCTTAAAGTGTACATCAACAATCCAAAACTCAATAACCCTCACTCATGCTAATATGGAAGAAACAAGCAAAATAACATTCAACCATCAAACTTCAAATCAGTATAGCTCTCTCAATACTCAACGAAAATCGAAACTATAAAGTTCAGTGAACTCAGCATGGCAAGATCTATGAAATACACATCCTAATTTTAACAAATATAAGGTTCGAAATCCAACCTGATTTGAAGAACAGAGATGGATTCGTGGTTCTTTGGCCGTGATAAGTTGAAACAGAAGCGCCTTGAGGTTTATGTTGATGGATGGAAGGAAAATCGTGGCTCAAACTTGCTCGATTATGTTCAAATTACCAGCTGCCATGTGAGGTGCTTGGATGTAACAGTCCCAGTTTTGCTCGAATAGTGATGGATTTATGCTTGCAAAAGCTTCAAAAATGATGGTAGATGATGAACCAATGAACAATGGCACGAGCTCTTTGGAAATTTTTCAGAAAAAATCAAGATGAAGAATTGAGAGAGTTTTTTTTCTTTTTTAGATCTAGATCTGAGTAAGAGTGAATGTTCATCCCTTTTTCTGTTAGAATTATCCATATATACCAGCTGTTAATGAACTTTGTTAATTAAACTTAAGCCAAACCAAAGGGATTAATGAATGTAAGTGTTATGTGCAAATTGCTAAATCACCTCCATGTGCATGGAGTGCATGCTACAGTGCACGAAAATGGGCCTAAGCAAACTCCAAATATCATTTTCAGTCAGATGTAATTGGTAGAATGTGCAGAAAATGCTTAAATTGAAAGTCACTTTTTTAACCCTCCCTTTTTTAATTCAAGTCACTTGAAAAATGCCATTTTGATTGGATGATTTTTGATGAAATGTGATGAAAGATTTGGATAGAACATGTCAAATGTGACTTGTAGCAAAAAACCTCACTCAATTTGGCCAAATGGTTCAAGAGTTATGCCACTTTGAAGTTCAAAAATTCTTGACAATGATTTGATCATAACTTGCCAACCACAAATGAGAAATGAGTGGTCTTGGACTTTTTGGAAAGGTGAGAGCAAGATCTTCAACTTTCATGTTGAACAAAATTTCATTTGAAGCTTGTATGATGATGTAATTTTGAGGAGAAGAACTTTCCATTTTTGGCAGTTGAAAATTACAGGTCACTTACTATTTTTGGAAACCTTTCATCTGACCTCAAATTCTTCAATCTTGATCTTTGATATGTCAAATGAGACTTGTATGGACATGAATGAAGCCTTTCAAGCCATCTCCCACCTTCAAATCCTTGATTTCAGGCACAGTTGACCACAGTTGACTTTCTAGGGTTTCTGGTGGATTGAACAATGATTGATGACTTCTGAGCACCCAATCCTTGGCCAAACCACTCCAAAATGATCCCTAGATCATATGAGCTTGATAACCCAACCCTAGGGCTTTGCTTCCTTGAGAATTGCACATGCTTGCTTGCTTGACTGGATCTCCTGATCATCTTGACCTAATCTTGTCTGATGACTTGCACTTGGGCAAAGGACAATGCAATGTTATGCAGTGGACTATGTTATGTTAATGACCTAATATGAAAATGTATGTACAAAATGGTAGTGTAGCACCTCAAATTTGCACCTACCTTTTGTACATACATTCTCATATTAGGTCATAGCATTAACATGGTCCACTGCATAACATTGCATTGTCCCTTTTGCCCAAGTGCAAGCCATTCAGAAGAAATAGGTCAATCTGGTCAGGAGATCAGTCAGTCAAGCAAGCAAGTACAATTTCCAATGAGACAAGGCCCTAGGGTTGGTCTAACATGTTCACATGACTTAGGGATCCTTTTGAAGTGATTTGGTCAAGGTTTGATTGCTCAGAAGTCATCAGTCAGTGTGTAGTTCACCAGAAACCCTAAAAAGTCAACTGTTGGTCAACTGTGCATTTAATTAGTGATTTGATGGTGGGAATTGGTTTGAGAGGGTTCATTCATGTCCATACAAGTCTCATATAACATTTCAAACATCATCATGGAAGAATTTGAAGCCAGACAAGAAATTTCCAAAAATAGAAAGTTGACCTGTAATTGGAATTTGCCAAAAATGGAAAGTCTTGATCCTCAAAATTACATCATGATACAAGCTTCAAATGAATTTTTTCCCAACATGAAAGTTGAATATCTTGTTCTCCCATTTCCAAAAAGTCCAAGAACACTCAATTCCCATGTATGGTTGGCAAGTTATGATCAAATCATTTTCAGAAATTTTTGAACTTCAAAGTGGCATATCTTCCAAACCATTTGGCCAAATTAGGTGGGGTTTTTTGCTACAAGTCCTATTTGATGCCCTCTTTCCAAATTCGTCATCACAATTTACCAAAAACTCACCAATCAAAATGGCACTTTTTGAAGTGACTTGAATTATTTCAAGTGAGGTAAAAAATTGACTTTGCAAAATAACCAATTCCAACACCTCCTACCAATTGAAAATGATCAGAAAACATGTTTGGAGTGTGTACAAGGCCCATTTTCGCAGCTGTGCACACACACCTTGCCATTTGAGTGAAATCCACCAATTAGGCAAAACACCTCTTTTGTGCAAATTCCAATTACCATTTCGATTAACCAACTAACACAAACCTTAAACAGAGTATATATGCATCATTTGGACTCTGAAAACCCTAGCACACTCTCACCAAAACAGACCAAAGCTGCATTTTCCTCTCATTCTCATCTTTGGTTCCATTTGATTTTTTCTGAAAAAATCTCAAAGACCTCGAGCTCAGCTTGATTGATTCATCATTCATCATCATATTGGAACCTTTTGCAAGCTTGAAACAACCACTGTAAGCAAGGAATTTTGGCTGCTACATTAAAGCTCTCCCATGGCAGAATTTGTTTGAAGCTAGAAGCAAGGCATTTGAGCACTCCATACTTGTCCATTCATCATCTAAAGTATCAAGAGGCATCTGTTTAGAGCAAACATAGCCAAACAACAGCTGCATCACAACTGAGCTTCAGATTTGGTAAGGAATCAAATTTAACCATTTGCTAAATCATGCTATGCTTTGTATAGGTCTTGCCATGCTGATTCTATTGAGCTTTAAATCACTGAAAATGGTTGAGTAATTAGGAAGAAATGTTGATTTGAAATTTGATGTTCAAACATGTTTTTGCATGATTCTTCTTTGATAGCTTGATTTAATGTTAATGGTTGTTGGATTTGTGTTGTTCATGCTTGGATGATTCGAATGATGTATTTGATTTCCATTTCTGGGCAAATAATTTTCACGATTTGTTGAAGAAGATGATGGTGTTACTGTAGCTGCATAAACCCTAGTTCTTCATTTGCCCAGAATTTGTTTTAAACGTGTTTTGCATGAATGTCCTGTACCATTGCCCATGACCAATAGCCAGTTACCACGCTTCTATTCGATACGCCGCGTTTCATTAACAAGTCCAGATAATTACAAATATGCCACGCCCGGATTTATTTATTTGATTAATTCATATTATTTCTCAATAATTATTTCATTTGTTACACAATCTTACAAAATTCATAAGTCAATCATTTGTGATCCAAAATTTATGGGATTTTTTGCCAAATGTTCATCATAATCTCTAGTTTTTTGTCATATTTTTTCCAGATTTTTAGGATGAGTGGATTTTTATTTGTGCTAGGGTTTTGTTCATGTGTCCATTTTTTGTACACTTTGCCAAATCAATTGTGAAATGATGATGCTTTATCCAATGGCTTCCAAACTTTTTATGCTTAAACTAGACACATTCATGGGGATTTTGGTGTAGAGTTTGTGAATTTATCATTGCTGGTTTGTGAGTTATTATTTTTTGAATTCGGGTGTGACAATTTGTATCACACCATTGATGTCCAACTTCATGATTTTATTTACCTTGCCTAATGAACTCAAATTGGTCTGATTTTTTGTATGAACATGCTTATGGATGTTGAGAATGTGTATGAATTGTTCTGGAATTTTGGGATGCATTTTCTATTTGATTGATAATTTCTCCCCTGTTTGACCAAAATGTTGACTTTTGTGGCACTTGATACCATTTGTTTTGTGAAATTCTCATACATTATTGGATGGACATGAAATTTGACATGTGATTAGTGGACATCTTAAGGTTTATCATGGTTTTAATCCCATTCATTTCTCATATGTTGTCACTGATTTATGATTTATTGAAGTTGGTGCATGTTTGGTTGACTTCTTTGAGCATGTTTGAACTTGCCCTGCCTTTCTGATTTTCATTTCCCAACTTCCCCTTGTCCAAATGAGCTGAAATTTGATATGCTTACCATGCTATGGATTATGTTTGATCATGAATTATTTGAGATTCTTTTGAATTGTTTATGATTGGTTTTGAGTTGAGTCTTGCTGTTGACTTCTATGAGCTTCCATATGCCATGCCTTAACCTAATTTGCTTATGAAATCATGATGATGAATGATATGATTGTGGAACCAATTGAGTTTATTTTTTGATTGTTTGAACTTGATTTTGGACACTTGCCACTTGCTGTTTTGACTTTCTCATCCCCTTTTGACCCTAGGCTTGTCCTAGTGGTCTTGTTGCTCATGTTTGAGTTCATTTTTTCAGGTTAAGAAGCAATTGCCCAAAGAAACTTATACAAATTGATTGAGCTTGCTTGATTGTCATGACTAACTTGTTTGTTTTATAGGTTGCTTGGCTCACATGCTTTGAGCCTTGTGCATTTCACATTTAACTGACTGTGTTGACTGTTGATTTCTATCTCATTTTGATTTAACTTTGAATTGAATACTGATGTTGTCTGACTGGTTTCAGGTACCTTTAGTTGCTTATAGTTCTTTAAGAACTTTGCTTTGCTTTGCTTAATAGCAATTTGCATTGAGGTATAACTTCTTATCTTCATGTAGTCTGGAAGACCTGGCCTGTTATTTGGCCAGGGAACTGTCTGAAGTCCTCCTTAAGAGGCAATGTTTGTGACTGTTTACATTTGTCCTTGTATAGAGTCAAAGACCTCCTAAGTGAAGAGGCAATTGGCAGAACCCAAGGGATATGCAACCTATCCCCTGCTATTCTGTGTGTCATCTGCTTTGCTCACACCACTGTGTTGATGCATTGCAGATACAAACCCAAGATCTTGTACAATTGTACAGTTGAGTCAGTTTCAAATGTGTAGAAGGGTTCCCCCTTTCTGAACCCACACATTCTTGTCTTAAGCTCTCCCAGGCCAGGGATAAGAGCTGTGAAGTCTCATCTTCACTCACCTTTCATCTGCTTCACCTTAGCCCCTCAATGGCAAGGTTAAGAGCTAACACTACCCAATTTCAGTGGTTTGTTTGTTGAGGTTGATATGACCCCTCGACTAAAACCTAACCTTGTTTGAGCCCATTGCTTGCATATAGTGTGTGCTACTTGTGCTTGTGTGTTTGTTTGACTTGCTCCCTGTGCAAGGTAGGTTTGTTTAGCTTGCTTCCTGTGCAAGTTAGGTTTGGTGTGGCTTGCTTCCTGTGCAAGTCATGTTTAGGATAGGCTTGCTTCCTGTGCAAGTTAGCGAGAAACCATAACTTAGGGATGATTTTGCATGATAACATCTAGGCTCGAGTCGTAGTCTCCCTAGTGTTGTATCTCCCTCTGTTATCTGGTTAGGCTAGTCCTTTATCCCTCCGTAGGGGAACTACGTCGCCCTGATCCTCATACCAGATGAGGTACGTAGGCAGGAGATGAGCTGATCTCTCCGGGCGCCCTTTTTGTTTTGTTTGTGTGAGTTGTTTCTCCTTTTCTGGTTGGAGTCCGACGTAAGTCCAGCGATTGGCAGTTGGTTTCCTGTGTGTGTTTGTTGGTTCGGATGCTGATGTAAGTCCAGTGATTGGCATTCAGGCTCCACGTTTGCCTTTGCCAATGTTTGTTTGTGTGCGTGTCAGCCGAGCTACGAATGCTCTGATTCTTCTTCGTCCGAGGAGATACGTATGCATAGGATGCGATATCCTAGCGAGCATGTGTCGTTTCCCCAGTCCGAACTACTTCGACTCTGATGTCTATGCCTGATAGACTAAGTAGGCCCAGGATGCGGTATCCTGCCGAGTCGGTCTTGTCTGTTTTCTTGTGTCTCTTTCAGCCAGTGTGTGTGTGTGTTTTAAGCAGTGTTTTAGCAACCATTTTCCCTTCCTATTGTGCGTGGATCCCGTCGAGTACGACGGATGCGTAGGGGTGCTAATACCTTCCCTTCGCATAACCGACTCCCGATCCCATTCTCTTTGGTCGCGAGACCACGTCTTTTCCAGGTTTACTCTGAGCGTTTCCTTTCCCTCTTTTGGGATAAATAACGCACGGTGGCGGCTCTGTTGTTCTTGTTTTCTCGCCAGTTTTTCGCGTAATGCGACAGCTGGCGACTCTGCTGGGGACGAGAGAAGTTGACCTGTGCTGGTCCATCTTCCCTAAGCGAGTCTCTCCTAGCGCTCTCTAGGTTAGGGTTTTGGTTGCTTTGTGCTGCTTTATTTATTGCATTCATTTGTATATATTTGCATTTACTGTTTGCATTTATTGTTTGCATTAATGTTTGCATTCATTCATATTCATTTGCTGGCTGTGCTGTGTTTCTCTGTTTGGGGTGGGAGTTACTCGAGGTAAAAGGCCCAATACCCAGGCTATGAGTGAAATCTAGGAAACCTAGGAATAGAGTGATTCATGGGAAGCGGGTGGTGTACGCCACTTAGCGGAACATTGATATCACGAGCAGTTCAGACCCTGGTGGGATATTATCGGTGCATACATCGGGTGTGCACAGGATGATATTCTGCGAAAGGTTATTTATGCTGCGTTTCTCTCGACCTTACCCTGGCCTAGATGACACCCGTGAGTGGGGGGGATTGATCATTGTAACAGGTACAGTTGGTGACTCCCGGTACTGATGGTGACTGTGAATTCTGGACATTTGTTTCTGGGCGCCGGAGGTTCGACCCTGGTATTGATCAGAGGGTTCCGTTTATTTCGGATCCCTGGGCTGAATTTGAGGGTACTCGATCAGATAGTGTTTTGGCTCCTCAGAATGGGTTCAGATGCTAGTTGATCAGATTGACCTTGGGTTTTAGATGAATTGCGACTCCGAGTTCAAGCCGAAGCTTCGATCCGGTGTTCTGAGATGCACAGCCTGCCAGTCTTGGCTCCATCATTTGCAACATAGCATGTTTATTTTCCAAAAAAAAATAATAATAGTGCATGAAAAAGAAAAAAAGTTAACTCGCATATGCATATCCTTTTCAGGATCATTCATGATAAAATAGCATCCGCATCATGCGCATATCATGCACATATGATCCTTGCATTACAGACATGTTTTGGGGACAAGACTTCTCACTTCGATTCTCGACTGAGACAGGATTGCTGATCGTCGTCCGCACCACTACTCAACCAGACTCAATCATCAGAAGATTATGGATCAGGTTCAAGCAGAGTTGGCTGAGATGAGGGCAAACATGGCCCAATTCATGACAATGATGCAAGGAGTTGTTCAGGGGCAAGAGGAGCTGCGTGCCTTAGCCCAGAGACTGGAAGCCGTGATTCCACCAGTCCACCGTGCTTCACCAGTGGGTGTACCCGTTCATGAGAATGCTGCTGTCACTATTCTCGTCAATGATTATGCCGTGAGTGATGAATTGAGGGGGATCAGAATCAGTGAACAACCTCTTGCTGCAGAGACTATTAATGTCAGAGCAACCCGCACTCCGGTTCGCCATCCTGGCTCTTCAAGTTCTTTCGGTTCTAATAAGCCATCCTCTGGGGCACCCAAAAGGGGAGAAAGTGAAACAAATGTTGTGCACCGTCGAAGGAGTGAGAACAGAGGACCATATCGTCAGGTCGCTGCTGTAACTATCCCAGCGACTCAAACTCAACAGCAGCAGAGAAGACCAACTCAGCAATATCAGCATCAACAACATCGTCCTCAGCAGCAGGCTTACCAGCCTCCTTATGATAATCAAGCCAATACGGGTAATGAGAGGAAGAGGATCATTTTTGACCCGATCCCCATGTCTTACGCAGAGCTGTATCCCTCGTTGATAGAGCGGAACTTGATTACTCCCAGAGACCTGCCGGCTATACCCGTCAACCCTCGGTGGTGGTATAGGCCTGAGCAGCATTGTGTGTATCATTCAGGTGCTCCTGGTCATGATGTGGATAGTTGCTTTCAGTTGAAGATGAAGGTTCAAGACCTCGTGAGGTCAGGTATTCTGAACTTTGAAGACTTGGGTCCCCGTGATAATCAAGCTTGAAGATAACAAGTCCTGGGCTGGCGCCGACTTTTCTTCAGGAGGATTGTTCAGAAAACAGAAGCTGCTGATGCAAGAGATACTGACAATTGTCATCCCCGGTGGGATCTATCACAATTGGGTCACTGTGGGCTTTCCTACAGTTGTTCATAAGTCAGAGTAATAATCACTTTGTTTAAAAACCCTTCTCCCATGCCAAAAGGAGAAGTGATGACTTTGTTGGCAACATTTTGTGCAATGATATTTTCATTTAAATAAAGCATGTTTGAACATTTGTTTTTCCATTTGTTTTCCCTTTTCTCTTTTTGCATGAAATTGGTGATAAAAAAAACCCTAAAAACAAGAATAAAAGCAATCTTTTCATCTGCATAACGATTGTCTTGTTTGATTTTCAAAGAGCTTTCATCTCTAAATCATTATGCAGGTTGTTTCTTAAACCTATTGAACATAATGATCAGACGTCATCTCCCAATTTTGAATTCCCTGTATTCGAAGCGGACGAAGATGATGTTGAAGGAATTCCTGACGGTATTTCCCGACCTCTTGAGCAAGAAAAGAAAATCACTCAGCTGCATCTCGAGAATCAGCAGAACAGCCAACTGGGGCATAACAAAAAAAAAAACAAAAAAAAAAAGAAGAAGAAGAAAAAGAAAGAGGAGGGTGCAAAATCAAAAGAAATCAAAAGAAATCAAATCAGAAGAAAGAAAGAGAAAGAAAGAAACAAAAAATAGCACCCTCAAAGTCCCAAGTTGGCTGATGCTGAATTCGATCGAAAAGAAGAGATTGACTGCCATGTGTCATGGTCAGTTATATCAGCAGAGAGTGATGAAAGCATTCGACAAGAAGGTCAAGCCTCGTGTGTTCCGAGGGACCTTGTGCTCAAGAAAGTCTTGCCTTTCGGGCCCAATTCCAGGGGCAAGTGGACTCCAAGCTATGAATGTCCATATGTTGTCAAGAGAGCCTTTTCAGGCAATGTTTTGACACTTACAACAATGGATGGAGAAGTTCACTCGTCCTGTGAAGTCTGATGCAGTCAAGAAATACTTCGCCTAAAAAAAAAAAAAAGCAAAACAGCTCGCTAAGTCGAACACCCCAAAGGGCGACTTAGGCAAAAAGGAGCGTCGCGGTGGATTGAAAACCCGAAAGGGCGATCCAAGCAAAAGTTAGAGACATTGAAAAAAGAATTTGCATCCCGCTAGATTGATCACCTCACACTGGGGCAATCTAGGCAAAAATTAGGGATTTGGCAAGTAACTGCATCTTGACAAGACTGTGCTCTATATCTGTCATCCGTCAGGGATTCTCGATTCATCGTCGACTGAAGCTCCGAATACATCGAAAATTCGGAATGGTAGAGGAAAGGTCATTATGTTCAATGTAGCCCTCTCTAATATATATCACCGATTTCAAACTTGTACAGATCTATGGAGTCTTGTCCTTTGCAGACTACCATTCCATCACATCAATTTGAGCTTTTATCCAATTATTTGCACTCCTATTTGTTTCAACTCAACAAATGTTTTGCATGTTTTTAATGATAAAGTATCATTGTTTTCAAAATAAACAAATTTTTCAAAAAAAATTGTTCTTAAACAAAGTGAACATTCACGATGATGGAAAGATACTTAGGAGATCCGCAGTGCTCTCCCGAGGGTGGTATGATTACCAACAGGTAAGACATTTGTTCGTATCTCGAGCATAACTGTATCTTTTTCCTGTCGAACCTCTTTTGATTTCTCCTCAGCAAGGTTGCTCAGTGCAATGTTGGTTGAAGTTGTTTACCTTCACGTTCCCGGCAGTACAACATTCTTCCTCCAAGTCCCTGTTAGCCCTATTGTGGGGCATTTCCAGTATAAGTTTGTTTGAGCCCTACCGTGGGGCATTCCCAGCAAGGTTGCTGTAACACCCCGATAAAAATAAGATAATTATTCGCTTGAGGTATGTTTTCGAGGACGAAAACTCTTTTAGTAGGGGAGAGTTGTAACACCCCGATAAAAATAAGATAATTATTTAATTTAAGTTAATATTATATTTATTAATTTAATTAAAATAATTGGAATTATTGGATTATTATTATTATTATTATTATTGGAATAATAATTATTGGAAAATATATAAGTTGGAAATAAGGAAAAAGAGTTCCATTTTTTGGTAAAGAGGGTTTTACGTGAAAAGCAGAGAAGCGGCTGAAAAGAGGAAAAGGGCAAAGAGCAGAGCAAGAGGAAGAAGGTTGGAGAAGAGAAAAGCTTGGAGCTTAAAGATTCGCCGGATTAATTCAGGTAAGGGGGGTTTATCATCGTTAATGGGTATTATAGATTAACATGTAATGGGTAGTGATAAACCGTTGAATTGACCCTAATTGGGATGATGAGTGCTGAAAATTTGTGATGAATAAACTGTGTTTAAGCTGTGATTGAATCGGTAATTGTGTGAGTCGTGATTCCCCGAGCGTATCGCTTTTTACGGAATTGGAATCGGAGGTCCGGAAGTCCTCCAACGGCGGAAAATGCGGAGAATTCTGCATTCTGCTTCGTGTTAGCGCAGGAACAACTTTCTGTCTTGCGTTAACCGGTTAACCCAGGGTGTTAACCGGTTAACACTGTTGTGAGTTGTGAAAATATTGCTGTTCTGTCTGCGTTAACCGGTTAACCCAGGGCGTTAACCGGTTAACACTGTTAAATTGGCCAGGAAGCGTGTTCTGTCCTGTGTTAACCGGTTAACCCAGGGCGTTAACCGGTTAACACTGTGGGAAAAGAGAAAAAATTGATAATTGAATCTTGTGTACGTTTTGGAATGGAATTATATAGTACTTAGTTTATGCCAAAGTTGATTATAAGTTGATTATGTTGAAAACATTGTTGTGTTGCTATTATTATCATGTTGTCGGACTTTTAAAGTCGTGTATGTCAAAGTTGATTATAAGTTGATTATGTTGAAAACATTGTTGTGTTGCTATTATTATCATGTTGTCGGAGTTCATATGCATTAAGTCGGAGCTTTGCTCACACCACGTTGGCCTGGATTGGCAAAAGTTGAAAGTTGAAGGCTTAAGCCTTGATGCCTCGTTAAATTGGCAAATTTTAAGTTGGGAGTTTTACTCCGAATGGTACCACATGCATGACGAGTCGAGTCTCATTAGAGTTGCATTTTGTTGGTTTGTCGTATGGGTATTTAATTGAGGAGTGGTGTTTGTGTTGATATTGAGTATGATGTTTGAGTTGATGTGCCGTTACTGAATGTGTGATGTGATTGGGGTGATTAATGTGTTAAATTACTTAACATGACATGATATTTTATAATGCTTATTATATCGATTGAGGAACTCACCCTTACAACTATTTTTCAGGTAACGAGCAGTGATTGAGTAGAAGCTAGTGCTTGGAGTCTAGTGTAGTCTCTTTAGTGGGTCATGCTCTGATAGATGTAACATCGGGACGGGATGTTTCACCTTGTTGAATAATTCTCATGTAATGTGTTACATGTGTTGAATGATCGATTTGATCTCTATCCGCTGCGTATTTTGCAATGCTTTATGTTTTGATATAATAAAAGAGCATGACAGTTATTATATGATGAATGGTGTGAAATGATTGTGTGACACCCTTAATTGCATATTACTCTGATTGATATATTGTTATTTTAATTAAGTATTTGGGGAATTTTAGAAGGGTGTTACATTAGTGGTATCAGAGCAGGTCGGTCTGTCCGGCCAGTTGTCGTGTCGTTACTGTCTAACAATTGTGTATTGTTACTAATCTAACTTTTAAGTTGTGTTGTGGTGATAAGTTGAAATGGCTGGAAGGAATGACGCTGCAATGGCTGCCGCAATGCAAGCGATGGCACAAGCTGTGCAGAACTTGCCAAATGCTGGTGGAGATGCTGGATCACGTAGCTTGGCGACTTTTCAAAGAGAGAATCCGCCGGTGTTTAAAGGGAAGCATGATCCAGATGCAGCCTTGGGATGGTTGAAAGAGATCGAGAGAATCTTCCGTGTTATGGATTGCACTCCAGCTCAGAAGGTTCGGTATGGTACTCACATGCTAGCAGTCGAAGCTGATGACTGGTGGCTAGAGACTCACGAGAGGTTGACCGTGGCAGGTGAAGTCATTACTTGGGATGTATTCCGTAGGGAATTCATGAGAAAGTATTATCCGGAGGATGTCCGTGGTAAGAAAGAAATTGAGTTCCTTGAGCTGAAGCAAGGAAACTTGTCTGTCACTGATTATGCTGCAAAATTTGTGGAGTTGTCCAAATTTTATCCTCATTACACTGGTGCTGGTGCTGAATTTTCAAAGTGCATCAAGTTCGAGAACGGACTGCGCTCTGAAATTAAGAAGGCTGTTGGGTATCAGAAGATACGCATTTTTACTGAATTGGTGGATAGCTGCAGGATATTTGAAGAAGACAATAATGCTCATTACAAGATTGTCAGTGACCGCAGGGGCAAGCAACATCAAAATCGTGGCAAGCCGTATGATGCTCCAGTGGGAAAAGGGAAACAAGGAGCTGCTCCGGCTCAGAGGACTAGTAGGGGAGGTGCTCCTGCTGGTATAGTTTGCTTCAAATGTGGTCAGGCTGGTCATAAGAGTAATGTATGCACTGCTGAAGTAAAAAGGTGTTTTCGCTGTGGTAAGACTGGCCATGCAATAGCTGATTGCAAGCACAAGGAAATGATTTGTTTTAATTGTGGCGAAGAAGGGCATATTGGAAGTCAGTGTCAGAAGCCAAAGAAATCTCAAACTGGAAAGGTGTTCGCATTGACCGGAACTCAAACCTCCAGTGAGGACAGACTTATCCGAGGTACATGTTTCATAAATGGTACTCTTTTAATTACTATTATTGATACCGGTGCCACACACTGTTTTATTTCTGCTAACTGTGCTCGAAGACTGGGTTTAAAATTGTCCGCTTTGGATGGTGAATTGATTGTTGAGACCCCAGCTAAGGGATCAATAACTACTTCTTTGGTATGTTTAAATTGTCCTTTGTCGATCTTCGATAAAGATTTCTATGTTGATTTAGTATGTTTGCCGTTGGGTGAGATGGATGTAATTCTTGGTATGAACTGGTTGGAGTATAATTATGTTCATATAAATTGTCATCATAAGTCGGTGAGGTTTTCCACTCCTGAAGAGGAAGGAGTTGACTTATTACCTTTCAGAGAATTGCGAAAATTGATGAAAGAGGGAGCTCAGATGTTTTCTTTGATGGCGACGTTGTCGGTTGAGAGTAAAGCTAAGATAGAGGAACTGTTAGTGGTGAAAGAATTCCCTGAAGTTTTTCCTGATGAAATTCCTAGTGTGCCGCCAGAGAGGGAAGTTAAATTTACTATTGATTTGGTGCCTGGTACTAGGCCTGTTTCGATGGCACCGTATAGAATGTCGGCATCTGAATTGTATGAATTAAAGAAGCAATTGGAAGACTTACTTGAGAAGAAGTTTATAAGACCAAGTGTGTCACCGTGGGGAGCTCCAGTGTTGCTAGTAAAGAAGAAAGATGGTAGTATGAGGCTTTGTATCGATTATAGACAATTGAATAAAGTAACGATCAAGAATAAGTATCCACTACCGAGAATAGATGATTTGATGGATCAATTAGTGGGTGCGTGTGTGTTCAGTAAAATTGATTTGAGATCGGGCTATCATCAGATCAAAGTGAAAGATGAAGACATCCAGAAGACAGCGTTCAGAACTCGGTATGGACACTATGAGTATTCTGTGATGCCTTTCGGTGTGACTAATGCGCCGGGAGTATTTATGGAATACATGAATCGTATTTTCCATACTTATCTGGATCATTTTGTGGTAGTATTTATTGATGATATTTTGATTTACTCTAAGTCCGAAGAAGAGCACGAGGAACATTTGAGATTAGTGTTGGAGGTTTTGAAAGATAAGCAATTGTATGCGAAGCTGTCCAAGTGTGAATTTTGGTTAAGAGAAGTCAGTTTTCTCGGCCATGTAATTTCAGGAAAAGGTATTGCTTTAGATCCTTCCAAGGTAGAAGCTGTATTGCAATGGGAGACTCCTAAGTCGGTTACCGAGATTAGAAGCTTTTTGGGGTTAGCTGGATATTATAGAAGGTTTATTGAAGGATTTTCTAAGTTAGCACTTCCGTTGACTAAATTAACTTGTAAGGGTAAAGCTTTCGTGTGGGATGTTCAGTGTGAAGAGAGTTTTAATGAATTAAAAAGGAGATTGACGTCGGCGCCGGTTTTGACTTTGCCAAATCCGGAGGAACCGTTTATAATCTACTGTGATGCTTCATTGATGGGCTTGGGAGGTGTGCTCATGCAAAATAATAAAGTAATTGCTTATGCGTCGCGACAGTTAAGAATTCATGAAAAGAACTATCCTACGCATGATCTTGAACTTGCTGCTGTGGTGTTTGTGCTAAAAATCTGGAGGCATTACCTTTATGGTTCCAGATTTGAAGTTTTCAGCGATCATAAAAGTTTAAAGTATCTATTTGATCAGAAAGAGCTGAACATGAGACAACGTAGGTGGTTAGAATTGCTTAAGGATTATGATTTCGGTTTGAATTATCATCCAGGAAAAGCAAATGTTGTGGCCGATGCTTTAAGTAGAAAGACCTTGCATGTGTCGGCAATGATGATTAAGGAGTTGGAATTAATTGAGCAATTTCGTGATATGAGCTTGGTTTGCGAAGTAACCCCGCAGAGTGTAATGCTAGGAATGCTAAAGATTAATAATGATTTTATGGATAGTATCCGAGAGGCACAGAAATTGGATGTGAAATTAGTAGATATCCTTAATCGTTGTGGTCAATAAGAGAAGAGTGACTTTAAGATTGATGCGAGAGGTGTGTTGAAATTAGGGGAAAGAATTTGTATTCCTGATGACGCGATTTTGAAAAGAAGCATTCTAGAAGAGGGTCATAGAAGCAGTTTGAGTATTCATCCAGGAGCTACTAAAATGTATCAGGATTTAAAGAAAATATTTTGGTGGCCCGGAATGAAAGAAGATGTGGCTCGTTTTGTGTATGCGTGCTTAACTTGTCAGAAGTCGAAGATTGAGCATCAGAAGCCTGCTGGGTTGATGCAACCGTTGGAAGTTCCAGAGTGGAAATGGGATAGCATTTCTATGGACTTTGTAACGGGGTTGCCTGCTACTTTAAGAGGGCATGATTCGATTTGGGTGATCGTTGATAGGCTCACGAAGTCGGCTCACTTCATACCTATTAACATCACTTACCCAATTGCGAAGTTGGCAGAGATTTACATCCGAGTAATTGTAAAGTTGCATGGTGTTCCTCTGTGTATTGTGTCGGACAGAGATCCGAGGTTTACATCGGGATTTTGGAAAAGTCTGCAAGATTCGTTGGGCTCTAAGTTGAGGTTGAGTTCGGCATATCATCCTCAAACTGATGGCCAAACTGAGAGAACTATTCAATCATTGGAGGATTTACTGAGAGCTTGTGTTCTTGAACAAGGAGGTTCGTGGGACACTTATCTCCCATTGATCGAGTTCACATATAATAATAGTTACCATTCTAGTATCGGAATGGCGCCTTTTGAAGCATTGTATGGTCGTAGATGTAGAACTCCGTTATGTTGGCACGAATCTGGTGAGGGTGTAGTACTTGGACCAGAGTTAGTTCGAGAAACCACCGAGAAAGTGAAGTTTATCCGAGAGAAGATGAAAGCTTCTCAGAGTAGGCAGAAGAGTTACCATGACAAGCGGAAGAAGGATTTAGAATTTCAAGCTGGTGACCATGTGTTTTTGAGAGTCACGCCTGTGACCGGTGTTGGGAGGGCTTTGAAGTCTAAAAAGCTCACTCCTCGCTTCATTGGTCCGTATCAAATCTTAGAACGGGTTGGAAAAGTTGCTTATCGGATGGCATTACCACCTAATCTTTCGAATTTGCATGATGTATTCCATGTGTCGCAGCTTCGGAAGTATGTCTCAGATCCGTCTCATGTAGTTAGTATGGATGATGTGCAAGTGCGGGATAATTTGACAATGGAGACAAAGCCTGTACAAGTTGAAGATCGTGAAACAAAGACTCTTCGAGGAAAAGAGATTGTGTTGGTTAAAGTCGTTTGGTCGGGAGCTGCGGGCGAAAGCATGACATGGGAACTTGAAAGTCAGATGAAGGAGTCTTATCCGGAGTTATTCGCTTGAGGTATGTTTTCGAGGACGAAAACTCTTTTAGTAGGGGAGAGTTGTAACACCCCGATAAAAATAAGATAATTATTTAATTTAAGTTAATATTATATTTATTAATTTAATTAAAATAATTGGAATTATTGGATTATTATTATTATTATTATTGGAATAATAATTATTGGAAAATATATAAGTTGGAAATAAGGAAAAAGAGTTCCATTTTTTGGTAAAGAGGGTTTTACGTGAAAAGCAGAGAAGCGGCTGAAAAGAGGAAAAGGGCAAAGAGCAGAGCAAGAGGAAGAAGGTTGGAGAAGAGAAAAGCTTGGAGCTTAAAGATTCGTCGGATTAATTCAGGTAAGGGGGGTTTATCATCGTTAATGGGTATTATAGATTAACATGTAATGGGTAGTGATAAACCGTTGAATTGACCCTAATTGGGATGATGAGTGCTGAAAATTTGTGATGAATAAACTGTGTTTAAGCGTGATTGAATCGGTAATTGTGTGAGTCGTGATTCCCCGAGCGTATCGCTTTTTACGGAATTGGAATCGGAGGTCCGGAAGTCCTCCAACGGCGGAAAATGCGGAGAATTCTGCATTCTGCTTCGTGTTAGCGCAGGAACAACTTTCTGTCTTGCGTTAACCGGTTAACCCAGGGTGTTAACCGGTTAACACTGTTGTGAGTTGTGAAAATATTGCTGTTCTGTCTGCGTTAACCGGTTAACCCAGGGCGTTAACCGGTTAACACTGTTAAATTGGCCAGGAAGCGTGTTCTGTCCTGCGTTAACCGGTTAACCCAGGGCGTTAACCGGTTAACACTGTGGGAAAAGAGAAAAAATTGATAATTGAATCTTGTGTACGTTTTGGAATGGAATTATATAGTACTTAGTTTATGCCAAAGTTGATTATAAGTTGATTATGTTGAAAACATTGTTGTGTTGCTATTATTATCATGTTGTCGGACTTTTAAAGTCGTGTATGTCAAAGTTGATTATAAGTTGATTATGTTGAAAACATTGTTGTGTTGCTATTATTATCATGTTGTCGGAGTTCATATGCATTAAGTCGGAGCTTTGCTCACACCACGTTGGCCTGGATTGGCAAAAGTTGAAAGTTGAAGGCTTAAGCCTTGATGCCTCGTTAAATTGGCAAATTTTAAGTTGGGAGTTTTACTCCGAATGGTACCACATGCATGACGAGTCGAGTCTCATTAGAGTTGCATTTTGTTGGTTTGTCGTATGGGTATTTAATTGAGGAGTGGTGTTTGTGTTGATATTGAGTATGATGTTTGAGTTGATGTGCCGTTACTGAATGTGTGATGTGATTGGGGTGATTAATGTGTTAAATTACTTAACATGACATGATATTTTATAATGCTTATTATATCGATTGAGGAACTCACCCTTACAACTATTTTTCAGGTAACGAGCAGTGATTGAGTAGAAGCTAGTGCTTGGAGTCTAGTGTAGTCTCTTTAGTGGGTCATGCTCTGATAGATGTAACATCGGGACGGGATGTTTCACCTTGTTGAATAATTCTCATGTAATGTGTTACATGTGTTGAATGATCGATTTGATCTCTATCCGCTGCGTATTTTGCAATGCTTTATGTTTTGATATAATAAAAGAGCATGACAGTTATTATATGATGAATGGTGTGAAATGATTGTGTGACACCCTTAATTGCATATTACTCTGATTGATATATTGTTATTTTAATTAAGTATTTGGGGAATTTTAGAAGGGTGTTACAGTTGCTGTGGAAATACTTTTGTGGGGCAGTTCCCCAAGAAGAGTGTTTACTGAAGACGTTAGCGTTCGTCTCTCCAGCAGAGCGGTCTTCTCCTCTCCCCGCAGGATGGTGTTGTTCCCTGATATCCCGGTTTCCAGCAGATCGCGTTTGCTCTCTGGTGTTTTTGGCCTTCCCTATGGAAGAAGAGTAGTACCGGGTGGTTGATTCCTGGGCCTGTGTGTTTACATGTCTGTTTGTCAGCATTCATCATACATTCATCATGCATAATGCATACATGCATAATCATAGCATTCGGATACTCATGATGCAGCTGTTGCCGTGTATCTGTTGATGGTTGTCTCCTGCTATTTGTTGATACAGGTCTCTCCAGTAGATCCTCCCTAGCAGATATGGGTGTGTCTGATCTCTCCATGTAGAGCCAACCCCTTAAGCAGAAAGTGTCTATCCTTTCCTGCCATTTCCCCACTGAGATACATCCTCGTGGATGACGGTTATTTCCGTTCCCTCCCACATATAACGGGATGGGTTTTCCCTATTGAGTTCTTTCCTCATTAGGATGAGTCTTGATTCAGTCTGCCTTTTTGGATCGATCCTAAATAGGCTTCCTGTTGGCTGTCTCTTGTGCTTCCCTGGGGCATAAATGAATAGTCGCTCACTAACCGGCACTCATTCATCTTATCCTCAGCAGATTGTGTTGGCCTCTGCCTACAAACCAGCAGTTGTAAGTCCTATCTTTGTGGTTTTCTACCTACTAACTGGTAGTTGTAAAATCCCACTTTCCTTCCCTAGCAGAGTTAACCCTTTGTGCTCATCCTATTGATGACTGGTTACTTTTCTGTGGTTTTCTACCTACAAACCGGTAGATGTAATCCCCTCTTTGAGGTATTGATATTCTTTTCCCCTCTGGATACTTGCCTTGATCAAGCAGTTTTGTCCCAATTGGGTCTTCCCCTGCCTTTGGGTATTTGCTCCGAGTTAGCAACTTTATCCCTTTTTGATTGGTCATCTTTTGCATACCTAGTCCTGGTACCCCGATGCCTTTCTTGTCGGTTGATCTATCCATCTAACAACCTGCAACCCGGTTATGGATAATCTTCCTTGCGAGTATGTTATCTACGTTTTGACGGCTATAGATAATATATCTCATGCGCTCTTGGGTCGAAGTCGTCCTCCCCAGTTGAGTAAGATTCGTATTCCTTTGTTTGGAATCGAATGTCCATCCTTTAACAAGTTTGCTTTTGCTCTCTTCAGGATGATGTCGGTCGATCCATCCATTTAACAACCTGCAACCCGGTTATGGATAATCTTCCTTGCGAGTATGTTATCTACGTTTTGACGGCTATAGATAATATATCTCATGCGCTCTTGGGTCGAAGTTGTCCCTCCCAGCAGAGTAAGATTCGTATTCCCTATGGAATCGGATGTCCATCCTTTAACAAGATCGCTTTTCTAGCCCTCTTCAGGATGTTGAGTGTTTTGGAACACAAACCAATTCACGCTTTGGAAGGTCACCTGTTTCATACCTACAACCCGGTATCCTTGGTGTTCCTTCCTGTTTGCTCGCTGTCGTGACCTTGATCCCCAGTGAGATCCCCTGCAAGTGTTTAGCCTTGCCCGGATATGTAGATGTCATTACCCTGTCAGCACCCGCGTGTGTTGTTTCTTTGGTGTCGGTAAACACCATCTTTCGGTGATTTTCCAGTCATGCGTAAGTGTCTGGTCTTCTTTTGATGTCTGTAAACATCATCTCTCGATGTTCGTAACGTCGTCCTCCTCCCCGAGTGGAGCGGGTTTCAATGACATGTTTCTCCAGCAGAGTTCGTCCTACCAGTGGATTGGACAGGTTTCAGTATCAGATCGGTGTGTGCATCCCCAGCTTGAATCTATTCTACCTGTGGATTGGTTGGGCCGTCCCCGGCGGAGTAACATATATTCCCCAAGGCAGAGTTTATCCTACCTGAGGCTTGTTTGAGTCTTCCCCAGTGAAGCCGCTCTATCACTCCCCGGTAAAGTCGTCTTGTTACTCCCGTCGAGTATTATCCCCAAAGAGTTGCCTGGTTTATCTTCCCCAGCGGAGCAGTTATTTCTCAGAGCAGAGTTCATCCTACTTGTGGATTGGTTGGGCCGTCCCCAGCAAAGTTGCCGGTTTGTCAGTAGCAAGTTGCTTTATTACTCCCCAGCGAGTTGCCTTGTTTTTCCCCTAGTGGAGTTGTATTGATGGTTCCCCGGCAATTGCCTTGTTTTTCTCCCCAGCAGATTTGTATCGATGATTTCTCAGCACAGTCGTCCTGTGTAGTCCCCGACGGAGTTTTCATCATTTTGCATTGCATGTAGTAATCATTGCATCCTCAAAATGCGTAGCATTTCCATCCCATATGGAACATTACGCCATAGGAAAATTCAAACATATGCATTCATGTGTTAACCCAACCAGACTATATCCCCGGCAGAGGCGGATCCTTTTGTTCAACATCGGTACAACATGTCTGCTACAGTTGCTTTGACAGCATTCAGAATTGATATCCCCACAGAGGTTTATTTCCTCACCCGTTGATGACAGAAAGTTTGTTTCTCCTCAGTGAGATCCCCAGCAAGTGATCAGCCTTGCCTTGACATATCTAAGATGTCGTTCTTGTGATACCAGTAAGTGTCATGTCAGCACCCGCGTGTGTTTCTTTGTTTGGTGTCGGTAAACACCATTGTTTCAGTGTCGGTAAACATCGAGTATCCACCCCAGTCATCGGTAAATGTCTGGTCTTTTTTTTTTTGATGTCGGTAAACATCATCTTTCGATGTCGGTAAACATCGAGTCTCACCCCAGTCATCGGTAAATGTCTGGTCATTTTTTGGTGTCGGTAAACACCATTGTTTCGGTGTCGGTAAACATTTAGTCTTATCCCAGTCATCGGTAAATGTCTGGTCGCCTTTGTTTGATGTCGGTAAACATCATCTTTCGATGTCGGTAAACGTCGAGTTTTTTCCAGTCATCAGTAAATGTCTAGTAACCCCCAGCTAGAGATCCCCAGTAGAGTCGTCGGTAAACGTCCTGTCTAGTTTCCGGTTGCAAATTTTTGTTTTTCCTCCCCCGGTAAAGTGTTCACCTCTCCGTTGGTGTCGATAAACGTCGAGCCTCTCAAGTATTTCCCCAGTCATCGGTAAATGTCTGGTCGTTTTTTGGATATCGGTAAACATCATCTTTCGATGTCGGTAAACATCGAGTCTCATCCCAGTCATCGGTAAATGTCTGGTCACGCTTTGTTTCCTTGTTGATAAAATCAAGATCTCCAAGAGTCGTCAGTAAACGTCTTGTCTGATTCCACCACAAAGATTTTGTTCCTCCCTAAGCAGAGATGCCATCGGTAAATGGCCCCGTTTTCTTCGATATCGGTAAATATCGAATTCCCAGTTGCAGCAGCCATCGGTAAATGGTCTTGTTGAAGTTGATATCGGTAAATATCAAGTTTCTTTGAAGCCACCATCGGTAAATGGTCTTGCTTCCTTTCAACATCAAGTTTGTTTCCCAGCAGCCATCGGTAAATGGTCTCGCTGAAGTTGATATCGGTAAATATCAAGTTTCCAGTTTCTAACCATCGGTAAATGGTTTCGCTTTTCTGAAGTTATCACTTGCAACAGTCATCGGTAAATGACGTGGTTTTTATTGTATCATATCCGGCAGAGTGCAAATTTCTACGGTTCTTTGGTATTTAATCCCTGTTTACCCTGAAAGTCTGACAGCCGTTGCTATCATCCGTTCGGGTTCCCAGCTGATTGAATAGGGGCAGCTGTAGCACCTCAAATTTGCACCTACCTTTTGTACATACATTCTCATATTAGGTCATAGCATTAACATGGTCCACTGCATAACATTGCATTGTCCCTTTTGCCCAAGTGCAAGCCATTCAGAAGAAATAGGTCAAACTGGTCAGGAGATCAGTCAGTCAAGCAAGCAAGTATAATTTCCAATGAGACAAGGCCCTAGGGTTGGTCTAACATGTTCACATGACTTAGGGATCCTTTTGAAGTGATTTGGTCAAGGTTTGATTGCTCAGAAGTCATCAGTCAGTGTGCAGTTCACCAGAAACCCTAAAAAGTCAACTGTTGGTCAACTGTGCATTTAATCAGTGATTTGATGGTGGGAATTGGTTTGAGAGGGTTCATTCATGTCCATACAAGTCTCATATAACATGTCAAACATCATCATGGAAGAATTTGAAGCCAGACAAGAAATTTCCAAAAATAGAAAGTTGACCTGTAATTGGAATTTGCCAAAAATGGAAAGTCTTGATCCTCAAAATTACATCATGATACAAGCTTCAAATGAATTTTTGCCCAACATGAAAGTTGAAGATCTTGTTCTCCCATTTCCAAAAAGTCCAAGAACACTCAATTTCCATGTATGGTTGGCAAGTTATGATCAAATCATTTTCAGAAATTTTTGAACTTCAAAGTGGCATATCTTCCAAACCATTTGGCCAAATTAGGTGGGGTTTTTTGCTACAAGTCCTATTTGATGCCCTCTTTCCAAATTCGTCATCACAATTTACCAAAAACTCACCAATCAAAATGGCACTTTTTGAAGTGACTTGAATTATTTCAAGTGAGGTAAAAAATTGACTTTGCAAAATAACCAATTCCAACACCTCCTACCAATTGAAAATGATCAGAAAACATGTTTGGAGTGTGTACAAGGCCCATTTTCGCAGCTGTGCACACACACCTTGCCATTTGAGTGAAATCCACCAATTAGGCAAAACACATCTTTTGTGCAAATTCCAATTACCATTTCCATTAACCAACTAACACAAACCTTAAACAGAGTATATATGCATCATTTGGACTCTAAAAACCCTAGCACACTCTCACCAAAACAGACCAAAGCTACATTTTCCTCTCATTCTCATCTTTGGTTCCATTTGATTTTTTCTGAAAAAATCTCAAAGACCTCGAGCTCAGCTTGATTGATTCATCATTCATCATCATATTGGAACCTTTTGCAAGCTTGAAATAACCACTGTAAGCAAGGAATTTTGGCTGTTACATTAAAGCTCTCCCATGGCAGAATTTGTTTGAAGCTAGAAGCAAGGCATTTGAGCACTCCATACTTGTCCATTCATCATCTAAAGTATCAAGAGGCATCTATTTCGAGCAAACATAGCCAAACAACAGCTGCATCACAACTGAGCTTCAGATTTGGTAAGGAATCAAACTTAACCATTTGCTAAATCATGCTATGCTTTGTATAGGTCTTGCCATGCTGATTCTATTGAGCTTTAAATCACTGAAAATGGTTGAGTAATTAGGAAGAAATGTTGATTTGAAATTTGATGTTCAAACATGTTTTTGCATGATTCTTCTTTGATAGCTTGATTTAATGTTAATGGTTGTTGGATTTGTGTTGTTCATGCTTGGATGATTCGAATGATGTATTTGATTTCCATTTCTGGGCAAATAATTTTCACGATTTGTTGAAGAAGATGATGGTGTTACTGTAGCTGCATAAACCCTAGTTCTTCATTTGCCCAGAATTTGTTTTAAACGTGTTTTGCATGAATGTCCTGCACCATTGCCCATGACCAATAGCCAGTTGCCACGCTTCTATTCGATACGCCGCGTTTCATTAACAAGTCCAGATAATTACAAATATGCCACGCCCGGATTTATTTATTTGATTAATTCATATTATTTCTCAATAATTATTTCATTTGTTACACAATCTTACAAAATTCATAAGTCAATCATTTGTGATCCAAAATTTATGGGATTTTTTGCCAAATGTTCATCATAATCTCTAGTTTTTTGTCATATTTTTGCCAGATTTTTAGGATGAGTGGATTTTTATTTGTGCTAGGGTTTTGTTCATGTGTCCATTTTTTGTACACTTTGCCAAATCAATTGTGAAATGATGATGCTTTATCCAATGGCTTCCAAATTTTTTGTGCTTAAACTAGACACATTCATGAGGATTTTGGTGTAGAGTTTGTGAATTTATCGTTGCTGGTTTGTGAGTTATGATTTTTTGAATTAGGGTGTGACAATTTGTGTCACACCATTGATGTCCAACTTCATGATTTTATTTACCTTGCCTAACGAACTCAAATTGGTCTGATTTTTTGCATGAACATGCTTATGGATGTTGAGAATGTGTATGAATTTTTCTGGAATTTTGGGATGCATTTTCTATTTGATTGATAATTTCTCCCCTGTTTGACCAAAATGTTGACTTTTGTGGCACTTGATGCCATTTGTTTTGTGAAATTCTCATACATTATTGGATGGACATGAAATTTGACATGTGATTAGTGGACATCTTAAGGTTTATCATGGTTTTAATCCCATTCATTTCTCATATGTTGTCACGGATTTATGATTTATTGAAGTTGGTGCATGTCTGGTTGACTTCTTTGAGCATGTTTGAACTTGCCCTGCCTTTCTGATTTTCATTTCCCAACTTCCCCTTGTCCAAATGAGCTGAAATTTGATATGCTTACCATGCTATGGATCATGTTTGATCATGAATTAGTTGAGATTTTTTTGAATTGTTTATGATTGGTTTTGAGTTGAGTCTTGCTGTTGACTTCTATGAGCTTCCATATGCCATGCCTTAACCTAATTTGCTTATGAAATCATGATGATGAATGATATGATTGTGGAACCAATTGAGTTTGTTTTTTGATTGTTTGAACTTGATTTTGGACACTTGCCACTTGCTGTTTTGACTTTCTCATCCCCTTTTGACCCTAGGCTTGTCCTAGTGGTCTTGTTGCTCATGTTTGAGTTCATTTTTTCAGGTTAAGAAGCAATTGCCCAAAGAAACTTATACAAATTGATTGAGCTTGCTTGATTGTCATGACTAACTTGTTTGTTTTGTAGGTTGCTTGGCTCACATGCTTTGAGCCTTGTGCATTTCACATTTAGCTGACTGTGTTGACTGTTGATTTCTATCTCATTTTGATTTAACTTTGAATTGAATACTGATGTTGTCTGACTGGTTTCAGGTACCTTTAGTTGCTTATAGTTCTTTAAGAACTTTGCTTTGCTTTGCTTAATAGCAATTTGCATTGAGGTATAACTTCTTATCTTCATGTAGTCTGGAAGACCTGGCCTGTTATTTGGCCAGGCAACTGTCTGAAGTCCTCCTTAAGAGGAAATGTTTGTGACTGTTTACATTTGTCCTTGTATAGAGTCAAAGACCTCCTAAGTGAAGAGGCAATTGGCAGAACCCAAGGGATATGCAACCTATCCCCTGCTATTCTGTGTGTCATCTGCTTTGCTCACACCACTGTGTTGATGCATTGCAGATACAAACCCAAGATCTTGTACAATTGTACAGTTGAGTCAGTTTCAAATGTGTAGAAGGGTTCCCCCTTTCTGAACCCACACATTCTTGTCTTAAGCTCTCCCAGGCCAGGGATAAAGCTGTGAAGTCTCATCTTCACTCACCTTTCATCTGCTTCACCTTAGCCCCTCAATGGCAAGGTTAAGAGCTAACACTACCCAATTCCAGTGGTTTGTTTGTTGAGGTTGATATGACCCCTCGACTAAAACCTAACCTTGTTTGAGCCCATTGCTTGCATATAGTGTGTGCTACTTGTGCTTGTGTGTTTGTTTGACTTGCTCCCTGTGCAAGGTAGGTTTGTTTAGCTTGCTTCCTGTGTAAGTTAGGTTTGGTGTGGCTTGCTTCCTGTGCAAGTCATGTTTAGGATAGGCTTGCTTCCTGTGCAAGTTAGCGAGAAACCTTAACTTAGGGATGATTTTGCATGATAACATCTAGGCTCGAGTCGTAGTCTCCCTAGTGTTGTATCTCCCTCTGTTATCTGGTTAGGCTAGTCCTTTATCCCTCCGTAGGGGAACTACGTCGCCCTGATCCTCATACCAGATGAGGTACGTAGGCAGGAGATGAGCTGATCTCTCCGGGCACCCTTTTTGTTTTGTTTGTGTGAGTTGTTTCTCCTTTTCTGGTTGGAGTCCGACGTAAGTCCAGCGATTGGCAGTTGGTTTCCTGTGTATGTTTGTTGGTTCGGATGCTGATGTAAGTCCAGTGATTGGCATTCAGGCTCCACGTTTGCCTTTGCCAGTGTTTGTTTGTGTGCGTGTCAGCCGAGCTACGAATGCTCTGATTCTTCTTCGTCCGAGGAGATACGTATGCATAGGATGCGATATCCTAGCGAGCATGTGTCGTTTCCCCAGTCCGAACTACTTCGACTCTGATGTCTATGCCTGATAGACTAAGTAGGCCCAGGATGCAGTATCCTGCCGAGTCGGTCTTGTCTGTTTTCTTGTGTCTCTTTCAGCCAGTATGTGTGTGTGTTTTAAGCAGTGTTTTAGCAACCATTTTCCCTTCCTATTGTGCGTGGATCCCGTCGAGTACGACGGATGCGTAGGGGTGCTAATACCTTCCCTTCGCATAACCGACTCCCGATCCCATTCTCTTTGGTCGCGAGACCACGTCTTTTCCAGGTTTACTCTGAGCGTTTCCTTTCCCTCTTTTGGGATAAATAACGCACGGTGGCGGCTCTGTTGTTCTTGTTTTCCCGCCGGTTTTTCGCGTAATGCGACAGGTAGGTGCAAATTTGAGGTGCTACACCCCTGATCCATATGATTATTAGGTGGTTTTGTTTCGTGTTGGTGTAGCGGGAAATTCATGATCATTAAGCTATTGACAAGCTAGAGATCAAATAACAAGAGTCGCCACCGCGCTTTTATTGTTTTGAAGGGGAAAGAGAAAAAGTACGAACAAAACCTAAAAGTAAGAAGTTTTCAAATCAAAACTAATAAAAAGTCAGAGATCACAGGTAAGGGGGTTGGTTACACAGAGGGAAGGTGTTAGCACCCAAAGTGTCCTAGGTACTCCTAAGGAGCCCTTTTTGTGTGCATATGTATTTGGTATAAAGTGATGTTTACAAACAAATAGAATGGGGGGATGAGAAAAGAATTCATTAATCATATTTTTTGTGTTTGACAAGACCTTTGGTCTCGTGCCTACGTACCAACATAAAAATGAGGGATCAAAACCTCTTAGTTCGTGATACAAATTTCAAAATGGATGCATTGCTTTTAACAAAATTTAAGTTTGAAAGGCATAAAGGCCTAAAAATGGTTTGAATGTGTTAGTTCTTTTGGCTTTTTGAAAGTTTAAGTCAAGTATAGTTAAGTTTATTTACAAGTTTGATTTAAGAAAAGAAGTTTGAAAATGCAATGGCATAAGGCCAAAGTTTCTATCTTTTTGCAAAAGTGGTTAGAGTTTAGAACAAAATAAGTTCACACAAAGAAGGTTTTGAAAAATGGAGGGAGAGATTTTGAAATTAAAGAAATGGGGAGAAGATGAAGAGACTATCCTATGTACAAAATCAAAAGTTTAGAGTAGACAAGATCTGACCAAATGGGTAGCAATTCAATAGACAAGAATGTCAATAGAAACCCAGAATTCCCTTGGACTTTTAGAATCAAGCAACACACAAATGCACAATTATATTATCTTGAAGAGCAAGGCATCAAATAAAGATGTCCATATCCAAGCTTATCCATTCCACGATCTTCTTCAAAATAGCCCATGTAACAGATGAATTCCACAAGTCACAGGTTCAAAATAACAGTTTCACAATGATCATGTTGTAAATGAACTTAGAGAGGTCTTCGAAGATGTATCAGATGAAGTTCAAATTGCAAGCACTTGGTTTCTCAATAAGTTGGCATTGGCCAAGTCCTTTAGCATAGGAAGGTTGCCTAGATTCTAAGTCCATTTGTCCAAGATCAAGCCAAAAGTCCACTCAAAAGTTTTTTAGAGTTTTTTGTTGTTATTATGTACATTGATGGTCAAAGACCACACAAACAAGCAAAGTATATACTGGAATTCTGGTATCAGATATGAGATGTCGAAGGTAATGTCACGACACTAATATCTGAATAAAACAAACAGGATAAAGATAAAGAACAGTAATGCAAGAGACACAAGCAATTGTTAACTCAATTCGGTGCAACTCGCCTACGTCTGGGGGCTACCAAGCCAAGAAGGAAATCCACTAAATAGAATCAGTTCAAAGACTCTTAGTAAACTACACAAGTTACAGTCTTTTTCACCTAATCTCTACCCGTATGACTTCTACCTAAGAACTCTTAGATATGAGATCCCACTCACTCCCCCTCAATCACACCAGTGATATTAAACAAGAATTACTTATGAAAAGAAGACACTCTTTAAAGACACACACTTGATTTTACTTAGCAGCTTCAATCAAGTAGACACACACTCATGCTTAAAAGCTTAGAGTGACAAATTACAACTAAAAAATCAGACCAATTCAATCATCTATGGATGAATTGAATGGCTTACAAGTCACACGACCAAACAAGACTAAAACCCTTATTCTCCCTCAATATTTCGCTATGTATTTCTTGTGTATCAAATCAGGTTTTCCATGTCCTTTTTATAGAAGCATTCAGCTGGGCTTGGACATCACAAACCCTAAAACTATTTTCCATTCAAATCTTCTTTTTGCAGTTGGTTAGATCTCTTTGGAAAATAAGTTAAATCACATTGTAATCATTGATTGATTGCGTTTGCAATTAAATCATCAATCAAACATAGATTGCCATTAAAAGCGCAATCACATAACACATAACATTCAGACTGAATGTTCTCTGTACAGATTTCATGACATCGGGTCTGACATCCTGGAACAATCCTGCATAATTCCATTTTAAATTTCCAGCAGGTACATTATATCAGATGTCATGACATCGTGTATGACATCCTGAAACAATCCTGCATAATTATGTTTTTAAACCTCCATCAGGTACAAGATATCTTATGTTAAAACATCATAATTAACATCTTGTGAATACTCTTTGTTTTACCAAAATTGCTGTCAACATTTAGAACCAACAAACTCCCCCTTTGGCAAATTTTGGCTAAAACATATATCTGTCCATTTTGTTCACAAGAAAACACATCAGCAGTTAACCAACATAACAACGTTTAAGAAGCAGCAGAAGCAAACAGAATTACTAGCTATAATAGCAACTAGTAAAACACATAAATGCACATGGGTACTTCTTCTCCCCCTAAGTCTGTTTAATACACACATCTCCTTCAGCACCTGTAACATTCAGAGTTACCCTTTGACATCTCCTTCAACATCACCTGTGCAACACATCAGACATCTCCTCCAACATCTGTAAACAGAACATCATTTTGTCTTACATCAAACATCTCCTTCAACATTAGCTGTTCATCTGTTCAGCTACACCAGCACATACATACTAACTGCAGTTCTCCATACAGCTACACATATTTAACTGCAGCTCTCCACATATTCACTTCTCCCCCTTTTTAGTCAAAATAGACCAAAGGTGACCAATTAGACAAAATAAGTGTCAATCATCCTAGCAGAGAATGTCACAAGAGATGTTATAACATATAGAATGTTAAAACATAAATGTTAGGAGATACAAACCATAATTATACACAGCTGCAATAGCTGAGATAATTAGAAATCCATGGAACTCATAAAGAGCCCAAATATTACATCAAGGCATAAGTAAGGACTACCAAAAATTACAAACATTAACAAAAAAAAAACACATTATCCAGCATCCAAAACAGCCAAAACATCATCCAGAACAGCACACAGCACACACAGTCTTCATAACAGGGGAACCATCACAACTTAGTCTGAGGAAGTAGCATCTTCTTCACCTTCAGATTCAGAACTGCCACTAGATTGATATTGAGAATTGGATCTCTCAATTGAGGTATGGGCATCTGACTCCTGGGTTTCACCAACCTTATCCATCTCTTCCTGCTCCAAGCTACTAATGAGAACCTCTAAAGCCTCTTTCCTAGCCTTGGCAACCCTAATACCAGTATCCATCTCCTTACAAGTTTCCTTCAATTGAGCAATCAAGCCACCTTGAGAGGCTGGCTCCTTCCTTGCAGATGTCATGACAACATCATTGACATGGCTCCCTTCAAATAACTTGTAGTGAATGGACAGTGGAGGCTTCCTTCTGCTAGGAATATCACTTGTGTTTAGAATACCAGGCTGCTGGCTTAAGATAATTCCATAAATGATAGATGGAAAGGCAATAGGCAGCTTTACTGCATTAGTGGAGGCATGTCTAACAATTTGTTCAAACATAAACCTTCCAAATTCAAAGTTGAGCCTGGTTCCAATAGCATAGATGATTCTTCCAAGACCATTAGAGATGGTTGAGATATGGTTTGTTGGCACCCAGTTGGATGAACCAATCTTGTGCAAGATGACATATTTAACAGTTAACTTGCCAGCTGATAGATGCTTCTTACTTGGCCATTCCTTGACTTGGCCAGCAGTAATTGTCCTACAGACTTCATTGTCTGTAGCCTCTAACTCAACACCTCTTACAGTTCCTCTTCCTAGGAACTTATTGATTATGGTTGTGGAGAACCTTACACACCTACCTCTCACAAAGACCTTGCAGAATTCTTTACTACTCTTGTCAGAAATATCCTCTAGGATATTCACAACAAACTCTTTCACTAACCCTTCAAAACATTGGGGCAAAGCAACAACAATTTTCATCAGACCAACAGTCTTTATCAATTCCATAACTTCCTTCACTTCTACAGCCTCATTTCCTAGCTCCCTCTCAACAACAACTCTCCTTTGAATAACAAACTTCCACTTGGGAGCACCATCTTCCAGATGGAAGGAAATGTTGTCTAAATGCACAGCTGCAACCTTGGCTGGAGACTTTTTAACAGTCTGCCTTTTAGTAGGAGAGATGTATGGGACATCATCTTCGACATCATCTGCAGAGTCAGAACTCTCTCTGACCTTCCTCTTCTTAACCTCTACTTTACTCCATCATTTGGAGGGTCCTACACCAGCAACCTTCTTACCTTTTCTGGCTGTCAACATCTCAGCCACAGTCTTTCCTTTCCTTCTCTTTAGTTTCTTTGCAACACTTGGTTTCATATGATGGACCAAGGTGTCATCTTCTTCTTCTGAACTCTCTTCCTCCAGATTAATAACATTCTCATCAGTTTCATGAGAAACATCTACTGGTTTCTTACTAGGCAAGGTTTTACCTAGAGAGCATAGCCCCTCAGCAGCAATGTCTTTCTCTGATCTAGATGAGTCATCATCTTTCTCAGTTTGGGGTTCCACCTCAGGTGAGGGGTCCCTTCTGGACAGAGTGGTCGAAACACCCTTGATTGCATGCCCCTCGTTTAGAATCCTAGTTACCAGGTTCCTAATGACACGATCTGTATAGTGCATGTCATCCTTAGGAGGAGGGTTATCAGGAACATTACCTTGATTATTTCCATCCGTGGAAGAAGGACCAGGGGCGTCGCCTGAAATAACAGAGAGAGGAATAACCTCTAAATATCTTCATCCAGAAACTCCATGGAGGGAGTCCTTGCTTTATGAGTGGGTTTTGATCCAGATGATGAGGGATGTTGTGACATTTTGTTGAACTTTTGAGAGAAATATTTTTGCCCTAGCAGAGGTTGTCTGAGAAGTTGGATGAAGATGGAAATGGTTGTGTTGAGGTAGCGTGTGGAAATGGCATAGATACTAGTTCCAATACTAGGTAATAATTTACCATAAATGTGGCACTTTCTTTTAAGTGGGCAGACAATATTTTTATTACCTTTTCCACTCCATTTTAATTGCTATAAATTCTCATGAATCCAAATCCCCAATTTCCCTCTTAAATATTCAAACTGATTAGCATTCCAAGCCTTTGTAAATTTGTTAGCTAATTGCATTTCATGCTTCAGTGCTATGATTTTCTCTTCCACAAATTTTCTAATGAAGTGTTGATAAACATCAATGTGCTTAGTCCTGCTGTGCTGAATAGGATTTTTGGAAATAGTTATGGCACTCAGGTTGTCATAGTACAATGTCATGACATCGTGTGTGACATTGTATTCAGTCAACATTTGTTTCAACCAACCCTGTTGAGAACATCTACTTCCAGTTGCTATGTATTCAACTTGATATATAACACAAACACCATTTTCATCTTTCAAATGTGTAGGAGCAGGTGTCCTTTTATGATATGCATTCTCCATGCCAACCTTCTTATCCTTATTCTTGGCATATTTGTTTTGAGATAGAAAAATAGACCCTTCTATCTGCTTGACCTGTAGTCCAAGTCCAACAAGGCTCATCTCAATCTTAGACTGCATTTGTCTAACACCATGTTCTACCATTTGATTTGACCTCCCATCATACCTAATATTATCCATATCTATTTGAGTCACCATGAGCTTTTCTCTTTTATTTTTCACAGATAGGACCTTGTCAATACCTCCCCTCTTGTAACCATTGTTAGTGCGGAACACTATGAGTCTCTTATACCAAGCCCTAGGAGCTTGCTTCAAACCATATAGGGTTTTCTTCAATCTGTACACATGCCTTTTAGATTGTTCAACATATACTTCCTCTTTCAAGTAGTCATTTGAGATCATTTCCCTTGTTCCAATTGTGACCCTTTTGCTTGGATCTCTTCGAATGAGATCTTTGGGATGATCCTTCTGAACTCTGATGGAGGGTCCATTGTTGACTTTGTCAGGTTCAGCTTGAGGAGGTTCATTCACCTTGTTTGAGAAATCAGTTGGGGGATCATTCAGAGATGTCTTAACATCGTCTGTGACATTAGGTTGTTGGTCATCAACCACACCATTAATAAATTCCATCATTACTTTGGTTCTGGAATTAAAGACTTTATATGCTCTGTTGTAGCCCAGAAATAATCTTTCATTACTTTTGGGATCCATCTTCCTTGTATCTTCTTGAAGTTTTAGACAAAAATCTTTGAAGACTTCAAACACATCAGATTTGTTATTGATCCAGGTGTATCTGGAGAAGTCATCCACCACTCCATACTTCTTCCCACCAAGGCTTTCCACCTGCACGGGTCCCATTAAATCCATATGGAGGAGTTTCAAATCTTTGGAAGTGATGTCATGTCTGAGTTTCTGGTGTGACATCCTTGTCTGACATTTCCCACAAACTTTTCTTTCATCAATCTTCAATTTGAGAGTTCCTCTAACAAATATAATCATCTTCATCCCTTTCAGATGAAGATGGCTCAAACTTTGATGCCATGTCTTCACTCCTTCTTCTTTGACTAAGGTACGCTTTAAGGAATAACCAATTTGAGAGCTCCACATGTAACAGTTGCCTTTGGTCCTGACTCCTTTCATGATCACTTTACTTTCTTTGTTAGTAATCAGACATTCAGTTTTAGTGAAGTTAACATTTAGACCTTGGTCACATAGTTGACTGATGCTTATTAGATTTGCAGTCAATCCCTTAACAAGTAGGACCTTGTCAATTTCAGGAACTCTAGGGCAATCAAGCTTACCTATCCCCTTGATTTCACCCTTTGCTCCATCACCAAAGGTTACATAGCTCGTGGCATGAGGATGAAGACCAGTTAGCAGGTCTTTGTTTCCAGTCATGTGTCTGGAGCACCCACTGTCAAAATACCAATCTTCTATGGCTGAAACTCTGAAGGAAGTGTGAGCTATTAGACTTGTAACATTAGTCTTAGGAACCCATTGCTTTTTGTTGACAGGCCTGTGATGTTTGGGTTTAGGTTGATGGTGATTCTGATGATGAACAGGGCTAGGATAACCATACAACTTATAGCAGAAGGGCTTTTTGTGGCCAAATTTTCCACAGTAATGGCATCTCCATCTTTGGTGTTTCCCTTTCTGCTGTCTTCCCTTACGATGTTGTGACATATGATGTGACATCTCAGGTTTGCTTTTAATATGGCTGCTCTTGAGTTTGGATTTAGGTTTTCCATCAGTGTAACTGCACTCAGGCTTAGATTCGTTATACCCAATGCCAGATTTGTCTCCTGTTAGTTGTCTAGTCTGGAGAATCTTGTCTAAGGAGTCAGATCCATTGTTTAACATTCTTACATACTTGGTCATCTCTTCCAGTTTAGAATTCAAGAACACAACTTCAGTTTTTAACTTGGAGATGGTTTCCACATGTTCTGCCTTCTCATTCTCCAACTGTACTATCACTTTCTTCTGGCTTTCAACTTGTTGATTCTCATCTAGTTTGGCATTCAGAACCACTGCTTCTGTTTTTAATTTGAAGATGGTTTCCAAGTGTTCTACCTTCTCATTCTCCAGTTGAGTTATTACCTTCTTTTTGCTTTCAACCTGTTTACACACCTCTGCACTTCTGTGACACAACTTTCTGTAGGTAGTGGCCAACTCTTCAAAGGTTACTTCATCATTACTTGAGTCTTCATCAGAACCCCATCTTCCAGTCAAGGCAGTCACCAGATTTGCAGACTCTTCTGTTTCACTCTCATCAGACCAAGTGGCAACAAGACTCCTTTTCTATTTCTTAAGGTAGGTTCCACATTCAGTTCTGATGTGTCCATACCCATCACATTCATGGCAGTGTACTCCATTTCCTTCTTTAGGCTTATCATCTGACATTGTTCTTCTTCCAGCACTGTTGGATTTACTGATGTCAGATGAGATGTTCTTGACATTTCCTTAGATCTTACATCCATCTTTTTCAACAATCTGTTGAACTGTCTTCCCAGCATTGCTACATCATTTGCCAGATCTTCATCAACATCCTGACCACTTTCCTCCTCTTCCTCCTCAGTGTTTGACATGAAGGCTATGCTTTTTCTTTTCTTTTCAGATCCATCACACATTCCAATCTCAAATGTTCGGAGGGAACCAATTAGCTCATCAACTCTCATATTGGAGATGTCTTGAGACTCTTCTATGGCTGTCACCTTCATAGCAAATCTCTTAGGGAGTGACCTGAGTATTTTCCTTACTAACTTTTCATCTGACATCTTCTCTCCCAGGGCTCCTAAGGCATTAGCAATTTCAAGGATACTCATATGATATTCATGAATATTTTCATCTTCTTTCATCCTTAAATTTTCAAACTTGGTGGTGAGCAGCTGTAGTCAAGACATCTTCACTCTAGAGGTGCCTTCATGAGTGGTTTTGAGAATGTCCCAAGCATCTTTAGCCACCTTACAGTTGTTTACCAACCTGAAGATACTCTGGTCTATTCCATTGAATATAGCATTCAATGCTTTAGAATTTCCAAGGGATAGATCATCCTCCTCCTTGGACCATTGTTCTTCAGGCTTCTTATCAGTTGAGGCTTCTCCCTCCTTAGTAATTACTGGATGTTCCCAGCCTGTTAACATAGCCATCCAAGCCTTATTATCAAGAGATTTTAGGAAAGCTACCATTCGAGGTTTCCAATAGTCATAGTTAGATCCATCCAAAATTGGTGTCCTGTGAACAGATCCTCCATCTCTCTCCATAGTACCAGAAAGTATCATCCCTAGATCTCACCCAGAAGCAGAGCAGGATGCTTGCTCGGATACCAATTGAAATTCTAGTATCAGATATGAGATGTCGAAGGTAATGTCACGACACTAATATCTGAATAAAACAAACATGATAAAGATAAAGAACAGTAATGCAAGACACACAAGCAATTATTAACCCAATTCGGTGCAACTCACCTACGTCTGGGGGCTATCAAGCCAGGAAGGAAATCCACTAAATAGAATCAGTTCAAAGACTCTTAGTAAACTACACAGGTTTACAGTCTTTTTCACCTAATCTCTACCCGTATGACTTCTACCTAAGAACTCTTAGATATGAGATCCCACTCACTCCCCCTCAATCACACCAGTGATATTAAACAAGAATTACTTATGAAAAGAAGACACTCTTCAAAGACACACACTTGATTTTACTTAGCAGCTTCAATCAAGTAGACACACACTCATGCTTAAAAGCTTAGAGTTACAAATTACAACTCAAAAATCAGACCAATTCAATCATCTATGGATGAATTGAATGACTTACAAGTCACACGACCACACAAGACTAAAACCCTTATTCTCTCTCAACATTTCGCTCTGTATTTCTTGTGTATCAAATCAGGTTTTCCATGTCCTTTTTATAGAAGCATTCAGCTGGGCTTGGACATCATAAAACCCAAAAACTATTTTCCATTCAAATCTTCTTATGACAGTTGGTTAGATCTCTTTGGAAAATAAGTTAAATCACGTTGTAATCATTGATTGATTGCGTTTGCAATTAACTCATCAATCAAACATAGATTGCCATTAAAAGCGCAATCACATAACACATAACATTCAGACTGAATGTTCTATGTACAGATGTCATGACATTGGGTCTGACATCCCGGAATAATCCTGCATAATTCCATTTTAAATTTCTAGCAGGTACATTATATCAGATGTCATGACATCGTGTATGACATCCTGAAACAATCCTGCATAATTATGTTTTTAAACCTCCAGCAGATACAAGATATCTTATGTTAAGACATCATAACTAACATCTTGTGAACACTCTTTGTTTTACCAAAATTGCTGCCAACATTTAGAACCAACATATACAAACAAAATATATCACACCATATGGTCCAAATGGACAAAGTGAAAATTGCATTAACATAAACAATTAGAATGATATGAACAATGGCAAATGAAATAGAGTGCTAAAAGTAAATTGCATTAAAGTAAAAGCTTGAAATTAAAAGTTAGTAGTTAATTGGTTAGAAGTTAGTGTTGTTTTGCTTTTGCTTTTCATTTCGAGACATTCTTTGGAGAACACTCAACCCACTTATCACAAGCATGAATCCTTGAGCCAAAACATCTTCCAATGGATGGAAAGAAGGCCAAGTTTCCACACAATACCATGAAAGAGGGGAGACTTACAATCTCACTAACTAGAATGCTTATGCCTTTTATGTTACAAATTTAGCGCTATGTTAAGCAATCGTAATTGGACTTATGTAGAAGTCATAACTATTTGAGGTCGGACAATAGAATTTTGGTGTTAATGCATGTTAGAGACATAGTATAGTGGACTATGCTCATGAAACATACCACACATAAAAAGAATATGCAAAAGGTGTGACCTAATCTCATCCATACTCATGTCAATTTTTTCAATCAACTAGCATTAGGACTTTGAGATGTCATAGGCCAAATGGAATGAATGAATGAAGAAAGGGAGTAAGATGAAGAGGGAGGGGAATGGATCAAATCACAAATTTGTCAAAGGAGGACTTTTACCAAATTAATATCATCCACTCATTTTGGGAGATGGAATGTACATTCCATCAATCCCCTAAATCCAATGACATTAATTTGACAAAGTCAAATCAACCTTGACCAAGGCCCAACAACAAGACTCAAACATAAACAAGTCATCACAATTGGTCAACAAATTTATTTGACATTTATTCAAATTAAAAATACTAAAATAGTACATTTAAATTAAATATGGTTTGTCCAATTCCTAAAATCTCATCAAACTACTAAAGAAATGGCCATGAGATTTATCATAGGTCAAACAAGGTCAAAGGACCTTGGAGAAATTTTTTCATAATTTTTGGACATTTAAAAATATTTTTAAACAATTAAAAACAAATGCAAAGTCAATAAATTCATGAAAAATATTAATAATGATCCAAAAAATAATTTTAATTCAGAATATGAAAGAGAAAAATATTTGAATTTTTTTGGTGAAAGTCCCATATTTTTTGGATCAATATTGAATTTAATATGAATTATTGAAAATAATGCAATTAAAATGAAAATTAAAATATCAGAAAAAGCATGGACCACTTGATCACCCTCATTAATTGAGGTGGCAAATCAAATGGTGGAAAACGCGCGTTCCACCGTGCACTCAAGTCAGCGCGCCACAACATTGGTATTTAAAACGCACGCTCTAGAATAAAACAAATCAAGAGGATCCTATGGTTGTGAGACATGCCAGCGCATGGCCGGAGCTGTAGCTCCGGTCTTCTTCTCCGGTGGACCTCACCGGACTGGTCCACCATCAACCATCACCAAAATTAAAAACAGGGACATGATTTTGAAGTAAAAATGGCACTGAGCTCGAATCTGACCTCAATTCACTCTAACTCCAAGTATATTGAGAGATACATGGAGTTGAGATTTGAGGTACATGAACCGAGTTGCTTCGATTTGGCCTCAAAGCAACTCAATCTTCTTGCCTACATTGGTAGGACTTCAGACAACCAAAGAATCAATAGAACTGAGCAAGAATTTGAGAGAATCGAAGAGTTCAAAATTTCTGGAAAATACCTTCAATGGAGGTCTGGATTCAACTGATCTTGATCTTGCTTATGCTTGATCTCACTCCACTTGCTTGCAGAAGAAGGAATGGATGCTTAAAAGGCTGTGGATTCCTGGAGATTTGAATTTCAAAAACAATGGAAATTCAACCTCAAATTCAAAAAAAATTCTCAGGCTTATCCTTTGCAAAGTGAGGGTTTGAGATGGGGGATCAAAGCTGGCGCGAATGTGTATGAAATTCTGAGCAATTGGAGCTCTATTTATAGCTGAAATCGTTGATATTTGCACACTTGAAAACACTTTCCAAATTTGGTCATGGATGATGCATGGGTGCATGGGCGCGCATAGGCCCATAAAATCATTGCCATAAGTCCACAAGTGTTAGTGGGATAGTCTGAATTCATCTTGGATTGCAAGGCAAGTGTGCATTTGGATTTGAAGTTTGATCCTTGCCAAGTGATGTCACCAATGTAATGCCATACACAGCCTATGCATTCCTTGTCTAAAATGAATGAATTTGAGCTCTTTGGAAAGGTGATATCAAGAGGAACAACTTTCATGTTCAACACTTTTTCATTTGGAGCTTGGAACATGGAAAAATTTGAGGTGGACGTTTGGAAATTTTTGACATATCAAATTTTTTCTAAGTGTCAAGCCATATGTCTCAATATTCCACCTTGATTAACTTTTTACATGAGCTTCAAATGAGAAACGTGTCTTCATCAAAATTGTATATATCTCAAAGACCTTCAAAATGGTCACAAATTTCATGTCATTTGGATTTAAAATGATAGAGTTATGCATTTTTGAAGTTTGGAAAAATCACTTGATCAAGGGTATAGGTCAAAAGTGACCTATAATGTAACCTCATATCACATGCTCAAAAAAGTTGAATTAGCACCCCTTCCCAACACCAACGTTGAAGTAGACACATTGAATTTGATTGTGCAACTTGGAAATCTTTCATCTCATAAAAATTGAGCAAGTTATGGCCTTGGGAAGTTGACTTTCAAATTAGGATTTAGGGAGACCCAGTTTTGATCAGATGAATCCATCTGGCCAACCACCATCAACCAACTTGCTAAATTCCAATTCTCTTGACTTTCTTAGCTCATGGTAGATCATATATGCATAAGATGATGAATTTTGAAGTGTCCCTTGAGGAATTTGATCAATTGGTGAGATAGCTTGTTGGAGAAGTTACTCAAGATACCCAGTCAAACTAGGGTTTCCAAGGCAAATCACCCACAAACTCTTGAAGAAAACTTGAACAATATTACATGTAGAGAACAATTGCGACTCATATATGATGTTCATAACTATTATTGAATCAATTCTTGGTTGTGCTCTTTGTTCATGAGGGTCTCAAACCCTAGATGTGCACTTGATGAATCAATGAAATCATGCCCTTCCTACAAAAGAGTTAGACAAATGCAAAGACATATTTTTGGTATTTTGGTTAGTGAAATGATAAAATATAAGTATGATACAATCACAAAGTTCTTGGTGATCTCTCCCAAAAGAAACCCAATGAAAAGGGGTAAGGAGGATGCCAAGGTATGATCCCAATGCTAATGCTTATGATGAAATTACATGAGGGATCTTAGAGTCAAAATTGGGGTCTTACAGTTGGCACTAACGATCAGTTACCACTCGAATTTCCCCTTGTCGGAATTTTCCTAGATGTCAAGTGCTGACTGACAATTAAGAATTGTTATTCAAGAAATGGTGATTTTAATGCAATAATTATGCAAGTTTTTGAAAAACAATCATTCACTTGGGAGTGTTGTGGTAGTGTGTTACGAGTGGACCATGATTCCAACCACGATGTTGATTTAGCTAGTGTGTGTGTGATATAGTAAGAATAAAATATTAGAAAATCTCTAGGAGTCAGTTTACACAACCTTGCTGTAGTATGCTTTCAGAATAAACCTTACTTCAATTAGGTCTTTTGAGGGTTGTAACGTGGTTTGGTTCATGGTTATTGAAACAAAAGGATATAAGGCTCAAAATTTATTTTAACCCACCCCTTCTTCCTGATGATCTCCAATCCTACGTTCAGTTAATTCGATACATACATTAAACTTTTACGAGAGTTTGGCAGTGTAAGATCTCTTGAAAAGGCAATCATCTTATTTTTCTCTTCATGGATGTTGGTGACTTTTGATTTTGGTATGGTGGTCACTGATTCTTGTTCTTTTTGTTTTGTTGAGGACTTTCATTGTCTCTTTCGGTTTTTTGTTTTGGTCCCTAACTTTTGCATGGACCGCTTTGTTTGAAGCTCTAATCCATCGGGGTTGCCCCAGTTTTTGCCTAAGTCTCCTTTTAAGGTTTTGGACTTAGCGGGTTATTTCTTTGATTTTGGTTTTTTTGGAAAAATTATGACTTGCCAAGTCATTGGTCAACCAACATAACTTTTGGATTTTGTATGGTTCCTTCGACACTTCAGGATGTGTGCGAGAAATATCATGCGGTTGACCCTCACATGGGATATTTCCTCTTGTGATTTGAATGCGTAGTCAGATTAACTGAACACTACCCTGGCCCAGGTTAAGCAAAAGGGTTTGTAGATACGAAAGAAAATCCTACTTCTAGGCTCGAAATGGTTGACTAGGGATTAACTCCTTATCTCTCTGGTGTTTGGGGATTTGAAACAATGCATGTACATCATTAGAAGGATTTTATCCGAAAGCATACAATCAGCAATTATGAGTATTTTGTTTTCGTCATCCTCCTTCCAACATTTACTAAAAATAGTGTGATAAAGAAGGTGAAGTGGAAAAGTATGTTTTTGTGCTTTGTAAATATGATAGATGAGTGAATATGAAAGATTGATTCAAAGCATTCATAATCATCCCATTAATAAGACCAAATACAAATAACAATGTTTAAAGCATACAGTACTTAAACAAACAAGAACAAATTACAAGAATGCGAGACGGTAAAAATGGCATAATGATTGCCTTCATTCAAAGCAACGGGCCTTCATCTTTTGATTCTTTGTTTGGGAGTTGTTCTGCTCTTTCAGACCGGTGAGAAGCTTTATCTTCGAGCTTCACTCTACTCCGCATGCTCCAGCATGGGATTTGTCGCAACATTTGGCCTAGCTGGCGTGAAAGAAAATGCCTTGCTGTCAATCAGGTCTTGGACTTTGTGTCTGAAGGCCTTGCAGTTCTCCACTGTGTGCCCTGGGGCACCCATATGATACTCGCAATGAGCATTGGCATCATAGCCTGGTGGATAGGGTGGAGTTGCAGGCGTTAGCTCCTTCAAAACAATTGATCCATCCTTTAGTAGGTAGGGGAGGATCTTGCTGTATGGTATTGGCAGAGGATCAAAATGTCTCTCTGGCCTCCTTACCCTCTGCTGGTAAGGTTGACGTTGCGATGGAGTGCGTTACTGTTGATTCTGATGTGGCTGCTGGTAAGCTGTCTGTTGATACGGCTGCCAATGTTGTTGCTAATATGGTGGTTGGTATGGTGTCGGGATGACAGCGGCAACTTGATGGTAAGGCATAGGAACAAACATATGCGCCCTATATCCTCCTCCTCTCATTATGGTGTTGGTCTGACCTTCGGGCTTTTTTGGGAGATTGGGGTAGGGTTTCTTCATCCCACCTAAAGCATTGGCAGCGCAAGGTAACTTTCCCTTCCTGATCTGGCTCTCGATTCGTTCTCCCACGGAGACAACCTCAGTAAAAGTTGGGAAGCTGGATCCTACCATTTTCTCCATATATTGAGTATGAAGAGTTCCCATAAACATATCAATTAGCTCCTTATCAAGGAGAGGAGGTTGGACGCGAGCTGCTAGCTCTCTCCAACGCTGGGCGTATTCCTTGAATGACTCATTGTTGCGTTGAGTCATGTCTTGCAGCTGGGTGCGATTGGGTGCTAGATCAGTATTGTACTTATAATGCCTAAGGAAAGCCTCAGCAAGGTCCCTCCATGACTGGACCTGTCCTCTCTCTAGCTGCCTATACCACTCCAAGGATTCCCCACTGAGGCTATCTTGGAAGTAATGAATCAGGAGTTGATCATTGCTGATGTAAGCAGCCATCTTGCGACAGTAGGCTCTGAGATGAGTTCTAGGGCAGCTGATCCCTTTGTACTTGTCAAAGTCTGGGACTTTGAATTTTTGCGGAATCACAAGGCCTGGCACCAAGCACATGTCAACGGCGTCCAAACCGGGAGTAGTGGTAACCTCCAAGGACTTGAGTTTTTCTTCCAAAGCGTGAAGTCTCTCAACAGCTAGGTCTAGGAGACCTCCAACAGCAGGTTTGGTGGGTTGTGGGATGAAGAAAGCGTCATACGGATCTTCATCACCCATCATGGATCCATGGCGAACAGATGTAGCAGAATGCTCATGGGGGTTCACATTGTCCATGGGAACAGGAATAGGGGTCGGTCCTCCTCTAGGATGATTAGGGTTACCATCAAGGCCAGTCACTCCAGGGATGCTAAGCGATGGTGATCTAAACTGAGTAGCAACTTTTCTGGCTTCGGCGCTAGTCTCGGCATCCTTTTCCTTCTGAGCTAGGAGCAACATGGTCTCAAGCAAATGATCCATCTTAGCCTGCATGGAGTCAATATCTGTCCTCATCGAAAATTGGTTTGCCTCAAGCTGTTCGAGTGTCATCTTGTAGTTGTGGCGTGTCTCGTACCTGTGTCGAGTAGTCAGTGTTACTGGAAAAAGGGTAGAATATGGTGTAAGTTTTTGTTCCTGAGAAATGATATGAAATGCATGTTGATGATATGTAAATGCACGAATTTTTGCCATTTTTTTTGCAAAGGAATACAAATACTCAAGATCAATCACACTTCGTGCACATCAAGATAATAGGAGGAAGTAATAGGTATCTCTGATTACTGAAATTCCCAAGGGTAGGCTCTAAGGTTAAGAGGTTCCTAGAGTCATTGATTCTTATTGAGAGCGTCACTGCCGTGACGAAGACTCGTCGAACAATGATACCCTTAAGATAATCTCGTCTTAGGCGAGGTCTTCGTATTGTCCCAACAAGGAGGGCTCCGTGGGGATTCTACTATGCAACTCTCGAGTCCAAGGTTCTAATAAGGTTCTCAGAGTCATAGATCGAGGTTGGAAATATTACTGTAAGATAGTAATACGTCCAAGGGATCTCATCTGATTGGGGTTTTCATATTAACCCAACAAGTATGAAACTTCGTAAGTTAATACTACATAACCGCCGGATGTAGTGGGTTAAAAGGTCCCTAGAGTCATTGATCCAACTTGAGAATACTATCGTCGTGACGAAAACTCGTTGGGCAAGAATATCTCAAGAGAATCTCCTCTAGGCGGGGTCTTCGTATCTTCCCAACAAGTAAGACTCCTTGTGGGCATCCACTATGCAACCACCAACTTAATCTTAGGGTTTTTCTCAGACTCGGGTAGAAAGCCTATCTCACAAAGTACCAACAAGCAGAGAACCTCAATAGTATCATAGGAAATAAACCACAACATAATAATTACAATCGACTAATAGTAGAATAAAGATAACAAATAAACAAGGTTAACACTCAATACATAAAATGAACTAAGTTAGGCTTCATGCTCTCTTGCTTGGAGCTTAGTCCCCAGCAGAGTCGCCATTTGTCGCACCTCGAAAAATACGATCCCTCGCGATGAACGCGGAAATGTTATGTTCGAATAGAGTCGCCACCGAACTTTATTTATTCCAATAAAGGAATAGGAAAATATCGATAAAACCTTTCAAAAATAGAATTATGGTCGTCGTAACCATATTCGAGTTCGGGAGTCGATTACACAAGGGGAAGGTATTAGCACCCCTTACGTCCGTTGTACTCAATGGGAACCTTTTAGTTTAATTTGCGATTTGAATGTTAACTTATGTTATTTGTTTTCTTCGAGTGATAAGAATATTAAAAAAACAAGATGGTGGGAACCTCAGAAGGGGGAAAAGGGAGGTTTTTTATTAGTGTGCTCGCCAAGATCTCACAATCTCGTGCCTACGTATCCTTATGGTGCAATAAGGAAATCAGAGCATTCGTAGTTCGGGGAACTACGGTTGGTTGGTGTGTTTTGTTTTATGAACGACTGTGTAGGTCGACGTTCTAAAGGCTAAACGTTGACTTGTTTACTCTTGGTGGAGGCGCTAACACTAGTTCGTTGTGCGCATTAGAAAGGATTAACATTGTTCTTTTTTTTGAAAAAAAAGTTTTGGTCACAAGGGGGTGACGAGTTGGATTAATATGTTGAATGTTTTGTTTGATTGGGTTAGATCGCACGTGGGCAAGAAAGGATAGGTTTGTTGTGTTAAGATATTTTGGTTGGATGACGATTACTCGGATAGTTGAGTAAGACAACTCGTATCCTAATAGTCGAGAAAGGGAATAGAAGACTCTAGACCACTTTCCTTTTCATCTGAGTGATTATGAAAATAGTTTTATGTATGGTTGATGTATTTTAGAATGAACGATAAGTACTTGAATGGCTGAGTAAGACAACTCATATCCAAGCATTGGAGAAGAGGAATTGAAAACTCAAGACCATCTCCCCTTTTGTATAGTTTATTATGAAATGATTTGATTAATTTATTGATTTGTGGAAAAGTGACAGTTGTTCGATTGACCGAGTAAGAGAACTCGTATTCAAACAATCGAGGAGAGAAGTTGAAAACTCAAAGCCATCTCCCTTTTCATTTCGCTTATTATACGAGTATTTTGATTTAATCGGGTTTAGAAGTTTGCAAACAAATGACGACTGTCTAACTGACCAAGTAAGAAAACTCATATTCAAATAATCGAGGGGAGGAGTTAAAGGCTTAAAACCATCCCCCTTTTCACTTTGTTATTATGAAATGGAATTGATTTGATTGTGTTTAGGTCGATGGGAATGACAATTATTTGACTAACCGAGTAAAATAACTCGTATCCAAATAATCGAGGAGAGGAGTTGAAAACTCAAAACCATCCCATTTTTCATTTCCAAATGAAATGGTATTTAATTGTGATTAGGTATTTTAATTTAATTTGAATAGACAATACTCAATGTTGGATCGAGATTTGAAATTTGAGTTTACGAATGAAGTGGATTTTATTTAGTGAATCATCTAATCGATCAATTTACAATCGACTAGGTCTCATTGTAAGAAAGCCCAAGAGTAAGCTATGTGAGGTTGATGGTGATGCTTTAAAAGCGATCGACTTACAAAGGTGTTTGAAGATGGATTCGACTTTGAATCTAGAGTTAATTGATTTTAATGATTTATCATGATAATTAGGGCAATGAAGTGATGAAGGTCATTATGAAGATATGACTTAGAACATGATTCATTCGGACCTAGAAGTTGCACAAATGAGTTTAGTCAAACATATACGAAAAATGATAGCTCAAACAATTTACGAATTAATCAACGATTAATTTAGGTTTACAAATAAAGTATCAAATCCATGATTAATTTTGAGTTTACGAATTAAATATTAAAATAATAGTAAATAAAATAGCTAAAAAACAATTAAGTTTACGGTAATAATAGTCTATATATATTTTACATAAAGATAAGGGAAAAGAAAATGGGTGAAAAAATAAATAAATAGTAACTACAAAAAAATATGGGCTTAAAGTGAGGAAAAGCCCAAATTTGTGCGCACTGCATAACAGTAAAGGGGGGGGGGGGTCCGGTTAGCCAGAGAACCTTAGGCCCAAAACTGAAAGGGGAGCCTAGTGAGCTCGACCAACCCTGTTGACCCCATGTATCGCCATCGTCCGTCAGATCCGTGGATCTGACCTGGTCAAACAAATCAACAAACGGATGAGGAGTGCACACGGTAGTGGATGGTGGTATAACTACATAAGAGTGCCTGGTTGACCGTTGGTCAATGCCGACGAGGCTCACCACCTCCTCCGATAAACCTTCCGGAGAAGACGATGGTTTCCGGCCAACGGCGGCGGCGCCACCTTCTTCTCCGGCGAACCACCACTCAAAAACCAGAACGTCAAATACTAACCCTACCTTGTTTTGGCCGGAGAATCAAATCCGGCCTTAAATCTTCCTAAATCCTCCACAAACAACCGGATCGGCCCTCCCAACCAGACGAAAATTCAAAACTCCGACGAAATAAACTTTCAACGTAACCCAACAAACCCTCGATTCCTTCTAACAGACAACTCAAAATGAAATCAACAGCAAGAAATAATTCAAACCCCAAACCCTAATTTCAAAATTAAAACCTCCCTAGTTGTAATTTACAGAAATCGTTAAAGGGGTTTTACTCAGTTCAGAACGGCGAATATAACGACTTAAAGGTTTCAAGTAAAAGAGGGAGAAGAAGGCTACTTGGTCGGAGCGGATCCGACGACAAGATCTCCTTCGACGCGGTTCAGATAAGTCCTTTCTTCGAACTTTCTCCTTCTTCTTCTTCTCTACTCTGCTCTGTTTGCTATTAGTTTCTGTGTTGGTCTGAGCTCATCGACGTTAGAATTTCAGCGTGAAACTCCAATGTAGATTTAAAAAAATCGTGAGCTTTTCTGAAAGGTGTTCTTGGATTTTTTTGCAGAATAACGGTCCCCCCTCTTCAATGATTGAACGCCATCTCTTATAGATGGGCGTGTGATTTTTTCGATTAGGAGCTGGCAGGGATTATAGGATCATTCTGTTAGATTTTCATCTCCCTGCGATTTGGTGAATCTTGCCAATCTGTTAGGATTGAATTGGTTTATTTTTGTCTGTAGTGAGGTCTTCATATCTGTCAAGCTTGGGTGGTCCCCATTAGCATTAACAAACGATTTTCAACTTTTCAATATCTCTTTGTTGTTTCAAATGAGTTTTGATATAAGCTGGTATTTACTCCTTTTCTTTTGACTTTGGTTGACAGTCCAAATGGCTATGTATACTACTTATCATGAAAATGTAGGATTTTTACTGAATATGTCCTTTGTTTTTCTTACAGGTTATGCACAAGTCGTCTTGGTGCGAGCGCGAGGAGGATGACGATAAAGTGACTTGCACACTTAGCATGAATTTAATTCAATGAAAGCTATGGTCCTGGTTCAACACACTCTCTCTAGTTGGATGGATTCAAGTTGCATGACATTTTCTTTTGGTCAAAACTTGGTTTTGCAATTTGTAATTAAATATCATACCTATTCCTAATCATGATTTTGGAACAGAAACGTGTATAAGTTCCCATTCATATGTATGGCTCTAAATTTGTGTAAAGAAAGAACTTGAATTACATTCGGTGCACATAAGCAACTCTTTGGATCACTTAAGCAACATACAAACACGTTTCAAAAATGTAATATTAATTTAAGAACTCCTTAACCAATGGTAAGTGAGGGTGTAATTATTAGGAGGCCAAATGAAACGTGAACTTGCAATAAAGCAAAACGTCATTCAATAAGTGTTAACAAGCAAAATGAACTTACAGTATTTGGCACATGCTAACAAGAGAATTAAACTTGGACTATGTCGTATGGTTACAACTTAAAACTAAAGGCCCACAAAAGAATAATGAAAGAATGATAACCAAATCATCGGCCATGTGAGGGTAGTGCTAAACTTGGGACAAAACCCGGATAAAAACAAGCTGCCATAAATCACAAGATTTGAAAATGATCATGTTAAGAACGTGTCATGCATTTTGAAGTGATTAAACGAACATATCCAAAGTAAGAACAAGTCATGGGCTATGAACAAGGAAAATGATCAGATGAACTGCCATAGATTAAGGAAAGTAAATGAAATTTTATGGGACCGAGAACTTAAGCTAGAACTAATAGTCATGAACGAGTGCATACTGAATGAACTCATGCAAATGAGATCAAGCTATACAAGATGAAAAGTTTAGAAGAACTTAAGGTTGGGAAGCCACACAAAGAATGCCATATATGATTTGGGTTTGTGAAGCTATGAGAAAGTAAAGATCCCTGAGTATCGAGTCTATGCATTGTGTTCATTGGTTATGAGTGTTAATGAAGGCTTACAAAAATGCCCGAACAAAATTGGGGTATGACAGGTGCACACTATTTTAACCCCCGAAAAATAGGACACGAGTCGCATGCCTCGTACTAATCGATCATTTGTCTTATGTCTAAAAATAATTTCAACCAATCAAATGAATATTTTTCGTCCAAGCACGAGTAAAATGTTTTTTTCACATACGAATGATGTTTTCTCCATTCCGACGCTATACAAGCAAACACTTCATTTCGTTTTGCGCGAGGAACAAGCAACACTTAACTACTCGAATGCGACCTAAACATCGTTAGCTAAAATCAACAAACACACAACCTTTTAATACAAAGAACTATATAGCTTTAAGTTCTCAATTGCACTTGGGGATACGAAGGAGCGGGATTCAACATCTCGTCAAGCACCCTAATAAAATACCTAATTTTCCCCTTTACTTCATTTCATAAATATTCCGCAATAATTAGAAAAAATCAAATAACTTACGCTAACACTCTTATTCGCAAAGTTGATTAAACAGTTCCAGTTGAGTACAACGGATGTGTGAGGTGTTATTACCTTCCACACGCATAATCGACTCTTGAACCTAAATTTGGTTGCGATAATTATATTTTTGTTCTTTTATGATTTTATCGATGTTTTCCTTTTAAAAAAATGAACATCGGTGACCACTCTGTTATATTTCGAACGTTCATATACTCGGGTATTTTTCGCGTCGTAACAGTCATGACTACTAAAACATGAAATTCTGGTATCAGATATGCGATATCGAAGGTAATGTCACGACACTAATATCTGAATAATATAAACAGGATAAAGATAGAGAACAGTAATGCAAGAGAAACAAGCAATTGTTAACCCAGTTCGGTGCAACTCACCTACGTCTGGGGGCTACCAAGCCAAGAAGGAAATCCACTAAATAGAATCAGTTCAAAGACTCTCAATAAACTACACAAGTTACAGTCTTTTTCACCTAATCTCTACCCGTATGACTTCTACCTAAGAACTCTTAGATATGAGATCCCATCTCACTCCCCCTTAATCACACCAGTGATATTAAACAAGAATTACTTATGAAAAGAAGACACTCTTCAAAGACACACACTTGATCTTACTTAGCAACTTCAATCAAGTAGACACACACTCATGCTTAAAAGCTTATAGTGACAAATTACAACTCAAAAATCAGACCGATTCAATCATCTATGGATGAATTGAATGGCTTACAAGTCACACGACCACACAAGACTAAAACCCTTATTCTCTCTCAATATTTTGCTCTGTATTTCCTGTGTATAAAATCATGTTTTCTATGTCCTTTTTATAGAAGCATTTGGCTGGGCTTGGACATCATAAAACCCTAAAACTATTTTCCTTTTAAATCTTCTCATGACAGTTGATTAGATCTCTTTGGAAAATAAGTAAATCTGGTTGTAATTAATGATTGAATGCGTTTGTAAATCAGATCTTCAATCATACATAGATTTCCATTAAAAACGCAATCACATAACACATAACATTCAGACTGAATGTTCTGTGTACAGATGTCATGACATTGGGTCTGACATCCTAGAACAATCCTGCATAATTCCATTTTAAATATCCAGCAGGTACATAATATCAGATGTCATGACATCGAGTATGACATCCTGAAATAATCCTGCATAATTATATTTTCAACATCCAGCAGGTACAAGACATCTTATGTTAAGACATCATATGTAACATCTTGTGAACACTCTTTGTTTTACCAAAATTGATGCCAACACTTAGAACCAACAAACTCCCCCTTTGGCAAATTTTGGCTAAAACATATATTAATCCATTTTGTTCACAAGAAAAAACACATCAGCAGTTAAACAGCATAACAGCAGTTTAAGCAGCAGCAGAAGCAAACACAATTACTAGCTATAATAGCAACTAGTAATACACACATAAAACACATGGGTACTTCTTCTCCCCCTAAGTCTGTTCAATACAGACATCTCCTTCAGCACCTGTAACATTCAGAGTTACCCTCTGACATCTCCTTCAACATCACCTGTGCAACACAGAATATGCACAGAACATCAGACATCTCCTCCAACATCACAGAATAGAACATCATTATGTTCAACATCAAACATCTAGTAATACACACATAAAACACATGGGTACTTCTTCTCCCCCTAAGTTTGTTCAATACAAACATCTCCTTCAGCACCTGTAACATTCAGAGTTACCCTCTGACATCTCCTTCAACATCACCTGTGCAACACAGAATATGCACAGAACATCAGACATCTCCTCCAACATCACATAACAGAACATCATTCTGTTCAAGATCAAACATCTCCTTCAACATCAGCACTGCAGATCTCCATATCCACATATTTAACTACAACTCTCCACATAATAACTTCTCCCCCTTTTCAGTCAAAATAGACCAAAGTGACCAATTAGACAAAATAAATGTCAATCAGTCCTGCAGAGAATGTCACAAGAGATGTTATAACATATAAAATGTTAAAACATATATGTCAGGTGGTACAAACCGTAATTACACACAGCTGCAATAGCTGAGATAATCAGAAATCTAGGGAACTCATAAAGAGCCCAAATATTACATCATGGCATCAGAAAGGACTGCCAAAAATTACAAACATTAACCAGAAAAACATCAAAACATCTAAGCTTCCAAAACATCCAAAACAGCATCCAGAACAACATCCAGAACACACAGTCTTCATAATAGGGGGACCATCACAACTTAGTCTGAGGAAGTAGCATCTTCTTCACCTTCAAATTCAGAACTTCCACTAGATTGATCTTGAGAATTGGACCTCTCACTTGAGGTATGGGCATCTGACTCCTTGGCTTTACCAACCTTATCCATCTCTTCTTGCTCCAAGCTACTAATGAGAACCTCTAAAGCCTCTTTCCTAGCCTTGGCAACCCTAATCCCAGTTTCCAGCTCCTTACAAGTTTCCTTCAATTGAGCAATCAAGCCACCTTAAGAGGCTGGCTCCTTTCTTGCAGATGTCATGACAATATCATTGACATGGCTTCCTTCAAATAACTTGTAGTGAATGGACAATGGAGGCTTCCTTCTGCTGGGGATATCAGTTGTGTTTAGAATACCAGGTTGTTGGCTTAAAATAATTCCACAAATGATAGAGGGAAAGGCAATAGGCAGCTTTACTGCATTAGTGGAGGCATGTCTAACAATTTGTTCGAACATGAACCTTCCAAAATCAAAGTTGAGCCTGGTTCCAATAGCATAAATTATCCTTCCAAGACCATTAGAGATAGTTGAGATATGGTTAGTTGGCACCCAGTTGGCTGAACCAATCTTATGCAAGATGGCATACTTTACAGTTAATTTGCCAGTTGATAGATGCTTCTTGCTTGGCCATTCCTTGACTTGGCCAGCAATGATTGTCCTACAGACTTCATTGTCCGTGGCTTCTAACTTAACACCTCCTTCAGTTCCCCTTCCTAGGAACTTATTGATAACAGCAGGGGAGAACCTTACACACCTTCCTCTCACAAAGACCTTGCAGAATTCTTTGTTATTCTTGTCAGAAAGATCCTCTGGGATATTCACAACAAATTCCTTCACTAAACCTTCAAAACATTAGGGTAGTGCAACCACTGTTTTCATTAAACCTACAAACTTGATTAACTCCATAACGTCCTTTACTTCCACAGCCTCTTTCCCTAGTTCCCTCTCCACAGCAACTCTCCTCTGTATAACAAATTTCCACTTGGCAGCCCCATCTTCCAGATGGAAGGAAATGTTGTCCAAATGTACACCTGCAACCTTAGCTGGAGACTTTTTAACAGTCTGCCTTTTAGTAGGAGAGATGTCTGAGACATCGTCTTCGACATCATCTTCAGAATCATAGCTTTCTTTGGCCTTCCTCTTCTTGACCTCTACTTTACTCCATGACTTAAAGGGTCCTACCCCAACAACGTTCTTACCTGTTCTGGCTGTCGACATCTCAGCCACAGTCTTGTCTTTCCTGGTCTTCATTTTCCTTGCAACACTTGGTTTCAAGTGATGAACCAAGGTGTCATCTTCTTCTTCTGAACTCTCTTCCTCTTTATTGTTTCCAGCCTTGGAAGAAGGGCCAGGGGTGTCGCCTGGGATTACAGACAGAGGAATAACCTCCAAAATATCTTCATCCAGAAACTCCATGGAGGGAGTCCTAGCTTTGTGAGTGGGTTTTGATCCAGAGGATGAGGGATGTTGTAACATTTTGTTGATCTTTTGAGAAAAATGTTGTTTCCCTAGCAGAGGTTGTCTGATAAGTTGGATGAAGATGGAAATGGTTGTGTTGAGGTAGCGTGTGGAAATGACATAGATACTAGTTCCAATACTAGGTAATGATTTACCATAAATGAGGCACTTTCTTTTAAGTGGGCAGACAATATTTTTATTACCTTTTCCACTCCACTTTAATTGCTATAAATTCTCAAGAATACAAATCCCCAATTTCCCTCTTAAACATTCAAACTGATTAGCATCCAAAGCTTTTGTAAATATGTCAGCTAATTGCATTTCAGTAGTAACATGCTCCAGTGCTATGATTTTCTCTTCCACAAGTTATCTAATAAAGTGATGACGAATATCAATGTGTTTTGCCCTGCTGTGTTAAATAGGATTTTTGGAAATATTTATAGCACTCAGGTTGTCACAGTATAATGTCATGACATCTTGTGTGACATTGTATTCAGTCAACATTTGTTTCATCCAAACCAGTTGAGAACAACTACTCCCAACTGCTATGTACTCAGCTTCAGTAGTGGATAGGGACGCACAATTTTGTTTCTTGCTAAACCATGATATCAAATTGTTCCCCAAGAAGAAACATCCTCCTGATGTGCTTTTCCTATCATCAGCACTTCCAGCCCAGTCAGCATCACAGTAACCAGTCAGCATAGATCCAGATCTATGAGTATATAACATCCCATAGTCACTGGTGCCATTGACATATTTCAGTATTCTCTTCACTTGGTTTATGTGACTGACTTTTGGTTCAACTTGATATCTAGCACAAACACCTACAGCAAATGCAATGTCAGGTCTGCTTGTTGTGAGATATAGCAGACTACCTATCATGCTTCTGTATAGACTTTGATCTACACTGACACCATTTTCATCTTTGGAGATTTTCACATGTGTAGGAGCAGGTGTCCTTTTATGACTTGCATTCTCCATGACAAACTTCTTAACAATGTTCTTGGCATATTTGCTTTGAGATAGAAAGATAGAATCTTCCATCTGCTTGACTTGTAGCCCAAGAAAGTAGGTAAGCTCTCCAACAAGCTCATCTCAAACTCAGACTGCATTTGTCTAATAAAATGTTCAACCATCTGATCCGACATCCCACCAAACAGAATGTCATCTACATATATTTTTGCCACCATGAGCTTCCCTCCTTCATTCTTCACAAATAGGGTCTTATCAATACCTCCTTTCCTGTATCCATTGTTAGTGAGGAACACTGTGAGTCTCTCATACCAAGCCCTAGGAGCTTGCTTCAACCCATAGAGGGCTTTCTTCAATCTGTACACATGCTTTGGAAGATTTGGATATGTGAATCCTTTAGGTTGTTCAAGGAGATGACAGAAGGAAATTCTGAATGCTAACATGTTGAAGGAGTGGTCTGTATTGTTTGGGTCTAGGTTGATAATGAGCAGGCTGAGGGTAACCATACAGCTTATAACAAAAGGGTTTTATGTGGCCAAACTTCCCACAGTAATGACATCTCCATTTATGGCCAAACTTCCCACAGTAATGACATCTCCATTTTTGATGTTTCCCTTTTTGCTGTCTTCCTTTATGATGTTGTGACATGTGATGTGACATCGCAGGTTTGCTATCAATATGGCTGCACTTATGTTTGGATTTAGGTTTGCCACCAGTGTAACTGCGCTCAGCCTTAGATTCATTGAACCCAATGCCAGATTTGTCTCCTGTTATTTGTCCAGTCTGGAGAATCTTGTCTAAGGAGTCAGATCCATTGTTTAATATTCTTACATACTTGGTCATCTCTTCTAGTTTAGAATTCAAGAAAACAGCTTCAGTCTTTAACTTGGAGATGGTTTCCACATGTTCTGCCTTCTCATTCTCCAGCTGTGCTATAACTTTCTTCTGGCTATCAACTTGTTGACTCTCATCTAGTTTGGCATTCAGTAACACTTCTTCAGTTTTTAATTTAGAGATGGTTTCCAAGTGTTCTACCTTCTCATTCTCCAGTTGAGTTATCACCTTCTTCTGGTTTTCAACCTGTTTACACACTTCTGCACTTCTATGATACAACTTTCTGTAGGTAGTGGCCAACTCTTCAAAGGTTACTTCATCATCACTTAAGTCTTCATCAGAACCTCATCTTCCAGTCAAGGCAGTCACCAGATTTGCAGACTCTTCTGTTTCACTTTCATCAGACCAAGTGGCAGCAAGACTCCTCTTCTGTTTCTTGAGGTAGGTTCCACATTCAGTTCTAATGTATCCATACCCATCACGTTCATGGCACTGAACTCCTTTTCCTTCTTTGGGCTTTTCATCTGACCTTGTTCTTCTTCCAACATTGTTGGATTTACTGATGTCAGATGAGATGTTCTTGACATTTTCCTTGGATCTTACATCCATCTTTTTCAGAAGTCTGTTGAACTGTCTTCCCAGCATTGCTACATCATTTGCCAGGTCTTCATCAACATCCTGACCACTTTCCTCCTCAGTGTTTGACATGAAGGCTATGCTTTTGGCTTTCTTTTCAGATTCATCACACATTCCCATCTCAAATGTTTGGAGGGAACCAATTAGCTCATCAACTCTCATATTGGAGATGTCTTGAGACTCTTCTATGGCTGTCACCTTCATTGCAAATCTCTTAGGGAGTGACCTGAGTATTTTCCTTACTAATTTTTCATCTGACATCTTCTCTCCCAGGGTTCCTGAGGCATTAGCAATTTCAAGGATACTCATATGAAATTCTTGAATATTTTCATCTTCTTTCATCCTTAAATTTTGAAACTTGGTGGTGAGCAGCTGCAGTCTAGACATCTTCACTCTAGAGTTGCCTTCATGAGTGGTTTTCAGAATGTCCCAAGCATCTTTAGCCACCTCACAGTTGTTTATCAATCTAAAGATATTCTTGTCTACTCCATTGAATATAGCATTCAATGCTTTAGAATTTCCAAGGGCTAGATCATCCTCCTCCTTGGTCCATTGTTCTTCAGGCTTTTTATCAGTTGTAGCTTCTCCTTCCTTAGCAACTACTGGATGTTCCCAGCCTGTTAACACAGCCTTCCAAGCCTTATTATCCAGATATTTTAGGAAGGCTACCATTCGAGGTTTCCAATAGTCATAGTTAGATCCATCCAAAATTGGTGGCCTGTGAACAGATCCTCCATCTCTCTCCATAATACCAGAAAGTATCGTCCCTAGATCTCACCCAGAACCAAAGCAGGATGCCTGCTCTGATACCAATTGAAATTCTTGTATTAGATATGCGATGTCAAAGGTAATGTCACGACACTAATATCTGAATAATACAAACAGGATAAAGATAGAGAACAGTAATGCAAGAGACACAAGCAATTGTTAACCCAGTTCGGTGCAACTCACCTACGTCTGGGGGCTACCAAGCCAGAAAGAAAATCCACTAAATAGAATCAGTTCAAAGACTCTCAGTAAACTACACAAGTTACAGTCTTTTTCACCTAGTCTCTATCCGTATGACTTCTACCTAAGAACTCTTAGATATGAGATCCCATCTCACTCCCCCTCAATCACACCAGTGATATTAAACAAGAATTACTTATGAAAAGAAGACACTCTTCAAAGACACACACTTGATCTTACTTAGCAGCTTCAATCAAGTAGACACACACTCATGCTTAAAAGCTTATAGTGACAAATTACAACTCAAAAATCAGACCGATTCAATCATCTATGGATGAATTGAATGGCTTACAAGTCACACGACCACACAAGACTAAAACCCTTATTCTCTCTCAATATTTCGCTTTGTATTTCTTGTGTATAAAATCAGGTTTTCTATGTCTTTTTTATAGAAGCATTTGGCTAGGCTTGGACATCATAAAACCCTAAAACTATTTTCCTTTTAAATCTTCTCATGACAGCTGATTAGATCTCTTTGGAAAATAAGTAAATCTGGTTATAATTAATGATTGAATGCGTTTGTAAATCAGATCTTCAATCATAAATAGATTTCCATTAAAAACGCAATCACATAACACATAACATTCAGACTGAATGTTCCGTGTATAGATGTCATGACATCGGGTCTGACATCCTGGAACAATCCTGCATAAATCCATTTTAAATATCCAGCTGGTACATAATATCAGATGTCATGACATCGGGTATGACATCCTGAAACAATCCTGCATAATTATATTTTCAACATCCAGCAGGTACAAGACATCTTATGTTAAGACATCATATGTAACATCTTGTGAACACTCTTTGTTTTACCAAAATTGCTGCCAACACTTAGAACCAACAGAACTGTCATAACGTGTCATAATAAATCTATCTATTTGAAATTTAGTTATTATCATTTACATCTATTAGAGTTCTACAAGTATTTAAAAACAAAAGTACATTAGATTAAAATTTTGTCATAATGCAATGCAGTCAAAACAAATCATCTTTACCCTTTTTTTCCCGATTAAACCAATAAAAGATATATTTTCTTTCTTATTAGAAAATACAATTTTCTTTATTATAAGTGTTCAAAAAATAAATAATATCATAATGTTCGATAAAAATGATGTTCTATTAAACAACACTTTTTTTCATCATAATCTCAAACTATCAATAAAGGATTCATCGAGCTTCCTAATGAAAAACATGTTGAAGTATTCTGCATTTGTCATGTTCTTGTATAATTGTTGGTTTCCTTCACAAATTAGCTTGTCAACATGTCCAATATCCATTGAAGGAGTTGGATTACAGAATGCTGCTATTGATAGTCTTTCCTTCTCCTTATTTACTACAACTTTGTGCTCTGGTGCTTTGTATATCCTGTTTGTCATAACCTGTGTAGTGGGAAAACATTTATCATGGTACCCTAGTTTTTTAAATAGAGTAAATTTGGATAAATGGTTGTCAAACATGAATTGAATTAATATGCTTTTGTAAATCTATTTTAATCAAAATTGAGTTTAATCAACACTTTAAATTCAAGTATTTGTTGTCTGACACATGTCGGTGTATGACACTGACATAAGTTGATTATGTTGGAAATCCATCATTATCTATGGAGAATTTCTATCAATATTTATGAACAAGATTGTTATCAATCACACAATGATAATGAAAAGAAAAGAACAATTGAGAAAGAAATAAAAAACGTTGGAGAAGAAAAAGAATATTTTTTGCAGAGTTTTCTCTCTGCCCACAACCTGTGGAAAACTTTTTTATTCACTTTGCAACTATAAAATTCTGTGAATACAATGTGATGAGTTCTTTCTTCTCTTCATACAAGAATAAGGGTTACTCCATCTATTTATAGATTTAGATTAACTTACTCCCAAAGCCAAAATCCAAAACTATAAAAGCCCAAAATAGTTAACACTACTAAAAATAAGCCTAAGTCAAAATCCTATGTGAAACGACATGCTTCGACACTTAGTCACACTAATACAACTCAACACACTAGGTGATACGATACTTCCTTGCTTCTATCGAGAACCTGTTTCGACACAAGGAATTACAATTCAATACACCACCTAATTCATTGTGTCTAAGCTATCTACATTAATCATAGCTCTTAGTCTTCTGAACACTTCGACATGCATTCCATTCTTCATGATGTCTACAATATGATTCTCAATTTTGCAGTGTTCCACATTTATCTTCCCATCAGTTACTTGCTCTCGAAGATAATAGAACCTCATTTCGATGTGCTTGCTTTGACCATGTGCTATCGGATTCTTCTCCAGATTGATAGCTGACATGTTGTCGATTTTCATGGTAATTGCTCCATGACTCTTTGTTGTTATCTCTTCGACTAGATTCATCATCCATGCTTCTTGATATGCACAAAGGGAAGCAGTTATGTATTCTTCTTCGCACGAAGATAATGCCACTAATGGCTCCTTTCTCGAACTCCAAGCAGCTGGTGCATCACCTAACATAAACACATAGCCAATTGTCGATTTTTGATCCTCAGCATCACTAGACCAACTTGAGTCGGTGTATCCCACTAGTTTGCATTCTTTTCCTTCATCAGCTGTAGGAAACAAAATGCCATAGTCGAGATTTCCTTTCAGATACCTTAGTATCCTCTTCGCTGCTGCTAGATGTGATACCTTTGGCTTCTGCATGAATCTACTCACCATACCTACACTGTATGCTAAGTCATGCCTTGTGTGACAAAGGTATCAAAGTGACCCAATAAGTCTTCTATGTTGGGTTGGATTGACATCATCTTCATCTGAATCTTTCGACAATTGTAATCTGGGCTCAACTGGAGTCGAAGTTGGATTACAATCTTGCATCTCAAATCTCTTGAGTATTTCACCTGTATACCTTCTTTGATACATCATAAAACCTCTACCACTCTTGTAGAATTCGATGCCAAGGAAATATGAAATGTCACCCAGATCTGAAATTTCGAATTCCTTGTTGAGATCACCTTTGAAGTCTTCGATCTCCTTCTTGAAGCTACATGTTATCAACAAGTCATCGACATAGATACATAGTATAAACAATTCACTCTTTCTTCTTCTCACATATACTACATGTTCAGTTGTGCACTTGACAAATTCCTTCTTCCTTAGAAAGCTATCTATCTTCTTGTTCCAAGCTCTTGGAGTTTGTTTATGTCCGTACAGGGCTTTATGCAGCATGTACACCTTTCTTTCTTTGCATTATTTTATAAAACCAACTGGTTGTGCAACATAAACTTCTTCTTCTAAAGGGCCATTCAGGAATTAACATGTCACATCCATCTGACACATCTTTCAGTTATTAGTGTTTGCTAGACTAATAACCAACCTGATTGTTTCGATCCTAGAAACATGTGCAAAAACTTCGTCGAAGTAGATTCCTTCTTTCTGAAGAAATCCTTTCGCCACAAGTCTCGCTTTGTGTCAAGTCACTTCTCCTTTGAGATTCAACTTCACCTTGTATACCCACTTCACATTGATTTCCTTCTTGTCTTGGGGAAATTCGGCAAGTGATCAAGTATTATTGACTTCGACAACTTCAGTTCTTCGTTCATTGCTTTCACCCACTTCGAATCTTTTAATGCCTCAGCTGCATTCATTGGTTTAACATATGTAGAGAAAGCATAGTATACCAACTCACCTTCTTCATTTACCACATCATATGATGTAATTACACATTCTTGCAACCTTGCAGGCATGTGTCTTGTTCTTTGATGTCTGGTTGGGCCTGCTTCACCTCTGACTTCTTGTCGAACTTCTCTTTCAACTTCACTAGTTGGTTCATCACATAAGATTCTCACTGAACCCTTCTTAACATTATCAGTCCAATCCCATTCCTTAAGCTCATATATGATCACGTCCCTATTGATCACCACTTGCTTGTTCACTGGGTCGAACAACTTGTATCCTCCGACCAAATGATATCATATCAGGATCATCTAACTTGACTTGTCATCAAGTTTTCTTCTCAACTGATCAGGCACATGTCTATATGCTATATATCCAAACACCTTCAGATGACTCAAGTTAGGCTTGACACCAGACCAACATTCCTATGGTGTGATTCATTCTAGCTTCTTTGTCGGACATCTTTTCAGGATATATGTTGCAGTTGGCAAAACTTCTCCCCATAGTTTTTTAGGTAGATACTTGCCTTTCAACATACTTCTCACCATATTCATGATGGTTCTATTCTTCCTTTCTACGACTCCATTATGCTATGGAGTGTAGGGTGGCACCACCTCATGCACAATCCCTTCTTTCACACATAATGCGCCGAGGTCTTTCGACACATATTATCCACCACCATAAGTCCTCAGAATCTTGATCTTTCAACCGCTTTATCTTTCGACCATTGATTTAAACTTGGCAAATACCTCGATCACTTCACTTTTCTTCTTGATCAGGTAAGCCCACATTTTTCGACTGAAATCATCTATGAATATAGCAAAGTATTTGTTACCTCCAATTGAGTCCACTTAGATAGGACCATATACATCAGAGTATATGACTTCAAGAATTTCCTTCGACCTGCTTCCTGCATCCTTACCGAAGATGTTCTTGTTTTGCTTTTCCTGCACACATTCTTCACACACTTTGTTTGGAATGTCGATTTCTGGTAATCTTGTAACCATATTTATTCTCTTCAAATATTTGATGTCTTTGAAATTGAGATGGCCAAGTCTATAATGCCATATCCAGTCATCCGTGATGCCTGCTGTTGTAAGGCACTTATGCTCCATCACATTAAGCTTAATCTTGAAGTTTCTATTTTGAGACATTAGAGTCTTCAAGATCAACCTTCCATTTGAGTCGAGAACTTTCATCATCTTGTCTTTCATCAACACCTTGTTGTTCTTTTCGACTAACTATCCTATGCTGAGCAAATTGCTCTTCATGCCTGTTATGTACAACACATTCAAAATTACTGACCTCTTGCCATCTTTCCTCATAATCATAACATCACTAACACCTTCAACTGCTATAATATTATCATTTACAAATTTCACCATGTTCTTCATTGAGGGATTTATGTTGAAAAACCAATCTTTCCTTCCAAACACGTGTGATGAGCATCCTGAGTCCAAGTACCACTGGTCCTTGAATCTCTCTTCACCTCTCGTTGTAACCATCAACAACATCTCCTATTTTTCATGTTTCGCCAGATTTGCATAAGTTTCTTGATTCTTCTGCTTTTCTGGACAATCACTAGAATAGTGACCATGCTTATGACAATTGTAACACTAAATGTGACTCTTGTCTGGATTTTGAACACCACGTATTCCTTTACCTGCAGCACCACCTCCTTGGTTTCCTTGGTTCTAGGGTTTTCTCTGATTCGACCAGTTTCCTTCATGCTGATTTCGACGAATCGAATTGTTGTAGCCTCATCTGCCTTTGTTGCCATTCCAACTTATTTTTCATTTCCTTTCTTTTGCTAATTGCGCTTGCAAAGTCATATCACTCTTTGACTTACTTGCAACTTTTTCAGCCATTCTTTGTTCATGAGATTCAAGCGTCCCTTGAAGCCTTTCCTTTGTTAGTTTTTACAAATCTTTCGACTCTTCAATGGCTACTACCACGTGGTCGAACTTTAGACCCAACGACCTCAAGATCTTTCCAACAACAAATCTTGATGTTAACACTTCTCCACATACCTTGATTTGATTCACCAGTTTCTTAACCTTAGTGAAGAAATCCGTTATCCTTTCATTGTCTTCCATCTGAAGCAATTCATATGTCCTTTTGTAAGTTTGTAACCTCACCTCTTTCACCTTCTCTGCGCCTCCAAACAACTTCTCCAGAATTTTCCATGCTTCTTTCGCTGACTCTACATCACTAACCTTTTCAAAGTTATCTGAATCAACACATTGATGGATTATAAAGAGAGCTTTATAATCTTTCTTTTTCAATTCTTTATGTGCAGCCCTTTCTTGATCCTTCGCGTTTTCTGCAAGCGTTGTCACTCCTTCTTTCACAAGATCCCAAAGATTTTGATAACAGAACACAACCTTCATCTGCTTGCACCAATTCTCATACTTGTTTAGATCATTCATTGTTATCATTATTTTCTTCCCACGAATCACTTAAACCGGAGCTCTTGATACCAGATGATGGAAATCCACCACAACCTATGGAGAATTTCTATAAATCTTGATGAACAAGATTATTATCAACTACGCAATGATAATGAAAAGAAAAAGAACAATTGAGAAAGAAAGAAAGAGCATTGGAGAAGAAGAAGAATATTTTCTGCAGAGTTTTCTCTCTGCCCACAACCTGTGGAAAACTTCTTTTTACTTTGCAATTGCAAAATTTTGTGAATACAATGTTATGATTTCTTTCTTCTCTTCATACAAGAATAAAAGTTACTCCCTCTATTTATAGATTTAAGTTAACTTACTCCCCAAGTCAAAACCCAAAACTATAAAAAGGCCATAACAGGTAACACTACTACAAATAGGCCTAAGTCGAAATCCTATGTGAAGCAACATGCTTCGACACACTAATACAACTCGACACACTAGGTGATTCGACACTTCCCTCATTCTGTCGAGCAACCTTCTTCGACAAAAGGAATTACAATTCAACAGATTATTCTCCATATATTTATTTTCTCAAATTATTACCAATGGCGATAAGTGTTACGTTTCCGTTTCATCGAAACTTACATAATATCGAAGAAATGCATAAAAATAATAAAACATTGGAAAAATTAGTGTAATATTCATGTAAAATTAGAGAAAATGATGAATACCATGATGCCTACAAATGTAAAATTAGATATATGCAAAATGATGAATATCGTGATGCCTATAAAGCCAAGCTCCTAAGAAGAAAATATTTTCTTTCCTTAACTACATAAAAGATCTCCCTAAAGGTAACTCCTTTAAATCTTTAAACCATCTATATAAAGGCACAAAATGACTCTAATGAAAGGATAGTTAGTTGGAAGGTATGTTAAACAGAAGGAATTCTTCTAAAAACTCTCATTGTACAAAAGTAAAAGACCGTGGTCCTTCCACTAGGATCCCAGTGCTGGGAGTTTGAGGAATCCGTTTCAAAACTTAGAGCAATCAAACTTATAACATTTGATTACTTTGTGTGTGTGTGTGTATGTGTGTGTGTGTGTGTGTGAGAGAGAGAGAGAGAGAGAGAGAGAGAGAGAGAGAGAGCTTTGTAGGAGCTTAATAATCTGATTTTCTAGATCTATTGAGGAAGAGCTAGGGATGAGATAGAGAGAGAGAGAGAGCTTCGTAGGAGCTTAATAATCTGATTTTCTGGATCCATTATGGAAGATCTAAGGATAAATGTGTGTGCGTGCATGTGTGTGTGTGTGTGTGTGTGTGTGTGTGAGAGAGAGAGAGAGAGAGAGAGAGAGAGAGAGAGAGAGAGCTTCGTAGGAGCTTAATAATCTGATTTTCTGGATCTATTGAGAAGCTTAATAATCTGATTTTTTGGATCTATTGATGGAATATAAGGCATTTACTAGTCTTTCACATCAATATCAAAGCTACTTTTTACACTTTTATAGATATGTGGAAGCAAAGTGAATTATGATTATACGAAAATCTTATTTATCAAAAGAAAAATCACTTTTCACATGCTTCAATGTGCATCTAATGATCTAGATATGCACATTGTACCATGATAATATTATTGCATTATCCATTTAAGTGAAGTGTAATTATTAACATGTTGAAGTATTAATTACAAGCATATATAGTGAGTCAACATATACTAACCTCAATTATATGACCAATGTTAGCAACAATGTCTCCTTCTATTGGTTCAACACTGACCCATTTTCCATCTTTAAGAAACTGCAACCTTTGAAAATCTCCATAGTCAACTAAGAGAGTAATCCCAGAAATGTTAGCATGAGGATTAATACCAAGAACTCTTTCATGCTCGGGACAAGGTGGATATAAATTCATCCTAATATCATATAGTCCTTCATGGAAACTTTCTGATATCTTTGTATCCTCAAGCCCTCAAGCCAATGTAATGAAACTCACTATTGATATTGCATCTTCCCTCATATCTTCAGAATATTTGTCCAATGTTTCCCTGATAAATTAAATACGATATTAGATTGTTATTATGAGAAGAAGAAATATGAAGAGAGCATAAGTAAAAAAAATTGTAGAATAGTCTCACTATATGAATATCTAACTAAGCTGGACACCGACATCACACACAACATAGACATTCATAATAGTTTGAGACAATATAAATAATATACCAAGTAGTGACACGGATATCAAATACAACACTCACACCCAAACACTGCTAACCACATATTAGATCTTGTGTAGGGCCTGACAGAAAAATAGTATGATGAAAATTGCACAAAATAAATTCCAAAATACGTGTTTACACTAAGTTTTAAGTTTGATTCGTCCCACCAATTTAAACAAATTGGATGCAAATGGATATTCTGACGATTACTCTTCAATATATTTTGAAAACCTTAACATGAATTACACATCCACATCAAACAATATATTGATCAATGATATTTTAGAAAAATAAAGATATAATTTTTAGATATTGTAACATGTTAATTTTTAAGTTTTTCAGTTTGCAAAATAATTTTTATTTATAGATAAATTTGTGTCTCCTAGTGAAAAGAAATTGAATCACTATTCTTTCACAAATGTTTTTTGGTTTGTAAAATATCATAATTTATAGACAAATTCATGTTATTTAGTAAAAGGAAAATACTCTTTTTTTACTATTTATTTTGTTAAAATGACAAATAAATTTTAAAACTGATAAGTACCATGTTTCAAACACACGGCCTTTAAGTAGCCACAACCATCATTAAATAAATTTAATCATTATTATTTATCAAATAAATATTTTAGAATTTTTTTCAAAATCACACTTGTAAGAAGTAGAACATGCTTTGAATCTAAAGTTGAAGTAATACACAAGAACAAAAATGGATTCCCTGCTGTGAACGAGTGATTACAAACACATCTCAACCATCCATTTTGAGTATCAATTTATAATTTCTTTTATTTATATGATGATCTTTAAATCTGGGCCATCAAAATTCAATCTAAAGGGCTTCAACAAAGTGACTGTGTGATTGCACGATCCCTTGACTACAGGGAATCCATGTCCATTACATGTTGGTGCACAAGGTGAAATGAATGAAGATGGAAGAAGAGAAAGAAGAGAGAATAACAAACTTCCACTACTATGCTAATACAATTACAGTAAATGATTGCACACACACACACACACACACACACACACACACGCACACACACACACACACACACACACACACACACACACTACTATACAAACTGCTCTTACAACTATTACATACTTAATGACTAAGCACATTACTACTTATATACATAAACAATAATGCCACATAAGCGAAATACTAAAATATTGAATTACCCTTCGGGATTTAACTCATCAAAACTAACAACACTAATTCCATCCCTCAAGTCGAGAAATTGATCAGTCTTGATCGCTTTCGTCAGAACATCTGCCAACTGCTTCTGAGTGCTACAATGAATAACTTCTAGTACTACATTCTGAACCTGACTTCTCAGAAAATGATACTTAGTCTCAATATACTTGCTTCTCCCATGCATCACTAGGTTCTTGGCAAGATTGATTGCAGACTTGTTATCCATCATCAACTTCAGTGCCTTGTTTACCTTGATCTTCAGATCCTGTAGTAAATTCAGAAGCCAAACAGTTTGACACGCAACCATAACACCTACAATATATTCTGCTTCACATGTTGACAAAGCAATAACTGATTGCTTCTTGGAACACCAAGAAATAGGACTTCCCAGAAATTTAAACAAGTATTCAGGATTACTTCTCCTGTCAACTCTGTCTCCACACCAATCAGAGTCTGAGTAACCCATCAACTCTAAATTAGCCTTTCCTTCAGAAGGGAACAAAACTCCATACTTCAGAGTTTCCTTTATATACCTCAGAACACTGACAACAACTTGATAATGGGACCACTTCGGTTTACTCATGGACCTACTAACCATTCCAACTCCATAGAAAATGGCACGTCTTATATTACACAAACACCTCAGAGAGCCAATCAATTGCTTGAAATTTATGGTATCTACATCATCACCTTTAGAATCAGAATCCAATTTGTGATTTGTTTCTGACGGTATGACATCAACCTTACAATTAAGCAACTTGAATCTCTTCAGAAGCTCAAGTTCATACTTCAGCTGATGCAAAATGATACCCTTCTCAGAGTAAATAAACTTCATCCATAGGAAATATGTCATCTTTCCTAGATTAATTATCTCAAACTCATTCATCAACACCTTCTTGAACCTATCTATCTCATGTTCACAACTCGCTGTTAGCAATATGTCATCAACATAAAGATACACCAGAATCATATTGCCTTTAGAAGTATGCTGAGCATACACACCATACTCCATCTCACACTTTCTGAATCTCTGATGCTTGAAAAATGAATCAATCTTCATATTCCGAGCTCTAGGATCTTGTTTCAATCCATACAAGGATTTATGAAACTTATACACCATCCCTTCCTGATTTTTTTCTCAAATCCAGGAGGTTGTGACACGTATACCCCTTCTTGTAATGGACCATTCAAAAAGGCAGATTTCACATCTAAATGTATTAGAGGCCAATTCCTGTTAGCATCTATCGCAATCACCAGTTTGATTGTCTCATGTCTCGCTACAGGAGAAAACACCTCAAAGTAGTCTAACCTAGGTTTATGTAGAAAACCTCTTGCCACTAACCTTGCTTTGTGTTTTCCAATTGATCTATCTGGCTTCAGTTTCTCCTTGAAAACCCATATGACTTGATGACTTTCTTGTCCTTTGGAATCTTAGTCAACTCTCAAGTCTTGTTTCTTTCTATAGCCTCAAGTTCTTCTTTCATGGCCTTCAGACACACTTTCTTCTTGAATGCTTCTATAACACTGAGTGATTCAGAATCTACTAACATGGCATATTGAATGACTTCTTCTTCAGAGTCTACTTCAATTTCTTGTAACATATCAAACTCTACAAATCTCCTTGGAATGTTTATGATTCTTTATGGCTTCTGAACTTGTTCAGAATCTCCTTCGAACGTTGAAATAGTATCAGATGTTGGAACCCTAGAAGTACCACCTTCAGAGGCATGACCACCCTCAGAATCTGGATCAGAATCAGATTCACCTTCAAAGTTAGACTCGCCTTCAGATTTAGACTCACATTCATAATCATTTTCTGATTGTGACTCATCTTTAGAACCTTCAGATTCTGAAGTATCTTCAGAGGTTAACTCTATACCATAGTTGGATTGAGATTTACCTTAATCCCACACTTCTGATTCTTTCACAATAACACCTCTGATGAATTCAATCTTGTTAGTGACAGGACAATAAAGCTTATAAGCACTTGTACTATGACACCCTATAAGCAACATAACTCTGCTTCTGTCATCCAACTTCCTTCTCCTAGCATCTGGAACATGTTTGTAACAAACAAAACCAAACACCTTCAGATGGCTCACACTTTGCTTATCTCCAGTCCATTTCTCTAAAGGAAAAATTTCCTTCATGTTTTTGGTTGGACACCTGTTGGGCACATATGAGTAGGTGGCAACGACTTCTACCCACAAAGTGTCAGGTAGCTCTTTCTCCTTCAGCATACTTCTTGTCATATCAAGCAAATTTCGGTTTCTTCTTTTAGCAAAACCATTGTATTGAGGAGTGTATAGAAAAGTCACCTCATGCTCAATTCCATTCTCCTCACATAACTTTATGAACTCTGTAGAGTTATATTCACCTCCACCATTAGTTATGAGAACTTTCAGCTTCTGACCACTCTGGTTCTCAGCCTTGATTATGAATTTCTTAGATTCAGCAAACCCATCGTGTTTGAAATTTATGAGGGATACCTATGTCATTTTTGTGAACTCATCAACAAATGACAAAAATTATTTATTCCCTCCAAGTGAAGGTACTGGAAATGGTTGAAACACATCAGAATGCACCACACCCAGAGCATGATTTTCTCTTGGAGGCATTTAAGATGCAAATGGAAGTCTTGGTTGTTTACCTCTCATGCACATATTGCATGACTTCTCTGGCTTCTTAATTACAGGAATTTCATGTACCAACTTCTCTGAATTAAGATGTCTTAAGCTTCTGAAGTTTAAATGGCCAAATATTGTGTGCCATAACTCACTTTCCTTCACAACACTTGTTGCACTAAGGCATTCAAAGTCTGCAGTTTTAACATTCACTTTGAATGTTCTATTCCTCCCCTGTTCTGACTTCATAATCAACTTCTGATTACAGTCATACAACTTCAAAAGATTGTCCTTCATGGTAACTAAAAAACCTTTCTCAATTAATTGACCCACACTCATCAGATTGCTTTTCAAGCCAGAAACATACCACACGTTCTGAATCACTGCAGTTTTACCATTATTCAGAACTACTCTAACATTTCCCATACTTTAGCATTGAGGTGTTTATCATCAACATATCTTATATTGGTCATCTTCCCAGGGTCAAAATCAACCAGCTATTTCTTATTTCCAGTAAGATGATTTGAGCATTCAGTGTCCATATACCATCAGTCTTCCAAATATGCATCATCAAATTCAGAAGCCATCAATAACACAGATTCATCATCAGAATTTCTTCTGGCCATGTTTGCTTCTTTTGATTTCCTTTCCTTCTTTGACCAACAATCAACAACAAAGTGACCAAACTTCTTACAACAATAGCACTGAACTTTCTTCTTATCATACTTCTCCTTCCTTTTCAGAGCACTCTTCTATCTTTCAAAAGTTAAGGTTTCTGACTTCTGAACACCATCAGATCTCTTCCTGACTTCTGACCAAGACTGCTTATGATATTTCTTACCAGAAGTTGCTTTTAGAGCCTGCGACTCTACTTCCATTTCAGAGTTTCTCTCAGTCAGACACAACTCTTGTGCCTCTAGACTGCTTTGCAGCTCTTCAATTCTCACGGTGCTAAGATCCTTAGAATATTCAATTGCTACCACAATGTAATCAAACTGAGGAGTACGAGATCTAAGTACCTTCTCGATGATACTTTCTTCAGAGAGAGTTTCTCCATACGACTTCATCTCATTAGTGATCAAAATCACTTTGGAGATGTAGTCAGGTACCTTCTCATTGTTCTTCCTGCTGAGATTCTCATACTGCTTATGTAGATACTGAAGCTTTACCTTCTTCACTGATGCATCACCGCCGTAGCATTGTACCAGTGTGTCGCACACAACCTTCATTATAATCGTATCAACGATTTTCTCAAACACATTCACATCCACACACTGATGAATATAGAACAACGCATTCTGATCCTTCTTCCTCAGATCACGCTGAACATTTCTATGTGCATCCGTTGCATTTACAACAAGTGCAACTTGTACGTAGTCGTCGTTGACGAGATCAATAACATCTTGGGCGTCAAATAACACATACATCTAAATCATCCAATGATTCCAGTTCTTGCCATCGAACACTAGAAACTTGGTACTCAAATTATCGTTTTCGTTCATCTTCAACCTTGTGAAAACTCAGATCTCACCTAACACTAGTGTTTCCCAATCTCCCAGAATCAAGAAATGTGATTTTGCTATGATTCCAATCAAAAGCTCAACACGAACTCAAGAAACAAAATCAATCACACAACGTCTCACCGTTCACTCGTGTTTTCCTGTGGATCTGAATTGGAGCTCTAGATACCAATTATTGGTGCATAAGATGAAATGGATGAAGATGGAAGAAGAGAGAGAAGAGAGAATAACAAATTTCTATTACTTTGCTAATACGGTTACAGTAAATGGTTGCACACACACACTACTACACAGACTGCTCTTACAACTATTACATACTTAATGGCTAAGCACACTACTACCTACATACATAAACAATAATTCAACGTAGGCGAAATACTAAAATACTAAATTACCCTTCAACAATACGAACATATGTTGTTCTATTCAGTTGAGTTCAGACTTTGAATAATATAATGCATATACCTGAATTCGGGAGGATTTTGAGGTCACAAGTCCAATTTTATGTTTTGAATAGGTAAAGATTTGAGGAAGATCATGTCATTCCATTCAAGTGTTTGTTCTTGAGATGTAACAAATGCTTGACTATACCCTTCAAGACTTCCAGGTTTCTGTGCACATCGTTTTTTATCTTGTAAAGGAAGTTCAAAAAATCTCTTAACTACATTCCCCATATTATTAAGAGACGACACACCATGATTTACCATCTGCATGAAAATTAGTAGATCATGTAAAAATGGAACAAAAAATAATTCAACTAGCTTACTGATATAAAAATTGAAAAATAGACACAACTCCGATTAATGTTTTTCACTATATTATTATTGAGAATATAATTACTAATATATATATATATATATATATATATATATATATATATATATATATATATATATATATATATATATATATATATATATATATATATATTCCAAACTCAAAATGAAAATCTAAAATCTAAAATTTCAATTATATAAATATGATAAATTGTTCAACTTGATCCTAATTTTGTTGGATAATCAAAGTCTCCTCGCAGATAATTACATAAACTAATTATTGAATCGTTAATTGAAGATAGTTAAAGATGGTGACAAAGCAATTAGTTAGTTTAAACGATGTTATGAGTTATTTGAAAGTTATTTAGTGCAGTTTTTTATTTCACAAGCAATAATATATATTAGAGCCCGTACATGAAAGTTTAGGGTGCAAGTAATATAAAAGCTTTATAATGTGACCATGTAACTAATTCCCAATTAATGAAAAATGCACTTCATGAACACTCAATTTTTGGTTCATAAGTTTTTTTACCATTGAGTGTACATTTTATAAGTGCTCTTAATTTTCATTCAAAAGTTGGTTAGACTTTGAAAGTTTGTTATAAGTCTTCTTTTACCAAGAAAAGAGAAATCATAAGAAATTGATACCTATTAATGATGCCTCCATTTTGGTCAATGCAAACCTTATGTAAATATGGCTAACAATAATAGCAATAAAGTTAATCAACCTAGTGGTGAAACTGAGGTGGCTTCATTTGCAAGCAAAAATGTTCCAATTTCTCAAGCTCTGTATGATTAACTTGTAAACTTGCTCCAACAAGCAAACATAACAAACTCCATTCATTCTTCCACCACTAACAAAATATTAACTTCATATATGGCTCACAATCATCTATGGCAGAGATCTTCTGTACAAATCCAAATTACCAAAACCTTATTGATCCTATGGCATATTTAAATAGTGACATAACTTTGTGTCAAAGTAAATATTGTCTTGATTTATTAGAGGATTCATAATTCATCAATTCCAAACCTATGTAAACACCCTCTGATCTATCACTAAAGTTGCACTAAGATTCAAGTGGTACTTACCATGATGTTTCCTAGAGATGCAACCATTCAATTAAATGGTTATTATGATGTTGACTAGACATGATGCTTAGACACAAGGAGATTCATCTCATGTAAGTGTTTATTTTTTGACTAGTAACTAATTTCTTGGAGAACAAATAAAGAGCTTACAACCTAAAGATCCTCAAATGAAGTAGAGTATTGGGAACTTTCATCAGCCACATGTGAGCTACAAATGACTTTTACATATTCTTCAAATTTTGCAAATCGACTGCATTAAAACATATGTATTGTATTGCCACAACTAAAGTGCATTACACATTGTAGCCAATCAGGTTTTCTACGTAAGAACCAAGTATGTATAAATTGATTTCCAAATTGTGAGAGAAAAACAAGCAACAAGAGTCATGGAATTATTGTATGTTTCATCCTAAGATCAGTTTGAAGACTTCTTTACCAAGCCATTACTTCCTTAACCATTTCACACCTTATTTCTCAAGTTGAAGATGGTAGATATATATCATTAAAGAATATGACAAGGAAGTTAGTTAGTTTACATTTTGTATGAGGTAGTTGGAAGTTAGTTAGTATAGTTGCTAATTTCACAAGCAGTAATATAGTAGAGAAAATACATGGTAGCTTAGGGTGCAAGTAATGTAAAAGGTGTAAAATTTGACCATGTAACTAGTTTCAATCAATGGGAAATCCACTTCATTAAAACTCAATTCTTAGTTGATAATACTATTTAATCAAGTCAAGTAGAATTTAATCTTAGAATTTTAAGGTTGCTACATTCTTATAGTAAAATTTGATGTTAAGACTAATGAATAACCAAATCATCTTATCCAAGTAGGCTGTTAGGTTAACTTCATGCATTTTAAATAATTAGAGAAAATTATATTTATGAATTTACCATAAATATAATATACATATAACTATTGAAATCGGAATTTTCAAGCCGGGAACATAGAAATCCATGCCCAATAATTACTAATCATATGATTTGTTCTAGCCGACCAAAAGCCCAGTAAGAGTAAGATCAAAATATTAAGTCTAAATAAAAATATTCATCATATATAAGTAACACATGTTATATATAAGGTACACTTTTGAATCTCATACTTTCACTTTATTCGGTTTGGGTTCTTGACTGCTTACCTTGCAACTCCACCCTCGCACTGCGGCATTGGAAATCCATACCTAATTATCAGTAGTCCATCACCACTAATAGTTCCATAACAGAACATTGACACTGTTTGTGAGAATCAATTTTTGATTCCCATATTTCACTTGATCCAAAGATAGACTACGATGGAATCATAAGAGGAATTCATTCTCAACCCCGCGCCAGGAAACTCCTCTAAATATATTGATCCAACAATTTATTCTAATTAATGTAATTAAGAATATCGAGAAGAAAACACTATAATAATAATAATGATCTCCTATCGTTGTATCTCACCATATCGGAAAGATAAATCAAAAGAATCGATAAACTGATGCTATCGTGATAGAATAAACGAACCTCTGACGCAAAGTTTGAAAATTTTCCCTATCATTAAGAACATATCAGACCACTCTATAATACTCGAGCTGCAAGGGATCTTGACTGATCCATATTTAGCTTGAGACAAACATAAAATTAAATTTTGAGCACGCAGGCCAAGGTGTTATTGTTAATCAAGAAATAATCTTTGCATTGATTGTGAATAATTTACTTTCATAGAATAAAAAATTAGTCATTACGAGTTGTAATTAGTTATTATGAATTGTAATTACCTGTAATTACTGACACTATTATATATAGTATCAAATGCAATGAAAAATGCATCAAACCAATATTCCTGACATGGTATCAGTAGGTTCGATCAAACCTAGAAAATCTTGTTATCTTGGCTGAACAACGATACTCCACTTGTTCGCTCTTGTAATGTGTTATTTGTTCGTGTTCGTTTCAAAATCCTTCCTTTCGAAATCGAAACCTTGTAGATGCTTGAGATTCTAAATCCTTGATTGTCGTTTCGTGATTTCGTCATGGAGATTCTCGTTGTTCCGCTGTTATCGCAATAAAATTTTGTTCTTGTTCATTTGGTTGCGTTCAGCCTCGTCGATCAAACCTATTGCCATCGTGACTATCTATTGGGTTTAGACCTTCAGTTTGCTGTTGCAATTTTGTGTTTTTTGTTCTTGGATGTTCTTGGTTCGTGATTCTGGACCATGACAATCTTCTGCTTTTGCCACTCCTTTCATATCGTGGTATAGGATTGTGGTCTTGTTGTTGTTCCGTGATAATCTTCTACTTTTGCTGCTCCTTCCATATCGTGATATAGGATTGTGGTCTTGTTGTTGTTCGTGGGTGGTACTGTTACTATGGTTTCTAATTATTTCTTGTTCCTGATCACTTATTGTTATTATATAAAAATAATAATAATTATTATTATGATTATTATTATCATTATAATAATAAAATAATTAGTGTCATTGTATCTGGTGGCATAATAATTTAGATGGCTTTAGAAAAAGATAAGAATTTTTGTGTCCGATTTACCGAAAAAAATTATTCAATTTGGGAATTTCAATTTGAAAATTATGTCAAGGGAAAGGGATTGTAGACTCACCTAGATGGTGTCTCCAAGGCATCAATGAAAAGTTGCGCTAGATACGTTGAAAACTAAAGATGCTCAAATAATCACTTGAATCCTGAGTAATATTGATCCTCAAATGATCAATAATTTACATCCATTTTCAATTAATCAAGAAACGTGGAACTATTTGAAGCATATTTACAACCAAGACAATGCAACCAAACACTTTTAATTGGAGTTGGAGATAGCTAATGACAAACAAGGTACTTTATCTATTCAATAATATTATTATGATTTTCTGAATCTGTGGACATAACACTCTTCTACTATACATGCTGGTGTTCCTAAGACTTCTCTCGCGGATATCCAAGAGGTCTGTAACACAAGTAGCCGAGATCAATTTCTCATGAAGCTTCGTCCATAATTTGAGATTGTCAGAGGTGCCTTGCTAAATAGGAATCCCGTTCCTTCTTTAGATACATGTGTTGGAGAACTTCTAATGGAGGAACAACGACTTATTACCGAAGAAGCCATGTCTCATGATGTAGTCACTTGCGAGCCAGTGACGGTTGCATATGTTGCTCAAAGTAGAGGTAAAGGTCGTGATATGAGATAGGTTCAGTGCTTCTCTTGCAAATAATTTGGTCATATTGCTTGTAGCTGCAATAAGAAGTTTTGTAATTACTGCAAGCAACAAGGTCATATTATCTTTGTGTCCCACACGTCCTCCACGACCAACACAACATTCAGTGCAGGCATTCCATACAACTACAAATTCTGCAGTTGGTCATTCCTTTAATGCGGCACCACACAATGGTGCTATACATCCTGAATTGATTCAACAAATGGTATTTTCTGCTCTTTCGGTCTTGGGAATTTAGGGTAAGTCTTCTAATATTTATCGCCCATGGTTTCTTGATTCGGGTGCATCCAATCACATGACAGGTTCTTCAAAATATTTGCAGAATTTACAATCTTATCGTGGTAATCAAAAAATTCAAATAGTTGATGGTAATACTTTACCTATTACTGATATTGGCGAAATAAATTCTGATTTTCGGGACGTGCTTGTATCACCTGGACTTGCTTCTAATTTATTATTTTTTGGTCAATTGGTAGATAAAAACTATGATGTTAACTTTTCTAGTGTTGGTTGTCTTGTGCAGGAGCAGGTGACAGGGAAGGTGACCGCGAAGGGGCATAAAGTGGGAAGAATGTTTCCAGTCCAGTTCATTTCGAGTCATTTATCTCTTGCTTGTAATAATGTTTTGAATTCTTATGAGGATTGACATAGAAAATTGGGTCATCCAAACTCTTCTATTTTGTCTAATTTATCTAAAATTGGTTTGTTGGGAAATAAAATTGTTATTTCTAATGCCTATGTTTCATGTTCTGTTTGCAAATTGGCTAAAAGTAAAACACTTCCTTTTCCGTCTGATGCTCATCGTGCCTCCACTTGTTTAGAGATGATTCATAGTGATGTATGGGGAATGTCTCATGTAGTTTCTCATGATCACTATAAATATTTTATCATATTCATTGATGATTATAGTCATTTTACTTGGATATATTTTCCCAGTTATAAATCTGAAGTGTTTTCTAGGTTTACGAAATTTTTGACATATGTTGAAACTCAATTTCAAGCAAGTGTTAAAATTTTCCGCTCTGACTTTGGTGGTGAGTACATGTCTCATAAGTTTTAGGAATACCTTCAACAAAAAGGAATATTGTCTTAACGATCTTGTCCCAATACCCCTTAACAAAATTGTATGGTAGAACGTAAGAATCATCATTTGCTTGATGTAACACGTACCTTACTTCTCCAAGACTCTGTACCATCCCGATTTTGGGTGGAGGCTCTTTCCACAGTTGTCTTCTTGATCAATCATCTTCCTTCTACGATTATTGATCTTGATTCTCATTTCTTTCGTCTTTTTAAAATTCATCCTGATTATAGTGTTTTACATACTTTTGGGTGTGTGTGTGTTTTGTCCACTTACCTCCATTTGAAAGGCATAAGCTTAGAGCACAGTGTCGCATTACGCGAAAAACCGGCGGGAAAACAAGAACAACAGAGCCTCCACCGTGCGTTATTTATCCCAAAAGAGGGAAAGGAAACGCTCAGAGTAAACCTGGAAAAAGCATGGTCTCGCGACCAAAGAGAATGGGATCGGGAGTCGGTTATGCGAAGGGAAGGTATTAGCACCCCTACGCATCCGTCGTACTCGACGGGATCCACGCACAATAGGAAAGAAAACGGTTGCTAAAACACTGCTCAAACAATCATCTACACAGGCTGAAAGAGACACAAGAAAACAGACAGGACTGACTCGGCAGGATATCGCATCCTGGGCCTACTTAGTCTATCAAGCATAGACATCAGAGTCAAAGTAGTTCGGACTGGGGAAACGACACATGCTCGCTAGGATGTCGCATCCTATGCATACGTATCTCCTTTGGACGAAGGAGAATCAGAGCATTCGTAGCTCGGCTAACACGCACACAAACAAACACAGGCAAAGGCAAACGTGGAGCCTGAATGCCAATCACTGGACTTACATCAGCATCCGAACCAAAACACACACAAGAAGGCAAACGTGGAGCCTAAATGCCAATCACTGGACTTATATCAGCATCCGAACCAAACGCACGCACACTGGAACCCGAATGCCACTCGATGGACTTACATCAGCTTCCAAGCACACAACAACACAAAATGAAGACACAGGCAGAAGAAGGGTCTCGATTGCAACTAGGGCAAGAGAAAGGGGAGGTCTCAATCGCAACGAGGGCGAGAGAAAAGAATTAGTGTTAGTTGTTAGTCAAACTCGACAAGACATCGCATCTCGTGCCTACGTATCTCATCTGTACATGAGAATCAGAGTTGCCGTAGTTCGGCTAAACTATTCCTGTTGGTTTGTGTTTTTTAAGTGGACAACGTCACTACGCAATCTACCGGATGCTCGACCTTTGGAGACTTACTCACCTGTAGTAGAAGGAGTTGACGTATCCTTAAGAGGGGATAATGTTTGTTTGTGTTTTAGGAAAGCTCAAGCAAGAAACGAAGTCCTATACGAAGGAACCGTGCTACCTTAATTGGCATGCAAACGAGACTACGCGGAGTCTAGCAAACCTAGGGGATACAATCACACCACACAAACATATACAGCATGAAATAAACACACCAACAAGGGGCTCAAACATCAGGGCTAGGCTTTAGTCGAGGGGTCATATCAACCTCAACAAACAAGCCTCTGTATCGGGGTAAGGTTAGCTCTTAACCTTGCCATTGAGGGGCTAAGGTGAAGCTGATGAAAGGTGAGTGAAGATGAGACTTCACAGCTCTTATCCCTGACCAGGGAGAGCTTCAGACAAAGGAGCGTGGGTCCAGAATGGAGGGACCCTTCTACGCTCAAAGACTCTGACTCGATTGTGCAACAGCACAAGATCTTGGGTTTGTGTCCCAATGCATCAACACACAGCCGTGTGAGCAGGGGGACGACTCAACAGAATAGTGGGGGATAGATTGCATATCCCTTTGATCCACCAATTGCCTCATAGAGGTCTTTACCTGCTTGGCACAAATGTAAACAACCACAAACATCGCCTCTTAAGGAGGACTTCAGACAGTTGCCTGGCCAAGTAACAGGCCAGGTCTTCCAGACTACATGGAGAATAGAAGTCCTACCTCAAGTGGTTTAAAAACCAAGCAGCTGCAAGCAAGTTCTTAGAGAACTGTAAGCGACTAAATGTACCTGAAATCAATCAAGTATCATCAGTACTCAGACAAACCAACAATAAACAGCAAATGTCAATCTATACAGACAACACAAGTTAATGCACACAAGTGCAAGCTATAAGCTCAAGCTCAAGCATCAATCCCTACAAAACAAAGTCAAGTTAGTTTATAAACATCAACCAAACTCAATTCAAATTGCCTTGAAGCAATCTCCTTAAGCATTGTGCATTTCATCCTGAAAATCCACACCAAATGTGAGAAACAAGACCACTAGGCCAAGCCTAGGGTCCAAAGGGGAGAAAAAAATCTAAACAGCAAGTGATTCTACACTAAAATCAAATTCAAACAAATTAAAAGCAAATGCAATTGGTCCCATGCTCATACCATTCACCATTATCATTTCATGCACATTTTAACATCAAACATGCAATTTGCAACACCCAAAGACCCAAACAGAACTATCTCACTCAAAAGCATACCAAAACCATTCAATTAATCCCACAAAAATTCACACCTAAACAGGACACAATCAACAAGTAGCATGTCAATTTTCAGCTCAATTGGACAAAAGAAAGTAGGTCAATGAAAATCAAGAAGTCCAGACACATTTACACAAGCCAATTCAAGACATCAACATAAGCATCAACTTCCAAAAATCACAAAACAGTGACAACAATTGAGAAATGAATGGGATCAAAACCATGATGTCCTACAATGTCTCTAAAATGCTCATGTCAAATTCCATCTTCATCCAATACACTATGAGAATTTCACAAGCAAAATGCCAACATGTATCACACAATGTTACCAAATGAGCATACAGTGAAGAAAATTATCAATCAATTAGAAAACTCCATCAAAAATTCCAGACAAAATCAAATGTTATCTTGACATATCAATGATCATTCATGCAAAAAATTGGAGCAATCAAACAATCCTAGGTCATGCAAATAAAATCAGAAAGTTGACCTAGCTTGGTGTGACACAAACTGTCACACCTTAATCCAAAAATTCATATCTACTCAACCAAGTATCCAAAAATCACAAACTCTACATGAAAATAACCATCAACATGTCCAGAATAAGCACAAAAATATTCATCCATTTCTTTGAAAGCATCATCATTTTATGAATGATATGGTGAGCATGGTACACAAATGATACATTCAAACAATCCCTAGGCAATTTATTTTTCTACACGTGCAAAAAAAATATTAAAAATCACCATAAAAAACTACACATCACAAGGAGAATAATGCAAAAAGTCTCATCAAATTTGGACAAAAAATGAAGCACTTATGAATTTTTGAAGTTTGGAAAATAATGCATATGGAAATTGGAGGGAAAAATAAAATGGATTTAAGTTTGAAAACATGCTGCAGGTGATACGCGTATGGTGCACAGCGATACGCGTATGGGCAGTGGTGGCTCAGTGATACGCGTATGGTGCACAGTGATACGCGTATGGCGCACTGTGATACGCGTATGGCGCATAGTGATACGCGTATGGCCAACGGTGGTTTCCACCATCTTCTTCGCGAAGACGGCGGAGCTGTGTTCAGAAAATTTTCCAGAATTTTGAGATGCATACATCAACAGAAAGCTCTTTCAATGTAGATAACAGATCAATCAATATCTAAACCTAACAATCCATGGATTAAGAGATCCGAGCAAAAACGTTTTGACATGTCAAACTTTAAGCAAGCATAACTCATTCATTTTTTATCCATTTCACACGAATTTTATATCAGATTAATCAGCATGAAAAACTCTATCTAAACATGTTAATGGATTTAAGAATTGAGAGATTCGAAAACTGAACCTCTTGAAGAGCAGTCCCTAAATGTGCACGATCCAAGGCTTTAAATGATCCAAATCAGCTCCTGAGATGATAACTTGAAGCTTTATGTGTGAATTGAAGCTTGAAACGAACTAGATCTTGATTAATTTTCCACTTCCATCTTCATGAGTTTGCTTGAAATGTACACAAATTTTGCTCGAATTTGATGATCCAATGCTTGATTCTTCATCCACTACACTCAATAAACCAGAATATGGAAGAAAAATGCTATGCTATGTGGAGAATCTTCAAGTTTTGATTGAGAGAAAATTTGGAGGGAAAAAGTTTCAAGATCCAAAAATGGTGAAAAAAGTGATTAACCCCCCAAATTCTGTTATGATTAGAGTATATATATGCTCTACTAATCACTCTCTAATCACACTTAAGCCAAATGTTAATGAAATGAATGAATTAGGGAGTGTTTTGGCAAATTGAGTTTTCACCCTATGCATGAAAATGCATGGTGAATAGTGCATGAATTTTCCTTCAAATTTACTCAAAAATATGTTTTGGAGCAAGTTTCAAATGATGTTTGTAAGCCAATGCAAGTGAAATTATGTGTAAACCATGAATATTTCTCAAAATCACTTTTTCCCTCCACTTTTAAAATTAAATCACTTGAAAAATGGACTTTTTATGTGATGAGTTTTCATGAAATGTGATGATGGATTATGAAAGTACACATCAAATGTGGTTTGCTCAAAGAAGAACCATCCAATTTGGCCATTCCATGTGAGAGTTATGCCACTTTGAATTCGGGCATTTTCTGAAAATGATTGGACCATATCTTGCTAACCACACATGGGAATTTCAAGTTCTTAGACTTTTTGGAATGGTGAGATCAAGATCTCCAACTTTCATGTTGGACCAAATTCCATTGGAAGCTTGTATGATGAAGTAATTTTGAGGAGAAAAACTTTCCATTTTTGGCAATTTTCAATTACAAGTCACTTTCTATTTTTGGAAAGTTTCCATCTGACTTTATTTTCTTCATTCTTGATGTTTGAAATGTCAAATGAAACTTGTTTCAACATGAATGAAATATATCCAACCCTCTCCCTCCTCCAAATCCATTAAATCAGGCATAGTTGACCACAGTTGACTTTCTATGGTTCCAGATGAAATTCAGCCTGACAGTTGAGCTTTGATCATCCAATCTTTGGCCAAACCACTTCAAAATGATCCTTAGACCATATGAACTTGATAAATCAACCCTAGGGCTTTGTCCCAATGAAAATAGCACATGCTTGCTTGTTTGACTGATTCTCCTGACCAGTTTGACCTAATTTGTCAGCTGAGCCTGCACTTGGGCAAATGGCTATGCAATGTTATGCAATGAACTATGTTATGTTAATGACCTAATTATGAAAATGAATGTACAAAAGGTAGGGTGCAAATTTGAGGTGCTACAGCTGCCCCTATTCAATCAATTGGGAACCCGAATGGATGAGAGCAACGGCTGTCAGACTTTCAGGGTAAACAGGGATTGAATACCAAGAACCGTAGAAATTTGCACACTGCTGGGAATTTTTTTTGTTTTCTTCTTTCTTTTCAGGGTAAAGCACATCCAGACATCGACACACGATGAATGGGAACAGAAATCATCTCAACTAGATGCCAACGGACAACTAGGAAACACTCAACGTTTACCAAAACCAACGGAGAGGTAACTCAACTCTACTGGGGATAACCAGGAAAGGATACAACCATACGTCAACGGACGTAATGGGGAAAAACTCAACATTTACCAAGACCAACGGAGAGGTAACTCAACTCTACTGGGGATAACCAGGAAAGGATACAACCATACGTCAGCGGACGTGATGGGGAAAAACTCAACGTTTACCAAGACCAACGGAGAGGTAACCAATCATTAATGAATGAATGGAAAGAGAGATACAACCATACGTCAGTGGACGAAATGGGAAAAACTCAACGTTTACCAAGACCAACGGAGAGGTGAACCAACTTGGGGAAAGGTACAACTAGACGTCATAGGACGACTAGGAAAAACTCGACGTTTACCAAGACCAACGGAGAGGTAACCAATCATTAATGAATGAATGGGAAAACTCAACCAGACGTCATAGGACGAAAGGGAGACTCAACGTTTATCGACACCAACGGAAAAGGAGGAAAATCACTAGGGATCAAGGTCATGACAGAGAGTAGACAGGAAGGAACACCAAGGATGCCGGGTTGTAGGCAGAAAACAGGTGACCGACCAAAACGTGAATTGGTTTGTGTTCAAAAACACTCAACATCCTGAAGAGGGCTAGAAAAGCAGTCTTGTTAGAGGATGGACATTCAATTCCACAAGGAATACGAATCTTACTCGACTGGGGAGGACGACTTCGACCCAAGAGCGCATGAGATATATTATCTATAGCCGTCAAAACGTAGATAACACACTCGCATGGAAGATCATCCATAACCGGGTTGTAGGTTGTTAAATGGATAAATCGACCGACATCATCCTGAAGAGAGCAAAGGCAAACTTGTTAAAGGACAGACATTCGATTCCACAGGGAATACGAATCTTACTCTGCTGGAGGAAACAATCAAAAGACTGACCAGAGAGTGCATGAGATATATTATCTATAGCCGTCGAAACGTAGATAACACACTCGCATGGAAGATTATCCATAACCGGGTTGGAGGTTGTTAAATGGATAAACGACCGACAAGAAAGGCATCGGGGTACCAGGACTAGGTATGCAAAGATGACCAATCAAAAGAGGATAAAGTTGCCAACTCGGAGCAAATACCCAAAGGGAAGGGGAAGACCCACTAGGGACAATACTGCTTGATCAAGGCAAGTATCCAGAGGGGAAAAGAATATCAATACCGCAAACTGAGTACTGATAACTGCAAAGAGGGGATTACATCTACCGGTTGTAGGCAGAAAACCACGGAAAAGTAACCGTCATCAATCAGGATGAGCACAAAGGGTTAACTCCACCAAGGGGAGAACGTGGGATTTTACAACTACAAGCTTGTAGGTAGAAAACCACAAAGATAGGACTTACAACTACCGGTTTGCAGGTAGAGGCCAACAAACAGAATGAACCACAAAGGTTACCTCTGCTAGGGGATGAAAGTGGGATTTTACAACTACCGGTTTGTAGGTAGAAAACCACCAAGATGCCAATTTAGGATCGATCCAAAAAGGCAAACTGAAACAAGACTCATCCTAATGAGGAAAGAACTCAATAGGGAAAACCCATCCCATTAGGGAGGGAACGGAAGCAACCGTCATCCACGAGGATGTATCTCAGTGGGGAAATGGCAGGAAAGGATGGACACTTTCTGCTTAAGGGGTAGGCTCTACATGGAGAGATCAGACACACCCACATCTACTAGGAGGCTACTGGGTAGAACCAGGTTTTTCTTTCACCAACGGATGAGGAAATAAACCTCTCTGGGGCTACCAATCCTGAGTGCCGTCAGGAGCAACTGTAGCGAAAGCGCTGTACAGACGTCGAACAAGAAGCTGTCTCTGCCGGGGAGACGGTCTGATCGGGTTAACACATGAATGCATATGTTTGAATTTTTCTATGGCGTAATGCTCCATTATGAATGGAAATGCTACGCCTTTGAGGATGCAATGATTACTATATGCAAAATGCAAAATGAACTCCGGCTAGGGAGCCGAACTGATCAGATACTCCAACTCTGTGGGGAGACTTTGCTGAGGAAATCTGCTTGAAGAATACTCCGCGGGGAGAGCCTTGTTGGGGAAATGCTTTGCGGAGAAAGCACCGACTTCTCACTCATGCTGGAGAAAACAAAACTGATGCCGGGACAGGATAAACTCTGCTGGGGAACATCCTTCACAATCCAAATCCACTCGGGGACTCTGCTCGGGAAGCAAATAAACAATACTCCGCTGGGGAAGTAGACCAGGCAACTCTTCAGGGATAGTACTCGCCAGGGAGTAACAAGACATCTTTACCAGAGATTGATAAAGCGACTTCACTGGGGAAGATTCCACCAAACCTTAGGTAGAATAGCTCTGCTTCGAGGAATAACTGTTACTCCGCTGGGGACGACCCACACAATCCACAAATTGGAATAAACTCAGCTGGGGATACAACTCTGCTACGGGAACTCGCCCAATCCACTGGTGGGATAACTCTGTTGGAGAAATATTTCATGAAACCCGCTCCACTCGGGGAACTGCTGAGGAAAACCCACACCTCTCTGCTGAGGAGAACCACTCTGGTGGGGAGAGTAACAGCTCTGTTGGAGAATGATGACACATCATGTCATGCTGGAGGTAAACCATCACAACCCTGCTGGGGAGAAGCACTCACGGCCATGCTGGGGATACCAACATCACAAACCCGACTGCTGGGAAACAACATCTTCATGACAAACTCCGCTGGGGAAACCCTCCTGGGGACAACACCTGCCAGGTACTCAGCGGGGATCTTGGCTGAGGAAATCTGCAAACACCGGCCTGCCGAGGATAGGCAATCCTTAAATCTGCTGAGGAAAGAAGGTACCATCCACAGACACCTCTGCAGAGGAACACAACTCTGACGGATATCAAACTTGCTCTGAGAAGGATCTGCTCTGAGAAGGATCTACTGGGGAAAAGCTCACAGGTGTCGACCTGCAATACAGCAAAACACAATGCCCCGGGGGATACATGGACAAGATACGCTCAAGTATCCTCAACATTCAAAATGATTTTCAAATGTTTAATCCTTCTGCAAGTTATTGTTCAGCCTTCATGTTTTATCATATGCAATGTTTATCAAAAATTCGGACGTTTTTGCAAACAAAACAGTAAAAATAAGAACAAGAGAGCTATTTATCTGAATAACGACTTTTATTGATTGAAAATGTGCCTGAAAAGGCAAATACATTGGGAAGCAATTCCTAGAAAGAGGTAATTGCGCACAATAGGAAAATAAACTATCCTAATGGCAATGTGAATACGGCATCCACTATTTCCCAATTTTGTTATAACTCACAGATCATCAGTTTTCCTCCCAACTCCTTGCTTTCTGAGAAGACTGACTAGACCGATCACATCTTTCGAGATGGCAGCTGACGAAGCGTGATGAAGTACAGATAACTCATACTGTAGTCTTCGCTTTAATCCCTCTTTTGGCTGGATCGCCCTTTCGGGTTTTCAATCCACCGGGATACCCATTTTTGCCTAAGCCGCCCTTGCGGGTTTTCGACTTACCGGGTGTACATTTTTTATTTTTATCCCTAACTTTTTGCCCAAACCTTTTCTTTCTGTTTTTTTGGTTCGCCGGGATGCCCTTTTTTGCCTGGACTCTTTTATTCTTTTTGTCCAGCGGGTCAATTCATGCGAAGTATTTTTTGACTACATCTGAGTTAACAGGGGACGGAAAATCTTCACCATCCATTGTTGTAAGCATCAAGGCTCCACCGGAGAAGACCTTCTTAACAACATATGGACCTTCGTAATTAGGAGTCCACTTGCCCCTATTATCTGTACCGGGAGGAAGGATCCTCTTCAGAACTAGATCACCAGTCTGAAATGTCCGAGGACGCACTTTCTGATCAAAGGCTCGCTTCATCCTTCTCTGATATAACTGCCCATGGCACACAGCTGCTAGCCGTCTCTCTTCGATAAGGCTTAACTCATTAAACCTTGTACGAATCCACTCGGCTTCGTCCAGCTTGACATCCAATAATACCCTCAGAGAAGGGATCTCCACTTCAACTGGTAGGACTGCCTCCATACCATACACTAGGGAGTAGGGGGTTGCCCCGGTCGACGTACGCACTGAAGTACGGTATCCATGCAAAGCGAAAGGCAGCATCTCATGCCAATCCTTGTACGTAACGACCATCTTCTGCACAATCTTCTTGATATTCTTGTTTGCCGCCTCTACAGCACCGTTCATCTTCGGTCTGTAAGGAGAAGAATTGTGATGTTCAATCTTGAAATCTCTGCACAGTTCTTTCATCATCTTGTTGTTGAGATTCAAACCATTGTCAGTGATGATTCTCTCAGGGACTCCGTAACGACAGATGATTTCTTTCTTGATGAACCGGGCAACCACTTGTTTGGTAACATTAGCGTAGGAAGCCGCTTCCACCCATTTGGTGAAGTAATCAATCGCAACCAAGATGAAGCGATGTCCATTCGAAGCAGTAGGCTCAATCTTCCCAATCATATCAATGCCCCACATGGCGAACGGCCAAGGCGAGTTCATGACATTCAACGGGCTTGGTGGTACATGCACCTTATCAGCATAGATTTGACACTTATGGCACTTCCGAGCGTATTTGAAGCAATCGGATTCCATAGTCATCCAATAATACCCGGCTCTCAATAGCTTCTTCGACATTGCATGACCACCAGCATGGGTACCAAACGAACCCTCATGCACTTCCTGCATCAACATGTCTGCTTCGTGTCGATCCACGCACCTGAGCAAGACCATGTCAAAATTCCTCTTATACAGCACATCATCCTGATTCAAATAAAAGCTTCCAGCTAGCCTTCTCAGAGTTTTCTTGTCATTCTTTGACGCACCTTCAGGATACTCCTGAGTCTTGAGGAAGTTCTTGATATCATAGTACCACGGCTTCTCATCAATCACAACAGACTCGGCTGCAAACACATACGCAGGCCTCTCGAGTCGATTCACCGCAACATGTGGCACATGATTCCACCAATGAACTTTTATCATGGAAGATAAAGTAGCCAAAGCATCAGCCATCTGATTCTCATCCCGGGGGACATGATACAACTTCACCTTCTTGAAGAACGTCAGTATTCTTCTGGTGTAATCTCTATACGGAATCAGATGCGGCTGGTTCGTATTCCAATCTCCATTGACCTGATTGATCACTAGAGCGGAATCTCCAAAGATGTCAAGTGTTTTGATTCTCAAATCAATGGCTTCTTCTATCCCCATGATACAAGCCTCATACTCAGCTTCGTTGTTGGTGACATCAAACGTCAATCTGGCAGAAAAAGGTATATGAGCACCTTTGGGATTGATCAGCACTGCGCCAACACCGTTACCATTCACATTCACAGCCCCATCAAACATCAAGGTCCACTTGTCATCAGGATCCGGTCCTTCCTCGACAAGAGGCTCTTCACAATCTTTCATCTTAAGATACATGATGTCCTCATCAGGGAATTCAAACATCATAGGCTGATAGTCGTCGATCGGTTGTTCGGCGAGGTAGTCCGACAAAACACTTCCTTTGATAGCCTTTTGAGACGTGTACTGAATATCATACTCAGTTAAGATCATCTACCAACGGGCAACACGTCCAGTGAGAGCCGGCTTCTCAAAGATGTATTTCACTGGATCCATCTTAGAAATCAACAAGGTAGTATGGTTCAACATATACTGCCTCAGTCGGCGAGCAGCCCAGGCCAAAGCACAGCAAGTTTTCTCAAGCTGTGAATATTTGATTTCACAGTCGGTAAACTTTTTGCTAAGGTAGTATATGGCATGCTCTTTTCGACCAGACTCGTCATGCTGTCCCAATACGCACCTCATCGAAGTCTCGGTAACTGACAGGTACATTATCAAAGGTCTCCCTGGAACTGGAGGGATCAGGATTGGAGGTTTCTGTAAATACTCTTTAATCTTGTTAAAAGCTTTCTGACAATCATCATTCCACTTGATCGCCTGATTCTTTCTAAGCAATTTGAATATCGGTTCACACGTGGCAGTTAGGTGAGACACAAACCTTGCAATGTAATTCAATCTCCCTAAAAACCCACGAACCTGCTTTTCTGTTTTCGGTTCAGGCATCTCCTGAATAGCTTTGACTTTTGCTGGATCGACCTCAATCCCTTTCTCACTGACAATGAAGCCTAACAGCTTCCCTGATCTCACCCCGAATGTACACTTGTTCGGATTCAGCCTCAGTTTGAACTTGACCAATCTGTCAAATAACTTCTGCAAATTAACCAGGTGCTCCTCTTCTGTCTGCGACTTCGCAATCATATCATCCACGTACACTTCAATCTCTTTGTGCATCATGTCATGAAAGAGAGTCGTCATTGCCCTCTGATAGGTAGCACCGGCATTCTTCAGCCCAAATGGCATCACCTTATAGCAGAACGTGCCCCAAGGTGTAATGAATGTCGTCTTTTCCATGTCCTCTAGCGCCATCTTGATCTGATTATAGCCCGAGAAACCGTCCATGAAAGAGAATACCGAGGACTGAGCCGTATTATCTACCAATACATCGATGTGAGGTAATGGGAAATCATCTTTCGGACTCGCCCTGTTCAAATCCCGGTAATCGACACACATTCTGACTTTGCCATCCTTCTTCGGCACAGGAACGATGTTGGCTACCCACGGCGGGTAAGTTGTTACTAACAAGAATCCAGCATCGAACTGCTTCTGAACCTCTTCCTTGATTTTCACTGCCATATCAGGACTCGTTCTACGAAGCTTCTGCTTGACCGAAGGACAATCATCTCTGAGAGGTAGTCTATGAACCACAATATCAGTATTCAGCCCAGGCATATCTTGATAAGACCAGGCGAATATCTCCATGTACTCTCTCAGCATCTCAATCAACCTGCTCTTGACCTCAGGTTTCAAAGCAGCCCCGATCTTGATATCTCTTCTGGTGTCCTCAGTACCAAGATTCACAATCTCCAACTCCTCCTGATGAGGTTGGATGACCCTCTCCTCCTGTTTCAACAATCTAGCCAATTCTTTCGGGAGTTCACTGTCTTCATCACTCTCCTCTTCAGCTTGGTAGATGGGATTGTCGAAATCATACTGAGCCATAACAGATTCGTTCATAGTGGATGTCATAAGATCAATTCTGCATGTTTAATGCTTTATTTTAGAAAAAGAGTTCAAAAAAGTCACAAAAACAAAAACATTGCCATTTTTATTTTATTTTTTTGAAAAATGAAAGACAAAATAGAAAGACAGGGATCACAAAATTGTTTGCAAAACGTCCTTTATTAATGATAAAAATTGAAAACATGAGGCCCTACAATGAACCACTACGTCTTGGGCCGAACGTAGGGTTTTGTGCAGAATGAAAAAAAACAAAAGAAAATTACTCTGTCTGAAGAGTAACTTGGACTATATCCTCCGCAGTCCAGTTATTGATCACTTCCCCTGGTGCACTCGGGCGGACCCAGCAGTCGAGATCACAATCACTGTCACGGTCTTCCACATCGGTTGCAAAGACGGCACCGTGATTCATCAGCCCAGCGCTGGTAAAGGTACTAGGACCTGCTGCCCCCTGCTCTGCTCGGAGAGGCTCATACCCGATGCCAAACTTATCTTCTTTGACAGGCAATTCCACCATCTTGCCCCAGCCTTCAGCTCTACCGGAGTCAACAACCTCCTTAGCCTGCTTGTAAGAAGTAATCGAAGCACCTGGCTTCCTCTGCTCAGCATAGGCCACCTTCTCAATAGCCACCGTCTCGAACGCCTGGCACAAAGTTTCGTGGATCTCGCCATCCACCTCGACATACTTGAACGAGGACAGATGACTCACCAAGATATCCTCTTCACCGCATACGGTCACAATCTGACCGTTCCAGACGTATTTGAGCTTCTGATGGAGAGTCGACGAGACTGCCCCAGCTGCATGTATCCATGGACGTCCCAAAAGACAACTGTAAGCAGGCTGGATGTCCATGACATAGAAGACGATATCAAACTCCTCCGGACCTATCCTTATAGGTAAAGTGATTTCACCAAAGACAGAACGCTTGGATCCATCAAATGCCCGAACCACTAGGACGCTTGGCGTCAGCACAACCCCTTCAATCGGTATCTTCTTCAGTATTTGCTTAGGCAGCACGTTCAACGAAGAACCGGTGTCCACCAATACATGAGACAGTACAGCCCCCTTGCACTCCATGGTGATGTGCAAGGCTTTGTTGTGATTCCGCCCCTCAGGTGTCAAATCAAGATCTGTGAACCCCACACCATGTCGGGTACTCACATTGGCCATTACACCCTCAAGCTGATTGACAGAAATCTCCTGAGGTACATACGCCATATTCAACATCTTCAGCAAGGCGTCTCTATGTGCCTCAGAGCACAACAGCAGGGAAAGGATAGAAATTTTGGAGGGAGTTTGATTGAGCTGATCTACGATCTTGTAGTCACTCTTCTTGATTATGCGCATGAACTCCTCCACATCCTTCTCAAACGAGCCACCAGGCACATTTGCTTGAGTAGGAGTTTCATCAACTACGGTCTGTTTGCCCTTAGCTCTAGCAGATGCCTCAGCATTGGCATCCCTCAACTGTTGAGGCGCAAACAGCCGACCACTGCGAGTAAAACCTCCTGGTCCACCCACATTGTCCACAGCTGGACTCACGACCACAGGAGCTCTACTGATTGGTGCATTAATCGTCACGGGCGCCTGATTGGGAGGCTTGACCCTGTTTTCAGCCCTTCGGTTGCTTCGGTAGGCATTGTCATATGTCCAGGGAACAACATTACTATCCACAGCCCTTCTAACCGGAGCAATGATTGTTGTTGGAGTATTGGTAGCAACTGGTGCAGATATGGTAACTGGAGTACCACTCGTTGTAGGTGCACGCCCTTCAGATGGTTTGAAGAAGATTGTGACAGTAGACACTGCCCCACGCTCTCTGTTATCAACCCGGCCAAACTGAACACAGCCTCGATCCATCAAACTCTGGATACCAGCTCTCAGTAATTCACACCCATTCTCAGCCTCTGCACAGCCCAAACAGTCTTCACCACAGCCCGGATGAACACCACCACTCAGCAGACGGCCCTTAACCACCATCAGAGAAGTCTGAATCTCTTCAACGTTGACAACCAAATCTTCAGATTCGACCCCTTCGATACAGTTTACCCTATGAGCACCATGCGCAGGCATAGGATTATTAACAACATTCGGCACGGGAGCAAAGTTGATCGTCTTGGCGTCGATCAGGTCTTGGACTTTATGCTGAAAAGCCCGACATTTCTCTATATTATGTCCTGGTGCTCCAGAGTGGAAATCGCACCGGACATTTGCATCATACCCTGGTGGCAAAACAGTTGGTGGAGCCATGGTTCTCAATTCCACAAAACCCAATCTGAGCAACTCAGGCAGTAGCTCAGCATAGGTCATGGGCAAAGGATCAAAACGTCTATCAGGCTGCAGCCTCTGCCTCGGCTGATAAGGACGTTGCTGCTGTTGCTGTTGTTGTTGTCTAGGTTGTTGCGGCGGTTGACGCTGTTGAGGTGCAGGGATGGTCACTGCAGCAACCTGCCTGTATTGATGCTGATTTCTGTTCGGACCTCGGCGGTGTTGAACAGCGCTAGTTTCACCTTCTCTACGGCGAGGTGCCCCAGAGAAAGGTTTCTTGGATGAAGAGGAACCCACATCAGTGATTTTCCCAGCCTTAATCAAACTCTCGGTCCTTTCACCACAAATCACTACATCAGAAAAGCTCCCAAATGGGCAACTCCCCATTCGGTCCATAAAGACACCCTGCAGTGTGCCAATGAACATATCAGTCAACTCCCTTTCTAGCATAGGGGGTTGAACTCTAGCAGCAAGTTCACGCCACCTCTGGGCGTACTCTTTGAAGCTCTCATTATTTTTCTGGCACAGACTCTGCAGCTGAGTCCGGCTCGGTGCCATGTCCATGTTGTGCTTATATTGTCTGAGAAAAGCTTCTCCCAGATCCCTCCAACATCGGATAGCATCTCGTTTCAACTCCATGTACCAATCCAACGATGCCCCAGATAGACTATCTTGGAAAAAATACATCCACCTTTTCTCGTCATCTGTATATGTCGAGATCTTCCGATAGTAGGCCTGCACGTGAGTGCGAGGGCAAGAAGTACCGTTGTACTTGTCAAAGGTGGGTGCTTTGAATTTGTGGGGAATTCTCAGACCTTCCACTAACCCCATGTTCGTGACATCGAACCCAAGAGAGTTCTGGCATTCCATCGCTCTTATCTTTTCAGCCAGGGCATCGACTTTACGATCCCTATCCTCCATTCTGGCAACATCACCGTCGTCCTCACTCATCATCGTGAACATGTCCTCTTGTCTGTCAACAAGAGGATCCGGATGACGCGCCGGAACCCGGGTGGCTCTGACATTAACCTCTGCAGCAAGAGGCTGACCATCAACTCGTATTCCCCTAAGTTCATCTCCAGTGGCATAACCATGAACGGGAGCAGCAACAACGTTGACATTCTCATATCCAGGTGGAGCAACAGGTGAACCGCGGTTAGACGCCTGAATAACCGTTTCCTGTCTCTGAACCAGAGCACGGAGCTCCTCCTGACCTTGAGCAACCCCTTGCATCATCGTCAAAAATTGGGCCATGTTCGCCCTCATCTCAGCTAGTTCAGTCTGAACCTGATCCATGCTTCTGCGCTGATTAAGTCTTGTAGAATACCGGTGTGGTCGCTGATCCGCTATCCTGCCTGACACAGGAACCAGAGTGAGAAGTCGGCACGAGAACACCTGTTATGCAAATGTTATGATCATGATGCTAATGCATATGATGCACATGATAATGATCATTTCTCAGGCATTCAAAGAGTCTGATTCATCTTCGGAAAAAAAAAAGCAATCTGCAGCAACGGCACAGTATACAAGAGCAATGAGTACCGAGTGAAACCAACAATTTCATCTGTAAATGAGCACCCGGATCTATCAGTGAACAGACTCTGGAATGTACCTGAGAAATGATATGCATGCAGAGATCATTTTTTTTCTCTTTTTTCAATTTTTTTATTGATTCTTTTTTTTTTTGTTGATTGCGTTTCTTTTGAAAAATAAACATGCTATGATGCACATGATGCAGACACGACTGGCAAGCTGTGCATATCTGGACACAGGATCGAAGCTTCGGCTCGAACTCTGATCACAACCATCTGAAACCCCAAAGTCAACTGGTCAACTGTCATCTGAACCCAATCTGAGAAACTGAGTCACCAACAGGAACACACTGAGTCAGCAACTAGTCACCAACAGGTCACCAACAGTCACCATTTGTACCTGTTAAAATGATCATTCCCTCCCCACTCACGGGTGTCATCTAGGCCAGGGTAAGGTCGAAAGAAACGCAGCATAAATAACCTTTCGCAGAATACCATCATATACACACCTGAAGTATGCAACGATGGTACCCCACCAGGGTCTGAACTGCTCGTGACGTCGATGTTCCGCTAAGTGGCGCATACCACCCGCTTCCCATGACTCACTCTATTCCTAGGTTTCCTAGATTGCACTCATAGCCTGGGTATTGGGCCTTTTACCTCGAGTAACTCCCACCCCCAAACAGAGAAGTACAGCCAGCACAGCAGATGAATATGAATGAATGCAAACATTAATGCAAACAATACATGCAAACAATAAACAATGAATGCAATAAATAACACAACAAAAAGCAACCAAAGCCCTAACCTAGAGAGCGCTAGGAGAGACTCGCTCAGAGAAGATGGACCAGCACAGGTCAACATCATCTGCATATCCCCAGCAGAGTCGCCAGCTGTCGCATTACGCGAAAAACCGGAGGGAAAACAAGAACAACAGAGCCTCCACCGTGCGTTATTTATCCCAAAAGAGGGAAAGGAAACGCTCAGAGTAAACCTGGAAAAAGCATGGTCTCGCGACCAAAGAGAATGGGATCGGGAGTCGGTTATGCGAAGGGAAGGTATTAGCACCCCTACGCATCCGTCGTACTCGACGGGATCCACGCACAATAGGAAAGAAAACGGTTGCTAAAACACTGCTCAAACAATCATCTACACAGGCTGAAAGAGACACAAGAAAACAGACAGGACTGACTCGGCAGGATATCGCATCCTGGGCCTACTTAGTCTATCAAGCATAGACATCAGAGTCAAAGTAGTTCGGACTGGGGAAACGACACATGCTCGCTAGGATGTCGCATCCTATGCATACGTATCTCCTTTGGACGAAGGAGAATCAGAGCATTCGTAGCTCGGCTAACACGCACACAAACAAACACAGGCAAAGGCAAACGTGGAGCCTGAATGCCAATCACTGGACTTACATCAGCATCCGAACCAAAACACACACAAGAAGGCAAACGTGGAGCCTGAATGCCAATCACTGGACTTATATCAGCATCCGAACCAAACACACGCACACTGGAACCCGAATGCCACTCGATGGACTTACATCAGCTTCCAAGCACACAACAACACAAAACGAAGACACAGGCAGAAGAAGGGTCTCAATTGCAACTAGGGCAAGAGAAAGGGGAGGTCTCAATCGCAACGAGGGCGAGAGAAAAGAATTAGTGTTAGTTGTTAGTCAAACTCGACAAGACATCGCATCTCGTGCCTACGTATCTCATCTGTACATGAGAATCAGAGTTGCCGTAGTTCGGCTAAACTATTCCTGTTGGTTTGTGTTTTTTAAGTGGACAACGTCACTACGCAATCTACCGGATACTCGACCTTTGGAGACTTACTCACCTGTAGTAGAAGGAGTTGACGTATCCTTAAGAGGGGATAATGTTTGTTTGTGTTTTAGGAAAGCTCAAGCAAGAAAGGAAGTCCTATACGAAGGAACCGTGCTACCTTAATTGGCATGCAAACGAGACTACGCGGAGTCTAGCAAACCTAGGGGATACAATCACACCGCACAAACATATACAGCATGAAATAAACACACCAACAAGGGGCTCAAACATCAGGGCTAGGCTTTAGTCGAGGGGTCATATCAACCTCAACAAACAAGCCTCTGTATCGGGGTAAGGTTAGCTCTTAACCTTGCCATTGAGGGGCTAAGGTGAAGCTGATGAAAGGTGAGTGAAGATGAGACTTCACAGCTCTTATCCCTGACCAGGGAGAGCTTCAGACAAAGGAGCGTGGGTCCAGAATGGAGGGACCCTTCTACGCTCAAAGACTCTGACTCGATTGTGCAACAGCACAAGATCTTGGGTTTGTGTCCCAATGCATCAACACACAGCCGTGTGAGCAGGGGGACGACTCAACAGAATAGTGGGGGATAGATTGCATATCCCTTTGATCCACCAATTGCCTCATAGAGGTCTTTACCTGCTTGGCACAAATGTAAACAACCACAAACATCGCCTCTTAAGGAGGACTTCAGACAGTTGCCTGGCCAAGTAACAGGCCAGGTCTTCCAGACTACATGGAGAATAGAAGTCCTACCTCAAGTGGTTTAAAAACCAAGCAGCTGCAAGCAAGTTCTTAGAGAACTGTAAGCGACTAAATGTACCTGAAATCAATCAAGTATCATCAGTACTCAGACAAACCAACAATAAACAGCAAATGTCAATCTATACAGACAACACAAGTTAATGCACACAAGTGCAAGCTATAAGCTCAAGCTCAAGCATCAATCCCTACAAAACAAAGTCAAGTTAGTTTATAAACATCAACCAAACTCAATTCAAATTGCCTTGAAGCAATCTCCTTAAGCATTGTGCATTTCATCCTGAAAATCCACACCAAATGTGAGAAACAAGACCACTAGGCCAAGCCTAGGGTCCAAAGGGGAGAAAAAAATCTAAACAGCAAGTGATTCTACACTAAAATCAAATTCAAACAAATTAAAAGCAAATGCAATTGGTCCCATGCTCATACCATTCACCATTATCATTTCATGCACATTTTAACATCAAACATGCAATTTGCAACACCCAAAGACCCAAACAGAACTATCTCACTCAAAAGCATACCAAAACCATTCAATTAATCCCACAAAAATTCACACCTAAACAGGACACAATCAACAAGTAGCATGTCAATTTTCAGCTCAATTGGACAAAAGAAAGTAGGTCAATGAAAATCAAGAAGTCCAAACACATTTACACAAGCCAATTCAAGACATCAACATAAGCATCAACTTCCAAAAATCACAAAACAGTGACAACAATTGAGAAATGAATGGGATCAAAACCATGATGTCCTACAATGTCTCTAAAATGCTCATGTCAAATTCCATCTTCATCCAATACACTATGAGAATTTCACAAGCAAAATGCCAACATGTATCACACAATGTTACCAAATGAGCATACAGTGAAGAAAATTATCAATCAATTAGAAAACTCCATCAAAAATTCCAGACAAAATCACATGTTATCTTGACATATCAATGATCATTCATGCAAAAAATTGGAGCAATCAAACAATCCTAGGTCATGCAAATAAAATCAGAAAGTTGACCTAGCTTGGTGTGACACAAACTGTCACACCTTAATCCAAAAATTCATATCTACTCAACCAAGTATCCAAAAATCACAAACTCTACATGAAAATAACCATCAACATGTCCATAATAAGCACAAAAATTTTCATCCATTTCTTTGAAAGCATCATCATTTTATGAATGATATGGTGAGCATGGTACACAAATGATACATTCAAACAATCCCTAGGCAATTTATTTTTCTACACGTGCAAAAAAAATATTAAAAATCACCATAAAAAACTACACATCACAAGGAGAATAATGCAAAAAGTCTCATCAAATTTGGACAAAAAATGAAGCACTTATGAATTTTTGAAGTTTGGAAAATAATGCATATGGAAATTGGAGGGAAAAATAAAATGGATTTAAGTTTGAAAACATGCTGCAGGTGATACGCGTATGGTGCACAGCGATACCCGTATGGGCAGTGGTGGCTCAGTGATACGCGTATGGTGCACAGTGATACGCGTATGGCGCACTGTGATACGCGTATGGCGCATAGTGATACGCGTATGGCCAACGGTGGTTTCCACCATCTTCTTCGCGAAGACGGCGGAGCTGTGTTCAGAAAATTTTCCAGAATTTTGAGATGCATACATCAACAGAAAGCTCTTTCAATGTAGATAACAGATCAATCAATATCTAAACCTAACAATCCATGGATTAAGAGATCCGAGCAAAAACGTTTTGACATGTCAAACTTTAAGCAAGCATAACTCATTCATTTTTTATCCATTTCACACGAATTTTATATCAGATTAATCAGCATGAAAAACTCTATCTAAACATGTTAATGGATTTAAGAATTGAGAGATTCGAAAACTGAACCTCTTGAAGAGCAGTCCCTAAATGTGCACGATCCAAGGCTTTAAATGATCCAAATCAGCTCCTGAGATGATAACTTGAAGCTTTATGTGTGAATTGAAGCTTGAAACGAACTAGATCTTGATTAATTTTCCACTTCCATCTTCATGAGTTTGCTTGAAATGTACACAAATTTTGCTCGAATTTGATGATCCAATGCTTGATTCTTCATCCACTACACTCAATAAACCAGAATATGGAAGAAAAATGCTATGCTATGTGGAGAATCTTCAAGTTTTGATTGAGAGAAAATTTGGAGGGAAAAAGTTTCAAGATCCAAAAATGGTGAAAAAAGTGATTAACCCCCCAAATTCTGTTATGATTAGAGTATATATATGCTCTACTAATCACTCTCTAATCACACTTAAGCCAAATGTTAATGAAATGAATGAATTAGGGAGTGTTTTGGCAAATTGAGTTTTCACCCTATGCATGAAAATGCATGGTGAATAGTGCATGAATTTTCCTTCAAATTTACTCAAAAAATATGTTTTGGAGCAAGTTTCAAATGATGTTTGTAAGCCAATGCAAGTGAAATTATGTGTAAACCATGAATATTTCTCAAAATCACTTTTTCCCTCCACTTTTAAAATTAAATCACTTGAAAAATGGACTTTTTATGTGATGAGTTTTCATGAAATGTGATGATGGATTATGAAAGTACACATCAAATGTGGTTTGCTCAAAGAAGAACCATCCAATTTGGCCATTCCATGTGAGAGTTATGCCACTTTGAATTCGGGCATTTTCTGAAAATGATTGGACCATATCTTGCTAACCACACATGGGAATTTCAAGTTCTTAGACTTTTTGGAATGGTGAGATCAAGATCTCCAACTTTCATGTTGGACCAAATTCCATTGGAAGCTTGTATGATGAAGTAATTTTGAGGAGAAAAACTTTCCATTTTTGGCAATTTTCAATTACAAGTCACTTTCTATTTTTGGAAAGTTTCCATCTGACTTTATTTTCTTCATTCTTGATGTTTGAAATGTCAAATGAAACTTGTTTCAACATGAATGAAATATATCCAACCCTCTCCCTCCTCCAAATCCATTAAATCAGGCATAGTTGACCACAGTTGACTTTCTATGGTTCCAGATGAAATTCAGCCTGACAGTTGAGCTTTGATCATCCAATCTTTGGCCAAACCACTTCAAAATGATCCTTAGACCATATGAACTTGATAAATCAACCCTAGGGCTTTGTCCCAATGAAAATAGCACATGCTTGCTTGTTTGACTGATTCTCCTGACCAGTTTGACCTAATTTGTCAGCTGAGCCTGCACTTGGGCAAATGGCTATGCAATGTTATGCAATGAACTATGTTATGTTAATGACCTAATTATGAAAATGAATGTACAAAAGGTAGGGTGCAAATTTGAGGTGCTACACACAGTCCGTTCAATATGCATTTATGGAATATAGTCACTCTCATAAGGGATTTATGTGTTATGATGTCACTAACCATCTTTTTCGCATTTCTAGGAATGTGACATTTTTTGATAATCAGTTTATGTTTCCATGTGTTTCTCCTGCCATTAATGATATTGTTACTCTTCCTAAATTTTCTATTATGCATCAATCTATAAAGCGTTATAAACTAGGTCATGTATATGTCAGAAAATACAGACAGCAGGTTCCCACACCCCTTCCCGACGTTGAACCGCCACCTGATCCTGTAGCGGTTGAACCACGACATTCTGGTCGAATATCTCGGCACCAGATAGATATTCACCAGACATGTATGATTTCTCAAATACTTCTATGACTGCCACACTCTCTAGCATATCTACTCCTACTTGTTACTCACAAGTTGTTAAAGATGCGCGTTGGATAAAAGTAATGAATGAAGAACTCCCAGTTCTTCAAGAGAATTTCACATGGGATATTGTCTCTTGTCCTCCTGATGTCAAGCCTATATGTTGCAAATGGGTGTATTCTGTGAAATTGAATTCTGACGGATCCCTCAACCGTTACAAGGCTCGTTTGGTTTCTTTAGGAAACAATCAAGAATATGGAATTGATTATGATGAGACATTTGCACTGGTTGCCAAAATGACAATTATTCGCACGATCATCTCTATAGATGCTTCTAGTGGTTGGTATCTTCATCAAATGGATGTGAAGAATTCTTTTCTTCATGGTGACCTGACAGAAGATATTTATATGACTCCACCTCAAGGCTTATTCTCTTCATCTAAAGGCGTGTACAAGCTCAAACGCTTCTTATATGGTTTGGAACAGGCACCTAGAGTATGATACGAGAAATTCCGCTCCACTCTACTTGGATTCTCATTTACTCAGAGTCAGTATAATTCCTCTTTATTTATTCATAGCACATCTACGAGTATTGTTCTGCTTCTTTTGTATGTTGATGATATGGTTATTACTGGTTCTAATCATGCATCCATTCAGCGACTTAAGCAACAATTACAAGCCTCATTTCACATGAAAGATCTTGGTAATCTATATTATTTTCTTGGTCTTGAGGTTCATTCTACATCCAATGACATCTTTCTCCATCAACACAAGTATGCTACAAATTTGATTTCTATGGTCGGTCTCAATTCGGCTAATCCGATAGATACTCTTCTTGAGGTTAATGTTAAATATCATCGTGATGATGGTGATCTTTTACCTGATCCCTTATTGTATCGATAACTTGTGGGTAGCCTCCGTTGGAATTTCTCTTCAGTTGAGTGCTTATAGTGATGTTGATTAGGCGGGATGTCCTGATACTCGTCGATCTGTTACTGGTTGGTGCATGTTTCTTGGTTCTTCATTGATCTCTTAGAAAAGTAGGAAGCAAGCAAGAGTTTCTAAATCTTCTACTGAATCAGAGTACCGTGCCAGGTCTGCTGCTTGTTCAGAAATACTTTGGCTTCGTGATCATTTGGCTGAACTTGGATTTCCTGAAATAGATCCACCTTCACTTTATGCTAACAATACAAGTGCAATTCAAATTGTTGCAAATCCCATTTTTCATGAACGCACCAAACATATAGAAGTTGATTGTCATTCAATACGTGACGCCTACGATGATCGAGTGATATCACTTTCTCACGTCAGTACTCAGTTGCAGGTTGCAGATATTCTTACCAAGGTTGTTCCACATCCACGACATCAGTTTCTTGTTAGCAAATTGATGCTCCTTGACTAGCCGCATCAATTTGAGGGGGGATGTTAATCAGGAAATAATTTTTGCATTGATTGTGAATAATTTACTTTCATATGATAGGAAATTAGTCACGAATTGTAATTAGTCATTATGAATTGTAATTATTGACATTATTATATATAGTATCAAATGCAATGAAAAAGGCATCAAACCAATTTTTCTAGCAACCATGAGAAGAGAAAAACTCCACGCATCCAATGGATTTGTCAACCTTCTACGAAGGAAGGCATCCCTGCCGAATCTCTTTCAACTCTAGATCATATGTAAATCGTCCTTGAATCTCCCGAGGGAAGAACACCTGGAAAAGAACAATAAAGTAGCTACAAATAGCTACCACTCAAGTCGAACTACGAAAATGTCTAGTGACTCGATAACGAGTCTTATATATGCACATCTTCAAATGGATCCAAAATATCAAACTCAAATAAAACTATTCATCATATATAACTAACATACATGATACGTAATGTACACTTCCGGATCTCATACTTTCACTTTATTCATTTTTTACTTTGTAACTAACTTGAGTGTTGAAGTGTTTATCTTGCGATCTAACTCTAAATTGTTGCATCGGAGATCCATAATACCACATCAAGAGTCCATCAACACTAATCACTCACAAATCTAACTCCACAATAAAACAAAATCTGAAAAATATATCATTGAAATCACTTTACTGTCCTAAAATGATTGTCTTTTTATTTAAATGTATATTTCCTAAATTAAGTTTATTTTACTTTTTCAATGCATAGTCAATTAATTTATATCAATTTTACCTTTAATTAATATTGTTTACACTATAATTATTTATGTTAGTTTATAACAATCTATATAATATATTAAATCTGAGGCATCGCATTATATTATAACACATGTTAACAAGTCTATTACATTCGTGCCATATCATCCTAGAGTCTTATGTGACACCTCCAAAATCTTATTTTCACTTTTCAAATATACAAATACAATATTTAATCTCTATTGGAGGTCACAGGTTCGAACCTTGGAAAACACGAAGAAAGTTCTCATTTTTAACAAGTCTATTACATTCGTGTCACATCATCTTAGAGTCCTATGTGTCACCTCCAAAATCTGATTTTCAATTTTCAATATACAAATACAATATTTAATCTCTATTGGAGGTCACAGGTTCGAACATTGGAAAATACGAAGAAAGTTCTCATTTTTAACAAAAATGATCTAATAAGAAAATCACTATTCCAACTATATATCTATATATTCTTCTAAATTTCAACTTTAAAATAGCAATTTGACCTTATAGAGTATAATATAAATATTGAGAATAATGTCTAAAAAAAGAACATTCATATTTGAATTAATATTAACGACAAAATCAGATAAATTTTTATAATCTCATTAATAAAATTAAATAATTATTTAAAAAATAATTAAATTAATATAGCAACTAGCATTTTCAACCCTTTATTCATTAGATAACTAAAGCTTGACAAAAATAAATATAAATTTTAAAGCTAATAAAATTTTATTCGATAATATTTACAAATAAATTTTTAATTTTGTTTGACTTTGAGAATACACACCCAAATTAAAGATAACTACTAAAAAATATGAGAATCAAAATAAAACAAAAATGATTTTATAGTTATTTAAATTTAGCTAGACATCTATATAATATATTAAATCTGAGACATCACATTATATTATGACACATGTTAACAAGTCTATTACATTTGTGCCACATGATCCTAGAGTCCTATGTGGCATCTCCAAAATCTTATTTTCATTTTTCAAATATACAAATACAATATTTAATCTCCATTGGAGATCACGGGTTCGAACATTGAAAAACACGAAGAAAGTTCTCATTTTTAAGAAAAATGATCTAATAAGAAGAAGGAAAAGTGCAGAAATCATCATCAGAATCGTCTCTTATGTATCTTTGTGGAATTTTTTGTGGATTTTGAAGTGATAATTCTTGAACACTTGGAACTGTAAGGGACGACTCTAAGCTATTACTTTTGGCATCCATTGCTAAATTTTCTTCAACCTTACGTTTGACTAGTTTTAGGTTACATCTATAGTATAAGTCTCTCTCAATCTTTATAAACTTTTTTGAAGTTATTTAGTTTTTATAATTTCACTCTGAAATTAATTAGCGGCTCTATGCAATTGAATGGTCTTGTTCTTATCAAACGCAAGGTTGAAGAAAATTTAGCAATGGATGCCAAAAGTAAGAGCTTAGAGTCATCCCTTACAGTTCCAAGTGTTCAAGAATTATCACTTCAAAATCCACAAAAAGTGCCACAAAGATACATAAGAGACGATTCTGATGATGATTTCTACACTTTTCCTTCTTCTTATTAGATCATTTTTCTTAAAAATAAGAACTTTCTTTGTGTTTTTCAATGTTCGAACCCGTGACCTCCAATGGAGATTAAGGGTCCGTTTGAAATAATTTTGTTTTTTACTTTTTAAAATATGTTTTATAAAAATGTTTTAGAAAAGTATTTTTAAGAAGAGAATTATTAAAAAAATTGTTTGGTAACATAACTTTTCAAAACAGTTTTGGAAGAGAAAAAATAAAAATATTTATTTGGTGAACTAATTTTTAAAAATAGTTTTAGAAATGAGAAAATATTGATTATTTTTAAAAAATAATTATTAACTAATGTAAAATTAAAAAGACTTTTATTATAATTAATAATTAATTTTTTAGAACTCATATTTAAATATACAAATGTACAATTTTATTACAAATAAAGTTGAGATATAAATTTTTTATAATAAAATATAATTTAATGTATTTTTAAAGTCGAGTTATAAATTTATTTACACCGAATATTTTGTTATCTATCAATATCATAAGGATAAGTATCAAAGTAAACATAAGTATTCATAAAAAACCACCAAAATTTCTAAGTTGCTTCTAAGAAAATCTAAAAGAAAGATAATTGGTTCAATTAATTGTTACGGTGTACCCACATCCCATTTTAATATGATTTTTGTCCATTTTCATTTTAGTTGAACCTTCATTAGATAACTTTGTTAAGTTGTCAGCATTGAAATTTGTTCCTTCTATGATAGGACCTTCATTCATCCCCTCAAATTCGATAGGATCCATTTCTTCTCATATCATAAACAACTCGTTGAGTAAATTTTGTTTGCGTATGTAATTATGAATAACACAACATGCAATAACTATGAGTCGTTTCCTAGAAGGTTTATAAGGAGACAATAACTTTAAATTGGGTATCGTTTGTCTTTAATGATAGGTTGCACAATGCCATATTTAGCCATGATATTTCTCTTAAAGAATGTGTGACTGTTTGTGGTTGTGATATTTGTTAACACCACGAATTTAGTCCATTTGTAAAACTAATCCACCGCCGCTATCAAAAACTTTGACTACCTTGGAGCAAATGGGAAAAAACGAAGGATATATACATGCCCCACTAGAAGAATGGCCATGTTGCAATTAGATAATTAAGTTCAGATAGGGGGATTTGAGTGTCTTCATGCTTATAGCACCTTTCACACTTCATCACAAATTACTCGGCATTCTTGACCATTAAGTCTAGTAGTATGGTTCTCTAAAGATTTTATTAGCCAAGGCCCTTCCTCTGAGGTGTTGCTCGGATATACCTTCATGGACTTTGGCGAGGATTTATTTGAATTCATATGCTTTAAACATTTGAGAAAGAGGTGGAAATTGTTGGGGGAATTTTTCACTAGGGAGCATTGAACATTGTGAGACTTATTTATTTTAGAATAACACATTTGTGAGAGACACACCACATATACACCCAAAATCTTAAGGTGATAGGTGGGTGGATTCTCTCACTTATAAATGCTCAAGTCTCCATATTTTCAACCAATGTGAGACTATTATCCACACTACTCACACTTGATACATTCTCAACACTCCCCCTCAAGTGTGAGTCCACAATTCTCCCCCTCAAGTGAAAGTTCTTCTTACTTCTCAAACTCTTGTACCGCACATAACGTTTCTTATTCACCACACTGGCGTCGTTGACTTTCGATACAAGTAAGTCAGTCAATTTCTCGAACCAAAGACTCATAATACCATTTGTTGGGGGAGTTTTTCACTATGGAGCATTGAACATTGTGAGACTTCTTTATTTTAAAGCAACACCTTTGTGAGAGACACACCACAATTCATCCAAAACCTTAAGGTGATAGGTGGGTGAGTTCTCTCATTTATAAATGTTCAAGCCTGCATATTTTCAATCATTGTGAGACCATTATCGACACTACTCATACTTGATACATTCTCAACAAAAATACCTTTTATGTACAACTTCCCCCTACGATCAAGTATGAGCAGGCTCTTCTTTTTCATAATAATGGCTTCGAGAAGATCTTTGGGAAGAGTTTGTTGGAACTAATGGAACAATTAGGGTTTCAAAAAGAAGAAGAGAGAGAGGAGAAAAATGTTATTGAGTAAACCTAAAGTGATTACAGACAGAGTCGTCCCAATCAATTTGTGGGCCCTGTTTTAATTTTAAAAAAGACCTAAAAGAATAAAAATTTATACCGAAATTAAAAAAAAAATAAAAAAGTAAATTATGAGTTTACACCTATTTTTAAAACGAATGTGTAAAGTAGGTTTTGAAAATATATAGATTTTACACATATTTTTGTAAAAATAGGTGTAAAATGTATTGTTTAAATAATAAAAAAATAAGTAGGTCCCTAAAATTTGGGCCCCTGTTCTACAGCACATGCTGCACCAGGAAATGGTCGGCTCTGATTACAGAATGAAGTGTTATTGAAAACTACAAATGTATGTCTATATATATGCAATCAAGGACCAAATCCAAAACATACAAATTTATTTTACCTTCGACACAACAACTATATGTTGTATTCGACTCTATCGAATACAATTGACTCTTATTACTTCGACTAACTACTTCTACAAGGTTGAATACTAGTTTTTTTTACAAAACATCGAATGATAACTTCTAACAGAGTTTCATTCTAAATTTATTTCATAATCAAGGTGATCCATGTTGACTATGTTAGTCTTGTTGTCACATTAGCCACATAGATCATTTTGGATAGATCGGTCTCTCGAGTGTATCCATAATGGGTCACATAAAGGTACAAACTTTTGTACCTTCTCAAAAGTGGGATCCCTATATCTCACACATGATCATTAATTTTGAATATATTCTCAAGATAAAAAATGAATTTTAATATTAGATTTTGAACTTATTTTTCTAAAAAAACATTTTATAATACTCTAAAAATATTTACAAAAATAATTTAAATAGGTTGATAAAATATTATAGACTAATAATATTTGCATGATAATTTTATAAAATCTAAAATATGATTTTTTATAATGATAGTTAAAATAAAACTTGATAATTTTGAAAGGAAAAAAATATTTAATTTAAAATTATAATATTCTTTTACTTTTTAAAATGATATAATAGATTGTCAATATCATGTCTAACTATGAGTCTATGAGACTTTGCAAAGTCAAAGACAGTTTAGAAAAATAAAATTGAAAAAGAAAACCTTTTACAAACTTATGGAGTAAGTGCGTCACATTCCATGTTTTATTTCTACTTCATTATGCATTCAAGTGATTTAGTGGAAAATTATTTATAATTATAGTTTTGCCATTAATGAAAACTATCATTTTTCTCAGTGTTTTTATGTTTAACTTGTTTCTGCTTTTTACTTTAAAAACAATAAAAATAAAAAGTGTTTTTAAAAACAATTTTCTAAAACATTGTAATCAAACAGATTTTTAATTTTATAATTTTTGAAAACAAAAAAACTGTTTTTAAAAATTAAATCAAACAGGTCCTAAATATTGTATTTGTATATTTGAAAAATAAAAATAAGATTTTGAAGGTGCCACATAGGACTCTAGGATGATGTGGCACAAATGTAATAGACTTGTTAACCTATGTCATAATATAATGCAATGTCTCAGATTTAATATATTATATATTAGCGGCTCTACGCAATTGAATGGTCTTGTTCTTATCAACTAAATTTTATTTATGTAAGTTAAATGTATTTATTTTGGTATAAAAATTTAAAATTTATTTTTAACTTTAATAGAGGGTTTTGTTTTTGGCTTTTTGTCTATATTAAAATTTTCAATATAATTAGTTCAATATGTTAAATTAACGATTGAACCATCTATTAAATAAGTTAATAATATAAAATTAAATTTTATAAATATGTCATACACATTTATATATTTATAACTTAATAAAATAACTATTTTAAAAATTTATTACAAAATTAATACAATAATATCAATATTAATAGTATACATAATAACACAACATTACATTAAATTTGAACATTCATTTAAGAATAATTTAAAATAAATTAAAGAATTAAAATAAATTAAATTAAACTAATTCAAATCAACATCAAAATAACCGAACATAATACCTCAAATAAAATTCAAATGATTAAAGAATTACAAAACAAACAATACAATATAACAATAAAAAAATACTAGATGAACGACGACAAATAAGTCATAACTGAACAACCACATATAATATTGAATTGAACGACAATTAATATTGAGTTAGACAACGTGACTATGTTTAAAAAGGACGGTGTGATAATGATGGAGTGTGGTTGAAAGAAAAAGTAAAACGGAATGATAAAACTTAAAAACTTGTATCGTTGTAGACAAAACAATAAATTATATTTTGTGAATAGTAAATGTTTTAAATTTTGATATTAACATATTAAACTTTTTCAAATAAAAAATAAAAAATGATCTTTGTATGCTTTTTTAAAAAATTAGTGGTTTTACTGACCGACTTCGATTCTTTTATTCCAATGATTTTGAATGATTGAATTTTGTATTTTCGATTTTATTCTATTTTTGACCCATTAGTGATTTTGAAAAGTTGACCAAATCGGATTGAATTCCGATTCTCGATCCAACCATTTGAACCGACTAATTCAATCCAATTTTTAAAATATTAATTTTACTTCATGTTAATACATCACTATATAGGTACACTTTAAAAATTTTAATGATTTTTTTTAATATGCTTATAAGATTATAAACATCTATACTGTTAAAGTTTAATTTGTTATAACATGGTGTATATGTAAACTTTTAAAACCCGAAAACGTTAAAATAAATCATCCAAAATTTAAACCTAAAATTAAAATATTGAGCTTCTTTTGCATATATTTTTTATCATGATAAATTGAGTTGACCAACTTTAAGAAAATTAATATTGTTAAGTTAAACATTATCGTTTGAGTTAGAGTTCGGAATATTGCAATTATTTATATAAATTTTTAATAGTTATGGTCACTTATAGAGAAAAATATAATGATTCAATAGCATTTTTATATGACATCAATTTATTAAAAAAATTATGATACCGATCTGTTTTTGAGAAGAACTTATATTATGTTACTCTTGATGATCATTGAATGTCATTTTTTCAATGATTGCAATTACATCTTATGTGTTTTTTGACATAAGAGAATCATGAGCTCTAACATCTGATAACAATTTTGTTTGTTATTGTAATTCATTTCTTAAGACGTGGATCTATTAAGATTGTTAGAAATATGGTTTTAGACGGTTCAATTTGAATTTTCAAGTTTTACTTCGATTTTGATCTACTAGCAATTTTGAAAAATTGATCGAATCAGATTCAACTCCAATTTTTGATCCAATCAATTGAACCGGCTAGTTCAATTCGATTTTTAAATATTGATTTTAGTTCATGTTGATACGTCAATATATAAATACACTTTAAAATTTTAAATGATTTTTTTTAAATATGCTTACAAGATTTAAACATCTCTACTATTAAAATTTAATTTGTTTTAACATGGTATAAATATAAACTTTTAAAACCCAAAAACGTTAAAGAAAATCATCAAAATTTTGGACCTAAAATTAAAATATTGAGCTCCTTTTGCATATATTTTTTATCATGATAAATAGAGTTGATCAACTTACAAAATTCAATTTTGTTAAGTTAGACATTGTCGTTTGAATTGGATCTCATAGTTATTTATGTTGCGATCACAATCGTCATTTTCCATCATCATCTTTAACTCCAACCACGAAAACCAACTTTTTTACTACGACCACCACGACCATCAAATCCAACTACAAACTTCAACCTTTTAACTACGACCACCATCACCAATTAGATTTGTCACTACTACCACCACCACAATCAACTTCATCGTGTCTTCTATCTTATCAAAATGTGATAAACTTGTTTGATTTAGAGGAAAAACAACCATTGATGTGTTGTCTGGTTCTTGTGTTCAATTTCGTCTAGGAAGACTATGTTATTGTAATGCTCGTATGGTATCATATTTATAAGACTAGTGCTAACAAGGGAGAGTTATTTTAAAGACTTCCTTTTTGACAGATTGTTTTAATTTTCCGACTATTAATTATGCATAATTTATTATTTTTTGTTGATAATTATTTATGGTTATTTATGGTAATGTGTAAGATTTTGATACATGTGAGATTTTTATATGGGATTAAGACATGTGATAAGTGTCAAAAGTGGTTCAAAGACTTTAGGGTTAAGTTAGTGGGGAGGTACGCTTAGCAAGCATATGCGACAAGGCTAGTCATAGGGTAATTGACATTGCTTAACCTAGAATAAAGTAGGTGCAGTAAGTGAGCATGGGAGTAGGGATGTTAATGGAGTAGGGAATGCGCAAAGGATGCTTCTCCGCTCCTTGCCCTGTCCCCCAATATTTTCCCCATCTTTGTCTCTGATCCCCTCTACGTGAGAATAAATTCCTCCATTCCCATCCCCATATAGAATCTGAGATCCACAGAGATCGTGTCTTAACAAAATTTATATACTTTTCAATCAAAACTATGACACTAGTATTTCGTTATTTTTTCTTTTAAAAAACATATATTTTTCATCTTTCTTTTTTTAAAATAAAAATACATCTTGCATCAATAACAAAAAAAAATAAAAAAACACTTGCAATTACGAAAACATAACCATTGATTTACTAATTGAATGGAAAAATATGTTACTAATTGAAGTATAGTGAAGTTGAAGAGTGATTACCATAAGCACAATGAACACAACAAAATGGTTGTTGTGATGATGATGAGAACAAGGGAGATGAGGAGGAGACAAAGAGTTGAGAAAAGAAGAAGAGGACACAATGTGTACATTTTATGTAATGGATGCACTATTTTAGAGTTGGGTACTTCGGTAATGAAACAATACATTATACAATGAAACAATGGAGATGAGTAATGGAGGAGATAAAGAGTTGCGAAAAGAAGAAGAGGAGACAACTTTTCTAAGGTTAGGTACCTGGGTAATGAAACAATACATTATACAATAAAATAAAAAGTAAAATAATCCACTGATAACTCTTCATTTTCTAATATATTATTTATTATTTTTATAAAAAAAAATGCAAAACTATATAATTATATATTATATATAAAGTTTAAATAATATGGTTGAGGTTTGGGAATCCGCAGGGCAGATGGTTCTTTCGTAATCCTCGCCTGAAGTGTCATCGGAGGAACTTTTCCCTCCATCCCCGTCCACACAGGGGGGAGGGTGGATCCCCGACTTCGAACCTCTACACAGATAATCCCACTAGGATCCGCGTTAACAAATGCAAATTTATATCCCTACCTTGGAGGTTTTCTTAGCGAGCCTACCTTTCCAAACCTTATAAATGGAGGTGATAGGAAATTAGTTTGGAGATCGAATTTGGTGAGTTTGAGGTGGGTCCTAAGGGAAATTAAGTGCTCATCATAAATCAAAATATGAGATAATAAGAGACACTACGCCAAAAACTGGAATAGACAGCGCCCCTTAGAGGGCGCTTTATTACAAAAGCGCACTCTAAAGTGAAGAGAAAAAATAAGGAGCGAACAACTGGAATAGACAGCGCACTTTAGAGGGCGCTTTTGTAATAAAGCGCCCTCTAAGGTGAAGCAAAAAAATAAGGAGGAGATAGAGGGACAACAATACAGGGCGCTTTTTAGAAAGCGCCCTCTAAGGTTACCCTTAGAGGGCGCTTTTAAAAAAGCGCTCTATAAGTCCATGTGCATTTCCAGTTTATAAAGCGCTTTTGGAAAGCCTTAGAGAGCGCTTTTAGAAGCGCCCTCTTAGGCCCCCTTTAGAGGGCGCTTTTGTAACAAAGCGCCCTCTAAAGTGAAGCCAAAAAAAAAATGGAGGGACAACAATAGAGGGCGCTTTTGTGAAAGCGCCCTCTAAGGTTACCCTTAGAGGGCGCTTTTGAAAAAGCGCTCTCTAAGTCCATGTACATTTCCAGTTTATAAAGCGCTTCTGGAAAGCCTTAGAGAGCGCTTTCATAAGCGCCCTCTTAGGCCCCCTTTAGAGGGCGCTTTTTTTCCACAAGCGCCCTCTAATGTCTCCTTTAGTAAACATTAAAATTATAACATACTGCGCGTTTTGTTATTTCACTATCTGTTATTAGCGTTCTTTTTCACGTTAGGGTTCTGAGGCGTTTTCCTTCCACCTCTGTTAGATCTACATGCGCGTTTCCTCCTTCTACCAATCAAAGGTACACGCTTTTCCCAATTACTGTTTTATGTTATTACTTTGTTTTAGCTTTGCCCAATTTCTGTTTTACCTTATTACTGCGCGTTTCCTCCTTCTACGTTTGTTTCGACCATGATAGCGGATGCACTAGGAAATTGACGGTTGGTTTTTAGTGACCATGATTGCGGATGCAATGGGTTATACGACCTATGAACATCTGATTTTGTGTCAACACCAGTATCATTAGAAACCTAGGTCCAAATGTGTTTGAACTCTTCTGAAATTGTTTTTTATTTATTCTAATTAGTAATGGATAATACATGGATGTCTTCCAATCGGTTGTCGAGAGAGTACGAGAATGGGGTATCAGAATTCGTTAAGTTTGCCGTTGCGCACGCCGAAGACCCCAGTAGAATGATATGTCCTTGCTTGGGTTGTTGTTATGGGAAACGGGTTGACGCAGTTCAGTTGACATCGCATCTAATGAGGCATGGAATTGATCGAAGTTATACATGTTGGAATTTGCATGGTGAGAAAAGTAACGAGAATGTTGAACCGGGGGATAGTACGACCTATGCCTCAAACTATAGTGGCGCAGATACATACGATTGTGATCGAGTTGAAGAGATTGCAGAAGCACTTGAAGGAGATCTTAAGGATTGTCCCGAAATGTTTGAGAGGTTGGTAAGTGATGCAGAGAAACCTTTGTATGATGGCTGCACTAAATTCACAAGATTGTCTGCGGTATTAAAGTTGTACAACTTAAAGGCGGGCAATGGGTGGTCGGATAAAAGTTTCACAGAGTTATTAGCCCTTTTGAAAGATATGCTTCCTGAGGATAATGTTCTTCCCAATCGAACATATGAGACCAAAAAGATGTTGTGCTCTATTGGCATGAGCTATGATAAGATACATGCATGTCCAAACGATTGCGTTTTGTTTCGAAATGAGTATGCATCGTTAAATGAGTGTCCTAAATGCGGTGTCTCGCGATATAAGAACAAGTTGTCTCCAGCAAAGGTCTTGTGGTATTTTCCTGTTATTCCGAGATTTAGACGCATGTTTCGTAGTGAAACCGATTCAAGACACTTGACCTGGCATGCAGATGAAAGAATTATAGATGGAAAGTATCGACATCCGACAGATTCACCACAGTGGTTGAAAATTGATAATGATTATCCTGAATTGGGAGAAGAATCAAGAAACCTTCGCTTGGCATTATCTACTGATGGAATGAACCCACACGGTATCCAGAGTATCTCACACAGTACATGGCCTGTGATTATTATGATTTATAACCTACCTCCATGGCTATGTATGAAGCGTAAGTACATGATGTTGTCTATGTTGATTTCTGGACCTAAACAACCAGGGAATGACATAGACGTGTACTTGAAGCCCTTAATCGAAGATTTAAAGATTTTGTGGGAGACCGGTGTGGAGGTTTATGATGGATATAGGAAAGAAAGTTTCAACTTGAGGGCGATGTTGTTTGGCACAATTAATGATTTTCTAGCATACGGAAATCTATCAGGGTATAGCATAAAGGTCAATGTGCGTGTCCTGTTTGTGAAGATAAAACAGATTGGAAGCGCTTGGAGTTTGGTCAGAAGAATGTCTTTCTCGGTCATCGGAGATTCTTAAATTCAAATCATCACTACCGTGGATGGAGAAAGGCGTTCAATGGAGAGACAGAACAAGGCAGAGCTCCACCTATATTGACGGGTGATCAAATTTTTGAAAAGGTGAAAGATTTGGATACTCAGTTTGGCAAGCCTTTTGCCCACACACTTGTCAAAAGTGGGTGGAAGAAGAGGTCAGTTTTTTTTGAATTGCCGTATTGGAAGTCCTTGTATGTGAGACATTTTCTTGATGTTATGCATATTGAAAAAAATGTATTTGAAAGTGTTATTGGCACGTTACTCAATATACAAGGAAAGTCTAAGGATGGCCTTAAGGCAAGAAAGGACTTGATAGCGATGGGAATAAGAACTGAATTAGGACCCTTGAAGAAAGGAAAACGAACATATCTACCGCCTGCTGCTTATACTCTATCTAGAAAGGAGAAAAAAACATTGTGTAAGTTTCTAAGTGAAGTTAAAGTTCCAGAAGGGTACTCTTCAGATATTAGAAGACTTGTGTCTATGAAAGACCTCAAGTTAAAGAGTTTAAAGACCCATGATTGCCATGTTATAATGGAACATTTTCTCCCAATAGGTATACGTTCTATTCTTCCAGAAAAAGTAAGAAGCTCTATAACTAAGTTGTGTTCTTTCTTCAAGTCAATTTGCAGTAAGGTGATCAATCCTGCGATCTTACCAATGTTGCAAAAAGAAATCGTTATTACTTTGTGTGAGCTTGAAATGTTTTTTCCTCCATCATTTTTTGACATAATGGTACATCTAGTTGTTCATCTTGTGAAAGAGACACAATTGTGTGGACCAGCTTATATGAGATGGATGTACCCTGTTGAACGTTATATGAAAATATTAAAAGGGTACGTGAAGAACCGAAGTCGACCAGAAGGTTGTATGGTTGAAAGATACATTGTTGAAGAAGCGATTGAGTTTTGTACTGAATATTTGTCTAATGTTCAGTCAATCGGACTCCCCAAGTCTCAGCTTGTCGAAAAGAAAGAAGGAAAAAATCTAATTGGAAATAAAATCGTGGCAGTATCAAGGGTCGAACGGGATCAAGTGCATTTGTATGTTCTGCACAATGAGAATGAGGTTGAGCCGTATGTTGAAATTCACAAGGATGTTCTCCGAGGTTTAAATCCCAATAGAAATGAAAATTGGATAGTACGAGAGCACAATCGATGTTTTATACCTTGGTTTAAGGATCATATTTATTCAAAGTATTATTCAGATCCCGCTTCAATAACAGAAAGGTTGAGATGCTTAGCATATGGTCCAAGTTTCCATGTTTTTTCTTATAGCGCATACGCGATTAATGGATACACATTTTATACCAAAGAACAAGATGATAAAAGTACTATGCAGAATAGTGGTGTCACCGTGGTAGCTGAAGCAATGCACATATCAAGTGTGAAGGACTTAAACCCCAAATTTGCAAATCTGTCGTATTTTGGTGTTATCGAGCGCATTTGGGTGTTTGATTATGAGAAGTTTCAGATTCCTATATTTGGTTGCAAGTGGGTTGAAAATAATAACGGCATTCGAATGGATAAGTCAGGATTTTTGCAAGTGGATCTTAATAGGGTGGGATACAAAGATGAGTCTTTTATTCTAGCCTCTCAAGCTAGACAAGTGTTCTATGTCAATGATCCGAAAAGTACGAAATGGTCTATAGTTCTTTTTTCCAACAAAGTAATTGATGAAAACACTGGAGATCAAGGTGATATTGATGTTGAGATTGAATCGTTTACCAGAAATGATCAAGATGAGAATATTATATCAAATGATTCATATATTAGAAATGATCATAATGAGGGTATTTGGATCAATCCAACCGTCCGTGTTGTTAAGAGACATGTAGAACATATTCCAACCAAGAAAAGAAAGAGAACTTAGTGAAAAAGGTACAGGTCAAATGATTTTAATTGTTTTCTTTATTACAGGTAAAATGACTTTTATGATTTTAATTGTTTTTACATTTGTCATCTGATTTTAATTGTTTTCTTTTTTACAGGTAAAATGATGATGCTGGATATTTGTTTAGATGGAGATGCTCTATTGTCGTCAAGCCTCATTCGTGTAGATGATGATGCTGGATATTTGAAAGTATCCCTCTACGACAATGGAACATGTCCATCTAAACATATATCAATTCTATCTTCAAAAGATAAGGGTTCAATGTTGGCAAGTTACATTGGTTTCCTTGTTCGACAACATATTCCGATTACATGTGATAATTGGAGAAGTCCGGACTTGAAGGTTGGCAAAGAAAAAATATGGTCGGAGATACAGGTACTTACCATATATTGTTATATGTTTTTTGTTGCATCAACTTTGCAGCCCTGTATTGTAGGCAGAATTTAGGACTTCTCAAAGTTGATTTCTTGTTACTTTGTCGTTCATAAAATACACCACTAAATTCTATGCGTTTAATTTTTAATTTTTTTTCATCAGGCTTGTGTCTCAACAGAGGATGGGTATCTACCTAAAGTTACTTTTGTAGTGGTCCAAAAGAGACATCACACCCGTCTCTTTCCTGTCAACCCCAAAGAGACCGATAGAAGTGGAAATATTATGCCAGGTTTTTTCAATATATTTCTCAACGCAGCTGGTATATATTATCATTTGAATTTATCACTTTTTGCTGATTTTGTTGTTCTAAATTGTCAAAGGAACCGTGGTAGACACCAGCATTTGTCACCCTAGGGAATTTGATTTTTACCTTAACAGCCATGCAGGAATTCAGGTAATATTAGCTATGTCATTTAACTTTATGTCATTGTTTACTATTTGTTGCTCAATCGCCTTTTGACAGTTCTGTGTTATTTGCATTTGGACGTGTTCTTTTTGCAGGGGACTACTTATGCTGCCATCTATTGTTTTGGTTGAGCCTTATTTTGTATGGATGTGCGATAGAACTACTAGACAGCTTTTGGATATACAGAACATGTTTGCCACCATGGGTGGATGGGCGTTTTTGTTTAGTATTGGTTAGAACTACTAGACAGCTTTTGGATACAGTGGTCACTGGGTGTTGGTTGCTATGTTTTATTCTCTTAATTGTAGTACTTTGAGAATATGTTGTTGTATATTGTTGATCAAAGAATCATATATTAATGTTGTATATATGAAGGATTAATGTTGTATATAAATGGATTCATGTTGTATATATCAATGGATTAATGGTGTATAACATTGGATTAAAGGATGAAATCAATATGAATTTTACACTTTTGCAGCATGCAAACAGGTTACCAATTAAATATATATCCACTGTTTTTCAAACAAATTTTTTTAAAATAACTAACACTTTAGAGGGCGCTTTGTCCAGAAAGCGCCCTCTAAACACTTTACATTGACAACTTTAGAGGGCGCTTTTTCCTGAAAGCGCCCTCTAAACACTTTACATTGACAACTTTAGAGGGCGCTTTTTCCTGAAAGCGCCCTCTAAACACTTACAATGACAACTTTAGAGGGCGCTTCTTCCTGAAAGCGCCCTCTAAACACTTTACATTGACAACTTTAGAGGGCGCTTTTTCCAGAAAGCGCCCTCTAAACACTTTACACTGACAACTTTAGAGGGCGCTTTTTCCAGAAAGCGCCCTCTAAGGTGTCCCTTTATGGACCACTCCAGAGGGCGCTTTTTTCTTAAAGCGCACTATAATGTGGCCACTTTAGACAGCGCTTTCTCCAGGAGAACAAAGCGTTGTCTTTACCTATGCCAGCGCCAGATTAGAGGGCGCTTAAAAGCGCTGTTATAGGCCAAAATAAGCGCCCTCTTTTCCCTTATTTAGCGTAGTGAGAGTAAGATCGAGGGTGAAAGCGTTGTTCGAGGAATCGTCAACAAATTGTTTTCAACTTCTGCCTTCTAGGTCTTGATTGTATTGCTACGATAAGTAAGTGTGGCTAATTTTCTATTTTGTTAGGGTTATATGTATTTGTCCTATTACTTATATTTTGATATCGATTATGACATTATATGTAATTATTTTTAAGTCTTAATATTGACGGGTTCTTCATTATTACTTATTGTTTTGGATTAACAAACTAAAACATGTTTTCATGGTATGACTTGATATTTGAAAAGTACTAGTCATTACTTAATATAAGTTTGTTATCTATTTGATGCTAAAGTCAAGACATAGATTTATGCTTAATATTTTCATTTACTGTTAATATTGATGGAGTTGTCATTAATATCCACAATCACAGTTGAAACTTAATCTTCACGTATTGGTTAATAAACTAAGAGACTGTCTATTAGGAAATACAATTGATCACACGTTGTTGACTCATACATGAGCTACAATGAGAGTCTCAAGCACTAATATTAATAACTGATTATAATTATATATTATTGATCAATGATGCTACGTAAGAATAGGTCATTAAAATCTTACCCCGACAAAATTTTATTGATGTTGAAACACTTAAAGTTTAATTTTGTTTTCTTCTATTTTACATTTTAAGCATTCACCAAACAATAAATATTCTAATAAATAAAAATTAAAGTAGTAGAAACTCTTGAAAGGTATTTTAAACATAACCAGTCCCTGTGGAGACTATTACAAATGCATTCCAACAAAATGGAGTTATTATCAGGGACCAACATTAGTTTTTAAAGACATTGTGATAGTTTTTATCATTTTAAGTATTATATTGGTATTTGTGAATATTTATGCATATTTTATTTACAATCGTTAACCTACTAATAATGTTAACTAGTTCTATTATTACATGTTCATGCGAGGTAAGGATCCAACAAAAAAACTTCTATTCGACCAAGAAATCAAAAGAGCTGCTCGTAGGAACATTAGTAAGAATATAAAGAAAAACTTGCAAGATAAGTTACAAGATCTAGAAGAGTCTCATGTTTCAAAGAAAGAAACCATGGCTGATATAGACAACAACAATAAAAAAACAATAATGACAACAATGGAAAAAATACTGGTAACATGCAATGCAACAACAGTCCAAGACGTTTTGCACACATTGCTAGACCACAAAGGAATGTCCGTCAAATAAAAATGAAAATGGGATTGTTACAAATTCTTTATGCTAACCCATTTGCAGAATTAGACTGAGGACCCATATACACGCCTCACAAAGTTCTATGAGATTTCTGGTATGCTTGGAGCTCTATAAACTATGGGGCAGACAATATTCCTGAGATTGCTTCCACCTACATTGATTGACATAGTAAATGAGTGATATCTAGACCAAACAACAACAATAATTATAAATTGGAATGCTTTGGATGAAAAGTTCTTAAATAGATTATCTCCTCACAACAAATTCATATAAGCAAAGACAACCATTGCGGTGTTCTCCGAAGGCATGATTGAAACTCTTTATGAAGTGTGGGAAAGGTACAAATTTATGATGAAAAAAATGCCCAAACCAAAATTTTGACAATCTTGCATAAATTCTACTGCAGGGGGTTATATTATGTCAAAAGCGCAGAAGGTACAATTGCAACCATTGAAAGAGTGGCGCTTAGTGATCATCAAGGGTAACATAATATAAACCCTTCTCAGAGAAAGAATGGTATCATGAAGTTGAATATCAGTGATGCTATTCTAGCAAAAAACAATGTTTTGACATAAATAATGGATGAGCTAGAAAAGAAATTATCTAAATTGCCACAAAATTAAAGGAAATGCATGAATCGTCATAACACGGGAAAATTTCTTTTTGCAAATTATGCAGCAGTGATAGTCCAAATTGATTTTCCCCTAACTGATGAAGAAGAAATTATGTAGAGAATAAACCAAGGCTATGTAAATATCCAAACAAAAAATTTCCAAGGAATGACAACTTCAATCAAGGATAGATATCTGAAGTCGGTCTATCAAATAGATAACCCTATCAACATTATACACAATAACCTCCATAATAGGACAAAGTAACAAAGTTGAAGAACACACTCAATGAGTTTATGTTGGTACCTATGGTTGGTCACAAGAACGTTTAAGCCTCCATAAGGAACCATGAGACACAAGTCAGCCAATTAGAAAAAGAATTGGCTAACCAACAAAAGATACATTCAATGCCAATACACAAACTAATCCAAATGAGCATTGTATTATTGTTGTTGTTGATAAAATATTTATTGTTAAAGTCATGGAAAAGGAAACAGAAAGTCCAGAGGAAGAAAAGTCATAAGAAAAAAGTTGCAAGATTACTCAACAAAATATACCTCATAAATAAATAGGTCCTAGTGTAGTCATATTGCATGTATCCATTGGTAATATGGAACTTGGAAATTGCTAATTGACTTGAGCGCAAGTGTAAACATAATATCATTATCAGTAGTAAAGAAAATTGATGACCTCTAAATAAAGCCAAATGTAACAATACTGCAGATGGCAAACAAAACGTGCAGGAAACGAGTTGGGACAATCAAATGTGTTATGATCAAAATTTAAAAATTCTCATTTCTTATAGATTTTATGGTAGTATATATCGAGGCGGACCCAAAGAGGTCTCTCATTCTGGGAAGACCATTCATGAAAATTGCAAGAATGTTGGCGGATGTTGACACAGGTCAAGTAAAGGTCATAATCAAGAACAATGAGGTATGTTTTAAGGTAACGAGTATCACGTAAAACTGACAACCTTTAGACTACTAAAATTAAACAAGCACTTGTCAGGAGGCAACCTAACTGATTTTACTATTTTTCTAGTTAATCTTTTAAAGTTTTATCAAAAATCACAATCATGGAAGTAAGATATGAAAACAAAACAAAGGTTTTCTCGATAAGCGCGTCTTGGCACATGCTAGTGTTCGCTTAGTACGCCCGGTGCTATGACATCGTGTCAACCCCTACTTAGCAAAAATTCTATAGACTAGAGAAGAACAGAAATTATAAAATTTTAAATGTCATAATTTCTCACTTAGCCCGAGATAGCTCGCTTAATAAGAAGCTTGTTCAGAACATTGGGAAACATATTTTGACTTAAAAATAGTCACTTAAAAAATTTCCTCACACTCATGCGAAAAACCTCAGTGAAATAGAGGAAAAGTGTTTCAATGGAGAAAAACACAAAATCACTCTCTTTATTCCAGTTCAGGATTGCTTATGCATATCATGTTACTCTCTATATTTTTCTTCAAATGATGATACACTGTTGAACTAGGTTGAACGAACTTTGTATTTCTCTAGTTTAAGATTGAATTAGGGATAATTTAAATTTCTTCATTGTGTAACTTTGATGTTGAAAATGAGGACACACCAATAACTTTAACTAGTGCACTAGAATGACCAATATGGTTTTGTGTATTGAGAACTTCTAGGATACTTTAGACAATGTCTCTACAAAAATTGGATGTGAATTGAATCGTTTTACCTAACAACTTTGCAATAATGGGAAAATTCCAACTTGGTGCATTGAATCCTTTTACCTAACAACTTTACAATGCTTGTATGTTGTTGATATCGTGATGCATGCGGATTCAAGAAAATCAACTTTTGGAAGAAAGAAGCAAGTCTCTAACATAATTCATCCATTACATCATATGATGAACATCAGTTCAAAAACCATCATCATGGAGAATTCAATGCTGATTTTCAAAGTCACAACTTGGTACATGAATGGACAGTAACACTAGAAGAACCAGATGATTATTCAAATATTGTCCAAGAGATCAACGCTATAGGTTGGAATGTCCTAGTTAACCCTCCATAGCATATTAACATATACGTTATTTAGGAATTATATGCAATAGCTCGTAAACATGCCATTCTACTCATATTTTGAGGTTGGTGGTAGTGGTCCATGTAATGAGCAGGTTGTGGAGGAAAATAAAGAAGATGAGGAAGAGAGTAAGGAAGAACATAATGATGATGATGGAGAATAAAATAAAGAAGAAGGACAAGAAGAGACGACTAGCAAGGAGGAAGACTAGAGAGAGGCTACATGTTGCTCCCTCACTATGAAGTAGTATTTTGTTAGTTTGATTTAATTACTTTCTGAATAAGTTATGTTTCTTTTATATATTATCAAACTTTTGTTATTCCATGCATACAAAGCTTGGGTATATTGGCATTTTTTAACCAAGTACATGAGCATGCCCAAGCTCCCAAAACATTTAAATATTGGTTGAACATATTTTGAAAAAAATTCCATGAATGAGTGGTGTATGTTGTGATTGAAATTCAAGAAAATAAAATAGGTACAGAAAATTGCAGAAGTTGGCTAAGCTATCTCTAGTGTGAACTTAGCTCAGATTGATGCTCATTGGTGGATGAGCGAGCCCTGTTGTTCTCTTAGTGTACCATAATGCTCATTGGTGGCTAAATGAAGTTTTGTCGCTAAGCGAGATTCTACGCAACTCCATCCCTATTATGATGATCTGAGGGCATGCAAAATTTCTCTATAGGGGGTGGAATGGAAGGAAGATTAAAGCTAAAGCCGACACAATACATGAGATATTTAAATTGTTTTCATGATTAAGTGCTTGTTTGAAAAAAATTCAAAAGTTCCTATTTAATTATAAAAATTGTTTGCATTCAGATGGTTCAACTAACCTAAAAAGGCAAATGCATAAGAAACACAAAGACTAAGTTGATAACAAAATCCAGGAATAATGACATTATATAAGGATTTTCTTTTAAATAATGCTTCATTCATAATATTTGGTTATTTGTGAGTTATAGCTTGTACATGAACTAATTGGTTTCAAAACGTTTGATTTTACTACTATAAAGTATATGAAGAACAATAAAGTTAGGAAGAAAAAGAAAAAGATATTGAAAAATCATGTAGTAATTGGTGAAAAGAAAGAAAATAATATGATTTGAAAAACAAAAAACAAAAATAAATAAATGTCAAAGCATATAAAAAAAAGTCACCAAAAGAAATATTGTAAAGTGGAAAGAAAAGAAAAATAAATAATTTTTTGAAAAAAAAAGGATATACCTAGAAAGATTTTGCTCTCTTATCTTTAGACTTTTTGAATCCAAAGAAAACCTAATAATTTGTAGGTCAACCACTTTACAATAAAAAAAAATCTCCGCGGTTCATGAATGATAATTATCTTGTGATGTTGCTTAGATGAAATGAAAAATGCTTTTAAAATTTATGTATTTTCCAACATTTATAGAAATAATAAACCTTTTTTAGAGATAAATCAATGAGAGTATGATTCTAATGATAAATTGACTATTGATCTAGACATGTTTTGAAATATTATTTTGGAAAATATTTTTTTTGCATATTAATGTTATCATTTAATGATAGTTATAATGTTGATTATGAGCTTAAATTATAAAGAGAAGCATGTCATAAAACAACTCTTTTAAAAAAATTATTGATCAAGTCATTTAACTTCTTTTTAAACATGCGTTTTGAACTTATTTTGAACCATTTGAATGTATTTTGTTTGAGGATAAACAAAAAGATAATTTGGAGATAATTGATAAGTGCCAAAAATATGTTAAACATATATGCACTTATTAACTTATTTTACAAGAAATCCAATAAAAACCTCTGATTTATCAATGAAAAATGATAAAGCGCATGTCTAGACATTTTAATTGTGCATTGATTAAAAACGAGTAAAAAGATCAAGCAATCAACAAAATAACACAAGACACCAAGCTAAGGACTTTCCAAATAATTCAAGGCTCGTTATGCCAATAATACAGGTGCGCTTAGCAAGAAAATGTGCAACATTGCTAAGCCAGGAATCACAAGTGCACTTAACAAGTAAAGGCAATTCAATGACTTTGTTAAGTGACTTCAATGTAAAGGAAAGGTTGGATGGCTAAGCGAGTGTAAGTGGTGTGCATAGTAATCCTAGGCGGGAAGGTTAGTTATAGGGTATTTGTAATGACTTAACCTATTAAGCGCGCTAAATGAGCTTGGCCGGTGCGCTTAGCGAGCCTACCCTTCCCAACCCTATAAATAGAGGTGTCAGGAAATTCATTTACAAATCGGAATTTTGTGGATTCTAGGTGGTTCCTCAATGAAATTAGATTTTCACCACAAATCATAATAGGAGAAAATAGAAGAGTAAGATCAAGGGAGGAAGTGGTGTCCGAGGAATCGTCAACACGTACTTTTCAATTTTTGTCTTATAGGGCTTGTTTGTAAAGCTACGATGAGTAAGTGTGGCTAGTTTTCTCTTTTGTTGGGGTTGGATGTAATTGTCATGTTACTTATATTTTGATATTGACCATGGTGTTATATGTCTTTCTTCTTAAGTTTTAATATTGATGAATTTTTCGTTCTTACTACTTATTTTGAATTATCTACCTAAAACATGTTTTCATGATATGACTTGATATTCGAAGGATATTGGTCATTACTAGATCCAAATTTGTCATCTATGGGATGCTAAAGTCTAAAAATATATTTTTGTTTAATATTCTCATTTACTATTGATATTGGTGGAGTTATCAATAATATTCAGAGTTATTATTGAAACTTAATACTAACGTACTGGTTAATAGATTTTGAAATTGTCTATTAGGCAATACTAGTGATCTCACATTGTTGAGTCAGACCTGAGCTGCAATGAGAGCTTCACGCTATAATATTAGTAACTTATTATAGTTGCATATTACTGATCAAGAATGCTAGATAAGTATATGCCAATGAAATCTAACCCCAACAAAGTTTTCTCGTTGTTGAAACACCGAGAGTTTAATTTTATTTTCTGCTATTTTACATTTTAAGCATTCACCGTACAATCAATTTTCTGATAAATAAAACTTAAAGTAATAGAAACTATTGAAAGATCTTTAAAACATATTTAATCCATGTGAAGGCGGTAAAAATTTCACTTACTATTTGCACTGCAACAACATGAACATGGTGCGAATGACCAAGATGATGGGAACAAAAATCAAGAAGCTCATAATAAGACTGATGACATAAGTAGTACAAATGTTTGTGGATGTTAGTTTACGTATAATGAAAGTGTTGGAAGATTCAAAGAGTAAAACCAGCATAATATAAAAGAAATCAACCACTAGAAGATTTGCATGTAAAAGGAAGTTATTTTTATTGTTTTATCTATGACTTTAAACACGTATTATTATTTAATATAAGTGTTAATATTGTATTTGGTAATTGTAAGACAATAATCTAAGTCTATTTGGTGTTATTTAAGAATTTATAGTGGCTCATTAATGTAATGTCGGTTGGTCTTATTGAAAAGTGTATGTTTGTTAGATCTTTGATTTATGTTTGCCACGTGTACCAGATATTATACAAAGGGTAATGCTAACTTGTGCCCGATAAATAAAGTAAAAAAGTTTTAGAATTTGCGCAATGAACTTAATACAAAGTCATAATTAATGATTCAATTATTTTTTTCAATAAAATTTTTCTATTTGTGGGTTTCTTAACTTGTGCCCCAAGGGCACAAGTTAGCATTACCCTTATATAAATAGTATTTAAATTGATATATATAGATAGATTGAGAATTATTCAGAACAAGACAATAATAATCATATTTAGATGTTAAAATTGGGGAGATTTTCTTGAAGTTGATTTGCAATATAATTTTCAAAACTAAAAGGAGAGTATTTTAGTATCATAACATTGTAAGGAGATAAATATTAATTTAGAAAAATAAATTACGATCACTTCTATGAATTAAAACCCAATTTATATAACAATGAACCCAAAATCTTTAGATGGACTATTGTTATCTAAAGAATTAGTGAACATTAACTTCTCTATCACATTCCACTATTTTCAATAGTGGTTTATAATCCAAATGAATTTCTTAATTGGGTATAAGATGAAAAATATTGTACACCATGATTATTAAATAATATAAAAATTCAAATGGATAATAAAGGACTCTCGAGTTATAGATTTCAAATAGATTCAAAACAGCTCATCTACGCCCTAACCGATAGAGGTATATATATTTATGGTGATTAACATGGAAAATAAATAGTAAAGAAGGTTTACACATGATATTGAAGTAAAAAGATGACCAACATTAGTCGAATATCCAAATTCTATCTTTGAATGTTCTATCATCAAAAACTAGAATTCTTCAAGTGTATTTGTTATTGTTGTTATGTTTATGTTCTTTTTTCCAAACCCTAGGTCTTCCTTAATATAGATACACCAAATGGTATTTTTAAATCATAAAAGGCATCACAAAAAGGCTTAAAATAGCATGTAACACATGGAAGGGTAGCACAACGGAGAACATGTATTTTGCAGTGGTACTTGGGTTTAGAAAACATGAAGAAAAAATACCTTAAATTTATTGAACTGCATGGGACTCCAACACTATGGTGCTAAGTATTCATGTAGTGGAGTTTAATTTTCTCTTGAACTTTTATGTCTCTAACGATTGTTTCTCGCTCGTATCTTTTCTTGATAACTTCTTGAATGTGTGTTTCGTCTCCATTAAACAACCTAATAAACAAGGTTAAAAAATTGTACAAATACTACGAGAATTTATCTAATTAGTGAGAAAAAAAGAGGTAGATTTAACATTTCACTTTGAACTTAACTAAATTGAAGGTGGGAAAAGCATAAGAAGAGGGTTTGAATTGTGTGTAAATAAATTTATTTTTTTAATTTAGGTTAAAATTAACTTCTCAAAATAACTGCAAAATTAAAGATATAAATATTGGTGTGAGCTCTAGAGACCAATGATTTTATGATTTAACTTAAATATTTTATCACTTTTATTATTTTTATGTTGGTGTTTAAAGTAATAAAGTAACATGAATAATTTATCTGTTAAATATGGTGTTAAGTGTGACTTAAATGTGACACACCATTAAGTATGATGATGAAATTATAAAAGTATTTTAGTCAAACTTAGTGTCAAATGAGACAACAATAACGCATATAGGCTATTATGTGAGTACAATGATGATCATATCTCACAAGTCATGGATATGAGATATCTTGTCTTAATATATGTATAAATACTAAGAGTAATATTTATAATGAACTAACCTACCATAGTAATACTATATAATGTGTTATGTAAGTGTAATGAGTTATTCTCATAATGATAGTGGTGTATGTCACCCTTTGACTTGAAACGACTATGATTCCTGCATGAGGAGTTGGTCACTAGAATGTCATCAATTTTTTTAAACAAGACGATTATAAAGCACGTTAACTGGGTACTAATCAAGTGACATGGAGTTACATGAGTGACATAGATGAGAATTTCCACTCCTACATATGCGTAACTAATATTTATGGGCCCATTGATCGAGTATGGCTGTAAAACGCATGAATATACTCAAATAAGTCATTATGTGATATTAACTTATTTATTATTAATAAGTATACTTGTGTATCAAGGATTATGATATTAGATCATACAAGAGCGGTATGAATTATGTCTTATGTTAAATATAGATGTAAATGCGAAAATGTAATCATATACATGATCATTGTCACAAAAAGGTTATATCATATCACATGATATTTTTGTCACTTTGGTAACAATGATTTGTTTCTAAACACAACTCTATGTTTATAATATTAAATAACTGATTTAATAGTATTATAAACTTTACAAGAACCTACAGAGTCATACACAAAATGATAGATAAACGAGAGACTAAATAAACTAATAATATTCATTCATGAAGTGATACATTATTACGATGCAATTATGATAATTAGAGGTTCAATAAATAGAACAATTATGCTTAAGTGGTAATCACTCATTCAGGTGTTCTTAAAACCCTAGTCACATTAGGATTTTGAGTTCATGTTCTCTCTATGACTTTTGTATTCACAATTATCATTGTAAATAAAAGAATTACTCATTGAAGATTCTCTCTGTATTGACTGGGTAGAGGTGTTGTCATTCGTAATGCATTTATGATGAATCCATTTTGTTGATCAAAGGTTCTCCTCTACAATAAATAATTAATCGGTCCCTAACACATGACTATTCGAAGCAATTCATTGCAGAGGAAAATTTTGTAATTTTATTAGTTATGTTTACCTTGACTATTCATGATTTTGTTAAATGCTATCGGAGCCTACTTACGAAACCATGAATCAGTATTTTGTGTTTACATGTTTTATATGATTATGAATTGTATTTTGTCTTGTATGTTGAAATTTAGATTATGAATCAATTAAATCACATGATGATTATAATAACACACACGCACACAAATATATATATATATATATATATATATATATATATATATATATATATATATATATATATATATATATATATATATATATATATATATTATAGCTTTGTTTGATTAACTTAAATAAGATATACATAGATAGAATCAATGTGTTCATTTGAATAAGAAAATCGATTATACATACTGATCACGACAATTTTGTATTTGGACAAATGATTATGTGTCTAACATTGATACTCCGTCGTTATGATTCAAGTGTTGATATGTGTTATCGATTATGTATATTGTCTAGATACCACTGTGATTAATGTCGTTATGACTCAAGTCTTGATATCCATTATAGGTAACTCTTAGTGGCAATATCAATTATCATGTTATGATAACTAAGCATGAGAGTGAAATGAATTATATATATATATATATATATATATATATATATATATATATATATATATATATATATATATATATATATATATATATTGAATGACTAAGTAGTAAATAATATGAAGAGTGTTAAAATATGTTATGAGTATGATAAAATGAATAAAATGAAAAGATTATTATTGTATGGAAAACCTGAATTATTTATCTTGAGTATGATGAGTTACGTGTTGCAGGGCAAACCTAAATTATTTATATCCAGGATAGACAAACCCTTAGCACAATTAGGCGAGTATTGCAAGGCAAACCTTGATGATTTGGGTCCAGTTAGGCAAATTCATAATACTTGTTAAGAAGAACATAAGGGGTATGTAGGGAAAACTTGTATTATTTCTAACTAGTATAGGAGAATCCCAATACCTGGGTACTGCAGGGCAATTATTGAATGTCGTTTTTACATTCAATTAAGAAAAATCTTGAGTACTGAGTAAAGTAGTAATACAAGACTAATAGTTATAATGCATGTTGTGAATTATTTATGCATGTTATGAGTTAGTCACGTGTGTTATGAATTAAGGTTGTATAGTTGATTAAAGATTATGAAAATAATGTTTAGTTATAACGAGAGTGAAATAAAATGTCTGATAAAACTAAGATATGTTAAATGGATAGTAAGATAATTGGTGGTTATAGTTAAGGAATCCACTAAGATTAGTATCTCATCTTATGTCAATTCTTTTTTTTCTTTCTTCCACATAATAGGTATTTAAGATAAAGTTTAGATCAGATGCATCACACGAGTTTAGTTACACTTTTGGTGGTTTAAAGAATAATACAAAAATATATTTCATTTATTATCAAAGTTTAGTATATATGTTCAATAATAAATTTCAATCTAAGGTATAATATTTGTAATTCTAAACTCGAAAATCTATTGTATCCAGAGTTAGTACTATAATTGTTATTCTAGATATTTTTCAAACAAATAAAATACTACTATATATGAAAATAAATTTTTTATATCTGATGAGGCTAGACCTGATTTACAAAACTAGAAAAACTAATGTCAAATAAATATGAAATTTGGAAAATCCAAACCGTTTTTGAGGCTACAATTAAAACATTTTTTTGTGTTCATCAAAACTTAGTAAATTTTCCTATCTTTAAAATTTTCAAATTATCTTGACTAACCATCTCCTCCAATTTCTATAATATCTATTTATTGAATAACATAACTATATCTCAATCAATCTTATTATAAATAAAATCCTAACATTGATCTGAGTAGTTCAAATTTTAATAAGTTAAGTTTTATCGTCCACCATGTAGTTTTACGGTCAAAACTAAACCAACCCGATCTAATTATTTATGAATTAGGTTGGGTTGAGATCGCGAGTTGTTTTTAAATAAACAATATTCTTTTTAATTTTTCTTTTTTCTAATTATAAAAAAAATTGTATCAAAATTCAATTCAATTACACATATTTCCAATACTTAAATTCGATTAAACAAATTATATAAAGTATAATAAAATTCATTCATATGTCATAATACTTAATAATAGCAGAAAATTTCACAAAACATATTATCTTTATAAAATACATAAGTTGGAAATAATATTAAAAAAAAACAATTACTCTTAATATTATCTAGACTCATTGGTGAATAAATAAATTTGTAAAAATTGTGGTTCATAGTAATATATTAATTTTTTGTTTTTTATTTAAAATAATTAAAAAAAATAAGAAATCATTAATGTTATATCAACATATTTGATTAATAGATTAAAAATATCAAATTTAATATTTGAATTAAAACTATATGATTAGTTGCAGGTTAAGTTGGATATAGTTGTAAATAAGCGAGTAAGAGGGACTTCTGGTCAAAAGTGGAATTTTAAAGGAATAGGAGGGAGCAAGGAGTAAGAGGGAATTAGTGGTGGGGTTAAGTTGTAATTTTAGAAAGATGAGAACCTAACTATTTAAATTAAAAATAGTCTAGGTTAGAATTTTTGTCAGATCATACAAACTTGGGAAAAGAAAGAAAAGAGGCAAGCGCAAGAGGTCGGGCCTTAAAGCTTTAGGAAGCAAGAACACATCAAAACCAGAATTTTCTGCTAAGGATTGAGGTAAGGGTGTGAAATTGTTTCAATAATAAGGGGAATGATGGAAGGGTAGAGTGGAGGGACTCATAACCTTCATAGGGTTTGTTATTCTTTTGATTGATGATGATAATACTATTTTTATATGAAATTATATGAAGGAAAATTGTGATCCAAAACGCAACGGAAATTAAAAATTCTCCTTTAGTGATCCTTACGAATGTGCATGATCAGTGATAAAAATCGTTACCTCTTGTGAAGATTGAAACCTTTGATGCAGATCTTAGGAGTGATCACAAGCGTTGAATGGTGACAACGCCTCTACTCAGTCCACACGAACGGGTTCCTTCAGTCTCAGTGCTAGCTGCTACGAATGAAGACTTTGAGTGAGAGAGAGAGAGAGAGAGAGAGAGAGAAACTTAATTTTCATCTAATGAAATGCTTATGTACAAGGGTTCTATTTATAGAACCACTTGTGTAGGCTGCAAGTTAAAAAACCCACTTAAGTGTATGTGGCTCATATCTTATGATATATCAAAAATCACTTAAGCGTGTGGTACCTTATCACATTTCGTATTCTACCTAAGTGCACCGTACCTTACGATGTTCTACAATTCACTAAAGTGCATTGTACCTTACGGTGTTCCTTATTTACTCTATCTCTCATCAATCCGTTCTTTTGTGTGTGACCCTATAGGTTTTCGCGACATTGGAAATTATATTAAATCACATATTTAACATAATAAATAGTGAGCGGTATCTAGATTTCTCGGTTCAATTATGGGGTTGTGCAAACAATCCAATGTGGGCATGCCAGACCACCACCACTTCTGCTTGATGTCAAAATTAGACATTACCTTTTCCTACCACTACTAATTCGGTTGAAGAACAATAAACACAACAATAACCACCACAACACCCAATTGCATTTGCTGACCAACACTTAGGTACAACATCTTTTGATAACGTGAATCCAAACATGAGATTCTACTTCATCTACAATTGGTACATATCAGATTCATATCACTGAGGCATGCTTTCTCTTAATGAGTCCATGAACAGGATGTAGATAAGGATACAAAATCTATAGGCCAAACATGAGCCAATTCCTGTTCATGAGGAGTTAATGAAATATATGCAATAGCTTGTAAACATGTCATTCTACTCATATTTTGAGGTTAGTGATGTTGGTGGTAGTGGTCCAGGTAATGAGCTGGTTGCAGAGGAAAACTAAGAAGATGAGAAAGAGAGCGATGAAGAAGATAATGATGATGATGATGGACAAGAAATTAAAGAAGAAAGACAAGAAGAGACGACTAGAAAAGAGGAAGACTAGAGAGAGGTTACATGTTTCTCCCCCACTATGAAGTAGTATTTTATTGTTTTGATTTAATTACTTTCTGAATAAGTTAGGTTTCTTTTATATATTATCAAGGTTTTGTTATTCCATGCACACAAAACTTAGGTGTGTTGGCATTTTGTACCAAATACATGAGCATGCCCAAACTCCCAAAACATTTAAGTATTGGTTGAACATGTTTTTTTAAAAATTCTATGAATGAGTGGGGTATGTTGTGATTGAAATTCAAGCAAGTAAAATAGATATATAAAAGTTACAGAAGTTGGCTAAGCGACCTCTAGTGTGCGCTTAGCGCACATTGATGCTCATTGGTGGATGAGTGAGCCGTGTTGTTCGCTTAGTGCACCATAATGCTCATTGGTGGCTAAATGAAGTTTTTGTTGCTAAGCGAGATTCTACACAACATCATCCCTATTATGATGATCTGAGGACATGAAAAATTTCTCTACAGGAGGATGAAATGGAAGGATGATTAAAGATAAATACTACACAATACATGGGATATTTTAATTGTTTTCATGATTAAGTGCTTGTTTAAAAAAAATCAAAAGTTTCTTTTTAATTATAAAAACTGTTTATCTTCAGATGGTTCAACTAACCTAAGAATCCAAATGCATAAGAAACATAAAGCCTAAGTTGATAACAAAATTCAGGAATAATGACATGATAAAAGGATTTTCTTTTAAATGTACATGAAGTAATTGGTTTCAAAATGTTTGATTTTACTACTATCTAGTGAAAACATGTCAATAAAAATCAAGAATCGTACAAGTCTAATCCGGTGAAATGTGTGCAACTCATGCTTTATAAAAATAATGAGACCGGACATGCGATATTGAAAAGTTAGAGATGCTAAAATTCAATGACCCAATGATCTAGGGGATTTCTATTGTGACATTCTACCAAATTATTAACATAAATACATTAGTCAATGTCACTAATGTCAATAAAGGCAGATCCATTGGTACTTATACCGAAATATCAAATATAAGATTGTAGGTTCAAAAACATGCGATATCTCTTGATCAAATTTGATATAAAAAAATAATAAATACATTATTTAATAATTGATTAGTCAAATATTCCACCACTGTGCTGGTTATGGGATGCTTCAAATTTAAGTTGTTTATAGCACATCAAACTTAAAATTCATAGGCATGGTATAAACGAACTTTTTTTATGAAAACTTTTAGAATACGAAAGTGTGTTCTTCTTAAAATTTTAAATTCAAATCAAGGTAGACGCTGACAATTTTTATGTTGGACTAGTTTTTATTAAGTTTTGTGAGATTGATCTTCAAATTAATCGGTCTTAGAACCGAATACGAAGTTTTAAAAAACTATAAGATAAACATGTTGATTTGAATTGTCAAAGTCTTAGGACATGTGTTAGTTGGAAAAGGTGAGTAGTTTCTTGTAATATCAATGCTCGCTATCAACAAGAAAATACTCTTTAGATCGAACCAAAGCAACAACAATTAATTTGACACCCCACCCTATACTAACACCTCCACAAAAACTCAATAAATAAAAAAGTTTCTCATTTTTTCAAACTATTTAAAATATGAGGTAATATCTAAAACATGAGGAAATATGACATCAATATTTTATAGATTATTTTTGTGTAAAAATGCTAAAGTTATCTCATTGTATTTTTAAAATGCTAAAGTTAATATAAAATGCCAAATTTTTTATCAACAACCTTTTTTTTCAGAAAACAACTCTGTCAAGTTTTATAAGTCATTGATTCAAAATGACATGGAGACAAAATACATGTTTCGTAACCATGAGTATTCTGGTTACGAATACATAGTGTTGTACATTGTGTTGGAACAATTTCAACCAACTCAGAATATTCAGTCACAGGTTATTGATCCTATGATTGATGACGAACAAGATGTTGAGCACCACGTTGAAGACGATGTGGTTGATGATGCTGAAGACGTGGTTGATGACTTGGTGAACCGTGATTCTGAAGACGAAGACCAAGTTCAAATACCTATAGCGCAACGCTACTCACCGCCTGCGCACTTCACAACACTTAACTTGGGCGAGGATGAGCCCTCATCAGATATGTTCTACAACCCATATATGAGGTCTGATGAGGACTTAAAGAAGGGTGACCAATTTCGGACCAAGGAAGAGTGTCTGTTAGCAATAAAGAACTGGCACTTGAAAAACTGTGTTGACTACGATGTTATCAAATCAAATCCGGAAAGATACGTTATTGTATGCAAAAATCCGGAGTGTGGGTATAGGTTGATGGCATCGTACAAGAAGAAACATAATGCGTGGGTGATAGGGTCCATTTCTCAAGCTCACATTTGCGTCAACACCAACATGGCACAGGATCATCGCAAACTTAGCCATGATATGATCTGCCATTCCATATTACCTCTAGTTGAGGCTGACCCGTCACTGAAGGTCAAAACAATTATCTCCCATTGCGTGGCTGTTTTCAAATATACACCGTCATACAGAAAGGCTTGGTTAGCGAAAACCAAGGCAATTGAACTGGTATACGGTAACTGGGAGGAGTCATACAAGCAACTACCACGCTACCTGGCTGCACTACGATTGTATTCACCTGGGACGGTTTCTATAATGGAGACCTTGCCGGCACAATCCCCTGACGGAACTCGTCTAGAAGGTAATGGAATATTCCATAGACTTTTCTGGGCATTCCGTCCCTGCATCATCGGTTTTACATTCTGCAAACCACTTGTTCAAGTCGATGGAACTTGGCTGTATGGGAAATACAAAGGATCGTTACTGATGGCGGTCGCACAAGATGGAAATTCTAATATTTTCCCAATAGCCTTTGCATTGGTAGAAGGAGAAACGGCTGCTGCTTGGAGTTTCTTCCTTAAGAATCTCCGAACGCACGTGACTCCACAAGCTGGCATCTGTGTTATTTCTGACAGGCACGCTTCTATAGATAGTGCATACAATAATCCAGCAAATGGTTGGCATGACCCCCCGTCTACCCATGTCTACTGCATTAGGCATATTGCTCAAAATTTTATGCGGGAGTTCAAGGATAACTTCTTGAAGCAACATTTAATAAACGCGGGGTATGCATTAAACCAACCTGGATTCCAATACTACCGCCGGGAAATAGTGTTGGCAAATTCTAATGCAGGGAGGTGGATCGATAATATCGACAGAGCGAAGTGGACTAGATCATACGACGATGGGGTGAGGTGGGGCCACATGACAACAAATCTGGTGGAATCAATGAATGGCGTCTTTAAGGGCATACGTAACCTCCCGGTAACCGCATTGGTGAGTGCGACCTATTTTCGGATGGCAACGTTGTTCGTAACAAGAGGCAAGCGCTAGCATGAAGTGTTGCAGACGAGTCAGGTATATAGTGATGCCTGCATGAAGTTTATGAGGCAGGAATCTGCCAAAGCCAGCAGCCATCGGGTTACGGAATTCGACCGCCATGGCCACACTTTTAGTGTCAAGGAAACAATTGACCACAACTAAGGGCTGCCCAGACAAGAGTATAGGGTCCTAATACCAGACCGTTGGTGCGACTGTGGTCAAATTCAGGCCTATCGTATGCCTTGTTCCCATGTCATTGCAGCGTGTTCACACAGCCACTTCGATGCATTATCGCTAGTGTCTCCCCTCTATAAAGTTGCAACATTGCTCAATGTATACGACAATCCCTTTCCAGTGGTAGCATTGGAGGCGTATTGGCCAGAATATGACGGGGAAATTGTTTGGCACAACGAATCAATGCGGTGGAATAAAAATGGTCGCCCAAATAGCAGGCGCATTAGAACTGAAATGGACGTCGCAGAGAAAATGCAGAGGAAGTGTAGCATATGTAGACAACTAGGGCATAATAAGAACAAATGTCCATATCGTGGATCTAGTTCCACAACTTAGTTTTCATATTCATAAATCTGTGTACCAATGCTATTTATCATTAAAGTTTACTTTTTATTCCAAATAGAAGATGACACTTGAACAACAAACACAAACATCTAACATTACAACACCAATTACTAAAACAAAAACAAATACTGGAACAAAAACAAGTACTAAAACAAGAACAAGTACTAGAACAATAACAAATACAACAACAACATGACAAACAACCATTAAAATCTAAGAAATTACAACAGTTAACACTATGTCGTCTGATCCATGCATCATTTGGATGCAATCAATGTCGCTTTCAACTTCAACCCACCAACGTATCGTTTCTCCAGTTTCAAATGAGAACCTTGTTCTAAGCCTCTGAATCCTTCTGATGACTTCACCAGGTTGGTAATCTCCCTCTAACCAAGACATCAAGGACCTTTTTAGTTTGTACAACGAACGGATGTTCCAAAATTTCATCTCCATTGGGGGTTTCAAAGGCGAGAAAATAACATGCCCATCCCTTTTTAAGATTACTTGTTCAAGATCCGGGCGCCTTGATGATGTTCGCTGCCATGAAGACGGTCTTGGGGATGCCATGAACTCAACTTGATACAGAAAGTGATAGGAAACAGTGGTGAAGAAAATGCAAGGAAATAACACTTTATTTATAGGAAAAGATCTGGGTTGTACACCAATCTACTTAACCCTAATTAGTGTCGCACTTGATAAATTAACCTTAACATGATTAACCCTAATTTTCCCAAAAATTTATAAATAATATTAATTACTTATAAATTTAATTAATATATATATAAATTAATATATATATATATATATATATATATATATATATATATATATATATATATATATTAATCTTGTAAATAATTTTATTTATATATATGTATTAATATAAAATTTATATCATTTATAATAAATCTAAATTAATAAATTAAAAATAAATTAAAAATAATAGAAAAAAAAAAAAAGAATTAGAGTGTAGGCGCCACTCCTAGTGGCGACTTGCCCTACCCTTTAAGGGTAGGCGCCAACTAGGGTGGCGCCTATGTACAAAATTAGGGCAAAAATTGCCCAATTTTGTAATTTTTTTGAAAAAATGTTTATTTTTGAAATTTTTTTAAAAAACCTGGATATTAAAAAAAAAATTCTCAATTTAATTATCATCATTTGATTATATTAATTTATACATTATTAAAATAAAAGTCAAATTTCTTTTAATATTCAATATCTATAATTAATTGATCGTATAAAATTCTTTTACATTTTCAAAGTATTTCAGTTAATTTTTTTAAAATTATTAAAAATTTAGGAAAAATAAAAAATGTTTATGAAAAATATCTTGAAGATTTATGAATTACCGAAAATTTATATCAAATATGTGAAAATGTGAATATTTTTTTTTCAAATTAGGTATTTTTCTATCAATGCGAAGTATGCCAGTAAAAAAAACCGACATCCATATTTTTTAAACCGTGTTCCATTGCATTTTTCATGTAAATATTAAAAAATATAACATTCATATTCCCTCAGTTTTTTATTATAAGTCGTTTTTGATTTTTCAAACCTATTAAAAAATATAATAATTATGGTATAAAAATGAGAAATTATGAAATGTTTTATAAAATTATTCTTCGTTAACAATTTGACATAATTGAAAATACAGAGAATAATAAATATTTAAGGGTATAATAGGAAATATAACATTAATGATTCATTGATATTATAAAGCGATTTATACTGTGGTACAAAATATTTTTTCAAAGTGACTTATAATAAAAAACGGAGGTAGTATTTATTAGACTATACTTTTTTTTATAAATATGTAGGATATTGATGTCCATTTATTTTCTAAAATTAAATATGCAAAAATAATTTGAGGCGGAGGAGTTGATAAACAAAATGCCAATGAAAATTGATTATGTGATTTGGAGTTCATTATTTGGCTTATATATATATATATATATATATATATATATATATATATATATATATATATATATATATATATATATATATATATATATAGCAAGAAACCTAGTGCAGCTATAATGACACACCTGAACAAGAAAAATAAAATTTTATTTTTAGTAATATGATCAAATAATTTAAAATCTAACCTGCAACAAAAATCTTTCCAAAGAACTCCACAACACTGCTATCATCTATCCAGACGTATATCCAAATAAAAATCTAAATCCAAAGTCACACTTTAGTAATATGATCAATGATGTTAACTATAATACATAGCACATGTTCCTTTTTGCATTGAAACAATGAGAGATCTATGACTAGATTGATATACATGTGGAAGAAATTAGATATAGGTAAATTGTACTTACAATGTAAAAGTGCAAATGAATTTCCTGCATTTTAAACTAATAATTTTCAAATCAAATAATTTGTGGTTGAACATTCAGTATATTGACATGAAAACTAAGAGTTAGAACATGTAAAAGTAGTGCAACTATATTGTAGTTGGAGAGATAACATTGTCATTGAGCATTGGTGTGGTGTATTGGCATGAAAACTAAGAGTTACAACATGCAAAAAAATAGTGTAACCATATTGCAGTTAGAGAGATGCCATATTGCCATTGCCATTGGTGCTTCTATTGTAGGGGAACCTGAAAATAACATACGGAAACATAAGGTTGACCTTACAAGGTTTTTACTTGTGAGTTTAGAAGATTTATGGGGCAATCAAAGTTCTGGGAAATGGAGTACAATTTTAAGGGTTGGTTGGAAAAACATTAGAAGCTGGACAAAAAAAGGAAGGAACATGAGTTTGAGTAACATGGTGAAGGAGAAAAAGAAAAGTGAGATGAACAAGAAGAAGATTACTATATAAGAAGATTACTATATTTAGTTAGGAATGATTAATTTGAAGGAGATTAAACTCACAATTCACTTGTGAAAGTTCAATTTATAACTAGAGCAAATTTTTGTAAACAATAATCTATCATAAAAATTATTAATACCTAGAAAAAATTCGATAAAATCACACCCTGTATTACAAAACTTCACCAAAAAATCATGTTCATACTATGATTATGAATTTTAAGCTTAATGTGCTAAAAATAATTAATGTTTGAAGCATCGCATAAGCATAACAAGTGGTGGAATGTTTAATGGATCAATTATTGAATAACTATTTAATATTTATTATGATAATAGTTTGGTAGAATATGACGATCAGTGATGTCAAATGACAATTAGAGAACAATACTATGTGAAAATTATTATAATATATAAATTATTCACAATTCGAATACACTCATACCCAAGACAAATATTTAACTACCACATTCCTTTACAAAACTAAGTGATGTAAAACTTCTTCAACATATATATTTTCAACAAATTCCAAAAATTTCCACCTTGATGAAGGATAATAAATTAATTTTCATTGTCTTCACCAACAATTATTGTTCAAAGAAAACTGTCATACTCCACCATAAAGAATATATTTCACTTAAAGTTAAACCACTCCAAAATTTTACATTATCATCATTGACAATCATATACTCTACTAGGAAGAATATATTTCACTTGAAGTTAAAAAACTACCGACATAATCTCGTAATACACCTTGCATTAATGTCAATCAATGCTCATGTACTAACCATGAACCAACACCTTGTGTAATTCTAATTGTATCAACACTTTTTTGAGTTGAATTTTCTATAGGTAAAAAACAATTCCTCCATCAATTTTGTCTAACCCTATCTGCACATAAGAACTTGTGACTGCAACTCAACAACTCTTTCATAACACCATCATTCTTTTCTGATGTGGAAGACCAGGACCACATTTGGGGTGTGCAAGGCAGGATACCGCACATGGTCTAAAATTTATCACGGTTAAACCATAACTAAATAGTGACTGATAAAGTGTTTATTACAATTAAACTATAGTTAAAATAAGGCATTTATTTATTTTATCATGGTTAAACTGTGACTAATCTACACAGAGCCTCCGAAAAATTGAGATGTCACGCTAACAATTTACGGTCCAATTCCATGTTGGCAAGAATCTCTTAAACTACCGACATAATCTCGTAATACACCTTGCATTAATGTCAATCAATGCTCATGTACTAACCATGAACCAACACCTTGTGTAATCCTAATTGTATCAACACTTTTTTGAGTTGAATTTTCTATAGGTAAAAAACAATTCCTCCATCAATTTTGTCTAACCCTATCTGCACATAAGAACTTGTGACTGCAACTCAACAACTCTTTCATAACACCATCATTCTTTTCTGATGTGGAAGACCAGGACCACATTTGAGGGTGTGCAAGGCAGGATACCGCACATGGTCTAAAATTTATCACGGTTAAACCATAACTAAATAGTGACTGATAAAGTGTTTATTACAATTCAACTATAGTTAAAATAAGGCATTTATTTATTTTATCATGGTTAAACTGTGACTAATCTACACAGGGCCTCCGAAAAATTGAGACGTCTCTATAGAAGATCAGACAAAGCTGTAACACATAGTATAATAAGAACTCATATCTGTTAGATGCCCAAAAGTGCTTATTTGAGCTATCAAATGTGGGCATCTTTCACTCATTTTTATCGAGAAAGTGTTCGAAACCGCCCTCGCTCTTGATGATTTGCAATACAATGTTAAATGATCTTGGTACCTTTAATTTCTGTGTTATTGTGCAGAAATTAGGCATGAAAGAATAGAAAACAAAGACACAAGAAAGTTGGCAAAGGAACCAAGAAAGGAAGCATTCATCAGCATGCTCGCTGGGCGAGTGTTGTAGCGAAGTGCTCGCTAGGCGAGCACCCAGCGAGCTTCCAGCGAACATCCCCAGAATTTTACAGTAGCGAAGTCAGCAAACTCGCTGTGGCGAAGGAAGTAGCGAACACTCCCAGACTTGGACAATCTCACAGCTAGCACTTGCTCGCTAGGCGAGCCACTAGCGAGCTCCCAGCGAGCAATTCCAGTAGCAAAACCATCTAAACTCGCTGGAGAGAAGGAGGAAGCGTGGGCTTCACCTAGCGAAGGTTTCTTCGCCTAGCGAACATGCAATATGGACTTAGATATTTCTCTGGGCGTAGGTGCCTCAGGTGGCCTATTTTGGGGCTCGCTAGGTGAACCATTTTGCTCGCCTAGCGAGCATGACAGCTCAGATAGCAGTGCTATAAGTAGCAGGGGATACTTTTTGGAAAACTTACTTAGCAGTTTTAGATATTTTCTGCATTTTCTTGGGATCACATTTTGTAACCTAGAAACCCATTTTCTTCATTTTTCTTCATCTCTTAACAATATTCCACAAAAAGAAGGTGGATTCCCATCCAATCTCGATTCTTCGACTCGGATGTTGATCAACCTTCGACCGAAACTTGTTGACCAAGCTACCATGAAAATGAGTAGCTAAGTCCTTCATTTTGTCAAGGTTAGATGTAAATGATCATAGCTTTGTGTGTATATGGGATGATCTTCATTTGTAAACTCTTTAATGATGAATATATGGTGAAAACTTTGTTTTATTGATAACTCTTTGTGTTGGTTTATGATCGAGAGATGTTTTCCAACTCTTTACCTAGGTTTTCATCCAATCTTGTTTGTTAGCTAGAGATAGTAATGAATGATTTTGTTCACCATAAAGTTGAACCAAAAAGTTGTCATTTTGATAGATTGTGTGAGAGATCAACAATGGATCAAAATGGGAAAACCCACAATGTGTGTTAGAGATAAACACATTGGGAGGACTTTGTGAAATAGTTTATCATCTAAAGGAGCTTATGAGTTTTGTTGATCGAACATATGCATGCAAAGTGATCGTCGAACCCTAACTTTGACAATATTTCTCAAATAGAAAAACCAAAACTTTTACCGCACTTTCTTACACTTTTATGCAAGCTACCGTGACTAAAACCAAAACCCCCCTTGTTACTACGAGTTAAGAACTTAACAACTGTCGAACGGCGGCGATATCTCACAATCCCTGTGGAGACGATAACAAAAACCCGACACTCTAACCCTATCTCAACAAAATGGCGCCGTTGCTGGGGATTGTGAATTGATATTGAGAGCATCACAATAGTTGCTAAATTTTTAACTTTTGAATTTTTTGACTTGTGCTTGTAATTTGTTTGGTTTAGTGTGCAGCTTTCGTTTTATGCGAGGGCAGGTTCTTGGGGACCAACTTCTTTTTGATCCCGAGATCGAAAGAACCGCAAGGAGACTGAATAGCAGAACGAGACGAAGGAGGAAACAAGCTAGACAACGACAAGAACAAGGAGAAAGTTCTTCTACAATATATCCACCATCTTTCACACATATCATGGATCATCCACCACAACCACCGCCCATTTCCACACCATGTGTCAACAGTCCGAGGAATACAGCTCAGTTTGCCAACCACACGGGAAGGCAAGCCGAGATGAAGACGGGAACTCTTAACTTGCTATATGGAAGTCCATTCACCGGAATGGACCATGAAGATCCCTTTGCTTTTCTCACCAAATTTTACGAGATAGCATTGGCGGCCGGAGTTGATCAAGCTCAAGAGCTACCGTTGTTCAAAAGACTATTTCCTCATGCTTTGCTCGGCAAAGCCAAAGATTGGTACTTGGATCAAACACCTGCAGTCATGACTGATTGGAACGTGTTGGAAGAGAAGTTCATTGAAAGATTTTTCTCCCACAACCGGTTCATGGAATCCAAAACGGCTATCTCTTTGTTTTCGCAAGGAACCAACGAATCATTGAATGAGGCATGGGAGAGATTTAAATCCATGCTTCGGAAGTGTAAAGGGCATGGTTTTGATGAATTGACGCAAATCCACATTTTCAAGAATGGCCTTCAACCTAATTGCAAGACTTTGTTGGATGCTACCTCGGGTGGTTCTTTGTTGTCTAAAAGCGCCGAGGAAGCTACTGATATCATTAACCGCATGGCTCTAAATGACCTCCAAAGTCAAAGTAGAGGCAACACTTTGAAGAAACCGGGAGTGCTTGAACTTGGGACAAACGATGCTATCCTTGCCCAAAACAAACTCATTTCACAACAAGTTGAACTCTTAACTCAACAAATAAAAGAGTTGAGAGAGCCTTCAAAAGCTAAACAAATAGCTTGTTGTGAGCTTTGCAAAGGTGAGCATGACACCGGATTTTGTCCACCTCCCGGGTTTGAAGAAGTGAATTACATGGCGAACCAACAAGACTACCAACCGAGGCAACAACAACAACAACCGTATCAACCACATCCTCAAAATCAACAACAACACTTTCAAGGGAATCAAGGGTTCCAACCAAGGGGTAACTATTACCATAACCAAGGTTATGGGGGTGGTACTTCTAGCCGTCTAAACCCTCCCCAAAATCCTTACCAACCTCAACAACCGCCGGTCGTAACTTCAAAGTTAGAAGAGACATTGACACAATTTATGCAAATGTCAATAGATAATCAAAAGAGTAACGATGCGACAATCAAAAATCTCGAAACTCAAGTCGGACAACTTGCTAAGCAACTAGCGGAACAACAACCCGGACCATCTTTTTTGGCGAACACGCAAACGAATCCTAAAGAGCATTGTAAAGCAATAACGACGAGAAGTGGAAGGGAGTTGGTTAGTGAGAGTAAAAAAAGAGATGAGAGTGAAAAAAGAGAGGAAGAAAAAAAAGATGAGGAGAAAAAAATAGAGGATAGTATTGATGGTGAAGTTGGGGAGTGGAGTGAGGAAGAAGTTGAAAAGGATGAAAAAAATGGTGAAGTAGAAAACAAAGAAAGTGTAGAAGTCGAAAAGAATAATAGTGATGAAGTGAAGGTGGAGCCAGTGAAAAAGAAAAGAGAGAGGAATTCTAGAGCTTCTAGAGGAAAGGAGGTAGTGAGCGCTACTCCAATCCAAAACCTTCCGTATCCACATGCTCCATCTAAGAGGGAGAATGAACGGCATTACGCCCGGTTCATGGATATTTTCAAACAACTTCAAGTGAACATTCCGTTTGCCGAAGCATTGGAGCAAATGCCTAAGTATGCGAAATTCATGAAAGACATACTTACTAAAAAGCGGAGGTATACAGAATCGGAGACAATTGTCCTAGATGCTAGTTGTAGTGCAATCATTCAACGGACGCTTCCAAAGAAAGAGGTTGACCCGGGACGAGTTACTTTGCCGGTTAAAATTGGTGATGTCTATGTCGGAAAAAGGACTAATTGATTTGGGGTCAAGCATTAATCTAATACCATTGTCTATTGTGAAGAGGCTTGGCAACATTGAAATGAAGGCCATCCGGATGACTTTGCAATTGGCCGATAAGTCGACTACCCATCCTCATGGCGTAGCCCAAGATGTTTTGGTCAAAGTTGATAAATTCTTCTTCCCGGTTGATTTCATTGTAATTGATATGGAAGAGGACGACGATGCTCCGCTTATTCTTGGCCGACCGTTCATGAAAACCGCACGCATGATGATTGACGTTGACGACGGTTTGATGAAGGTAAGGGTCCAAAATGAAGAAGTTACTTTTGATCTATTCGAAGCCATGAAGCATTCAAAGGATAGAAGTGATAACTTTCGCATTGATGTGATCGAAGAGGCAACTTTTGAGGTTTCTAAGCATATTCATGAGATATCTCCTATGGAGTTAGCTCTTGATGACTCCTTTGAAGTTTTCACAGTTGAAGAAGAGCAAGCTCTTGATGAATGCCTAAGGGAACTTGATAGTCTAGAAGAGTTGCATCCGTGGGAAGTTGAGAAGGAAGACTTGAAGAAGGAGGTTAATGAAGAAAAATCGCCGATTGAATTGAAAATGTTACCTTCTAATTTGAAGTATGGCTTCCTCGACGAGACCGAAGCAAAGCCGATTATCATAAGCAACCTTTTGACAAAGAATGAAGAAGCCCGTTTGATCAATGTTTTAAAAAAGAATCAAGAAGCCATGGGTTGGACTCTTTCCGATCTCAAAGGAATTAGTCATTCCTATTGCATGCACAAGATCTTAATGGAAGAGGATTTTAAGCCGGTAGCTCAACCACAACGCCGCTTAAATCCTACTATGAAGGAAGTTGTTAGAAAGGAGGCTGTTAAGTTGTTAGATGCGGGAATGATCTACCCGATTTCGGATAGCCCATGGGTTAGTCCTGTACATGTGGTTCCGAAGAAAGATGGCATTACCGTGATTCGAAATGAAAAAGATGAGTTGATCCCGACAAAAGTTGCAACGGGGTGGCGTATGTGCATTGATTATAGGCGGTTGAATACCGCAACTCGAAAAGATCACTTTCGACTCCCGTTCATGGATCAAATGCTAGAAAGACTTTCGGGGCAACAATACTATTGTTTCTTAGATGGCTATTCCGGGTATAACCAAATTGCGGTTGACCCGACCGATCATGAAAAGACGACTTTCACATGTCCTTTTGGAATTTTCGCATACCGTAAAATGCCCATTGGGTTATGCAATGCACTGGCGACTTTCCAAAGATGTGTGCAAGCTATTTTTGCCGACCTTATCGAGAAGACAATGGAAGTCTTTATGGATGACTTCTCAGTATTTGGTGGTTCCTTTAGTCTATGCTTGGTAAACTTGGAAACGGTTCTTGAAAGATGTGTGAAGACAAATCTTGTGCTTAATTGGGAGAAGTGCCACTTCATGGTGACCGAGAGGATTGTGCTTGGCCATAAAGTCTCTTCAAGAGGGCTTGAAGTTGATCGTGCTAAAGTTGAAGTGATTGAAAAGTTACCTCCTCCGGTGAATGTGAAGGGAATCCGAAGCTTTCTGGGGCATGCCGGTTTCTATCGGCGCTTTATCAAAGACTTCTCAAAGGTAGCGAAGCCTTTGAGTAATTTGCCAGCTAAGGACCAGGTATTTCTTTTAACTGATGAGTGTTTACAAGCTTTCGAAATTTTAAAGGAAAAATTGGTTACCGCTCCAATTATAGTCGCTCCAAATTGGAATTTAAATTTTGAGCTCATGTGTGATGCGAGCGACTATGCAATCGGAGCGGTATTAGACCAAATAAAAGAGAAAAATTTTCATGCGATACATTACGCAAGTAAAGTTCTTAATGAGGCTCAAATTAACTATGCCACCACTGAAAAAGAATTACTTGCGATAGTGTATGCGCTTGAAAAGTTTAGGTCTTATCTTATAGGGTCCAAAGTCGTTGTGTATACCGACCACTCGGCGATTAAATAGTTTCTCACCAAACCGGACTCGAAGCAAAGGCTCATCCGTTGGATCCTCTTGTTGCAAGAATTTGATGTTGAAAACAAAGACAAGAAAGGAACGGAAAATTTGGTGGCGGATCATTTATCTCGCTTAGTTAATGTGGAGGTTACCGCTTCAGAGAAGGAAATCCGAGAAGAGTTTCCTGATGAAAAACTTTTTAAAGTTCAAGTTAGGTCGTGGTTTGCGGACTTTGCGAACCACAAGGCTAGTGGTTTGGTGCCTCCCGACCTAACTTCGAACCAAAAAAGGAAATTTCTCTCGGATGCCAAGTACTATGTATGGGATGACCCGTACTTGTTTAAGTTGGGTGGTGACAACCTTTTGAGACGGTGTGTTACCGGCGATGAGGCGCAAAGCATTCTCTGGCATTGTCACAACTCGCCTTACGACAGACACTATAATGGGGTAAGAACGGCCACTAAAGTCCTTCAGTCAGGATTTTATTGGCCTACTATTTTCAAAGACGCACAAGCCCATGCGCAAAGTTGTGATAGTTGCCAACGAAGTGGTGGGATTGGTAAGAGAGACGAGATGCCTCTCCAAAACATCCAAGAGGTTGAAGTATTCGATTGTTGGGGTATCGATTTTGTAGGACCATTCCCACCCTCTTATGGTAACGAGTATATGCTTGTGGTTGTTGATTACGTTTCTAAGTGGGTTGAGGCGATTGCCTCACCTCGGGCGGATGCGAAAATGGTAATAAATTTTTTGAAGAAAAACATCTTTTCCCGTTTCGGAACCCCCCGAGTGTTGATTAGTGACGGAGGGTCACACTTTTGTAATGCATCGTTAGAAAGCATTTTAAAACATTACGGTGTATCACATAGAGTGGCGACTCCGTATCACCCACAAGCTAATGGTCAAGCCGAAGTCTCTAATCGTGAGATTAAGAGAATTCTTGAAAAAACTGTGTCGAATTCGAAAAAAGAGTGGTCACAAAAATTGGATGAAGCGTTATGGGCATACCGTACCGCTTTTAAAGCTCCAATTGGGCTAACTCCTTTGAATTGGTGTTTGGTAAAACTTGCCATTTGCCGGTCGAATTGGAGCACAAAGCCTTGTGGGCTCTGAAATTTTTAAACTTTAATGAGGATTTGGTCGGTGCAAAAAGGAAAGTGCAATTGCTTGAGTTGGAAGAGATGCGCAATGCCGCATATCACTCGAGTTGGTTGTACAAAGAAAAGGTAAAAAAGTATCATGACAAAAAGCTTCGAAAGAAGGAATTTGTGCCCGGACAGTTGGTCTTATTGTTTAATTCCAGGTTGAAGCTATTCCTAGGAAAATTGAAATCTAAATGGTCCAGGCCATTTCGTGTAAAACAAGTCAAAGAATATGGAGCTATTGTCATTGAAGACTTGGACAAGAAGGAGAGTTGTACGGTTAATGGCCAACGTTTGAAGGTTTATCTCGGCGGTCTGGTGGATCGCGAGAGTTGTGCTATTTCCTTGGATGCTCCTCTGTGAGCATCGAACCGTCGAGCTTATCCGACGTTAAACAAGCGCTTATTGGGAGGCACCCCAACATTGTAAGTATTTACAGCTTTCTGTTACGTGGTATTGGTGTTCAATTTGAAGAACCTTGCTGAAATGTGCTTTACATGCTGTTTTGAAAAAAAAAACAAAATGCTGTCATGCTCGCTAGCTGCTCGCTAGGCGAAGGCAGTAGCGAGCTGATTCGCTAGCTGCTCGCTAGGCGAAGGCAGTAGCGAGTGTAGCATGACAACACTTTAATTCTGTTTCACAGGGCCACTCATTTGGGCCCAAAAACTTGTTATTTCGTTTTTGTCATACCCCAAAAATTACCCATCATATTTCCTAAAAAAAAAAAAAAAAAAAAAAAAAAAAAAAAAAAACGAAAGAAAAAAGAAAAAAAACAATTTAATTAATTAATTAATTAATTAATTAATTAATTAATTAATTAATTAATTAATTAAAATAAATAAATAAATAAAATATAACAAATTATTTTGGACTTGGGTCTCCCTCATTCCAAGCCCATTACCCACGAAATTAGTCTATAAATACTGAAGTTTCAGTAGGGGAGTGAGACTTGGAGTTTACAGTGGGAGATTCACTGGAGAAAGAAGGAAGAGAAGCAAAACACTCTGAGGTTTCCTTGGAACAAAACCTTGAGGAAAAAGAAAGAGAGAGAACAGAGAAGGACGGATAGAAACTTTGGCATAGGAACCCTGCCTACCCGGAGAACTCAGAGTAAAGAAACCCTGAAGGCAGCCCGTCTGCACCGAAGCCATCGCCGTCCAATTCCCGCTGCCTAACTTATTCCGATACTACAAGTGGTCAATCCCTTCAACCTTGAATTGGCAAACAGGTTTGCGTATCTCTATTGTTTATACTTTCAATTGGCCATATCTACATATATAATGCATCATGATTAAATGTTGATATATAATTTGCTTTCGTATGGGAATTTAAATATGCCTGAATACCCTGAGTGTTTGACCATGTTATTCCTGTGATAAAATGCCATAAAATTCAAAGTTCCTAACATGGGGCTGTTTTCAAATTCAAAATCCGTGGCCTTCGCTAGGCGAGGCAGAGGCGAACGAGACAGTACCTGATTCTTCTAGTCTGTTTTTTTTATGTTTTTATCATAGCCATGCATTATTTATCCTATCCTATTTATTGTTGTGGTATTTCTCCGGTGTAATCTTCGATTGCACCCTGATTTGGTGTTCTGACATGTTTCTTTTTTTTGAGTTTCGTAAAGGTTCACATATCCTAGGAAAAGGTTATTGGCTAGGTATTCCACTTTATTTGTGGGATACCCTTGTGGAGTTTCACCCTAAATTAATTTTTTAATGTATTAATTTCTAATGTATTAATTTTTTAATATATTATTTTTAATAATTTTAATGTGGAGTTTCATCCTAATTATATAATTAATTGTAAAACTTTGCCTTTGAATAAGTGATCTTGGACCTCTCTTTGTTGCCTTACGATTACGATATTACGGTCATGTCCCGCGAACGTGGGGATACCCTTAGCAAAGACCCTTCGGTTAAATCATCATAAAATAAATTATAGTCCCTCGGATGTTGCCTTCGAATATACAACTTTGTCCCTCGATGACCCTCCGATGTTGCCTACGGTTAAATGATGATAGTCCCTTCGAATGCTAAGGTATCCTCATAACTGTTGCCTTCAATGACCAATCGATGACCCTACGATGACCCTTTTACATCCAAAGGATAAAACTACTTATTTCTCAATAATAAGGACAGTTTTACCCTCATAAGGATAGGAAATGCCCGTAAAGACCTTGGGTCGGTATAACTCTTAATTGCTGGCTCACAACTTAAAACATTTTTTTTTTGCACCTCACACCTTTCAAAATATCTTTAGAAAATCACCACTTGGTATATATTCATACTAGAATCATTACCGAGTTATATTTTTCTAAACAATTTCCAAAACTAAACGAGATAACTACTTTGTATATATTCATACAAGAATCATTACAAAGTTAAATTCTCTTTCCAAAAACAATTTTCCAAACAATTCACAAACACTTTTTTTTCAGACAAAAATAATATAAGTGATCGAGCAATTAAGAGCCCATGGATAACCATGGATACAAAGGGTGCTAACACCTTCCCTTTGTATAATGTACCTCCCGAACCCAAAATCTAAATTAAGGTCTTTCCTGTTCTTTTCCACCTTTCCTTATTGGATAAAAGAAAAGTCGGTGGCGACTCTTGCTAACCGCGACATTGCGATAAAAAACACAAAAAGTCCAGTTCACCGTATGACAGTTTTTAAGTCTGAATATAAGATCAAACTTACTCTCACTTGCATAAAATCACCTCTATCAATTCCATCTCACATAAACCCTAACATTGCTTTGCAAACCCAACTGTGCATTTCAAACTCAATCGATCTCTCAAATCAGGTTTGCCCTTTCTTCATTACTTTATGTTTCCAATTTGTAAAATTCTGAAGTATGTCACATTTGGGGTGAATTTGGGAGAGTGGGTATCATTAGGTTTTGCATGTGGGTTTAGATTTGCATGTATCTTAGAACAATGCCTTGCATGATAAATCACTTAGTTTCTGAAAGGGGTACCATAGGATTTAGGGTTTTCTGAAATTTGAGTGTTAACAATGTAGAACCCAGAACCCGTAACATTCGCTAGCATCTCGCTAGGTGAATCTGTGGCGAGTATTCGCTGCCACTTCGCTAGGCGAACCTGTAGCGAAGCTTCGCTAGGTCCTCGCTAGGCGAAGCAGTAGCGACCATGACAGTAGTTGGTTTTTCTGTTTTGCTTTCTAATCTGTTTTGTGGTTGTGCTTTTCCTTTTCTGTGTTTTTCAGATGGCATCCAGGTCGAGCGCTTCGAAAAAGAGGAAGGTCGGGAGCATATCCCGTACTGTGCCCATTCAGTTCGACACCGACAAATTTGTCGGGGCAAAGCAAGCGGCTCGCTATGTGGCATTGGAAAAGAGAAAAAATTTGCCAGAGAAAAGGTTTATAATCAACCCCGAAGGCGACTACCGTATATTTGTTGGGTTGATTCATAGCAAGAAATGGGACCGATTGATATCTCCCCTTGAGAGCTATGACATCGAGACATTGTGTGAGTTCTACGCGAATGCACTGCCTAACGGCGACGAGCCGTTCACATGGACGACAAGAGTGTCCGGCCGTCAGGTTGCTTTCGATCGGGATGCAATCAACAGTGTGCTGGGTGAACCGCTCTATCTGGGGGCAAATGAGAGGGACACATACCATAGGGATTTGAGGCTTCACCGAGACACCGACTCTATTTCTACAGTCCTATTATTTGAAGGGAAATCAGTTGAGTTGAACCCACATGGGGTTCCTATGAGGTACCATAGGGAGGACATGATTCCCTTAGCTCAACTGATCCTAATGCTGGTTCTGACCAATATAAAACCTAAGTCTCACACCTCAACTGTGCCGATCCCAGTGGCACACTTGGTTCACTGCATTCTCACGAATATTCAGATTGATGTGGCGAGAATAATTGCTTTAGATATAAAGTCCGTGGTCGAGAGCGGGCTAAAGTCGGGGGCACGAGTTAACTGTCCCCTTGCTTTCCCGTGTCTCATCATGGCTTTGTGCCAACATTCGAGGGTGAAGCTACCCTCCCAGAGTCAAGTGAGGATTCCGCCAGCCATCGATGACAGATATGTGGCCAAGTATTGCAAGCCAAAGAACTTCAGGAGTAGTGCAGCTGCTGGTAATACCGGAACTACTGATGGTCCTGGTGTTTTTGCTCATGGTTTCGATCCTTTCCAGCAGGTTGTCTGCAACTATAATTGGGATTGGATGGCGGCAATTCAGCGCGTCATGGTTGATATTCACGATTCTATGCAGTTGTTACAGTTGCAGGTGCATGACCCCTCTGGAGAGAACTCTCTAATGACGCGTGAGCAGTTTCTGCAAAATTTTCGGAGAGGGGGCGAGTGCTGGTGCATCTGGTGCTGATACTTCTGGTGGTGCTGAGGATGGTGATGACGATGATGATGATGAGGATGATACCGGTTTTGAGGCCGGTAGTGATGAGAATTCTGAGTCCTATGAGGGCTAAGTTTGTTTTATTTTATTGTATTTTTAGATTTATAGTATTTTGGTTTTGATTATGTACTTTTGGGGTGTTTTGTCCCCCACGCACATTATTTTTAACATTTTGAAGTAATGAGTATTGTTTATGTTTTAATATTATTGTGTTTGGTTTAAATTTCTTTTGTTTAATAAATTTTTGGTTGGTTGAGTGTCAAACCTTCTAGATTGGTTGCTCCTCAAAGAAGTATCCAATGAAGGTGCATCCGAGCTTGGATGGTAATGATAAAAGTAAACAAGTGAATAATGCTAATGTACATGGTTACCTCCGGTTAGAATTTTAGAATGCATTAAGAACTTTACTCTTTTCGTAATTGAATATTGTTCTTTTTGCAACATAATTGAATGAATGTTTCATCTAGGACATAGAACCACAAATTGTGAGGAAACCTCCATTGTACACTTAAATGCTGGATTCTAATAAACTTTATTGATTCATTTGATTCATGCTTGGTCTTTTATTATTGTGAATTTGTAGAAGCAATTAGAAATGATCAAGGCGCTTGTTTTTTTTTTAGCACAACCAATTCCAAATACAACTTACCCGTGAGCAGAGAGAGTATTCGTTAACCCCTTTGAGCTTAAACTGTTGAATCTCTGCTTGAAATAAAGCGAGATATCAAAAATCTTTTTTCTTGAAACCCGGAAATTTTTGGTAATTGTTCTTTTGTTGTAAAAAGTCAAGAGCATTCACTTAGGGTGAGTAAAAGATAAGTTGGGGAGAACGAAAAAGAGAATCGGTAAGTGCCACAACTCTTGAAAAACCGAGCAAGCATTGAAAAAAATATAGAAAAGAGAAACATTGTTTTGTGAATACGATGTGAAAAGAAAAAAAAAATAGAGAAAATGAAAATGAATGCTTGCTTGGAAGAAAAATAGTGAAAAACAAAAACTGAGTTGTGAAATAAGAGTTGTGAAGGTTTCAAATGAGAAACAAGTGAAACGAAGTTGAGATGTGTGAATAGCTTGTACAGTGAATGTCTCTTTTGCATCGGCAAGTTCGTTTTCAATGGCCTTAGATATGACCCTTGTTTGAAAACCTAACCAAGCTACAATCGGAAAAGTCCTTAGTGATCTTCGTGCTTCCTCATTTCCATTTATAATTGTTAGACATTGTATGAATTGAATTGATTTCTTGTTTATTGGAGAGTGAAATTATCCCCGCGGTTGCAAACGCGTAATTTCTTCAATCCATATTCGAAGAGGAGAGATAGGGTGATTCATTCAGGATGACATTGTTGTAGATTGATACATCTTTTGCATTACTATAAAGTTTTAGTTCTTGTGTATTATGTTATTCTAACCATTGGGAACTTGTGTCTAGTTGATTCTCTTGTGTTTGAGCCGTTTTATCCAAAATCGGAGAAATCTTTTTCTTTAAAGCAAATCCTCTTGTCCTTCAAGAGGCATACTTTGCTTGAGGGCAAGCAAGAATCTAGTTGGGGAGAGTTGTTAGATGTCCAAAAGTGCTTATTTGAGCTATCAAATGTGGGCATCTTTCACTCATTTTTATTGAGAAAGTGTTCGAAACCGCCCTCGCTCTTGATGATTTGCAATACAATGTTAAATGATCTTGGTACCTTTAATTTCTGTGTTATTATGCAGAAATTAGGCATGAAAGAATAGAAAACAAAGACACAAGAAAGTTGGCAAAGGAATCAAGAAAGGAAGCATTCATCAGCATGCTTGTTGGGCGAGTGTTGTAGCGAAGTGCTCGCTAGGCGAGCACCCAGCGAGCTGCCAGCGAACATCCCCAGAATTTTACAGTAGCAAAGTCAACAAACTCGCTGTGGCGAAGGAAGTAGCGAACACTCCCAGACTTGGACAATCTCACAGCTAGCACTTGCTCGCTAGGCGAGCCACTAGCGAGCTCCCAGCGAGCAATTCCAGTAGCAAAACCATCTAAACTCGCTGGAGCGAAGGAGGAAGCGTGGGCTTCGCCTAGCGAACATGCAATATGGACTTAGATATTTCTCTGGGCGCAGGTGCCTTAGGTGGCCTATTTTGGGGCTCACTAGGCGAACCATTCTGCTCGCCTAGCGAGCATGACAGCTCAGATAATAGTGCTATAAGTAGCAGGGGATACTTTTTGGAAAACTTACTTAGCATTTTTAGATATTTTTTGCATTTTCTTGGGATCACATTTTGTAACCTAGAAACCCATTTTCTTCATTTTTCTTCATCTCTTAACAATATTCCACAAAAAGAATGTGGATTCCCATCCAATCTCGATTCTTCGACTCGGATGTTGATCAACCTTCGACCGAAACTTGTTGACCAAGCTACCATGAAAATGAGTAGCTAAGTCCTTCATTTTGTCAAGGTTAGATGTAGATGATCATAGCTTTGTATGTATATGGGATGATCTTCATTTGTAAACTCTTTAATGAGTAATATATGGTGAAAACTTTGTTTTATTGATAACTCTTTGTGTTGGTTTATGATCGAGAGATGTTTTCCAACTCTTTACCTAGGTTTTCATCCAATCTTGTTTGTTAGCTAGAGATAGTAATGAATGATTTTGTTCACCATAAAGTTGAACCAAAAAGTTGTCATTTTGATAGATTGTGTGAGAGATCAACAATGGATCAAAATGGGAAAACCCACAATGTGTGTTAGAGATAAACACATTGGGAGGATTTTGTGAAATAGTTTATCATCTAAAGGAGCTTATGAGTTTTGTTGATCGAACATATGCATGCAAAGTGATCGTCGAACCCTAACTTTGACAATATTTCTCAAATAGAAAAACCAAAACTTTTACCGCACTTTCTTACACTTTTATGCAAGCTACCGTGACTAAAACCAAAACTCCCCTTGTTACTACGAGTTAAGAACTTAACAACTGTCGAACGGCGGCGATATCTCACAATCCCTGTGGAGACGATAACAAAAACCCGACACTCTAACCCTATCTCAACAATATCCCCATATAGAACCAAATTCTTTTATACCAGTTGTTGGAAATAACTAACATAGAGAAAATAAAAGAACAAATTCACAACACAAGGGCATAAAGTGGAAACTCCAAAACCAAAGAAAACACAATGGCCGTTGTCAAATAACAACCAGAGAATAACACTGTAAAAAATTTTACAACACATAATTTATCCTTAACCACTCTAGGCTCCCAATACACCCACACCCTCCAAAGCAAACATTTAACTACATCTTACATCATTCTAAGACAAAGGCATAAGAGAACAAAAAAGTCAAATCAAGTTTAAATTATTCTTGAATGGTGCATTTTGAAATAAAGTATTTGAATTCTTTATATAAGCTTGAACTTCATATTCCTTTACAAAATTAAGCGATGTGAGACTTCTTCAACATGTATATTTCAAACAAATCCTAAAAAAAACATTCCAACACTTGTTATGCATATGTGATGCTTCAAACTTGAGTTGTTTTTAGCATATCAAACTTAAAATTCATGAGCGTATTATGCATGTAAGTTTTTGGTGAATTTTTTAAATCTGACGTGATCTTCTTACGACTTTAGATTTGAATCTTGTTAGATGCTAATAATTTTTATGTTAGACCGGTCTTTACAAAATTTTACTCTAATTATAAATGAGACTTTCACAAATGAATTGTGAAATTGATCTCTTTCAAACTAATCAGTCCTAAGACAGAATACATAATTTACAAATGAGTAATGTTATTCTTACACCAATTTCTTACACCAATATTTACACCAAATATTGTTCATCGTATTTATACGGTGAGCGTTGTTTTATTAATAAAAAATATTTATAAAAAGATTTATTTTAAATAAAAAAATATTTATAATTTTTTTTTAAAATTAATTTTGTAACACAAATATAAGATTTATCATCAACCAATTTTATTATTGTATTAACCATAAAAATATATGTTATTACCCACAAATTTTACTGATAGCATGTTAACCAACTTCACTACTTCATTAACCAATAAAATATATAATATTATGACATTAATTTATAATTTGGTTAATGAATTTTAAAAATTAAAAAAACAATAAATAGTAAAATAAGATTGGTTGATATCAAACAATTTTATAAACTACTATTTACATAATATTAACCAATTTTATTTTAGTATTTAATATTTTTAATTTTTAAAATTTATTAATAAATTATAAATTATTGTCTGAACTAGATTGATATTATGTATTTTATTAATTAATAAAGTAATAAAGTTGGTTAATGATAAATATGTGGTTAATAACGTATATTTTTATGGTTAGTGCAATAACAAAATTAGTTAGTGAAAAAATCTTATATTTATGTTAAAAATTAATTTAAATTTTGTTTTTATAAATTTTTTTTTTTTATATTTTATTTTATAAATATATTTTTATTTTAATAAAAAAATATTGTTCACTGTATAAATACGGTGAACTGTATTGGGTGTAAGTATTGGTGTAGGAAATGAGTGTAGGAATAACATTACTCTTTAGAAAAAAATCTCCAATCAACATGTTTATCTGAGTTGTAAAAGTTTTTGGGAGGTTTCAACTTGTTACCTTCAAATTTATACATGGCACCCATGTATCATATGAAAAGACAATACTAACCTTGTAACATTTTTCATTATTTTTTTCAAAATTCACCAACCACATGCGCGAATCTCAAATTCTCTAGAGCGATATCGAAAATTTTATTTCTTCTTCGGAAATTTCAAAATAAGTATGTTTTTACCGTAAATTGCAAAATTCGTGTGAATTTGTAACGTGAATTTCAAAATTTCTAGTATTTGTGAATACATTTTCCCCAGAAATTTCATAATTTGCGATACAATTGATCTGCAATTCCTTAAAGTTTTAGAATTTTTGGTAGTTATAAAAAAATTGTTTTTCCATAGAAATTTCAGAATTTCTAATGAAATTAGGGATTTTTCAAATTTCTAGAATAAATCTTTGTTTTTTCGTTTTTTGTAGTGAAATACATGGGCATGGACGACACTATTGCAGACAGAGAGACATATAGAGTGGTAAACCAGGTTAAGGTTGCTGAGACTGAGTCTTCCCAGATACGGGCTAGACGAGTGGTTCCAACCGGTTCACACCTGAAACGGTTGGCTGGGCAGGGGCAGTTATACACACTTCATATTACCCACGTCGAGCAGTGAGATCAGTCGAGCAACCCATAAATGATATTGAAGTTGTTCATGCTCAGGATGTGCTAGTTCAGGATGTTCATGAACCAGCTTTCGAGACTGATGTGGCACATATTTCTGTTGAGGTTATTGATAAGGTGGTTGCTGATGATGTGGAAGATAAGGTGGTCCATCCAGATGCCCCTGTTGCAGATGACATGGTCCAGCCAAATGCCCCTATTACTTATGAGGTAGCTGCCACATATTTGATCCCATATGCTACTACTGACATAGAGTTTACAACTCCTTTGACAGAGTCATCTGTGCATATTAATAAAGTATGTCCACGAGGACCCATGAACCGGTCAGTGCTTACAGAGTATGCTGACTATATGACATACCAACTATGGCAGGGAGAGGTAAATATATTTTATGTTGAACTTTAATTTTTTTTATTATCCCATGAAAGCTAACTGCTAATTATTTTTAAATATGTTTGTTACAGGACCATCTCCCACTAAAGGTAACATCGCACATGTCAAAGTTGAAGAGCTTCCCCCAAGACTCTGATGTATGAGCAGGTCAGGCATATTGTACATAATTTTGAGTTCCTCGCATTTTCCGACTACTCACTTACCATGTTCGACGCTCCACTTCTTATTGCTTTTGTTAAGCGATGGAACAAGGAGACATCTTCGTTTCATCTTCCATTTGGGGAGATGACTATCACTCTGGGTGATGTCTCCTCATTGTTCCATCTTCCCATCACCGACAGATTCTACACGACTCCTGTTATTAGCCTAGCGCTTGCATATGTTGACTTTCGTATGAGATTTGGGAGTTTCTGAGGAGGCCGTGTTGGAGGAGTTTGACTTTAACATGGGTGTTCACCTTCATATGTCTTGGATTCGGGATAGGTACGAGGAGCTTGTTGCGGCATAGAGGTATGAGGGTTCCGCTAGGGTGTACATGCTACATCTAGTAGCATGTACTCTTTTTGTAGACAAGTTAAGTGTTTATATCGATGTCTGATACACATGGTTATTTTGTAGCCTTGATGCTACCAGTTGGGCTTGGGGGTGCGTTGCATTGACCATCTTATATACAACACTTGGAATGGTGACAACCTTTGAGACCAGACAACTTGCTGGTTATTTGAGTCTACTACAAGTATACTTGAAGTTATTATTTGTTGTTGAGTTCTTATTTAATTGTTACAAATAAAATTTCTTAATTATTATTTATTATTTAGGTGTTATGATATCAGTGTTGGTTATACGAGCATTTCCCCACCATATGTGACAACAGGGTGCAGGATTCCCTAATGGGGGTCCCACGGGCAAGGAGATGCAATGCCATGCAGTCACATCCCGGTGGTGTTGCAGAGTACATGAGGAGGTTAGTTGCCTTGACTGTAAATGATGTCATCTGGAAACCATACACTGATCATAGAGTCCACTATGAATTTGATGACTCTTATTTATATTCTGGTTATATGCATTGAGAGACTTTAGTCGCTAGACGCTTACGTGAGAGGTGTCTGCAACAATATGGTTATGTTCAGGGTATCCCATGACCTGTTCCGGATATTCCATATGTGGGCATTGACAGGTGGTTTTAGAGTAACATCATCAAATCTAGTCATGCCATTAGAGATCGTGCAGTTAGGGTTCAACACGTCTCGCAGTGTGATGATGGTTACTTGGAGTGGTACCTAACTGTATCACACCCTCGCAGCATCCCACCTATTGAGCATACATATGATGTTGGGCCTTCCAATGTTGGGGTACCTATCGATGATGTGTCGATGCCGCTGTGACACCCCAATTTTTATTTTTGTCTGAACTAATTAAATTATTATAATTCTCATTGTGTTGGTGCAATTGTTGATTATTTAGTTGAATTATAGAAATAGGATTATAGGGTATGTGTCCTTAAAATGAGAGAATAATTAAGGGATTATGATCATAAGATTAATCTAGAATAATTTAGAGTCATTTTAGATAATTAAAATAATAATGATTTAATTTATTATTTAATTAAATGAGAAAAATAGTGACTTCTGGTCAAAAGTGGAATTTTAAAGGAATAAGAGGGAGCAAGGAGTAAGAGGGAATTAGTGGTGGGGTTAAGTTATAATTTTAGAAAGATGGGAACCTAACTATTTAAATTAAAAATAATCTAGGTTAGAATTTTTGTCAGATCATACAAACTTGGGAAAAGAAATGATATGAATTATAAGCATGTGTATTAATATGTTGTTGTTGTGATGTGCTTGAATCAAATAAATCATGTTGAATTTGATGGAGATTCGATGGTTTAGAGATGATGAATATGATGATATTGTTGTAATGTGTTGTTGATCCATGAATCCATGAAATAATAGATGAGTTTAGGGTGTGATAGCAGTAGGTATTGGGATTAATATGATAAATTTTCATAAAATAAGTTGTTTTTATATAAGGTAGTGTTTGGGTGATTAAAAACTTATGTTTAGACAAAAAATAGCAGTATGTGTCGAACTATGTAAGTCATGTGTCGACCTATTCGATCGATGGTTTAGAGATGATGAATTTGATGATATTGTTGTAATGTGTTGTTGATACATGAATCCATGAAATAATAGATGAGTTTAGGGTGTGATAGAAGTAGGTATTGGGATTAATATGATAAATTTTCGTAAAATAAGTTGTTTTTATATAAGGTAGTGTTTGGGTGATTAAAACTGATGTTTAGATAAAAAATAGCAGTATGTGTCGACCTATGTAAGTCATGTGTCAACCTATTCGATGCACGTGTCCATTTGTATAGGTCATGAGTCGACTTGTATAGGTCATGAGTCGACACACGCAGTCGACACATCAAATATAAACTACATGCTTTAAAAATGAGGTACATGAGCCGATGTGTATATGTTATGTGTCGACTCATACAAGCCATGTGTCGACACATAACTGCCAGAATGTTAGTTTTGCATTATTCGACGATTTTAGCCATAACTTTTGATCCGTATATCCAAATAATGTGTCGTTTGAAGTGTTGGAAAGCTAACGCTTTGTGTTAAAGTAAGCCCTAATAGCCAATTAGTATTGGATGTATATGCTTTTGTATCATGACCTTGATATATATTGTTTGTTAATATATATACTTATTAGGCGTTGTATTTATTGTGTTACTTGTATATGACATAATAGAGTCCTAAGAATAATTATTCTATTTAATGATACATTAAGTGTGACTTAATCTTGAGGCTTCATTAAAGATAAGGACGTTATTATTAAAGTAAAAATAGTCAAACTTTACTGTCAAATAGGACAATAGTAATGCATAGAGACTATTATGTGAGTTGACTGATGATTGTATCTCACAAGTAATGGATATGAGATATCAAGTCTTCACATAAGTATCAACATTAGAAGTAATATTTATACTGAATTGATCCACCATGAGAATACTACATAATTTGTTATGTAAGTGTCATAAGTTACTCTCATAATGATAGTGATGTATATCACCCTCGAGCTGAAACCACTACGGACCCTAGATGTGGAGTCGAGTACTTATTGTCAATCAAACATTGTCCATAACAGGATGACTATAAAAATGGTTTATGGGTACTTTACAAATCATGTTGAGGGACATGAGTGACCTAGATGGGATTTGTCCCCCTTACATATACGGGAGTAATATTTGTGGGCTCTTTGATATAATATGACTGTAAAAATGCATGGTCGTGCTCAAATAAGTCGATATGAGATATTGAGCTTATTTGTTATTATCAAGTATACTCAGGAATCAAGGAATAAAATATTGGACTATACAAGGGTGACAGTGTAACACCCTGAATTTAATTAATTAATTAATTTAAATTATTTAGATTTTTATATGATTAATGAGTGTTTTAAATTAATTGTGTATGATTGTGGGGGTATGTATCCTTGAAATAGAAGTATGGAGGGAGTAAGAGTTTGGTATAGTGGTTGATAATTAATTAGAATTTTAATTAGTGATAGAAATAAATAGTATTTTATTCGAATTAATTAAATAAAAAAATAAAAATCACTAGAATATGAGCATCTTAATTAAATAATGACATTTAGTTATTTTTCTTATTTAATGGGGATAATGAGAATTTTTAATAATTAGCCTATAACTATTTTATTTAATTGATTGGAATAAAATAGAAGAGTAGAAATAGTATGGAGAAAAAGAAGAATATTATTGGTATTATTTTATTAAAAGAAAATTAGAGTCAAGAGGGGTATGGTGGTAAATAATATGATAAGTGAGGGTAATGGTGGAAGTTTCTAATTGAGGGAGATTAGGTTAATGATAAAAAAAAGGTTAGTAAGAGAGTTTGGAGGGTTTTACGTAAAATAGAATTTTGTGGTGAGAAGAGGCAAGAGATATGGCTAAAAGAAAACTCCATTGTTAGAGCTTGAAGTGTGCATCTTGTTGAAAAATCTAAGGTAAGGGTGAGAACTTGTTCCAATAGTAAAGGATATGATAGAAGGATAGAATGGAGGAACCCTTAACCTCCTTAGGGTTGGGTGTTTTGATTCATAATTTTGAATTTGGATGCTATTGTGATTATTGTATGATGATTATATGATGAATTTCATATGTCTTACATGTGTGTAGTTTCTGTTTTAATTGATTAAACTTATATTCACCATTGTTGCAATTTCGAAGGTTTTAGGCATAATCTTAAAGTTGTGATTAAATTATTTAATTGTGTTAAAACTGTAAATTAACTTTATATAATTATAGTATTACATGGGTTGTAATTTTCTGAGTGTTTCAATTTTTACGGAATCGAAATCGGAGGTCCGAAAGGCCTCCAACGATGAAAAATGCAGAAAAATCTGCATTCTATCCGTCACAATCGCGAGCCTTTTTTTAGGTTTTTCGGTTGAAATCGTTTTGGTCATAACTTTTGATCCGTAAGTCCAAATTGAGTTCCGTTTGAAGCGTTGAATATCTGAAACAGAGGCCTATAACTTTTTTTCAGGAATAAAATAATTTTGGAGATTATTTCATGGACGTTTTTGGGGTTGAAGAAGATGAAAATTATGTTGGAAAATTTAGAAAACAACAACATTTTAGTAACGCCTTCATGCACGATTTTGATCATAACTTTCAACTCATGAATCATTTTAGGTTGGGGTTTAAGGCATTAGAAATGTGACTCTAAGATATATAATGTGATGGTGATAAGTGAATTGATTGAGTATTATTCCTATGCCTACTGTGTTGGTGAAGTTTTTGTTCTTACGTTCGGTTAATGAATTGTTGACACATCCCGACGATTTTGGTCATAACTTTCATTTTGTAAGTCCGACTTTGATGGCGTTTGAAGCGTTATAAAGCTAACACTCAGACTTAAAACATGGTAGTGATTGTTGATATATTTTAATAATATTCACATGCCTACTGTATTGATAAATATATTGGTTTATATGTTTGGTTGATGAATCGTTGCATTGTTGTAATATCATTGTGTGATAATTATGTTGTTATGTTGATGATGTTAAGATGTTGATGAGTCGTTGTTATTTGTTGATATTATTCATGTTGTAACATGAATTGGTTATTGCATGATGAATGGTGTGATGCATAAATGATGAGATGTGTATGGGGATCCTTTAAGTGAACCTTATTGTGTTAATGCATGTTATTTGAGAGTCATGCATATTGGTGTACGGGCTTCGGTCCAATTTTGGTGAGCCACGATTCTATGATGATGGATCGGGTGCGAGTAGCTAATTCTTATTATGAGGGATTAATGAAGCGTTGCATATGTTGATTGTAACAACCCAATTTCTAGTGTTTATTTCTTATATTATTATTATATTTTATTTTATTTATTTGGAGTGTTAATGAATTAATTGGTTGTTAGATAGTATAATAATTGATTATATTAATTGACTTGGTGTGTATACTGTGTTGGTTTAATTTAATTGAACTAATTAGAGATAATATAATGCTATGTCTTATTTGGCCTATTAATTAAATTAGAGGTATAATTTCTTAAGTCCAAACATAATACTAGAATAGTAAGAGGTGGGGAGAGTGAGAAGTAGCACTCATTTGGTCATTTCAAGGTAACAAGAAAGAAAAGAGGAAAAGTAAGGAGAAGAGGGGGAAGAACAAGGGAGAAGCTAGGATTTTCAGAAAATTGAAGAGGTAAGGGGGAGAATCCTTATTATTATGGGTTAGTATAATTGGGTCAATGGGCAGACAAATGTTTAGGTTGAAATCCCTAATTTTTATGGTTTTGAAATTGTTAGGTTTTGATGAGTAATCTTTGATTTGTGATGATTAATTTCGTTTGGAATGAATATATGGGTGAAATTGAAGGATAGAATGAGAAGCCATTTAGTTATTAAATTTCATTACAGTAACGACGTTAAGAAAAATTCTGTTAAACTGAGTAACGGGTTACCCAAAATGCGTTAACGAGTTACTTGCTGAAAATCTGCTTAGGAGTTGAATTCTGTTAAACTGAGTAACGGGTTACCCAAAATGCGTTAACGGGTTACTTGCTGAAAATATGCCTAGGAGTTGAATTCTGTTAAACTGAGTAACGGGTTACCCAAAATGCGTTAACGGGTTACTTGCTGAAAATCTGCCTAGGAATTGAATTCTGTTAAACTGAGTAACGGGTTACCCAAAATGCGCTAACGGGTTACTTGCTGTTGAAAAAGGGAAAATTGAGGATTTTAAATGCTGTAACCATTATGAAATAAAATCTAAGTGTGCGTGTTTGATGATGAGCCTATATATGTGAATAATATATTTGTTATGAATATGTATACGAACCATTGGTGGATAATTCATAGAGTTGAATTATGGTTATATGTGGAATGTTAAGATGGTAGAGATGATCTTAATTGCATATATTGTGGGTATTTGTACATTCATTCATGGCATAGTCGACTTTATGATGGAAGCGGTGAAACTGTGGGTTCACATGGTAATAGACGTTGATCCTTGAGTGGAAATAGACGTAGCAGACGTTGATCCTTGAGTGGAAATAGACGTAGCAGACGTTGATCCTTGAGTGGAAATAGACGTAGCAGACGTTGATCCTTGAGTGGAAATAGACGTAGCAGACGTTGATCCTTGAGTGGAAATTGACGTAGCAGACGTTGATCCTTGAGTGGAAATAGACGTAGCAGACGTTGATCCTTAAATGGAAATAGGTGTAGCAGACGTTGATCCTTAATTGGAAATAGACGTAGTGGCTTTGATCTTGTCCGGATCGGAAGCGTGGCTTGGATTCTAGATATTGAATCGGAAAGCGGTGAAACGTTGGGTTCACATTGCGGTACCACATGCATAGAGTCACATGTCTTGCATTGAGTCACATTAGAGTTATGTGATAATTGAATATATGCATTGAGGTGATTGTTATGTGTGTATGAGATATGGTAATTGAATTTGGTGATGTTTGGATACATAACTTGGCAAACTATGTGATTATGTGATAATTGTAGTTATGTGTATATTTGGGAATATAGTATTGGATTTTAATATTATACTCCTTGAGTTTTGGTGGATGTTTGAAACATGTGAAATAAATATTGGTTAGTATTATTTACATGGCTATACAAGGTGTGATGAATTCCTTTAATTGTTGGTTTAATCATTGTGCTTTATTATACTTCTTCATAATGATTCGAATTCTCACCCTTCTGTTTGAATGTTGCCTTTACATGGGCATCATGCAGATACTCAAGAGTAGTATTGCTGAAGTAAGTGGACGATAGCTCACTCGAGATTTAGCCGGAGAGTTTCCGTGTTTTAGCTTAGAGACTAGGTAGTGAGTCAATGCTCTGATCATGTAACACAGGGTAGATTAGTAGTATTGAACTCATATCTTATTTGGATATGTGTTATGTTATTACTTGTGAACATGTTTAATTGCAATTGCTGTTTGAGAGGCCATAATGCCAAATAGTCTGGATATGATTTTATTTCATCTTGAGGAGATTATTGAGAGATGATCATGGTATGGGACATGAATCATTTTATGAAATACATGAGTATACATTATTTTCCGTTGCGAATGCATATACTTGTATATTCATGATATTTGAAATATGTTATTTTCAATGACCAGGTGTATTGTATATTGATGATGAATGATGTTTGGTTTTTGAAAGCTTTTAGTTTTTGAAAACGTCAATGTGACACCCTTTTGTTTATATGCGTGCTTATTCACTCTAATTATATGGTAAGTATTTTGGGGTATAAAAAGGGGTTTTACATTAGTGGTATCAGAGCATGGTCGACCAGTTGGTCAATAGTCGTTAATGTTTTCCAATCCTGTTGTATTTGATTTATGTATCTGACACGATCGATATTGTATGTCTGAATTGTCCGTTGAGTATCTTTGGTAGGGATTTTGGAATTGATTTAGTTTGTCTTCCTTTAGAGCAGCTTGATGTGATTTTGGGTATGAATTGGTTAGAATTTAATCGGGTGTATATCAACTGTTTTGAGAAGACGGTTATTTTTCGTGAGGTTGGTGCTAAGGAAGATTGGTTTGTGTCTGCTAAGCAAGTTGATGAATCGGTGCAAGATGGTGCCGAGTTGTTTATGTTGTTGGCAACCTTAGATATTCGTGAGAAGAGGACGATTGAAGAATTGCCAATAGTTTGTGAGTTTGCGGAGGTATTTCTTGAAGATATAAGTGATTTACCGCCGGAACGTAAGGTTGAGTTTTCGATTGATTTAGTTCCTGGAACTAGTCCTGTATCGATGGCTCCTTATAGAATGTCTGCTTCTGAGTTGAAAGAGTTGAAGAGTCAACTTGAAAACTTGCTTGAGAAGAGGTTTATTCGTCCTAGTGTGTCGCCGTGGGGTGCACCTGTTCTATTGGTCAACAAGAAAGAAGGTTCTATGAGATTATGTGTTGATTATAGACAACTGAATAAAGTGACGATTAAGAACAAGTATCCACTTCCGAGGATTGACGATCTGATGGATCAGCTGGTTGGAGCTTGTGTGTTTAGAAAGATTGATTTGAGGTCTGGGTATCATCAGATTCGTGTAAAGGCTGAGGATATTCAAAAGACTGCTTTTCGGACAAGGTATGGTCACTACGAGTACTCCGTGATGCCTTTTGGTGTGACTAATGCACCTGGTGTATTTATGGAGTATATGAATAGAATTTTTCATGAATATCTGGATAAGTTTGTTGTTGTGTTCATCGATGATATATGGATTTATTCTAAGAGTGAAGAGGATCATGTCGAGCATTTGAAGGTTGTGTTATCGGTGTTGAAAGAGAAGAAGTTGTTTGCTAAACTCTCTAAATGTGAGTTTTGGTTGAATGAAGTAAGTTTTCTTGGACATGTGATTTCGAGTGGTGGTATTTCTGTGGATCCTACGAAGATTGAAGTTGTATCTCAATGGGAAGCTCCTAAGTCTGTTGTTGAGATTAGAAGTTTCCTTGGTTTGACTGGTTATTATAGGAAGTTCATTGAAGGATTTTCTAAGTTGTCGTTACCGTTGACGCAGTTGACTAGGAAAGGTCAAGCTTTCATTTGGACTTCGCAGTGTGAAGCGAATTTTCAAGAGCTTAAGAGAAGATGGACTACGGCTCCTATTTTGATTTTACCGGATCCGTTAGAACTTTTCGTTGTGTATTGTGATGCTTCTTTGTTGGGTTTGGGAGGTGTTTGATGCAAAAAGGGCAAGTGGTAGCTTATGCTTCAAGGCAACTTAAAGTTCATGAGAGGAATTATCTGACGCATGATTTAGAATTGGCCGCCGTTGTGTTTGTGTTGAAGCTTTGGAGACATTATTTGTTTGGATCGAGATTTGATGTGTTTAGTGATCACAAGAGTTTGAAGTACTTGTTCGATCAGAAAGAATTGAATATGAGGCAAAGGAGATGGTTGGAATTCTTGAAAGACTATGATTTTGGTTTGAATTACCATCTTGGAAAGGCGAATGTTGTAGCCGATGCATTGAGTAGGAAGTCATTGCACATGTCTATGTTGATGATTCGAGAGTTTGAATTGTTGGAGCAATTTAGAGATTTGAGTTTGGTTTGTGAAGCGACGCCTTCGTTTGTTAAGCTTGGTATGTTGAAGCTTACGTGTGGCATTCTTGACGAGATTAGAGAAGGTCAGAAGTCAGATTTGAAATTAGTCGATGTTATGACATTGATTAATCAAGACAAAGGTGGTGATTTTCGGATTGATGAGAATGGTATCATGAGGTGTCGTGATCGAGTTTGTGTTCCGGATGTTGTGGATTTGAGAAAGAGGATTCTTGAGGAAGGGCATAGGAGTGGTCTGAGTATTTATCCCGGTGCTACTAAAATGTATCAAGACTTGAGGAAGATGTTTTGGTGGCAAGGTATGAAGAAGGATGTAGCGGAATTTGTGTATTCATGTTTGACTTATCAAAAGTCAAAGATTGAACATCAAAAGCCGCCTGGTTTGATGCAACCGTTATCTATTCCCGAGTGGAAGTGGGATAGTATCTCTATGGATTTTGTTTCGGGTTTGCCGAGAACATCGAGTAATTGTGAGGCGATTTGGGTCGTTGTGGACAGGTTGACGAAATGTGCTCATTTTATTCCGATGAGGATGGATTATTCGATGGAGAGGCTTGCTAAGTTGTACATCGAGAGAATTGTGTGTTTGCATGGCATTCTATCGAGCATTGTTTCGGATAGAGATCCGAGGTTCACTTCGAGATTTTGGGAAGTGTCGCATCCGCGAAAAACAACCGGCGGGAAAAAGAAACAGATAGAGCCGCCACCGTGCGTTATTTATCCTAAAGGAGGGAAAGGAAACGCTCGAAGTAAACCTGGAAAGGAAATGGCCTTACGACCGGAGATTGCAAGGATCGGGAGTCGGTTACGCAAGGGGAAGGTATTAGCACCCCTCACGTCCGTCGTACTCGACGGGATCCACGCTCACAAGAATAGAATAAGGTTGCTAAATAACTGCTCAAAGAAGAATGCACACACACTGGAATAAAACACAGATGGAAGAAGACGGAAGCGGACTCGGCAGGATGTCGCATCCTGGGCCTACGTAGTTTGTCAGAAACAAACATCAGAGTCGACGTAGTTCGGGGACATGGGAACGGGCTCGCTAGGATATCGCATCATATGCCTACGTATCTCATCTGGAATGAGAATCAGAGCTACCGTAGTTCGGCTAACGCACGCCGAAACAAAACACACGCCCAGACGTTGAGACATCAAAAGAAACACATAAATGGAAACAGACTGCCAATGGCTGGTCTTACGTCCGACTCCAAACAACAAACACAAACGAGGAAACCGAATGTCAATCGTTGGACTTACATCAGACTCCAAGCACACAAACAAACGAGAAACCGAATGCCAATCGCTGGGCTTACATCAGACTCCAAGCAAACAAACACACAAGAGGTTACCAAACAGACAAGCTAATAGGGAGTCTGGAACTCGAGCCTAAAAATTGTCAAGCAAACACACACAAAAAAGGAAAAGGGTGCCCGGAGAGATCTCGCACGATCTCCTGCCTACGTACCTCATCTGGTATGAGGATCAGGGCAACATAGTTCCCCTTAACAGGGGAGAAACTTTTTCCTAACCAGAGACCGGGAAATAACAAACTAAAAGGGAGACTGACTCGAGCCTAAAAGTTGTCATGCAATCCACAATAGTCCTAGGTTGAGGTATCTGAACATAACCTAACTCGCACAGGAAGCAAGTTGAAACAGCAGATGAACAACAAATAAGCAATCACAAGAGAGCAAGCACACACACTATATGCAAACAAGGGGCTCATACAAGGCTGGGCTTTAGTCAAGGGGTCAAATCAACCTCGACAAACAAGCCAGTTCTGTTATGGGTGTTTTGAGCTCTTAACCCTAACATTGAGAGTTAGGGTGAAGCATATGACAAGGTAACGAGGGTAAGACCTCATAGATCTTATCCCTGGCCGGGGAGAGCTTGAATCAATGAAGGTGTGGGAGTCCAGAATGTGGGACTCTATTCCACATGACTGACACAACAAGATTTTGGGTTTTTTTATTCAAAGTGCATCAACATATGGTGTGAGCCAGATGAAAGACACAACTGAATAGCAGGGGATGGATTGCACATCCCTTTTATCTGCCAATGCCTCTTCACTTAGGATGTCTTTATATGTATAAGGCACAAAGATAAACAACCACAAACATGGCCTCTTAAGGAGGGCTTCAGACAGGTGTCTGCCAATAACAGCAGGTCTTCCAGACTACATGGAGAATAAGAAGCTACCTAGGTGGTATGCCAACCACAAGCAAAGCAAAGTTCAAGTAATGAACTTAAAGCAGCTAAAGTACCTATGTAAACAACCAACCAATCAGTATGGTATTCAGACAAATAGTCAACAGACAACAACAGTCAGACAACTAATATACACAACAAGCCAAGCCAATAAGTGGCAAACAATCAAGTGAACTCCTCTCCAAGGAACCTACAACACAATAAATGTTAGTGAAGCACATCATTTTGCATCTCAATTTATGAGATCAACATCAACCATCAAGACTTATTGCTTGCACCTGAAATGCACAATCCAAAATGTGAGTCCAAACCACTAGGTCAAAGCCTATGGTCAAAAGTGGATCAAAAAGCCAATCAGAACTTGATATTCAACATGAAGCAACTTCAAACAAAGGAGAACATATTGTAAGACCCCAATTTTTGCCCTAAGATCCCTCATGGCTCATATCATATCATATCATAGCCTCAAGGATCATTGCATGCCCTAGCTTCCCTCTTAGTGGGTGGGTGTCTTGTGAGTGTGATTCTTGATCACCAAGCATGTATTGCATTTGTATGTCATTGCTTTTCATATGCTTACTAACCAAAAGTACAAAAATATTGTCATCTAACCATGTTACTTGCAGCTGAAGCAATCATCAGTCAATCAGTCAAATCAGCCATTGAGCTAGATGGTGGCCATTCTTGAAGAATTTGGGCACCATGATCATTCATCAAGAGTTCATATAACTTGTGATATCATTTGGAATCAAGATCTCAATTGAAAAAGGCTTGAAATTCATCAGAGCATGGCTCAGTCAACCAAAACCCTAGAAAAGTCAACTGTGGTCAACTATGCATTTAATCAGGAATTTGAAGGTGTGAGATGGTTGGAAATGTCTAATTCATGTCCATACAAGCCTCATTTGGCATTTCAAAGATCAAGGTTGAAGGATTTGAAGTCAGGCAAAAAGTTTCCCAAAATGGAAATGACCTGTAATTTTCACCTGCCCAAAATGGAAAGTTATGCTCCTCTAAATTACATCATGAACTAAGCTTCAAATCAAAATTTGTCCAACATGAAAGTTGAAGATCTTGTTCTTGCCTTTCCAAAAAGTCCAAGAACACTCATTTCCCATTTATGGTTGGCAAGTTATGGTCAAATCACTTTCCAAAAATGCCTAAATTCAAAGTGGCATAACTTTCACATGGAATGGCCAAATTGGATGGTTCTTCTTTGAGCAAACCCCATTTAACATGTACTATCCAAATCCATCATCACATTTTGCCAAAAGCCTTCACATAAAAAGGTCATTTTTCAAGTGTACTAATTAAAAACCAAGGGCAAAATGGTCCAACTTTCAAAGTACAAAGAATTTTGACATGGGACCAATTCCAATAGCTTCTAAATGAGATTTATGATTTGCTTGAGGTGATAAAACACTGTTCTATTGGTTCTAACCATCCAAGGGCAAATTGGCCAAAATTGCATAAAGAGCTCCATTTGCTAATCACCATTTTTTGCCTAATCATGATTAAGGAATGGATTAAGGGCACATATAAGAGCCTAATTCTAACAGAATTGAGGGGAATAGTCACTTTTTCAGATTCATCACAAAAAACTCTCAAATTCTCTCACTTTTCTCAAATTTTTCACATACACTTTTTCATCAATTCTCCAAGAATTCACCATTGTTTTTGCTAGTTCTTGGTTGATTCATCTCTTGCAGGTAATTTGCAAGTTCTGTTTGTGGAGATTGAAGCCAAACACGTGCAAATTCCAACTGTTGCAAAACCTTGAGCATCAATGGCAGCTGGTGGATTTCATTGATTCGTGCATCTTTGAGCTAAGAGTTCTTCACCAATCACCTTCATAATCATTGTACTTCATCTGTTTTCAAGAGTTGGAGCAAAATAGCCACAGATTTCACAGTTGGTTCATCAAGAGGTAAGATTTCAATGTCTTCGATTATTGCAATTACTATATGGATCTTGTAGATCTTGGCATGTAGGTCATGTTAAACTTTGAATCGCGCGATTTCGTCAAGTAGTCATGGAGAAATCTTGAATTAAAGTTTGTATGATAAAACTTCTTTCGATCGGTTCTTTATGTGTGTTAACTTATAGACAAAAGCGTTTCCATATCCGTAACCTACATGGAGAGACGGTCACGACGGTATATAGTTTGTTCATTTTCGTTGAGAAAAGCTCATAACCGATTCTGGTGATGGTGAGCTCATGAACACGCGAAGAACGTATGAAAATCTGGAAATCCCGTGCGTTCAATCCGCTTCAGCGCCTTACCAATTCGAAATTCTGTTTCCCGCCGGTGTCGCCCAATCACACAGTGCCACGCAATTTAATGAAGCTGTACCGTTTTGGCCTGGCTGAAGATAATTACGGAAATGCCATTCGCTTAATATTAATTCACTTAATCCTTAAATAAATATTTCAATAAATTCACAAATCTTTAAAAAATCATATAAAATTCAATTTTAGTCCAAATTAGGTGGGAATTTTTTTGTTAGATCCCAAATTTAATCTAGTTTTCTTTAGGCATAGTAACTCAAGTTGTGCCTGGTGTTTTTTTGGAGTTGTATATTGATATTTGTCATGTGTGCTATATTCATATGTTTTACCATTTTAATCACCAAATAATCACGCTAGCTCCAAATTGAATGAAATTTCATATGATGATTCTTGACTCATGCCTGGAGATTTTGATGTATAATTTGTAATTTTTGGATCTCTGGTTTGATAGATATGATTAATTCTTTTTGAGTGTGACAATATGTGTCACACTATGCTATGCTGACTTCATGATTTAATTTTCCATGCTTATGCTTTGCCCATGGCTCTGATTTTTTGCATGAGATATCTTTTATATGTTAGGTTTCACCCTGATTTTTTGTGGATTTAATTGATCCATTTTCTAATTGATTTGGATTTTTGATTGCTGTTTAGCATTTTTGGATTATGTCTTGAGTAGCAAATTTACATGTCTTGTTAAATGCTCATCCCTTATCCCATGAATATGAAATTTGGTGGAGTGCTTCCTAACATGTATAGCTTTAGTTTGGCTTTGGTCCCATTCATTTCCCATTTGATCTCACTGTTTTACAATTGATTGAAGTTGACACTTGTTTTGTGACCTAGTTTAGGTTGATTTTTGCATGCCATGACATGTTGAATTTAATTTCCCTACTTCCACATGTCCAAATGCTATGAAATTTGATAGGTAGCTCATTGAATATGTTCTGTTTAGAATAGAGTTTTTGTGGAATTTATTGAGCTGTTTTGATATTTTTTTGATTGAACTCATTCTGTTTGCTCATTTATGATCCATACTTGCTTACTTTGAGTTGATTTGTGCATAAAATGAAATTAGTGCATAGTTTGGATATGAGACCAATTGGGATCTCTTCTTATTTGAATTATCTTGACTTTGATCATGATTCACTTGCTGTTTTACATTTTTTCCCTCCTTTGGACCCTAGGCTTGTCCTAGTGGTCTTGTTACTTATGTTTGAGTTTGACTTTGACTTTTCAGGTTAAGAAGCAAAGTGCTTAAAAGGAATTAATGCAAGTTGAATTGTTTCATTTGACTAACCTATTTGTGTTGTAGGGTGCTTGGTTCACTTGAGCTTTGTGCTATGCACATCATTGTTTGATTGTACATTGTTGTTGATTCTTATGTTATTGTTTTGAGTTAATGATTGGGATGCTGATTATATTTGATTGATTTCAGGTACCCTTAGTTGCTCAGTTCTCTTAAGAACTTGCATTGCTTTGCTTGTATAAGCATTTGCATTGAGGTAGACTCTCTTGTCTCCATGTAGTCTGGAAGACTTGGCTTGTTATTTAGCCAGGCAACTGTCTGAAGTCCTCCTTAAGAGGCGATGTTTGTGATTGTTTATGTTTGTCCCAAGCAGGAAAAGTCCTTATTTTGAGGCAATCGGTGGATATAAGAGATATGTAGCCTATCTCCCACTATTCTGTGAGTCTTCTCCTTGCTCCCATTACATGGTTGTAGCATTGAGATCCTAACCCAAGATCTATCGAGTCTAATTTGTGGAGAGAGTTCCATCTTTCTGAACTCCCACACCTTCTGATATTCAATGCTCTCCCTGACCAGGGATAAGAGTGATGAGGCACACCCCTCATATCCTTTCATCTGCTTCACCTTAGCCCCTTAATGGCAAGGTTAAGAGCGCCATTCACCTATTCCAGTGGACTTTTTAAGTCAAACCCTTTGATTGAGCCTCCTTGCTTGGTTATAGTGGGTGATAAATGACTTTGTTTGCTTAATTGATTGTTGCATTTGTACATGCTTACTTGCCATTGTGCATTCATCATTATTGATTGTTAATTCTTGTATGATCATTATTGCATATCCTTGTGATCTATATTTGTTTGCCCATTGAGGACAATTGTAAGACCATGTTCTTTGGCCATTGTTCCCATGATATGGAAGGATAGAGTGTAAGACCTCATTGGTCACTCATATCTTCTTTGTTCTTGTTTGTTGTATGAGAGGGTGCAATTGTAAGTCCCTGTGATGTGACATTTGTATTCCTATGACCATACTTTGGAGGTTGGTTTAAGTCCAGATAGATTGGCATCCGACTTCCAAGTTTTGTTTTACTTTAGGAGGTTGGTGTAAACCCAGTTATTGGTATCCGACATCCGCTTTTGCTTTTGGAGGTTGGTTTAAGTCCAGATAGATTGGCATCCGACTTCCAAGTTTTGTTTTATTTTAGGAGACTGGTGTAAATCCATTTATTGGTATCCGGTATCCGCTTTTGTGTGAGTTTGGAGTAAGACCATTGAGTGGCATCCGGTATCACCTTGTCTTTTATTTTACTAACTTGCTTTGTCCCTTATTCCAAAGGATACTCTTGAATCATCTTCTATATGATTTCAAGAGGCGAACTTCTAGGAAGTTTTACACTTCATCCACACCCTTTTTATTTCAAAACCCCTTTTCACATTGTTGACTTTTCAAACTTGTAAATGCATGTTGTGCAAACATCTCACCTCTTTCCAAATTAGAAACTTGGACCCTAAGTCCATGACTTTTCAAACTCCATTTCATAACACTTCTTTGAATAAATCTAATCATACTTTGACCACCCTTTTGTGAATAATCATAATCCATTAATCCAACTCATTCAATTGTTTTGTGGCTTTGTCCATGCTTGTTAAGTTTTCATACATTAGCCATAGGTTTGATTTATCCTAGTTGGTTGATGTTAATCTCACCTATTTGTCCTTAGTTGATTGAACTGTAAGTCTTCCTTGCTTATTATAGGGTTAACCCCTCACTAGCAAGTGGAAGCTTTTCTCATATGGTGGACTTGTTGTTTCATAAGGTTGAGTTTTCTCCCGCGGATAACGTAAAGCCTTAGTGCTATTGTTTTAAAATGAACTCACAAATGTTTGGAAATCTTTTAGCCGAACTACGGCGTTTTGATCCTTACCTTTGATGGAAGGTACGTAGGCAACGGGTTCATCCGTTCGAACACAAAAATAATTAACTTGTACATTCTTTTCTCATCATCCCATTCATGTTTGCACAATATGTCATAAACAAATAAACATTTTTATACAACAAGTGTGAAAAGGGATCCCTAGGAGTACCTAGGACGTGATGGGTGCCTAACACCTTCCCATTGCGTAATTTACCCCTTACCCCGATCTCTGATCTTTTTCATTGGTTTTCTACGTGTAAAACTTCTTAGGTTTTTGTTCGCTTTTTAACCAGTCCTTAGGATAAATAAAAGTGCGGTGGCGACTCTAATTCATTGTATACTTTGCTTATGATTTAATCAATAGATCATATAGCGACGAATACACCGCTACACATATCCTAAAAAAGACCAAGTCAAAATCATCAAGCAACATCATTTCATGTGCAAGAGAAGGCAAAGGCAAATCCAAAGCTCATAATTGATCATCAAGAATGAAAATTCCACATCAAAACAGAAATGACTCAAACAATCATGGAAAAATTCATGAGCAATCAACATGTCCAACATAATCATCATGCCAAAAATCATAAACATAGGAGCTCAATTGGCTAGGCAATGAAAATGGAGAAAGTCAACATCAAATTGTGTGACACACATTGTCACACCACATTAGCATGTGCATAAAACAGAAATGACAAATGATAAAAATGCACAACCAAGCATCAAAAGTCATGCTATGTGTTAGGAATCATCATGCAAAATTTCATGGCAATTGGATCATTATTGAGCATTTCACAATAGTTTGAATGAGGCATGGTCCAAATGTACACATGTTCAAAGAATGCAACACAATTTAATTTCCAACAATGATAAAATCATGCAATCAACACCATAAATATCTAGACATTCATAGGATCATGTGAAAAAAATTTGGAGATTATTTGGACTTGTATTCTATTTTTGGTGATTTTCTAAATTTCATGGAAATAATGAAATAAAAATTGAAGTAACATGAAAATAATAAAAAGAATTGATGAAAACTTGGAAATGCGCCAGGCCGGAATCGAAGCGAAGCGCGCGCTACACACCAAACGACGTCGTTTGGCCAAGGAATTCAAATTGGAAAAACACGCGCTAGCGAAACGACGTCGTTTCGCCTAGGGTTTACAGGCGGCGGCGTGTATTGTAGCATGCGGCGGAAACAACCGTCTCCTTCGTGGAGACGGTGAAGGAACAGTACATGTTCATCAAATTTTTTCCAGAATCATGTAAAACCTATATCGTTCGAAAGCTTATGCAATGGAGATTACAGATCAATCAAAATCCAATCCTAATTCAACACAAATCCTGAGAATCGAGCAAAATAAGTTTGATGCACAAAACTTTAATCACACGTATCTCACTCAATAATGCACCAAATCACGTGATTTTTAGCTCAGATTAACCAGCATGGAAGGATCTACATGAACATGTGCATTAAACAGAGAATTAAGATGATCGAAAATGTGACCTCTTGAAGATCAACTTCTGGAATCTGCAGTTTCAAGGCGTGGCAAGCTTCCAATACACTCCTGATCACTTGCTATGAAGTTTGGTGAAGAAATTGATGCTTGGAACTGCTTCAATCTTGCTTAAATCTGAACTGCCATTGCTATGTTCTTGAGCTTGCACCACACGATTCTGGTCCAAATTTGATGATCCAAGGCTTGATCTATACTAAATCCACACCAAAGAACAAGAATATGGAAGAAAAATGAAGGCTTATGTGGAAGAAATTTGAATTTTGGTTAGGAGAAAATTTTGGAGGGAAGAAGAATTTTGAGATCTAGATCTAGCATCCTCTCAATTTCTGTTATGATTATGAATATATACCCTGTGTTAATCCACTCTTAATCAAAATTAATCATGTTTAGTTGAGATTAAGTGAAAATAAGGTGTTTGGCCAAAAATGACATTTTGCATGGTGCATGGAGCAATCCCACGTGAACAGTGTTATATGGCTGATCAATTTCACTTAAAAACTTCCAATTAACACAATGGCAATGGTGATTTATTCCCATGATGCACCAATTTCAAAATGAGCATTTTCCCTCCAAAATAAGCATGAATATGCAAATGGCCATATGATGAAATTTTGTGCAATGTGATGATTGTTTTGAAAAGTTTATGTCATGAGAAGAATTTGGCAAAAAGGAGCACTCAATTTGAAGTTATGAGTCAAAAGATATGGCCTTTTGAAGTTTCAAGCACACTTGGCAATGATTTGATCATATCTCTTCAACCATTTATCATAAATTCATGATCTTGGACTTTTTGGAAAAAGGAGAGAGAGATCTTCAACTTTCATGTTGGACAAAATTTCATTTGAAGCTTCTTTGGTGATGTAAGATCAAGTTGAATTTGAACCAAAAACTTTCCATTTTTGGAAACTTCCAGTTACAGGTCATTTTCCATTTTTGGAAACTTTTGATCTGACCTCCAATTCTTCAAGATATGTATTTGAAATGATGAGTAAACATTGTTGGAACATGAAAGGGATGAAACAAATCAATTTCCTAGTTCAAAACCCTCAGTTGACTTTCTGTTGACTTTCTAGGTCCTCGGATGACCTAACCATGCTCTGATCAGCTTGAACCTCAACCACTTGAGGAATTGGCTCCAAAATGAACCCCTAGCTCTTGTAAGCTCCACATAATAATCATATGATCCTTATCCAAGCAAATAAACCCCATCTCCTTGAGAAACCCTGACTGGTAGGATGACACTGATTAGGGTTGACCAGAGGTCAAAACCCTAATCCCAAGGAATCTGAGCATGAACAATAAACCCCTGGAGGATGACATAACCATGATGATGATGATGTACCCTTGCAAACAAGATAGTGCTCAACCTCCTTGAGGAACCAATAAAACCCTAATTGAAGAGCAACCCTCAGATGATTAATGATCAATCCATGAGACCCTCAGGCTTGAATCTCTTAACCCCTCCATCTTCTGAGAAAGACTTAGGAGGATGACTTGTTTATTTTCACATGATATGCAATATGCAAATGCCTAATGTCCTACAAAATGAAATGCAATATGCTAAGCTAGTCCCAAGAGAGGAGGGCAAATTTTGAGGTGTTACAGCTGCCCCTATTCAATCCACTATGAACCTGTCGATATGAACAGCCTCGGCTTTCAGATGATCAGGGTGAAGAGTGATTGAATACCAAGAACAGACGAACAATTTGCACTCCGCTGGGGAAAATAATTAACAATGCCTGCCAGAATCGGCAAAGAAGTGATCTCAAAAGAAGAATTCGTCTGGTACGGAGAAAGCCGGCCTGAGTACCGAAAAGAAATATTGACCTGGATACCAAAATAAATGGTAACACAGGAACCACCATGGCCTGAACGCCGCTCGTCAGTCTGAATACTGAAACTTAGAATATGAGAGTATTAATGTCGGTCTGAACACCGAGAGATTGGCCTGAATGCCCAAAAAACTGGCCTGAATGCCGCTTCGGTCTGAATATCTCTTCGGTCTGGATACCACTTCGGTCTAAATACCGGAAAACTGGCCTGAGTGCCATGTCGGTCTAAATACCGGTTCGGTCTGAATACCGGAAACTGGCCTGAGTGCCACAAGTACTTCGACCTGAACGTCGGAAACTTCTCCGATCTGAAATTCGGAAACTGGCCTGAATGCCACAAGTACTTCGACCTGATCGTCGGAAACTTCTTCGATCTGAAAATCGGAAACTGGCCTGAGTGCCACAAGTACTTCGACCTGATCGTCGGAAACTTCTTCGATCTGAAAATCGGAAACTGGCCTGAGTGCCACAAGTACTTCGACCTGATCGTCGGAAACTTCTTCGATCTGAAAATCGGAAACTAGCCTGAGTGCCACAAGTACTTCGACCTGATCGTCGAAAACTTCTTCGATCTGAAAATCGGAAACTGGCCTGAATTCCACAAGTACTTTGACCTGATCGTCGGAAACTTCTTCGATCTGAAAATCGGAAACTGGCCTGAATGCCACAAGTACTTCGACCTGATCGTCGGAAACTTCTTCGATCTGAAAATCGGAAAACTCATGCCTGTCAGCATCGGCAGAAACAAGGAAATGATGAATGAGACGGCACATGGGCCAACAACTCATGCTGGGGACAACAAGCCATGAGCATGATATCCTCTATTCAAACCTAGCAAACGAACAATTTGCACTTAGCTGGGGATTTTTCTCTTTCTCTTTACTTTCTTTTTGGACCCCAAAACTTCTTGATTATCATTTCCATCTCCGCCCGACAGAAATCCTTCCTCCAATATCACACTACTGGGGAACATTATTGATCTGACGTCATGATGCTAGACTCCTCAGAGTAACATCTTTACCCTCTGGCGAAACCAATCCTCAAACAGTAACCACGGCTTGAGACTAGTTTATGCTTGCAATGATGATGCATGATTTTTTTAGCGCAATGCTCCATAATTATGGAAATGCTACGCAATTAGCTATGCAATATGCTATGCTTATCTAAATTATGAATGCATAAAAAGTATCCCCCTCAAGGGACTCTTCTGGGGAGCTCGAGGCACTCTGCTGAGGAACTCGCTATCGCTCCAACCTCCACCCTGTTGGGGAATAACACCGCTGCTGGGGAAAGGACCACCCTCACCAGGGATGACCTCCGCTGAACCCGATCCGCTTGGGGACTTCGCTGGGAAACAGCTACCAACGCACTCTGCGGGGAAAACAACAATCTTTGACTTGCCAGGGGAAACTAACAAGCTCCGCCGTGCTAGGGGAAACAGCTACCAGCAGACACCTCCGTTGGGGAAATAGCAACCTTCAGGCCTGGCAGCTGAGGAACACCGATCTTAAACCTGCTGGGGAAATAGCCATCCCGACCCTGCTAGGGAAGACACTGACCTTGAATTTGCTGAGGAGGTAACAATCCCGACTCTATTTGGGGAAGTAAGAAAAGTCTGTCACAGAACACCCGTCGACTCGTCGAACCCTGGTATTCAACATCTAAATCCAGTGTCAGCTTTCCACTTTTGAGAGCTCCTAGACTCATCTGGACTTTTCTGATTCATCACCTTGTATTCTCGACTTCTCCGTGCTCCACGGAGATCGAACTCCCTGGATTCATACAAACTTTCCAGTCCTCAGACTTTGAAGAGTCCTCTTGATTAATACTCAAGGATCGTTGCACGTTTTTCGTCGTCTTTTCACCATTCTTCTATTTCTCCTGTCCAGAACTGGACTCCACGGGGATCTTTTGTCAAAACTTCACATCACAACCTGCAAGTGAGTGAAAACATCTAACAGCACCTGCAAAAGAGATCGTTAGATAAAAACGTGCCCCAGGCGTGCCAAAGTTTCAACACCTAGGTCACTACACCTTCCGAATAAGATTTCAAGTTTTCAATCTTATAAACATGCATTGGAAGGGATCTCCATGTTTCGAAATGCAAAGATTCTTTATCAAAATAAATGGATGTTTTTGCAATCAAAGCGGTAATGAAAACAAAAAACAAAATTATTTGACTGAATATGCATTTTATTGATTGGAAAAAGTGTGGCTCATAACTGAGCAATACAAAGGAAGCAATTCCTGAAAAGAGGTAATTGCGCACAAAAGGAAAATCTATCCTAATGGAAATGTGAAACCGCGATCTCCTTGAGTTCCAACTCGGTTACACGCCATATGTCCTCAAGACTCTCCGTGCTTTCTGCCTTCTGAACAAGACGCTTCCGACCGATCCCTGTCGGGGATTATCCATGTCATATCCAAAGTACAAACGATCATGCTGGACGGAGTTGTTCGTTTCAATCCCTCTTTTGCCTGGACCGCCTTTTCGGGTTTTCAGTCCACCGGGATACCCTTTTTTGCCCAAGCCACCCTTGTGGGGTTTTCGACTTGCCGGGTGTACAGTTTTTCATTTTATCCCTAATTTTTTCCCGAACCTTTTCTCTTCTTTTTTTTCGGTTCGCCGGGATGCCCATTTTTGCCTGGACTATTTTATTCTTTTCGTCCAGCGGGTCTCTTATACGAAGTATTTTTTAACTGCGTCCGCATTCACAGGGGATGGAAAATCCTCGCCATCCATGGTCGTCAACAACAAGGCTCCGCCAGAGAAAACCTTCTTGACCACGAATGGACCTTCATAATTGGGTGTCCACTTGCCCCTACGATCGTTCTAAGGAGGAAGGATCCTTTTCAACACCAGATCTCCTACGTGATACACCCGAGGTCGCACCTTTCGGTTAAAAGCACGCTTCATTCATTGCTGGTACAACTGCCCATGACAAATGGCCGCTAACCTCTTTTCCTCAATCAGGATCAACTCTTCGTACCGGGTCCTTACCCATTCAGCCTCTTGTAATTTTACGTCCATCAGGACTCTCAAAGAGGGAATCTGAACCTCAACCGGTAACACGGCTTCCATCCCATATACAAGCGAGAATGGCGTTGCCCCAGTAGATGTATGCACCGAGGTTCGATACCCATGTAATGCAAACAGCAACATCTCGTGCCAATCCTTGTAGGTCACGACCATCTTCTGCACAATCTTCTTGATATTCTTGTTAGCTGCCTCAACCGCCCCATTCATCTTCGGACGATAAGGAGAAGAATTGTGATGCTCGATTTTGAATTCCCGGCACAGTTTTGCAATCATCTTATTGTTGAGATTAGAACCATTATCAGTAATGATTCTTTCGGGAACCCCATATCTGCAAATGATGTCTCTCTTCAGAAATCTGGCAACAACCTGCTTCGTCACATTCGCATAAGAGGCTGCTTCCACCCACTTGGTGAAGTAATCAATAGCCACTAATATGAACCGATGCCCATTCGAAGCCGTAGGCTCAATCCTTCCAATCATATCAATGCCCCACATAGCGAACGGCCATGGAGACGACATCAAACTCAACGGATTAGGAGGCACGTGCACCTTATCAGCATAAATCTGGCATTTATGACACTTCCGCACGAAATTGAAACATTGGGCCTCCATTGTCATCCAGTAATAACCAACTATTAACAACTTTTTCACCATTGCATTCCCGCTGGCATGGGTACCAAACGACCCCTCGTGAACCTCTTTCATCAATTGGCTTGCTTCTTTATCATCAACACATCTGAGCAAAACCCAATCGAAATTTCTCTTGTACAAAACCCCATCCTTGTTCAGATAGAACACCATGGCCAACCTCCTTAGAGTCTTTCGGTCCTTCTTGGATGCTCCCTCAGGATAGTCTTGGGTTTCCAGATAGCGTTTGATATCAAAATACCACGGCTTCTCATCATCAGGCACTGTGTCAACAGCAAACACATAAGCCGGTCTATCCAGACGTCCCACCTCAACATTAGGGAACTGATTCCACCACTACACCTTAATCAAGGCAGCCAGAGTAGCCAAAGCATCTGCTAACGGATTTTCTTCTCTCGGCACATGATGTAATTTCACCTTGGTGAAGAACGTCAACAATCTCCTCGTATAGTCCCGGTATGGAATTAAATGAGATTGATGCGTATACCATTTCCCATTAACCTGATTCACGACCAAAGCTGAATCCCCATATATAACAAGGTTCTTGATCCGCAAATCAATCGCCTCTTCAATCCCCAGGATACAAGCTTCGTATTCAGCCACGTTGTTGGTGGACTCAAATGTTAGCCGGGAAGCAAAAGGAATGTGGGATCCTTTCGGCGTAACCAAAACAGCACCAACACCGCTACCATTCTTGTTAACGGCCCCATCAAACATCAGAATCCATTCGGATTCAGGGTCAGGCCCCTCCTCCGGGATTGGTTCCTCGCAATCTTTCGATTTGAGAAACATGATGTCCTCATCAGGGAATTCAAACTTCATCGGTTGATAATCCTCAAGGGGTTGCTGGGCGAGGTAATCAGACAATACACTCCCCTTAATCGCCTTCTGAGAGGTATACTGAATATCATATTCGGTTAAAATCATTTGCCATCTCGCAACCCGTCCGGTCAATGCTGGCTTCTCAAAAATATACTTGATCGGATCCATCTTGGAAATCAACAAAGTGGTATGAACCAGCATATACTGTCTCAGTCGGCGAGCAGCCCATACCAAAGCACAGCAAGTTTTCTCGAGCAGTGAATATCTTGTTTCACAGTCGGTAAACTTTTTGCTAAGGTAGTGAATCGCATGCTCTTTTCGACCAGACTCGTCATGCTGCCCCAATACACACCCCATAGACCCCTCGAGGACTGTCAAGTACAGGATTAACGGTCGTCCCTCCATAGGAGGCATCAGAATCGGAGGCTCCTGCAAATATTCTTTTATCTTTTCAAATGCCGCTTGGCAATCATTATTCCACCTGACCATTTGATCTTTTCTCAACAATTTGAATATAGGTTCGCACGTGGTTGTTAGATGAGATATGAACCGTGAAATGTAGTTCAATCTACCTAAGAAACCACGAACCTCCTTTTCCGTCCTTGGTTCAGGCATTTCTCGTATTGCTTTCACTTTAGCAGGATCGACCTGGATTCCTCTTTCGCTCACAATAAACCCCAGCAATTTACCGGACCGCACTCAAAAAGTGCACTTATTTGGATTCAACCTCAGTCTGAATTGTCTCAGCCGGTCAAACAGCTTGGCCAGATCTACCAAATACCCCTCTTCTGTTTGGGACTTTGCTATCATGTCATCAACATAACATTCAATTTCATGATGAATCATATCATGAAACAAAGTCACCATGGCCATCTGATAGGTAGCACCGGCATTCTTGAGACTGAATGGCATCACCTTATAGCAGAAAGTGCCTCACGGTGTGATGAACGTTGTTTTCTCCATATCATCTGGCGACATTTTGATTTAATTATAGCCAGAAAAGCCATCCATGAAGGAAAACACCGAGATTTGAGCTGTATTATCTACCAACACATCGATGTGAGGTAACGGGAAATCATCCTTCGGGCTAGCTCTGTTCAAATCCCGGTAGTCCACACACATTCTCACCTTTCCATCCTTCTTCGGCACCGGCACAATGTTCGCGACCCAAGGTGGATAATTAGTGACAGCGAGAAAACCAGCATCTAACTACTTCTGCACTTCCTCTTTGATTTTCATGGCCATCTCAGGTCGAGTTCTGCGCAACTTCTGCTTCACTGGAGGACAATCTGCTCTCAACGGTAACTTGTGCACAATGATGTCGGTATCCAACCCTGGCATATCTTGATAAGACCAGGCGAAGATATCAACATACTCTTTCAACAGCGCCACCATTCGGTTCTTAACACTCGCCTCCAAAGCAGCCCCAACTTTCACTTCTTTCCTGACCTCCTCGGTACCCAGATTCACAATCTCAACCTGCTCTTCGTGCGGCTGAATCACCTTCTCCTCTTGTTTCAACAACCTGGCTAATTCCTCCGGTAGTTCACAATCTTCTTCGCCTTCTTCTTCGGCATGATAGATCGGATTGTCGAAGTCATATGAGGGTGTAACAGGATTGTTATCAATGAGATCCGGTGAATGATCGCATCTGCATGAATGTTGATTCATGCATTGCTTTAGAACCGGAGCGAGACAAATTGAAAAGGAAAATGAAAACATTGCCATTTTAATTTTTGTTTTTATTAAACTGCAAAAATAAATGAAAAACAGGGAACACCGCTTTTAATGAAATACATCCTTTTATTTATGATGCAAATTTTGCAAAATGAAACACGAGGTGGCCCTTACAATGAACCATTACGTTTCGGGCAAAACGTATGGCTTTCATGCAGACAAAATTGAAAAACAGGAAATATTACTCTTCACGTAGAGTGACAGTGATGATCTTTTCGGCCTTCCAGTTCTGGATCTCCATCCCTGGTACGCACGATTCTACCCACTGATCAATCTCACAGTCACTGTCGACCTCTTCACCCACCATACAGATGTGATCTGGATCCAGCATTCCAGCACTAGTGAACGTGAATGGCTGACGACGGCCCTTGCTCTGCCCAGACGAGCCTCGACCCGGCTGATAACCAACCCCAAATCTGTCTTTCTTGGCGGCGATGTCCATCATCTTTCCCCAACCAGGAGCTTCTCCACTCTTCACCACCTCAGCATCTTGTTTGTACGAAGAAATGGACGGCTTCTCCTCTTTAGCCAAAATAGCATTCTCCACCTTGAAGGTTTCGAATGCTTGACTTGGCGTTTCAACAATTTCACCGTCCATTTCAACATATTTGAACGATGATAGGTGGCTGACGAAGATGTCTTCTTCCACACAAACCATGACGACCTGCCCGTCCCAGATATACTTCAGCTCCTGGTGCAAAGTCGAAGTCACTGCCCCTGCAGCATGTATCCATGGGCGACCCAACAGGCAACTGTATGCCGGCTGAATATCCATGACATAGAATACGGACTTGAACACCTCAGGCCCAATCTTCACAGGAAGCTCCACTTCCCCAAACACATCCCTTTTCGAACCATCAAATGCTCTAACCACCAGGTCAGTGGGCCTCAAGATTAACCCTTCACAATCCAGCTTTGCCAAGGCTTTCTTCGGCAACATATTGAGCGATGAGCCGGTATCAACCAACACGTGCGAGAGCACGGCTCCTTTACACTCCATCTCAATGTGTAATGCCCTATTATGATTACGCCCATCCACCGTCAGATCCAGATCAGTGAAACCCAGCCCATGGCTGGCATTGACGTTTGAGACCACCGTCTCCAACTGATTGATGGTTATCTCCTGGGGAACATAGGCTCTCTTCAATATTTTCAGCAAAGCCTCCCTATGCCCCTCGGAGCTCAGCAACAATGACAAAATTGAAATCTTGGATGGGGTCTGCTGCAAGTGGTCAACAAGTTTGTACTCTGACTTCTTGATGATTCTCAAAAACTCTTCAGCTTCATCATCAAGTTCTCTTTCCGACCCACCAGGCACCGGTGTCACCATAGGAGTACCCTCATTTACCACCTGCTTCCCTCTTGCCCTGGCTAAAGCCTCGGCCTTATCTTTCTTTTCTTTTTCTGTCTCCCCACTCCTCAAAGCGTCAGGTGCAAACAACCTTCCACTGCGAGTGAAACCACTGGGTCCGGCATTATCCACCTTTGAAACGGTGGTTTAGCCTGCAGTCTTATCATCTAACTTCTCCTCATTGCAATAGACCTCTCCACCATAATGCCACAGCACCGCATCATCATTGTCATAAGGAATAGGCCCAGGTATGGTGATAGTAACTGGAGCCGCATCTGCCAGCGTTGACAAATCAACCGGGTCAAAGTAAATAGTTATGGTGGAGACATCTTCTTTCCCCGAATCAATCTTCTCAAATCTAAGGCTTCCCTCATCCATCATTCTCTGAACAGCTTCCCTCAACAAAACACACCCATTAGGAGCAACAGTGCACGCAGCACAACAGTCATCACAACCCGGGAAGACCCCATTCTTCAACAATTGTCTCTTGACCTCAGCCAATGGAGTCTTCAACTGGTCCACATTTATCAGTCCAACGGTTCTACCATCTTCAGAAATTGCATTCACCCCCATTTGACCATGCGCAGGCATGGGATTAGCATTCACATTTGGTGATAGTGCAAAGTTGATAGCTTTAGAATCCACCAGGTCCTGGACAACATGCTTAAAAGCTTTACAATTTTCCACGTTGTGTCCAGGGGCACCTGAGTGGAATTCGCACTTGGCGTTTTCATCATAGCTGGCAGGCCTTTGATCGGGTCTCACCGGAGCCAAGGTCCTCAACTGAACCAACCCCAAGTCCTTCAACTTTTTCAACAAGAAGGAATATGTCACATGTGGCCTATCAAATTGACGATCAGCCATTCGCCCTCTCACTTGATACCCGGCCCTCTGCGGTCTCTGTTGAAATGGTTGTCGTTGCTGTTGCGGTTGTTGCTGTTGCTGTTGTTGATTATCAGCAGGAATGGTTACCGCAGCAGTGTGCTGGTAGTAACGATCCCTACTCTGTCCCCTCTGGGCATACACAGCGCTTGTATCACCCTCCTTCTTGCGTTGGCCATTACCAAAGGGCTTCTTCGATCCAGACGACGAAGCACTACCCTGGATCTTTCCCATCTTTAACCAGCTTTCTATTCTTTCTCCGGCCACCACAATATCAGCGAAATTGGTAACCGGGCATCCAACCATCCTCTCTGCAAACGTCCCCTGAAGGGTACCCATAAACAGATCAGACATTTCTCGGTCTACCAACGGAGGTTGGACTCGGGCAGCCAGCTCCCTCCACCTCTGTGCATATTCTTTAAACCCCTCATTAGGCTTCTGAGACATACCCTGCAATTGGGTACGACTAGGAGCCATATCAGCATTAAATTGATATTGTTTAAAGAACGCATCACCAAGATCCTGCCAGCTCTTGACATCAGATGACCTCAGCTTGGTGTACCATTCCAAAGACCCACCAGACAGACTGTCCTGGAAGAAGTACATCCAAAGCTTCTGGTTCATTGTATAAGCAGAAATCTTTCGGACGAAAGCCTGGAGATGAGTTTCCGGGCAAGAACTCCCATTGTACTTATCAAACGCAGGCGCTTTAAACTTTTGCGGGATCACAATCCCCTCAACAAGCCCCATGTTCGACATGTTGACAACCCCCGGAGTAGCATAGCTTTCTAGAGCCCTGATTTTCTCCGCCAGCACCTGAATCTCCTTGTTTGGTGGTTGAACACCCCACTGACCAAACTGTTCATTCAGCATGGAGAACTGATCCGCTTCTTTGTCTTCCTCTCTATCCTCCTCAGCCCTGAAGAAAGGAGGAAACAGACTATCCTTGAGATTGTTGTTCACCGGACCCGGTCCACCGCTTGTAGCAGCACCAAAACCACCACCATTATTGATCACCACCCCAGCAATAGTCTTCTTTCTAAGATCTCCTCCATCTCTGGAACCACCCAGACCATTGTTGGACACACCTTCCTGGTTATTACCACTGTTGGCAGCCGAAGCCCGCTCGAGCTTTTCCACCTTATCAGCAAGTGCTTTCTGTCCCAGAGCCAACCCTTGCATGACATTGATCAGCTCACCCATTTTCTCCTTCAACTCGAGAATATCTGCGTTGGGTAGATCCATCAGCCTGGATGTGTTGCGTCTGGTAGGATATCTGTGCAGACGGGCTACGTGCAAGGGAATGACTCTACGTGCGCGAGCAATGATTCTTGAAACAATCAAGCACGTTAGAAACTGACACCTGCAAAATAGAAGACAAGTTATTATGATTCATGCATGAATGCAATGTCTATCAATATGAGGAACACTCTGTCTTTTAATCCTGGTTTCATCGAGACAGATAATAATCCGACAGCAACATTCTGGCATCAATCATTTGGTTTCACCATACAGATCAGAGAGTTATGATTTAGCAAAGATATCACCCAACCATGTGTGTGCTGTGTGAGTGAAGCATGGCAAAGCAAATAAAGCTTGAAGATCAATCACTGACTGAAAATAACCACTGTATATCAAAAGTGCACTGTAAGTGCAAGAGTCATACATCAGGCTGATACAAGTCAAATTACAATTCTCCAGAATCAGAAAGAAAATACAAGCAAGTGAATTCCGTCAACGGGCCTGACGGTAATCCAACACAATAACAAAAGTCTACACTGAAGAAGGTCCCCCAGACGGCTCTGCATCATCAACCATCTTGGTAAACTTCACAGCAAACCTGAGCTCAGTGTTCTCCTGCTGCAATCTCCCCACCTCCTTCTGGTAAATTTTCATCTGTCGGAAATAATGATCCCTCTCAGCAAGATAGTGATCTCTCTCAGCAATAATCTTCGCTTTCTCAGATTCCCATTCCGTGGCAAGGACTTTGGCTCTGACATCTCTCTGATTTTTCACAAGGATCTGCCTCCTCTTCTCATCCTCAATGACCTTCAAAGCTCTAGCCAACTTCTCCTTGGTAATGCCGTGCTCCTTTGTAGATGACTCCAAAGCTTGGCTGATCTTGCGGTAATAAGCGGTGTCTATCTCAAAGCGCTTCACCTCCAGAGCATGTCTCTTATCCTGGTCTTCTATTTTCCCTCTGATTTCCTGATTAGCCATTTGGATTCTAGCAGCACTCATCTCCAACTCAGTCTTCTCTGCTTGCAGCTGATCTCTGGCCTTCTTCATCTCAAGGAACTCTTCCATGCTGACAGAAGAACGTGGCCCCTCAATCAATGGACACCAAGGATCACCCCCAGGAAATGGTAAATGCGTGAGCTCAATCCTCTTCCTAAGCCAATCATCAAATGGAGGAAAAGACCTGCTATTGACCTTACCAAAAGGAACCTTGCCCTTCCTCTGAATATTGTGCCATGCCCCGGACACTTGCCTCAACTATGGCAGATTACCCTCAGCCAGGAAGTAGAAAGACTCCTGAATCTCACACTCGAGAGGAGGAAACTCCACAGCAAACCCCATTTGTCTCCTAAGAAGCGTCGGGTTGTAATTAATGCAACCTTGAACTCCTATAAGAGGCACATTGGGAAAGCTCCCACAACTGTAAATGAAGTTTCGTCCAGCCATACCATTGTGAGTCCAAGCTATGTCCTTGGCTCGCAAACCCATCAACTTGGTCGCCCAATTAACCGTAGGATCAAGAGAAACAAAAGCACCTCTGAAAGGCAGATATCCCATGAACCACTTGTGCAACAGTTGAGCACAACATCTGATCAATCCCCCTCGCCTCTTCTCGTTCCGATTATGGACCGAGTAATACACATCCCTAATCAAGGTAGGAATAGGATTCCTCTACATAAACATCCGGATGGCATTAATGTCCACAAAGTTCTTCTGATTAGGGAACAAAATGATTCCATAGATACTGACAGCAATCAAAGCACAAACGGTCTTCCAATTATCCACGGCAGCATGCTCCTTGGCTTTAACCTCCAAGAAACTCAGATGAAAACCGGGCAACTTTCCCTTCTCCTTCAAACCTCCCTTAGTCACTTCTGAGGTCAAATAAAGAGCACGAGAAATCTCAACAACATCAGGTTCATCCTTAGTGACATAGAATGGAATCTGGTCTCTGATCTGAATACCTAAGATGCTGGCATAGTCCTCCATCAAAGGCCCCAACAAGTAATCTGGGAACACAAAGCACCTCAAGCCCGGGTCATAAAACTGGAGAAAAGTGTGGATGGCACTCTTATCTGTATCAGTAAGCCTGAAAACCACCTTCAGAATACCACCATAAGTCTCACGGAACATCCCCACATGGTCAGGTGTAATCAATGCTATCATATCCTTCAGCACACCAATCTCTGGATTGAAGAAACTGTAGACGACGTCATCTTTCAAGCCGGGCCTCATGTCTGAAACAAAGAAGTCTCTCAACCAGGATCTCGATCAAGAATGTCCCCTTCATATGGATAAACATGAGTTAGATGCAGATAAATGTAAAATGTGAATGATGCTGATGTATGAATGCAATGTACTGTGCCATCCTCCAAGTCATCTGAACATCCACTGCACTGAGCTAAGGTCTCTGAACTGATCACAACCATCTGAGGGAATGAATAACCATAAATCCAACTCGAGAGTTCCAAAATAAACGGAACCGAAAGATATACCACCATCATCACTGGAAAGTCCTCTGAACAGATAACCACAAGACCCTCTCAACCAGCCCAGGGAATCCTGAAATAAACGGATCCCCACTAATAAATATCACGGACAGAACTCCGGCATCTCGGAACTAAATCCATAAATCCGACTTATAAATAAGACTCTGATCAATAACTGAACCATTAGTCACCATCAGAACATGCATCTGTAGGAATCAAACCCTCCCCTCACATGTGAATTCTAACAAGGTCATTCTAAGGCGGATAATGGTCTCGACAATCGGACAAGATACTCAACGGGTTTGCCCTTTCGGGTGTGCCGTTGCAGCTCTCATAAGATCGTCTAAACCAAAGATCCGGGAAAGGACGGTCACCGAAGTCAATAGCTCAAAATAGGTAACCCAACCAAAGTGGAATACTCCACCCGGAAGAGCTCACTCAGAAGAACCTCGTCCGGCTTGTGGTATGTCACGTCGCAACAACATGCTGATCCAACATGTGAGGAAACGTGAGACCACACTAATCCTAGGTGTATACTCGGGCCTGGGTTTTAGCCCCACTCGGAACACCCACCCCAAAATCAGAGGAACCAACCTGCACAGAATCCAGCATAATGATAATATGATGCATGCAAACACATATGTAAATATATACACAACATAATGATCATAAATGCAATAAATAAAGCAACAAAAGCAACCAAAACTATCCTAGAGAGCACTAGGAGTGACTCGCTTAGGGAAGATGGACCAGCAAGAGGTCAACTTCCTATAGTCCCCAGCAGAGTCGCCAGCTGTCGCATACGCGAAAAACAACCGGCGGGAAAAAGAAACAGACAGAGCCGCCACCGTGCGTTATTTATCCCAAAGGAGGGAAAGGAAACGCTCGAAGTAAACCTGGAAAGGAAATGGCTTTACGACCGGAGATTGCAAGGATCGGGAGTCGGTTACGCAAGGGGAAGGTATTAGCACCCCTCACGTCCGTCGTACTCGACGGGATCCACGCTCAAAAGAATAGAATAAGGTTGCTAAATAACTTCTCAAAGAAGAATGCACACACACTAGAATAAAACACAGATGGAAGAAGACGGAAGCGGACTCGGCAGGATGTCGCATCCTGGGCCTACGTAGTTTGTCAGAAACAAACATCAGAGTCGACGTAGTTCGGGGACATGGGAACGGGCTCGCTAGGATATCGCATCCTATGCCTACGTATCTCATCTGGAATGAGAATCAGAGCTACCGTAGTTCGGCTAACGTACGCCGAAACAAAACACACGCCCAGACGCTGAGACATCAAATGAAACACACAAATGGAAACAGACTGCCAATGGCTGGTCTTACATCCGACTCCAAACAACAAACACAAATGAGGAAACCGAATGCCAATCGCTGGACTTACATCAGACTCCAAGCACACAAACAAACGGGAAACCGAATGCCAATCGCTGGGCTTACATCAGACTCCAAGCAAACAAACACACAAGAGGTTACCAAACAGACAAGCTAATAGGGAGTCTGGAACTCGAGCCTAAAAACTGTCAAGCAAACACACACAAAAAAGGAAAAGGGTGCCCGGAGAGATCTCGCACGATCTCCTGCCTACGTACCTCATCTGGTATGAGGATCAGGGCAACGTAGTTCCCCTTAACAAGGGATAAACTTTTTCCTAACAAGAGACCGGGAAATAACAAACTAAAAGGGAGACTGACTCGAGCCTAAAAGTTGTCATGCAATCCACAATAGTCCTAGGTTGAGGTATCTGAACATAACCTAACTCGCACAGGAAGCAAGTTGAAACAGCAGATGAACAGCAAATAAGCAATCACAAGAGAGCAAGCACACACACTATATGCAAACAAGTGGCTCATACAAGGCTGGGCTTTAGTCAAGGGGTCAAATCAACCTCGACAAACAAGCCGGTTCTGTTATGGGTGTTTTGAGCTCTTAACCCTAACATTCAGAGTTAGGGTGAAGCATATGACAAGGTAACGAGGGTAAGACCTCATAGCTCTTATCCCTGGTCGGGGAGAGCTTGAATCAATGAAGGTGTGGGAGTCCAGAATGTGGGACTCTATTCCACATGACTGACACAACAAGATTTTGGGTTTTTTTATTCAAAGTGCATCAACACATGGTGTGAGCAAGATGAAAGACACAACTGAATAGCAGGGGATGGATTGCACATCCCTTTTATCTGCCAATGCCTCTTCACTTAGGATGTCTTTATATGTACAAGGCACAAAGATAAACAACCACAAACATGGCCTCTTAAGGAGGGCTTCAGACAGGTGCCTGCTAATAACAGCAGGTCTTCCAGACTACATGGAGAATAAGAAGTTACCTAGGTGGTATGCCAACCACAAGCAAAGCAAAGTTCAAGTAATGAACTTAAAGCAGCTAAAGTACCTGTGTAAACAACCAACCAATCAGTATGGTATTCAGACAAATAGTCAACATACAACAACAGTCAGACAACTAATATACACAACAAGCCAAGCCAATAAGTGGCAAACAATCAAGTGAACTCCTCTCCAAGGAACCTGCAACACAACAAATGTTAGTGAAGCACATCATTTTGCATCTCAATTTATGAGATCAACATCAACCATCAAGACTTATTGCTTGCACCTGAAATGCACAATCCAAAATGTGAGTCCAAACCACTAGGTCAAAGCCTAGGGTCAAAAGTGGATCAAAAGGCCAAATCAGAACTTGATATTCAACATGAAGCAACTTCAAACAAAGGAGAACATATCCTAAAAAAGACCAAGTCAAAATCATCAAGCAACATCATTTCATGTGCAAGAGAAGGCAAAGGCAAATCCAAAGCTCATAATTGATCATCAAGAATGAAAATTCCACATCAAAACAGAAATGACTCAAACAATCATGGAAAAATTCATGAGCAATCAACATGTCCAACATAATCATCATGCCAAAAATCATAAACATAGGAGCTCAATTGGCTAGGCAATGAAAATGGAGAAAGTCAACATCAAATTGTGTGACACACATTGTCACACCATATTAGCATGTGCATAAACAGAAATAACAAATGATAAAAATGCACAACCAAGCGTCAAAAGTCATGCTATGTGTTAGGAATCATCATGCAAAATTTCATGGCAATTGGATCATTATTGAGCATTTCACAATAGTTTGAATGAGGCATGGTCCAAGTGTACACATGTTCAAAGAATGCAACACAATTTAATTTCCAGCAATGATAAAATCATGCAATCAACACCATAAAATTCTAGACATTCATAGGATCATGTGAAAAAAAATTGGATATTATTTGGACTTGTATTCTAATTTTGGTGATTTTTTAAAGTTCATGGAAATAATGAAATAAAAATTGAAGTAACATGAAAATAATAAAAAGAATTGATGAAAACTTGGAAATGCGCCAGGCCGGAATCGAAGCGAAGCGCACACTACACACCAAACGACGTCGTTTGGCCAAGGAATTCAAATTGGAAAAACGCGCGCTAGCGAAACGACGTCGTTTCGCCTAGGGTTTATAGGCGGCGGCGTGTACTGTAGCATGCGGCGGAAACAACCGTCTCCTTCGTGGAGACGGTGAAGGAACAATACATGTTCATCAAAATTTTTCCAGAATCATGTAAAACCTATACCGTTCGAAAGCTTATGCGATGGAGATTACAAATCAATCAAAATCTAATCCTAATTCAACACAAATCCTGAGAATCGAGCAAAATAAGTTTGATGCACAAAACTTTAATCACACGTATCTCACTCAATAATGCACCAAATCACGTGATTTTTAGCTCAGATTAACCAGCATGGAAGGATCTACATGAACATGTGCATTAAACAGAGAATTAAGATGATCGAAAATGTGACCTCTTGAAGATCAACTTCTGGAATCTGCAGTTTCAAGGCCTGGCAAGCTTCCAATACACTCCTGATCACTTGCTATGAAGTTTGGTGAAGAAATTGAGGCTTGGAACTGCTTCAATCTTGCTTAAATCTGAACTGCCATTGCTATGTTCTTGAGCTTGCACCACACGATTCTGGTCCAAATTTGATGATCAAAGGCTTGATCTATACTAAATCCACACCAAAGAACAAGAATATGGAAGAAAAATGAAGGCTTATGTGGAAGAAATTTGAATTTTGATTAGGAGAAAATTTTGGAGGGAAGAAGAATTTTGAGATCTAGATCTAGCATCCTCTCAAATTCTGTTATGATTATGAATATATACCCTGTGTTAATCCACTCTTAATCAAAATTAATCATGTTTAGTTGAGATTAAGTGAAAATAAGGTGTTTGGCAAAAAATGACATTTTGCATGGTGCATGGAGCAATCCCACGTGAACAGTGCTATATGGCTGATCAATTTCACTTAAAAACTTCCAATTAACACAATGGCAATGGTGATTTATTCCCATGATGCACCAATTTCAAAATGAGCATTTTCCCTCCAAAATAAGCATGAATATGAAAATGGACATATGATGAAATTTTATGCAATGTGATGATTGTTTTGGAAAGTTTATGTCATGAGAAGAATTTGGCAAAAAGGAGCACTCAATTTGGAGTTATGAGTCAAAAGATATGGCCTTTTGAAGTTTCAAGCACACTTGGCAATGATTTGATCATATCTCTTCAACCATTCATCATAAATTCATGATCTTGGACTTTTTGGAAATGGGAGAGAGAGATATTAAACTTTAATGTTGGACAAAATTTCATTTGAAGCTTCTTTGGTGATGTAAGATCAAGTTGAATTTGAACCAAAAACTTTCCATTTTTGGAAACTTCCAGTTACAGGTCATTTTCCATTTTTGGAAACTTTTGATCTGACCTCCAATTCTTCAAGATATGTATTTGACATGATGAATAAACATTGTTGGAACATGAAAGGGATGAAACAAATCAATTTCCCAGTTCAAAACCCTCAGTTGACTTTCTGTTGACTTTCTAGGTCCTCGGATGACCTAACCATGCTCTGATCAGCTTGAACCTCGACCACTTGAGGAATTGGCTCCAAAATGAACCCCTAGCTCTTGTAAGCTCCATATAATAATCATATGATCCTCATCCAAGCAAATAAACCCCATCTCCTTGAGAAACCCTGACTGGTAGGATGGCACTGATTAGGGTTGACCAGAGGTCAAAACCTTAATCCCAAGGAATCTGAGCATGAACAATAAACCCCTGGAGGATGACATAACCATGATGATGATGATGATGTACCCTTGTAAACAAGATAGTGCTAAACCTCCTTGAGGAACCAATAAAACCCTAATTGAAGAGCAACCCTCAGATGATTAGTGATCAATCTATGAGACCCTTAGGCTTGAATCTCTTAACCCCTCCATCTTCTGAGAAAGACTTAGGAGGATGACTTGTTTATTTTCACATGATATGCAATATGCAAATGCCTAATGTCCTACAAAATGAAATGCAATATGCTAAGCTAGTCCAAAGAGAGGAGGGCAAATTTTGAGGTGTTACAGGAAGGTTTGCAAAGTGCTTTGGGTTCGAAGTTGCGTTTGAGTTCGACATATCATCCGCAAACTGATGGTAAAACGGAGAGGACTATTCAGTCACTTGAAGATCTTTTGAGGTCTTGTGTTTTGGAACAAGGAGGAAATTGGGATAGTTTCTTGCCTTTGATCGAGTTTACGTATAACAACAGTTTCCATTCGAGTATTGGAATGACACCTTTTAAGGCTCTTTATGGTAGAAGGTGTAGAACTCCTTTGTGTTGGTACGAATCGGGAGAGAGTGCTGTGGTTGGACCCGAGTTGATTCAAGAGACTACGGATAAGATTAAGATGATTCAAGAGAAGATGAAGGCTTCTCAGAGTCGTCAAAAGAGTTATCATGATAAGAGGAGGAAAGCTCTTGAATTTGAGAAAGATGAGCATGTGTTTCTTCGAGTTACGCCAATAACGGGTACTGGTAGAGCTTTGAAGTCACGTAAGTTGACGCCACGTTTCATTGGTCCTTATCAGATTTCCGAGAGGGTAGGTGAAGTGGCATATCGGATTGCATTGCCACCGTCACTTTCTAATCTTCATGATGTGTTCCATGTGTCTCAATTGAGGAGGTACATTGCGGATCCATCGCATGTTGTTCCATTAGATGATGTTCAAGTGAGGGATAATTTGACGGTTGATACATCACCTATGCGAATTGAAGATCGAGAAGTGAAGAAGCTTCGTGGTAAGGAGATTTCTTTGGTGAAAGTGATATGGGGCGGAGCCGCCAATGGCAATATCACTTGGGAACTCAAGGATAAGAGGAAGGAATCGTATCCGGAGTTGTTCGTTTGAGGTAATTTTCGAGGCCGAAAATCTTTTAAGTGGGGGAGAGTTGTAACAACCCAATTTCTAGTATTTATTTCTTATATTATTATTATATTTTATTTTATTTATTTGGAGTGTTAATTAATTAATTGGTTATTAGGTAGTATAATAATTGATTATATTAATTGACTTGGTGTGTATTCTGTGTTGGTTTAATTTAATTGAACTAATTAGAGATAATATAATGTTATGTCTTATTGGGCCTATTAATTAAATTAGAGGTATAATTTCTTAAGCCCAAACATAATACTAGAATAGTAAGAGGTGGGGAGAGTGAGAAGTAGCACTCATTTGGTCATTTCAAGGCAACAAGAAAGAAAAGAGGAAAAGTAAGGAGAAGAGGGGGAAGAACAAGGGAGAAGCTAGGATTTCCAGAAAATTGAAGAGGTAAGGGGGAGAATCCTTATTATTATGGGTTAGTATAATTGGGTCAATGGGTAGACAAATGTTTAGGTTGAAATCCCTAATTTTTATGGTTTTGAAACTGTTAGGTTTTGATGAGTAATCTTTGATTTGTGATGATTAATTTCGTTTGGAATGGATATATGGGTGAAATTGAAGGATAGAATGAGAAGCCACTTAGTTATAAAATTTCATTACAGTAACGACGTTAAGAAAAATTCTGTTAAACTGAGTAACGGGTTACCCAAAATGCATTAACGGGTTACTTGTTGAAAATCTGCATAGGAGTTGAATTCTGTTAAACTGAGTAACGGGTTACCCAAAATGCGTTAACGGGTTACTTGCTGAAAATCTGCCTAGGAGTTGAATTCTGTTAAACTGAGTAACGGGTTACCCAAAATGCATTAACGGGTTACTTGCTGAAAATTTGCCTAGGAATTGAATTCTATTAAACTGAGTAACGGGTTACCCAAAATGCGCTAACGGGTTACTTGCTGTTGAAAAAGGGAAAATTGAGGATTTTAAATGCTGTAACCATTTTGAAATAAAATCTTAGTGTGCGTGTTTGATGATGAGCCTATATATGTGAATAGTATATTTGTTATGAATGTGTATACGTACCATTAGTGGATAATTCATAGAGTTGAATTATGGTTATATGTGGAATGTTAAGATGGTAAAGATGATCTTAATTGCATATATTGTGGGTATTTGTACATTCATTCATGGCATAGTCGGTTTATGATGGAAGCGGTGAAACTGTGGGTTCACATGGTAATAAACGTTGATCCTTGAGTGGAAATAGACGTAGCAGACGTTGATCCTTGAGTGGAAATAGACGTAGCAGACGTTGATCCTTGAGTGGAAATAGACATAGCAGACGTTGATCCTTAAATGGAAATAGACGTAGCAGACGTTGATCCTTGAGTGGAAATAGACGTAGCAGACGTTGATCCTTGAGTGGAAATAGACGTAGCAGACGTTGATCCTTGAGTGGAAATAGACGTAGCAGACGTTGATCCTTGAGTGGAAATAGACGTAGCAGACGTTGATCCTTAAATGGAAATAGGCATAGCAGACATTGATCCTTAATTGGAAATAGACGTAGTGGCTTTGATCTTGTCCGGATCGGAAGCGTGGCTTGGATTCTAGATATTGAATCGGAAAGCGGTGAAACGTTGGGTTCACATTGCGGTACCACATGCATAGAGTCACATGTCTTGCATTGAGTCACATTAGAGTTATGTGATAATTGAATATATGCATTGAGGTGATTGTTATGTGTGTATGAGATATGGTAATTGAATTTGGTGATGTTTGGATACATAACTTGGCAAATTATGTGATTATGTGATAATTGTAGTTATGTGTATATTTGGGAATATAGTATTGGATTTTAATATTATACTCCTTGAGTTTTGATGGATGTTTGAAACATGTGAAATAAATATTGGTTAGTATTATTTACATGGCTATACAAGATGTGATGAATTCCTTTAATTGTTGATTTAATCATTGTGCTTTATTATACTTCTTCATAATGATTCGAATTCTCACCCTTCTGTTTGAATGTTGCCTTTAAATGGGCATCGTGCAGATACTCAAGAGTAGTATTGCTGAAGTAAGTGGACGGTAGCTCACTCAAGATTTAGCCGGAGAGTTTCCGTGTTTTAGCTTAGAGACTAGGTAGTGAGTCAATGCTCTGGTCATGTAACACAGGGTAGATTAGTAGTATTGAACTCATATCTTATTTGGATATGTGTTATGTTATTACTTGTGAACATGTTTAATTGCAATTGCTGTTTGAGAGGCCATAGTGCCAAATAGTCTGGATATGATTTTATTTCATCTTGAGGAGATTATTGAGAGATGATCATGGTATGGGACATGAATCATTTTATGAAATACATGAGTATACATTATTTTCCGCTGTGAACGCATATACTTGTATATTCATGATATTTGAAATGTGTTATTTTAAATGACCAGGTGTATTGTATATTGATGATGAATGATGTTTGGTTTTTGAAAGCTTTTAGTTTTTGAAAACGTCGATGTGACGCCCTTTTGTTTATATGCGTGCTTATTCACTCTGATTATATGTTAAGTATTTTGGGGTATAAAAAGGGGTGTTACATTGATGGTAACGATTTTTGGTGAGCCTCGATCCCATTATGATGGATCGGGTGCGAGTAGCTAATTCCTATTATGGGGGATTAGTGAAGCGTTACCTATGGTGATGGTAGCGATTTTGGTGTGCTCTGGTTCCAAGAGGGAATCGATCCTATGGTGGGGATCATGGAGTGAGATGAACCTGAGTGTTCATTTTGGTACCATGTGCATGTTGAGTCGGTGTTGAGTATATTGCATAAGTGTTGCATTTGTATTGGTTGTTATTGATGTGTTGTTGGATGAGATGTTGTTGCATATGATGTTAATGATAAATGAGATGTGGTTTTGTATGATGTTGATGATAATTGAGAAGTTGTCGTGTATGATGTTGATTATGATTTGGATGTAAGAATGTGATATATTGTTGTGCATGATTGTGTAGATGTTGTACTATATTATTTATTCTATATCATTATTATTGAAATGAATTCTCACCCCTTCTGTTTGAATGTTGCCTTTACATGGGCATCGTGCAGAGACTCAAGAGTAGTATTGCTGAAGTAAGTGAAAGGTAGCTCTTGGATTACTTCTTTATTTTATCTCTTTGACTAGTGGTACCTTGCTCTGATCATGTAACATCGGGTTGGGTTAAACGCTTATTTTATTCCTTATGTATGATTATGTTGAAGTTATAAGACTAATTTTGTTGTTGAGAATTCTTAAGATGTTGAGTTGATTGATTATAACTCTCTTATTTTGCTATTAAAATTGAAGTTGAGACTAGATGTTATTACTTGCTTTATTTTCCATAATTGTGATGATAATTTCGCTGCGATGATACTTAAAAATGGAAGTGAGCATGCAGTGACAAGTTATGATTGTCTTATTTTGTGAATATATAATACCGATCAGATGAGAAGGATGTCGTGTAAACATCCCAGGTATGATTCAGATAAGTAGGATGTCGTGTAAACATCCTTATTACAAATATGTGTATTGAAATTTACTGTTGAAACTCGTGTTACGGAGCAGGTCATGTGTGTTATGAATGTGTGACACCCTACGTGATTTTATTTTATATTTAATTTATGCGATAAATTATGTGTGGGGTTTAGGGTGTTACTTTAGTGGTATCAGAGCAGGTCGGTTTGTCCGGCCAGGTTGTTTAATTATGTTTGTTCCATAGTATGTGACATGTGTGTGAGAACACTGTCGATGCTTGTTTTGTTTTCCATTTGCAGGTTGGGAATGAAACAAGTGGGGGAGAAGTGTCTACTTCTCATAGATGTTCCAACGGTATAAAGCTTGGACATCATGTTGCTGCATACAAGAGTGCATTGTTGGCTAGTTAATTTGTTTTGAGAATGTTATGCTTTTCCTAAACCTCAAGAGAGGTCAGATTCGAGGATGGTGTAGGTTAGAAAAATGGTGTGATCCTTGAGGGAATACGGTCAGGTGTTCTTGTTGGTTGCTTCCTTGTGTGGGGGAAGACGATGTTTTGGCCAGAGATGAGCCAGTGGTGTGTTAAGTATCTTGACGTGTTCCCTGAGGATGTGTATGGTTTGTATTTTGTTGGAATACGTTGACGTTATTCTTGGAATAAATTGGTTGGAGTTAAACCAAGTGTTTACCAATTGTTTTGATAAGTTGGTGCAGTGTGTCGCTGATTGCAAGAGCTCAGGTGATGTTAAAGTTGTGTTGTTCCTAACATTGAAGATGTTGTGGATTCGAGATGCTTGTCTGGCGGTCAAGTTGGGAAGTATTTAGGGAAAACGACCAGGTATGGTTAGTGTTATTTCTCAGAGAGTAGAGAGAAGTGTGGCGACTAGTGTTATGCTAGTGGTGTGTGATTCTTGATGTTTTCCTAAAGATATCTGCAACTTGCCTCTAGAGCGTGAATTTGAATTTGATAGAGGTGAAGAGTTGACGTTTGTATCAGCTAAGCAAGTGAGAGAATCCGTGAAAGATACGGAACAAGTGTTTGTGATGTTAGCTTCGTTGGAAGCTAAAGGACATGGAGTTGTTCGTGATCTTCCCGGAGTGTGTGAATTTCCTGAAGTGTTTCCTGAAGACATCAGTGATTTGCCTCCAGAGTGCAAAGTATATTTTTCTATAGACTTAGTACCTGGTACTAGTCAGGTGTCGATGACTCCTTATAGGATGTCTACTTTAGAGTTGGGGAATTGAAGAAGCAACTAGAAGATTTGCTTTAGAAGAAGTTTGTTTAACCAAGTGTTTCTATGTGGGGTGTGTCGGTGTTATTAGTGAAAGAAGAGGGACAATAGTATGAGGCTATGAGTGATCTAAGAATTGTATTGTACGCATTGAAAGAGAACAATTTGTACGCAAAGTTTTTCCAAATGCGAGTTATGGTTAAAGGAAGTGAGTTTCCTTGGTCATGTGATTCTAGTGGTGGTATAGTCGTGGATCTATTGAATATAAATGTCGTGTTACTATGGGAGACTCTGAAGTCTGCCACTGAGATTAGAAGTTTTTCTTGGATTGACTAGTTACTACAGGAAGTTCATTAAAGGTTTTTCAAAGTTAGCATTATCGTTAACTCAGTTGACTCGAAAGGGTCAAGCTTAGGTTTGAGATGTGCATTGTGAAGAGAGTTTATAAGAACTCAAGAAGAAGTTGATGTCTACTCCAATTTTGATTTTGCTGAATCCAAGTGAGTAATTTATTGATATTGTGATGCTTTGAAGATGGGTCTGGGAGGTGTGTTGATGCATAATGGTCAGGTTGTGGCTTATGCTTAGAGACAGTTGAGATTTCATGAAAGGAATTACCCTACGCATGATCTTGAGTTGACAACAATGGTATTCATGTGGAAGATTTGGAGGCACTACCTATTTGGCTCAAAATTCGAAGTGTTCAGTGATCACAAGTGTTTGAAATATTTATTTGATGAGAAGAGTCGAATATGAGGCAGGGGAGATGACTTGAACTTTTGAAGGGTTATCATTTTAATTTGAGTTACCATTCGGGTAAAGCTAATATTATAGCTGATGTAATGAGTAAGAAGTTTTTACACAGGTCGATGCTTATGGCTCGAGAGTTAGAACTGATTGAGCAATTCAAAGATATGAGTTAGTGGATGGAGAAACTCCTAACAGTGTGAAGTGGGGTATGTTGAAGTTGACGAGTGGTATCCTTAAAGAGATCAGATAAGTTCAGAGATCTAATTTGAGTTTGATAGATCGTCTCACATTAATCAACCAAGGTAACATATGTGATTTCCGAGTTGATGAAAATGGTGTGATGATGTTTAGAGATAGAATTTGTGTTTCTAATGTACCAGGATTTACTAGGAGTATTCTTGAGGAGGGTCACAGAAGTGGATTGAGTATTTATCCTGATGCTAATATGTATTAAGATTTAAAGAAGATGTTTTGATGGCCAAAAATGAAGAAAGAGGATGCCAAATTTGTGTATGCTTGTTTGACCTATCTGAAGTCAAAGATCGAGCATCAGAAGTCGTTGGGTCTGATGCAACCATTGAATATTCCATAGTGGAAATGAGATAGTATTTTCAGGGATTTTGTAACAGATTTACCGAAGACTTTAAAGGGATGCGATTCAATTTGGGTGATTGTGGATAAATTGACCAAATCGGCTCATTTTGTACCAATGAGGACAATTATCCTTTGCAGAAGCTAAATGAATTATATATTGATGATATTGTGAAGTTGAATGGTAATCCTTCAAGTATTGTATCAGATAGAGATCCGAGATTTACATCGAGGTTATGGGAGAGTCTGCGGGCGACTTTGGGTACTAAGCTGAAGTTGAGTTCTTCTTATCTTACGTAGACAGACAGTCAAATAGAGAGGACTATCCAGTCTTTGGAGGACTTGTTGAGGGATTATGTGCTAGAACAAGGAGGTACTTGGGATGGCTACTTGTCGTTGATTGAGTTTATCTACAACAACAATTTCTATTCTAGTATCAGAATGAACCATATGAGGCGTTGTACGTTAGAAGGTGTGGAACTTATTTGCATTGGTGTGAGTCAGGAGAGAGTGTTATGTTCAGACCTGAGATTGCTCACTAGACGACTGAAAAGATTAAGATGATCCAAGAAATGATGAAAGCATCGCAGAGTCATCAGAAAAGTTACCATGACAAGAGAAGGAAAACACTTGAGTTCTAGGAGGGAGATCACATGTTTTTGAGAGTTACGCATGTAACTGGTCTTGGTCGAGCTTTGAAGTCTCAAAAGCTCACGTCGTATTTTGTTGGTCTGTACCAGATTTTACATAGGATATGAGAGGTTTCCTGTCAGATTGCTTTGCCGCCGCCGCTTGCTAATCTTCATAATGTGTTTCACGTGTCTCAGTTTAGGAGATATATTTCGGATCCATCTCATGTGATCCAAGTGGATGATGTGTAGGTGGGAGATAATCTGACTGTTGATGTATCACCTGTGTAGATAGAGGATCGGGAAGTGAAACTGATTCATGGTAAAGAGGTTGTCTTAGTGAAGGTAGCTTTGGGTGGACCAGCTGGTGGGAGCATGACTTGAGAACGTGAGAAGCAGATGAAGGAGTCGTATCCGACTCTATTTTCCTCAAGTAATTTTTGAGGGAGAAAATTTATTAAGTGGGGGAGAGTTGTAACACCCTGAATTTAATTAATTAATTAATTTGAATTATTTAGATTTTTATATGATTAATGAGTGTTTTAAATTAATTGTGTATGATTGTGGGAGTAGGTATCCTTGAAATAGAAGTATGGAGGGAGTAAGAGTTTGGTATAGTTGTTGATAATTAATTAGAATTTTAATTAGTGATTGAAATAAATAGTATTTTATTCGAATTAATTAAATAAATAAATAAAAATCACTAGAATATGAGCATCTTAATTAAATAATAAAATTTAGTTATTTTACTTATTTAATGGGGATAATGAGAATTTTTAATAATTAGCCTATAACTATTTTATTTAATTGGTTGGAATAAAATGGAAGAGTAGAAATAGTATGGAGAAAAAGAAGAATATTATTGGTATTATTTTATTAAAAGAAAATTAGAGTCAAGAGGGGTATGGTGGTAAATAATATGATAAGTGAGGGCAATTGTGGAAGTTCCTAATAAAGGGGGATTAGGTTAATGATAAAAAAAGGTTAGTAAGAAAGTTTGGAGGATTTTACATAAAATAGAATTTTGTGGTGAGAAGAGGCAAGGGATATGGCTAAAAGAAAACTCCATTGTTAGAGCTTGAAGTGTGCATCTTGTTGGAAAATCTAAGGTAAAGGTGAGAACTTGTTCCAATAGTAAAGGATATGATAGAAGGATAGAATGGAGGAACCCTTAACCTCCTTAGGGTTGGGTATTTTGATTCATAATTTTGAATTTGGATGCTAGGGTGATTATTATATGATGATGATATGATGAATTTCATGTGTCTTACATGTGTGTAGTTTCTGTTTTGATGATTAAACTTATATTCACCATTGTTGCAATTTCGAAGGTTTTAGGCATAATCTTAAAGTTGTGATTAAATTATTTAATTGTGTTAAAACTGTAAATTAACTTTATATAATTATAGTATTACATGGGTTGTAATTTTCTGAGCGTTTGCCTTTTTACGGAATCGAAATCGGAGGTCCGAAAGGCCTCCAACGATGAAAAACGCAGAAAAATCTGCATTCTGTCCGTCACAATCGCGAGCCTTTTTTTATGTTTTTCGGTCAAAATAGTTTTGGTCATAACTTTTGATCCGTAAGTCCAAATTGAGTTCCGTTTGAAGCGTTGGATATCTGAAACAGAGGGCTGTAACTTCCTTTCAGTAATGAAATAATTTTAGAGATTATTTCATGGACGATTTTGGGGTTGAAGAAGATGAAAATTATGTTGGAAAATTTAGAAAACAACAACTTTTTAGTAACGCCTTCGTACACGGTTTTGATCATAACTTTCAACTCGTGAATCATTTTGGGTTGGGGTTTAAAGCATTAGAAATGTGACTCTAAGATATATAATGTGATGGTGATAAGTGAATTGATTGAGTATTATTCCTATGCCTACTGTGTTGGTGAAGTTTTTGTTCTTACGTTCGGTTAATGAATTGTTGACACATCCCGACGATTTTGGTCATAACTTTCATTTCGTAAGTACGATTTTGATGACGTTTGAAGCGTTACAAAGCTAACGCTCAGACCTAAAACATAGTAGTGATTGTTGATATGTTTTAATAATATTCACATGCCTACTATATTGATAAATATATTGGTTTATACGTTTGGTTGATGAATCGTTGCATTGTTGTAATATCATTGTGTGATAATTATGTTGTTATGTCGATGATGTTAAGATGTTGATGAGTTGTTGTTATTTGTTGATATTATTCATGTGGTAACATGAATTGGTTATTACATGATGAATGGTGTGATGCATAAATGACGAGATGTGTATGGGGATCCTTTAAGTGAACCTTATTGTGTTAATGCATGTTATTTGAGAGTCATGCATCTTGGTGTACGGGCTTCGGTCCAATTTTGATGAGCCTCGATTCTATGGTGATGGATCGGGTGCGAGTAGCTAATTTTTATTATGAGGGATTAGTGAAGCATTACATATATTGATGGTAACGATTTTTGGTGAGCCTCGATCACATTGTGATGGATCGTGTGCGAGTAGCTAATTCCTATTATGGGGGATTTGTGAAGCATTACCTACGGTGATGGTAGTGATTTTGGTGTGCTCCGGTTCCAAGAGGGAATCGATCCTATGGTGGGGATCATGGAGTGAGATGAACCTGAGTGTTCATTTTGGTACCATGTGCATGTTGAGTCGGTGTTAAGTATATTGCATAAGTGTTGCATTTGTATTGGTTGTTATTGATGTGTTGTTGGATGATATGTTATTGCATATGATGTTAATGATAAATGAGATGTGGTTTTGTATGATGATGATAATTAAGAAGTTGTCGTGTATGATGTTGATTATGATTTGGATGTAAGAATGTGATATATTGTTGTGCATGATTGTGTAGATGTTGTACTATATTATTTATTCTATATCATTATTATTGAAATGAATTCTCACCCCTTCTGTTTGAATGTTGCCTTTACATGGGCATCGTGCAGAGACTCAAGAGTAGTATTGCTGAAGTAAGTGGAAGGTATCTCTTGGATTACTTCTTTATTTTATCGCTTTTACTAGTGGTACCTTGCTCTGATCATGTAACATCGGGTTAGGTTTAACGCTTATTTTATTCCTTATTTATGATTATGTTGAAGTCATAAGACTAATTTTATTGTTGAGAATTCTTAAGATGTTGAGTTGATTGATTATAACTCTCTTATTTTGCTATTAAAATTGAAGTTGAGACTAGATGTTATTACTTGCTTTATTTTCCATAATTGTGATGATAATTTCGCTGCAATGATACTTAAAAATGGAAGTGAGCATGCAGTGACAAGTTATGAATGTCTTATTTTGTGAATATATAATACGGATCAGATGAGAAGGATGTCGTTTAAACATCCCAGGTATGATTCAGATAAGTAGGATGTCGTGTAAACATCCTTATTACAAATGTGTGTATTGAAATTTACTGTTGAAACCCGTGTTACGGAGCAGGTCATGTGTGTTATGAATGTGTGACACCCTACGTGATTTTATTTTATATTTAATTTATTCGATAAATTATGTGTGGGGTTTAGGGTGTTACAGACAAATTCTAGGTCTTGTGCTCAATATAGATATAAGGGAAAAATGGTAATTGTACATATGATCATTATCACATAAAAGTTATGTCAGATCACACGACATTCTCATCACTTGGATAACAGTGATATGTTGCTAGATACTGTTCACTGTTTATAATATTAAATAGTTGATTTAATATTATTGCAAATGTTACGAGAACATATAGGGTCACACGCATAAAGTACTGATAGTGAAATTGACGATTAAATTAAATAAGGTTTAATTTAATCATGTGTTAATAGTATTTAAATTGTTTAATACATTAGCACATATAAAATTTATTTGATTAAATTTGATTTAATTAAATAAACGAGAATTTACCGTTGATTAAATTAAATATGATTTAATTTAGTTAATATTTTATTTTATTTTATTAAAAAAAGTTTAATTAATTATAAATAATATCTATTTAATTAAAATAGTCTCAATTAAACAAGATTGAGTTTATTTTGGAAAAATGCAAAATAAGAGCACTAGGGTTTTAGTAGCTCTCTATAAATAGAGGAGCTATTTTCTCTGTCAATTGTAATTGTCAATTTTCTCAGAACAAGAGACGGTTAGCACTGCGTTCCACTTTGTACTCGTGTGGACTTCGCAGAGACGATATCATTTTCCAAGTCCTTGATCAAAGCAAAAGCACGCTTGAAGAGGTAATTCAGAATCCTTATGTTGTATTTCATTTGTGATTAATCGTTTAATCAAGATCCGTTCATCGGGATTGTTCCGCTAAGAGGTTGATTTTTCTAAAAAAATTCTCTTAAATCCCAACAGTGGTATCATAGTCTGATTCTGATTAAATCGTCAATTTAAATATGATATTAGTATGATAATAGTTATATGAAGATATAATTATAATGAAATTCTTTGTATGATTAAATTGTGTTTAATCATGGGCGATTGAGTTTTATGAAATTTATTTTGTTTTTAATTTTAAAATGAGATTGTCGTAACTGCTTTAGCATCGTGCAAAGTGTTTTTGGCGATATAATTATAAGTCATATTTACTGCATTCTGTTTCGGCAGCCTGTTTGATGTTGTGAGTGTTTTATTTTTGGATACACTTTGAATAGAAACTTATGCTAGCTATTCATTCATATGTATATAGTACTTTGTATAATTTAAATGTCAGCGTGTAATTTTAATTGTCGTACGCTAGTCATGCGCATGTATGCTTGCCACATATAAATAATTGCTTACATGCAGATTTATTTGCCTATTTAAATTGATAGGTTTTATAGAATTAATAATAATAATAATAATAGTAATTTATTATTATAAATAATAATAAAATAATAAATGTTTATTATTTAATACTAAATACTAACATCATGTGTTTGTATAATTTAGATTTGAGTTATTGACTATGCTTCGGAATCCGACATTTGTATGGTGAAACAGCGATACTTCAATCATTCATAAGTAATACAAATATATTTGATAAATTTATATATGATATAAATATTTCTAACGTGAAGGTAGTGTATTTGATACACTATTGTGTTTCGTCCATTAAATTATTATAATGATTGTTATACATTTGAATGATCAATGTGCATTTTGCTTCGGAATTCGACATTTGTATGGTGAAACAATGACATTTAGATCAATCATATTGAATAATCGATAATTATATTTTGATGGTATGAACGCGTGTGCATTAGGATTTGTGACGACGCAAGAGTTGTGTCTTTCGTGTTCGCAAAAAAATAAATCAAGTGTTGATGCGTCAATATTTAGAAATTGATAATCTATTACTATTTATTATTAAATTATCTATTATTAAATAATTTGATATATGATTATGAACTTAGAATTTTGGTGTTTATTTATTTGAATACAATCAGTGTGTCGTGATTTATTTTATCTAAATACGGCCTGTGCGTCGTGTCATTTAATTATTCTATTTATGCATTTAAATATTGTAACTATTTAAGAGTTGAAGAGAAGACAACAGCAAAGGATGATACCGGTGGAGAAGTTTGAGAAATTAGTTTATTCATAGATTAAGGGTTTGTTCCTAGAATAAGGGAAACAAATCAGTGTGAATAGGAATTAGTTTATTCATAGGGTTTGTTCCTAGAATAAGGGAAACAAATCAGAAATTGATTTGTTCTCATTAAATGTAATTAATTAGTGTAATTACTTGTATAACCCTGTAATCTCTATATATATCAGAAATAATAATGAGAGAGGTATCAAAACCTATTTTCCTGACATGGTATCAAAACCTATTTTCCTGACATGGTATCAGCCTCGCGATCAAACCTGTGATTTTCTGGTTCTGATCGAGTTTTGTTGTTCATCGTTTATTGGTCTCTGATCGATCAACGTGGAATTTGTTTCGTGGAGATTTCATCGTGATTCTAGGGTTAGGGCTTCGGTTTGTTTTGCGATTCTTTTCCCAAATCGTGATTCTCGGTCGTGTTTTTTTTTCGGTTGCAATTTTGATTTTTTTTGTTCTTGGATGTTCTTGGTTTGAGATTCTTGATCGTGATTATCTTTTGATTCTGCCGCTTCTTCAAAATCGCATTTGCTTTGTTTGTGGATTGTGGACACTATACTGTTCGTGGAGTATTTAGTTTGTTTACTATTGCTGGATTATTATTATAATCATAATAATGACTATAATAAGAATTATTATTATAATAATTTATCAATTAATGAGGTTGAATCTTGTTGCATACTAACTTAAATGGTTTCCGAAAAAGAAAGAGATAATTTTTGTGTCCGTTTTACCGGCAAAAATTATTCGGCATGGGAATTTCAATTTAAGATGTATGTTAGAGGAAAGGGATTATGGAGTCACTTAGATGATGTTTCTAAGGCACCGGCGGAGAAAACTGCTTTAGATGTGTGGGAAACTAAAGATGCTCAAATCATCACTTGGATTCTCAACAGTATTGATCCTCAGATGATCAATAATTTGCGCTCTTTTTCAACTGCTCAAGAAATGTGGAATTATTTGAAGCGCATTTATAACCAGGACAATTCGGCAAAACGGTTTCAGTTAGAGCTAGACATAGCCAACTATAAACAAGGTGACTTGTCTATTCAAGAATACTATTCTGGTTTTCTAAATCTCTGGACAAAACACTCTGCTATTATACACGCTAAGGTTCCCAAGACCTCCCTCGCGGTTGTTCAAGAAGTTTACAACACCAGTGGGCGAGATCAATTTCTCATGAAACTTCGTTCAGAATTTGAGGTTGTCAGAGGTGCTTTGCTAAATAGGAATCATGTTCCTTCTTTGGATACTTGTGTTGGTGAACTTCTCAGGGAAGAACAACGTCTGATTACTCAAGGAGTTATGTCTCATGATGCTGTCAGTTCCAAACCCGTGGCAATTGCATATGCTGCTCAGAGCAGAGGAAAGGGTTGTGATATGCGACAAGTCCAATGTTTTTCTTGCAAACAATTTGGACATATTGCTCGCAGCTGCAGTAAGAAGTTTTTCAACTATTGCAAACAACAGGGTCATTTCATCTCTGACTGTTCCACGCATCCTCCCCGACCAGCATAACGTCCAGCCCAAGCATTCCATGCCACTACCAACTCTACAATTGGTTCTCTCAGTACTGGTGCATCTAATAGCGGTGTTATACAACCTGAAATGATTCAACAAATGGTACATTATGCTCTTTCAGCCTTGGGAATTCAGGGTAAGTCTTCTAATGTTTCTCAACCGTGGTTTCTTGATTCTGGCGCATCCAATCACATGACGGGCTCCTCTGAATACTTGCACAATTTACATTCTTATAATGGCAATCAACAAATTCAAATTGCCGATGGTAATAAACTCACTATCACTGATGTTGGTGACATAAACTCTAACTTTCGTGACGTGCTTGTATCACCCGGACTTGCTTCCAACTTATTGTCAGTTGGTCAATTGGTGGATAACAATTATAATGTTAATTTTTCTTGTGTTGGTTGTCTTGTGCAGGAGCAGGTGTCGGGGAAGGTGATCACGAAGGGGCCTAAAGTGGGAAGATTGTTTCCGCTCTAGTTTAGCTCTAGTCATTTATCTTTTGCTAGTAATAGTGTTTTGAACTCTTATAAGGATTGGCATAGAAAATCGGGCCATCCAAATTCTGTTGTTTTGTCTCATTTATTTAAAACTGGTTTGTTGGGAATTAAACATGTTTGTACTGCTTCTATTTCATGTTCTGTTTGCAAATTGGCTAAAAGTAAAACACTTCCTTTTCCATCAGGTGCTCATCGTGCCTCCACTTGTTTTGAGATGATTCATAGTGATGTGTGGGGAATGTCTCCCGCAGCATCTCATGCTCACTATAAATATTTTGTCACATTTATTGATGACTACAGTCGTTTTACTTGGATATATTTTCTTCGATCTAAGTCTGAAGTGTTTTCTATGTTTCAGAAGTTTTTGACATATGTTGAAACTCAATTTCAAGCAAGTGTGAAAATTTTTCGATCTGACTCTGGAGGTGAGTATATGTCTCATGAGTTTCAGGAGTACCTTCAACAAAAAGGGATCTTATCTCAACGATATTGTCCCAATACCCCCTAGCAAAACGGGATGGCAGAGCGAAAGAATCGTCATTTGCTTGATGTAACGCGCACTTTACTTCTTCAAGCTTCTGTGCCATCCCGATTTTGGGTAGAGGCTCTTTCCACAGCCGTATTCTTGATCAATCATCTTCCTTCTACGGTTATTGATTTTGATTCTCCTTTCTTTCGCCTTTTTAAAACTCAGCCTGATTATAGTTATTTACATACTTTTGGATGTGTGTGTTTTGTTCACTTACCTCAGTTTGAACGAAATAAGCTTGGAGCACAGTCTATTCAATGTGCATTTATGGGGTATAGCAACTCTCATAAGGGTTTTGTGTGTTATGATGTGTCTAATCACCGCTTTCGAGTTTCTAGGAATGTTACATTTTTTGATAATCAATTTATGTTTCATTCTCTTTCTCCTGTCATAAATGAAATTGCTATTCTTCCTAATTTTTCTGTTATGCCTCGATCTATAGAACGTTACAAACCAGGAATCACATATGTTAGACAATGCAGAAAACAGGTTCCCACTGCCCCTCCCGACACAGATCCGCCACCTGATCCTGAACCGGTCAAACAACGACGTTCTAGTCGAATATCTAAAGCACCAGATAGATATTCACCAGACATGTATGATTCCTCACATACTTCTCTGACCGCTTCACTGTCTAGCATATATATTCCTACTTGTTATGCACAGGCTGTTAAAGACGTGCGCTGGATAAAAGCAATGAATGAAGAACTTCAGGCTCTTCAAGAGAATTTTACATGGGATATTGTCTCTTGTCCCCCTGATATCAAACCCATAGGTTGCAAATGGGTGTATTCTGTGAAACTGAATTCTGATGGGTCTCTCAATCGTTTCAAGGCTCGATTGGTTGCCTTAGGAAATAAGCAGGAATATGGAATTGATTATGATGAGACATTTGCACCGGTTGCCAAAATGACATCTGTTCGTACAATACTCTCCATAGATGCTTCTAACGGGTGGTCTCTTCATCAAATGGATGTGAAAAATGCTTTTCTTCATGGTGACCTGACGGAAGATATTTATATGACTCCTCCTCAAGGTTTATTCTTGTCATCTAAGGGTGTGTGCAAGCTCAAACGCTCCTTATATGGTTTGAAACAAGCGCCTAGAGCATGGTATGAAAAATTCCGCTCAACTCTACTTGGGTTCTCCTTTACTCAGAGTCAATATGATTCTTCTCTATTTATTCATAGAACTTCTACTACAATTGTCCTACTTCTTCTGTATGTTGATGATATGATTATTACTGGTTCTGATCATGCTTCGATTCAAAGCCTTAAACAACAGTTACAAGCATCATTTCATATGAAAGATCTTGGTAATTTGCATTACTTTCTTGGTCTTGAGGTTCATTCTACATCCAAGGGCATATTCCTCCATCAACATAAGTATGCCACAGATTTAATTTCTATGGCTGGTCTACAATCGGCTAATCCAGTGGATACTCCTCTTGAGGTTAATGTTAATCGTGATGATGGTGATCTCTTGCCTGATCCCTTATTGTATCGTCAACTCGTGGGTAGCCTTAATTACCTGACTATTACTCACCCTGACATATCTTTTGCTGTTCAACAAGTAAGTCAATTCATGCACTCTCCTCGTCATCTTCACATGGCAGCAGTTCGTCGCATAATTCGCTACCTGAAGGGAAGCTCTCATCGTGGTTTATTCTTTCCCAATGGAATTTCTCCTAAACTGAGTGCTTATAATGATGCCGATTGGGCAGGATGTCCTGATACCCGGCGATCTGTCACTGGTTGGTGCATGTTTCTTGACTCTTCATTGATATCATGGAAAAGTAAGAAACAAGCGAGAGTCTTTAAATCTTCTACTGAATCTGAGTATCGTGCTATGTCTGCTGCCTGTTCTGAAATAATTTGGTTTCGTGGTCTTTTGGCTGAACTTGGATTTCCTCAAACAGAGCCAACTTCACTTTATGTGGACAATACAAGTGTCATCCAAATTGTTGCGAATCCTGTTTTTTATGAACGCACCAAACATATCGAAGTTGATTGTCATTCGATCCGTGACGCATATGATGACAGACTAATATCACTTCCTCATGTCAGTACTCAGTTGCAGGTTGCAGATATTCTTACCAAGGCCGTTTCGCGTCCACGTCGTCAGTTTCTTGTTAGCAAATTGATGCTCATTGACCAACAACATCAATTTGAGGGGGATGTGAATAGGAATTAGTTTATTCATAGATTAAGGGTTTGTTCCTAGAATAAGGGAAACAAATCAGTGTGAATAGGAATTAGTTTATTCATAGGGTTTGTTCCTAGAATAAGGGAAACAAATCAGAAATTGATTTGTTCTCATTAAATGTAATTAATTAGTGTAATTACTTGTATAACCCTGTAATCTCTATATATACCAGAAATAATAATGAGAGAGGTATAAAAACCTATTTTCCTGACACAAAGAATTGTAATAAATTAGTTTATTTAATTCTTGTATTTTAGGTGGTCATAATCGTATTATCAAATTGTGTATTATTTTATGTATGTGATGCATGATATGTATGTTATATGCGTGTGTATGAGATACACAAATATGTGAGACCAAACTTAAGAAGGAAAAAAATCCCTCAATTAAATATTAAGTTAATTGCTTTCCAAAATTTAGCACTCGTCGAGACTAGTATTGAATAATATAGGTTTCACCTAACGCGAGATGCATGTTTTATATTAGTAAAGTGCGATGAGATAAATGTAATATCCAACTGATAAATTTTTGGGTTTGACTTAACTAAAATAATTATAATAGGATTATATAGGTTTAGAAGCAAGAGTTGAGAACAATCCATATGATGGATTATAATAAGGAGTTATTCACTCAATTGATAAAATTTGAGAGTTGTATTAGATACAATTGAAACATGGATCTCGACACGCTAGAAAATCTTTCAACGGAATTTTTCGAATCAAATGTTGAGGGTCATTTGGTTTGAGTAAAAATAGTGGAAGCATTTTAATAAAAATCTTTATTAAAATGATTTAATTTGATACAACTTTTTTACATATTTTGTAGTTAGAATTTCTTTTGCATTTTATTTTTTATTTTACTGTGAAATATCCTTATGAAGGATGTAAGGATCATAAAGGAGTTTATGAGTTGGTACAGAGGTTGAGAATTATTCTCCAGCACGAGAAAAATTGTATGTTCTCAAGCAACCAATTTCTAACAACCGAATATAACTAAATTCGAAGAACAATACTTATGAGAAAGTTCAAGTCGAATGTCTAGATATAAAATATCTCATAATTATAGTCGTCACGGAAAATGATATGATCATTAACCTCGAGAATTTTCTTTTTAAACAAAAAATACAAGATATGAGAAATGTAAAAAATTTCAAAGTCTTTTCTATACAAGTTAGGAATCCAAATGGATATAAAATTATTTTGAAATTTAAAATTTGGATTTCTTATAGACCAAATAGTTGGTCACAAGTTCTATTTGAGATTGTCTCGGATAGGTAGATTAAATTCATTATGAATGTATTTTAAATATATCTACCACATCTGTTGAAAAGAGAAGAAAGTAGTTTGTGATGCTAAATAGATGAATTATAAAAAGGAATGTGATTCATTTTATATTCCTTTGAATTTTGGGGGAAAAACACAGTTCTAAAGGAAGACAATAATTTCATGTGTTGAAAGAAGAAAATTGTTAATGGTTATCAAAAGAGTCAAAGTAGAAAAAAGAAGTGAGACATTTTCTTCATACATTTAGTGATAGAAAGTTAAATTTATCTACTTCTACATCATGGATATGTGATACTATATATTGATCTCATATTTATAAGAATGTGAAGAGTCTTTAAAGAAGTATGATATTGATTATAATTTGAGTCATCTTACATCTAGAATGAAACAATGAGTTTTCATCGACTATAAGAGCTTACGGTTAGACTTAGATTAGAGCTTGGAATGAACCCAAATAATTTTTATTAAGTTTCATTTAGTAAAAGAAACATTAATTCTAAGTCTTGTATTGACAAGATGAGGAGTGCATGTTTTGATAATAGACAATTGTTATTATGATTATGCAAAACAATGATTTCAATACTAAATCAAGTAGTGGATTCGAGTTCTACGATCTTGATAAGCTTATCTATAATAAATGTAGGATGGATCAAATAATATTTAAACTTTGTGTATATCAATGACATTAATGTTTGGTCCAAATAAGTGAGAGATGCATTTTCAAAGTCTATGAGAATAGATTGTTGGATTCATTTGGTTTTAAATCATTTGATAGATGCAAGTCTTAATTTTGGAAGATATATCTAATGTCTCAAATCATCGACTAAAGTGAAAAGACATATAATATATCTTGATTATATACATGTGTGATGTATATGAACCTCTAAACATATTTTCTAGATAAATTTTGGCTTTGTATATGTGATACGAGTTATGGCTTTGTGTATGTGATACGAGTTAGAATTCTTTTGAGAAAAATTCAAGAATGAAGTAGAAGGAAACAACTTGAAAAAGTATTAAGACCATACGAATAGTTCGATGTAGTAAATACCTATATAAAGAATATAATGACCATTGAAATCGTATCATGTTTAACATTGTTCGATCTAACATTTCTCAATTATATATTTGCGACTCTTTTTTTTTGTAAATCATTTTACATACAATTATTCATATCCATAACCAATTCCATTTAAAATAGTCGTAGAGACACCATATTTGATATGGAGGTAAGAGTACCAAGTTTGGATTTATGATCATTTGAGTTGTAAGATTTATTAAGTAAACTTGATGACAATCTAGATGAAGATGCATTTATGGGTGTATCCTAATGAAAATTGGGGACATATATTGTAAACGCTTTATAGGACAAAATTGTTTTGTTGCTAGAATTGGAGTATTCATTTAGAGATGTTATATATCTAAAGGAGCTAGTGGAAGTGATATAAAACTTGAAGAAATTAAGCACTAGAAAATACATATCTTAATGAGAATGGAACATGAACCAATTCAACAAGGGAGTTGTTGTTGTTACATTGATTCATGTAGCATGAGATTTGGAGAAGATCATAAATGACCTCGATTCTAAAAGGTGTATAAGTTGTCTAAATCCGTTTATAGATTAGATAAATCCTTTTTGAATTGAATCCTTTTATTAATGAAATTTTATGAAAACTTGGATTAACAAATGTCAAGTTTAAATTTTGTGCACACAAAAGGTTAGTGGGAGTACTTGCATTAATCTAGTATTGTATATAGGTGACATACTAATCATCAAAAATAAATTCCCTACAACACAAATGTAGGAGATGGTTAAGGAAATGGTTTTGATGAAATGTCTAGGCGAGGTTTCCTAAAAGGTTATGAATCAAAATCTATAGAGATACATGGGTGTTGAATCTCAATCCTACCACAAGTACATATTCCAACGAAGTGTTGAGACACCTAATATGCATAATCCCACATTAAGATTATTGCATGTGTGACATGATATTTTATCTAATAGACAATGTCTTACCTCATTGGATGAGAAAAAGGACACCATGATATGTACTGCACTAGATGTCCTGTATGCTATGAGCATAAAAAATAAGTACCAAAATAATTGAACTATTCATCACTAGATCACTATCAAGAAGGTTTATGGGTATCTTAAAAGGACATGGTGTTCCTTTTCTTGAGAGTAGATGGAAATAATCATTGTAAAGGAGTTACAATGATGTTATTTCAAAACTTATGAACTATATATTCATATCAAAATATAAATTAAATATTATGCTTGGATGACAACTTTATAAGTTGAAAAGGGGTTTCGACAATTGTCATTTCTAGTACAAAGGTCAAGTATATTATTTGAACCGATTTTATGATTCTTGAGAAGAAAGTTTTGTTTCTTGTATTGCAGATCCTATTGATCTCATTCACGATGATAATTGGTTAAACTTACAAGTTCATAAAACTAGATCTCACTAGCGATACATGTATATATATTTTGACACTTCAACTTATTTCGAAAGAATATCGAAAGTTGAAATTGGAAGAGGTGTATAATACCCACATAGGAAAAAGTTCCTTATACCCTAATAAAGTATCATGCTTAGATAATGCTTGACGCACACACTAGGCACATAGATGTTAAGTTAATATTTGATTGGCTCTAGTGCTGGTGGGAGATTGTTGGAGTAAGCCCTAATAGCCAATCAGTATTAGCTGTATATGCTTTTGTATCATGACATTGACATATATTGTTTGTTAATATATATACTTATTAGGCATTGTATTTATTGTGGTACTTGTATATGATATAATATAGTCCTTAGAATAATTAGCATATTTAATGATACATAAAGTGTGACTTAAACGTGAGACTTCATTAAATATAAGGACATTATTCTTAAAGTATCCACAGTCAAACTTTACTGTCAAATAAGACAATAGTAATTCATAGAGACTATTATGTGAGTAGACTGATGATTGTATCTCATAAGTTATGGATATGAGATATCAAGTCTTCACGTAGGTATAAATATTATGAGTAATATTTATACTGGATTGATCCACCATAAGAATACTACATAGTTTACTCTGTAAGTGTCATAAGTTATTCTCATAGTGATAGTGATGTATACCACCCTTCGACCTGAAACCACTATGAACCCTAGATGTGGAGTCGAGTACTTTATTGTCAATCAAACGTTTTTCGTAACATGATGACCATAAAGATGGTTTATGGGTACTTTATAAATCATGCTGAGGGACATGAGTGACCTAGATGGGATTTTCCCCTCCTACATATACGGGAGTAATATTTGTGTGCCCCTTGATATAGTATGACTGTAAAAATGCATGGTCATGCTCAAATAAGTCGATATGAGATATTGGACTTATTTGTTATTATCAAGTATACTCGAGGATCAAGAAATAAAATATTAGACTATACAAGGGTGACACATTATATACCTTGTGTTCAATATAGATATAAGGGCAAAATGGTAATTGTACATATGATCATTATCACATAAAGGTTATGTCAGATCACACGATATTTGCATCACTTGGATAACAGTGGTGTGTTGCTAGATACTGCTCACTGTTTATAATATTAAATAAGTAATTTAATATTATTGCCAACGTTACTAGAACCTATAGGGTCACACGCATAGAGTACTGACAATGGAATTGACGATTAAATTAAATAAGATTTAATTTAATTATGTGTTAATAGTATTTAATTTTTTTAATAAATTAGCACATATATAATTTATTTGATTAAATTTGATTTAATTAAATAAATGAGTATCGACAGCTGATTAAGTTAAATATGATTTAATTTAATTAATATTTTATTTTATTTTATTTTATATTAATAATATCTATTTAATTAAAATAATTTTAATTAAATAAGAGTGTGCTTATTTAGAAAAGCCCAAAATAAGAGCACTGGGGTTTTAGTAGCTCTCTATAAACAAAGGAGCTATTTCCCCTATCAATTATAATTGTCAATTTTCTCAGAATAAGAGACGACTAGCATCGCGTTCCACTTTTTGCTCGCGTGAAATTCATAGAGACAATAGTATTTTCCACGTTCGTGATCAAAGCTAAAGCACGCTTCAAGAGGTAATTCAGAATCCTTATGTTGTGTTTCATTAATGATTAATGGTTTAATCAAGATCTGTTCATCAGGATTATTCTGCTAAGAGGTTAAATTTTTTGAAAAATCCCTCTTAAATCCTAACACTTTGATCTATAATGTGGTAGTGATTGGAGAAATGTTTTAATATTATACATGTGCCTACTGTATCGATAAGTGTATTGGTTTATATGTTTGGTTGATGAATCGTTGCATTACTGGAATACCGTTGTGTGATAATGATGTTGTTATGCCGATGATATCATGATAATGTTATTACGGTGTTGATGAGTTGTTGCGATTTGTTGATGTTATTGATGTTGTAACATGAATTGATTGTTGCATATGATGAATGATGTGATGCATAAATGGTGAGATGTGCATGAGAATCCTTTTGGTGAACCTTGTTGTCATAATGCATGTTGTTGAGAGTCATGCATCATGGTGTACGGGCTTCGGTCCAGCTTTAGTATGCTCTGGTCCTAAGGTGGAGATCGGGAACGAGTAGTCAGTTTCATATGGGAATCAGTGAAGCGTTATCTAAGGTGGTGGTAACGATTTGGTGTGCTATAGGTCCTATGGTGGGGATTGAGAGCGAGATGAACCTGAGTGTTCAGGAATGGTACCACATGCAAATGAGTCGTTATCGTTGTCATGAGTCGCATATCATGAATGAAATGTATGCATAAAATATGACTATGTTTGATGATAATGGTGTTGCGTATGATGTTTATCGAGATGTTGTTATGTATGATGTTTATGATTATTTGGGTGTGAGAATGTAATATATTGTTGTGCATGATTGTGTAGATATTGCACTCTATTTTACATTCTAAAGTGTTTATTATTGAAATGAATTCTCACCCCTTATATTTGAATGTTGCCTTTACATGGGCATCATGCAGATACTCAAGAGTAGATCTCGCGGAAGTGAATGGAAGCTAGATCCTGGAGTTGCTTCTTAGTTTATTGTTTTAATTAGAAGTGTCTTGCTCTGATTATGTAACATCGGATCGACAACGCTTGTTTAGCTTCTTATGTCATATTTATGTTGAAGTATTACGACTGATGTGGTTGTTGAACTGATTTGTTTAAACTCTTTTATTTGTTATGAAAGTTGAAGTTGAAACTAAATGGTATAATGCAATATGGTTTTTAATTGCTTTAATATGTTTCTGCTGCGATAGTACCCGATGAGTTAGATGTCGTGTAAACATCCTAAGTGTAAATATATGCAATAAAATATTTTGTTGTAACCCGTGTTACAGAGCAGGATATGTTTGTGATGTGTGTGACACCATTCTGGTTGTGATTTTAATTAAAATATCTGATAATTGCATGTGAGATTTAGAAGAGTGTTATAACCGCCTCCTCCTCCAGCTGATGTCGATGACCAGCAACACCTTTAGATGATTGCAATTATTATGGATAACCTCATGGGTTTGGTAAAATCAGATGACAAGGTTTTTACCGGATTATCTTGAACTGCACACATAGCTCGTTGGGGGACCTATTTCAATATTATTGTTATCTTTATGTATTATTTGTATATTATTTGTATATCGCGTGTAACATTACTCATACATATTCATCATAACTTTTTATTAGATAATATTTTTGATCTTCCATTGATGCAACATGAACAAAAATTAACATTTGACAAAGGATTACATAACTTAAACATAAATTAAGAAAACGATAATAAATAAGAAAATCTAAACACTACCGGATGATTCTGGACACTTCATCATCTTAATTATGTCATCGGCAGACCTTGAAATATTCACATCTAACTCGATCGGCCTCTTTGTTAACCTACGACGAAATGATCTCTACATATCCTTCACATCTTCATTGGTCTTCAACTCAATAAGGTTGTATTTCACCCTTCCATCAATATCAATTCAATCTTCACGAAACTCAATCTTTCTCACATTTCTATCATCGGTATCAGACAACAATTCATTCAACTTGAATGTCAAGGCGGCGAGAGATGTCGTGCCATCCAAAAGTCGGAACTCTACAGGAGGTGAAACTCCGTTGAAATACACTTCTGCCTTAATAAAAAAATGAGGAAGAAACATTTTGAGATGTTTTTATCAAACAATCGATGACCCTTATGTGTACAATTTAACATTTATTCTAGACAACACAAAATTATCGATGCAATTACAGTCGTCTAAAACTGCCGGTAAAATCCTGAACGTTTAAAATTTTAAACAAATTAAACTATCAGAAATTTCACTTTGGTTGAAATTTTTTATATAACATTATAATTTTAACATTTCCGATAATTTTGTAAATTCACTTAAATTTCAGAAATTCTAATATATTAAAAATTATATATACATTACCGAAAATATATTTTGTATCGTAAATTTTGTACGGAGATGTGTTTCAAACTTTTGTGAGGGATAATTATGAAATTATGAAACTATGGATATGCCACATATAAATGTGAGGGTGAAAACTTATATCGTTGCATGGGCTAGTTGGAAAGTGTGCGTAGTTTCTTGTAGTATCAATGCTCAATATTAACCAGAAAATACATTTTAGATAGAACAAGAGTAACAACAATTAATTTAGCACCCCACGCCCCTATATTATACACCTCCACAAACACTCAATAAATATAAATGTTTCTCATTTTTTTAAATATAAATGTTTCTCATTTTTTTAAACTATATAAAACATGAGGAAATATGACATCAGTGTTTTATAGATTATATTTTTCTACTATTTTTTTTTCTGTAAAAATGCAAAAATGACATCATTATATTTTAAAAATAAAACATGTGAAAAAATTGTGAAAAATAAGTAATGTTTATGCAAAATATTTTAAATATTTACAAATTACTGAATATTTATATCAAATAAGAGAAAATGCAATATATATATATATATATATATATATATATATATATATATATATATATATATATATATATATATATATATATATATATATATATATATATATATATATATATATATATATATATATATATATATATATATTTTATCAATTTATGCGGAAAAAAAAGGTATCCATATTTCTATGTTTGCATTTTTCATGTAAACTTAAAAAAAAAATTATAGCATTATATTTATTAGATTATGCATCTTTTTGTATGAATATGTAAAAAAATTATATCCATCTATTTTCTAAAATTAAATATGCAAAAAATCAATTCTTTTTTACTTAAAGATTAAAATTGAATGTTGATTAATTCATTAAAAATATAAAAATGAGAATTAAGTGGGAAGTATTCAAACTCAACCTGATTAAAATAAAAATTATAAATCGATTAAACTAATCGAAAATTAAAAAAAAACAAACAAATATATTGAATATACTTGGATTCCTTTTCTGAAAATCGCAAAAATCGATCAAAATTAAACCGAATAATATATATATATATATATATATATATATATATATATATATATATATATATATATATATATATATATATATATATATATATATATATATATATATATATATATATATATATATATTTTAATACTTATTTATTTTTTATTAGGAGAATATATTTTATTAATTCATTATTCGTTGATCTTTAATTTGTTTTAATATTATTTATCAGTTTTATCTATTTATTTATTTTTAATATTTCATTTGTTTTAAATATAAATGATCTTTTTCATTTTATAATTTTAATTTTTAATATATTACATATTTTATATTACTTCAAATTCATTATTTATAATATTTTTATAATATTTGCATTAATAAGAAAATAATAATTTTTAGTTAAAATATCCAAAATTTGATATAAATTAAATTGTACGAAAGTATATCGGTTCGTATAGGATACTTTTAATTAATTATTTAAAATTGAACAAACCACAGATAATTTTATATTAAAGTCGATCCAAACGCACCACAAACATCTTAAGACAGTGTTTGATACATTATTTTTAAAATATATCTTTAAATTTGGTCAAGTCCAATGAATAAGCCCATTTTACCTATATTTAATATGAGCTAAATTAATTATTAAGAAAATAGTTTTTCAACCCTAAAACCTGGGTGTTTAACAAAAGAACGTTTTTGGCAGTGTATTTTATCTAAAAAGTTATTATAAAAATTTATTTTTAATCATATATTTCAATAGATTTGAATATATAGTATAAGATGAGGAAATTTTTTAATGCATTATATATATTATTTAAGCACACGTGGAAATATTAAAATGTCTCATAGTTTTTGGAAATGCATCTCCGAACGCACATTGTATAAACGGTATGGCGCATCAAATGTGCGCTTCTCCCTATATGAATAGTTAAAAAAATTTGTGAGATACATCAATGAAATTTTCAACAAATATATTAATAATTGATCAGTTCATTGGACATTCTAGAGATGTCTCTTTGGAAATTTGTGGCAGATTTTAAAATTTGTTGTCACCTTTGCATGTAAGATATTTCTGGAGATGCATCTCCGGAATAATTTGATAAAAAACAGAGCTACATGATCACATAGCCATACTTGTTTTTCATTACAAACCCTCACCAAAAATCCTTCTATTCTCAATCCACATGTTTACTCCAAATCTCCAATCTTGTGGTTCATCACATTAAACGGAGTAAAAGAAGTTGGAATTCCAGATAAATATCATTTATTTCAAGCCTCATTGCTCACATTAATCTTGCTTTCTGTCTGAAAAAACTAGTGTTTGTTCCGGAAATGTATCTCCCGAACGAGTATGAACTTTTCCGGAAATGCATTTCCGGTATCAGTCTGTGTTCAATTTTTCAGCTATGTTTACATCATTAGCACTTATTTACTGTTATGTGATATTTGTTTTCATTAGATATGGTGCACCCCGATGTTTTCTCCAAACGAGTTATGTCTCTGAATGTCAAAGGTGTTGTTAGGAATGCGGTAGATGTTGGCAACCAATTTAAAAATGAGCAAGAGTTTGAATCTCGTGATCACATGCTTCAATGGATTCACATGGAGACCTCCAAAATGAGATTTGGTGTGGTTATCGGAATGTCCGATAATGGTTCGGATAGAAGATGTGTTTTAGTGGCAATGACATGCAAAAGAAGTGAGAAATATAGTCCTCATCTCCGGAATTTTAAATGAGACGACACTGATTCAAAAAAGGTAAGTGTCCCTTTAAGATGTATGGTTATATGTTGACAAACAATAACTGGAGATTTAATGTCATATTTGGTTTGCATAACCATGATTTGTGTGAAAAGTTAGTCGGTTATCCAATTGTGTGTTGTCTCATGTCGGAAGAGAAAGAATGCATTGCTGACATGACTTTGAATTTGATTCAACCGAAAAATATACTTGCAACTTTGAAACATAAAAGACCCAAAAAATCTCAAATATAAAAAAAAGTACATTATTTGGTACCAAACTAAAAAGGTGCTTAGGGGGGGATAAAACTGAAATGCAACAACTCTTAAAACTGTTGGATGATAGCATTTATGTGTCTAAGTACCGAATGTACGAGGATGAAGTTACCGTTCAAGATATATTTGAGACTCATCCTGATTTCATAAAGTTGTTTAACATGTTTCCTACTGTACTCATACTTGATGAAACGTACAAGATCAATAAATATAGACTTCCATTATTGAAGATTTTTTGTGTTACCTCAACTAAGAGACCTATTCTGTCGGGTTTGCATTTCTAGAGAGCAAAAAAGAGGAGAATGATACTTGGACCTTAGAGGTGTGTCAGTCAATGTTGAAGGACCAAGAAGAGATGGCTAAAGTGATTGTTAGCGATTGCGATACCGCCTTGATGAATTCAGTTGAAAATGTATTTCCTACTTCTTATGCATTACTTTGTAGGTATCACATAACAAAGAATGTAAGAAGTCGAGTTAAACTTGCGGTAGGGACAAATCAAATAGAGTCCGAAGATGGAAAAATGGTGAAGGTGGGTGTGGTTGTGGAAAAAATAATGGATGCATGGAATTGCATTCCACAAAAGAATTATATCCCGATTCCATTATGCATTTCAAGAAAGTGTGCAAAAAATATCTTGATTTGTTGAAATATGTTGAAAGCACAATTCTTGGCTAGGTGAAAGAGAAAATTGTTTGTCCTTGGGCTGATAAGGTTAGACACCTTGGAAATACAACAACTAACCGAGTTGAGTCTGCACATGCTACATTGAAGAATTAGTTAGAAAATAGTAAGGGCGAATTATGTAGATATTGGGACTCCGTAAACCAAATGATTCAAAACCAGCATAATGAGATATAAACATCATTTGATCGGAGCATCGCAATTTTGGAATACATATTTAAAGACAACAATCATTATTCTCAGTTGGTCGGAAACATATCTCGAGCGGGTTTGAATTATATTTTTCATGAGGCTAAACGAGCTGATAATGTAGGCTCCGATAACGTAAAGTATGGATGCACAATTGTGAAAACATATGGTATCCCATGTGCTTGTATTATTACAAAAAAGGTGAAACTTGGTACTCCGATAAGAATGGACGAGGTTTGCACTCATTGAAAGAGGCTTAGGTTTGATGATGATTGTGTCATGAAAGACGATAAATCAAATATCTCTATTTTGATCGAATGGGAATTGATACAAGAGGTATTTTTGAAAGCCTATGACAACATGAAATTCCACATCAAAGAAAAATTGAGGAAGATTACATATCCGAAAACCAGCTACTTGAAACCACCCTCTCAATCGGTAAAAACAAAAGGTGCTCCAAAGAAGCTCAAGCCTACATCGGGTGACAATTCAATGGTGTTGTCTCCTTTGTATTTTGAACATGTTGACAAAGTTTTTCCGGACTCATCAACTCTAAAATCTCAGAAAAGTGTTTTCAAAGGAGCTCACATTAGCAAACCACCTCCTACTCCGCCTCCACCAAAGATTTCATTTATTTATGAGATGCCGGTTTTTATGTACAAATACATCGAGCGGGCCGTCAATGTTAAGGGGGATAGTAATTATGGTTATCGAGATGTTTCGGCTTTACTCGGTAAAGGATAATATAATCATACACTTGCCCGTCATCAACTTATCCAAAAGTTGAGGACTCATAAAGAATCATACATATGGTTGTAAAAAAAGAAAGAAAACTTCGATGAAGTTTATGAATCTCTTGTTCCTTGCCTTAATTTACCAGCACTAGAGGCAAAATGGATATGCTTCCCTGAAATGGATCACCTCATAGAATGTGCGTATTATAGAGTGTGTATGTGTTGATCTTACACGATACAGTTTTTCGAAAATATTTTTCCCATAATGTACTGCCCCACCTCAAAATCCAAATGATTGTATTATGTGTATTGGGTGGATTTCAAAATCACGGAATTTTGTTCAAGTTTACTTGAAATCGGGATGTCCTATACCACTTACATCGCCAGAGTGAACGACTCATTAAACAATAAGCAGCATTGAAAGAGAATCAAATGCACAAAATTCAAAGGAGGTACCACTCATAGATTTAGCCGGCGACAAATGTTTTGATTCGTTTTAATTTTTTGTTTATCCGAAAAAATAAATGTATGTAATTGTTTCTCAATATTAATGAAATGTAATATATTCAAATTCTTAATATTTTAATGCATTTTTTATCTTTCCAATAACATTTGATCATTTGTCAAAAAATGTCTTCGATTAAGTTTTGTTTTCAAAACTTTTGTTTTTGGCATGTTCAGGAGAGATTCCAGAGATGCATCTCCAAAAGAAGATAATAGGGTGCGAAATCGGAGATATATCTCCGGAATCAACATGTCAGGTTTTTAATGGTCTACATTTGACTACAACTTCTATAAATTAAGGTGCTATTGTTTTTTATTTCACACAAATCGAAAATATCTCAAATGTCACAAATAAGCATCAACTGGTATATCGCAAATGTCTCATTCTCAAGCGCAACACCCGTGCGAAAGTTTAAGCTCAACAAGTACACATCTCTTGTAGATGTTAAATACGAAATTCATAATATACTACCTTATAGAGACAATCGAAGAATTGTGAAGTTCGAGTATCGTTCACCGTCGATTGACAACAGAGGTAAGTTTGAGTTCAACAACTTTGAGCTTAAGACGTGATGTAGATCTAAGGGCTAGTATTTCAGTTTTGAAACAAAAGTGTCGGTCGAGTTGGAAGCAACAATTTCAATATCGATCAAAGATATTGTGAAGATATTGAAGCGTCCACCTGGATATTGAAGTGTAATGTTGCATTTTACGTTAAAATCATCTACGTAATGCTTATTTTATTTTATGAATGCTAATTTTATTTTATCAAATTACAAGTTTTTGGTGTCTACTTGTGCTATTGGTGTGTAAACACTCCGGAAATGCATCTACGAATATCTATTGGAGATGCATCTCTGGTATTAAAAAAACCCAACTTATAGGGCGTCACTCAGAATGACCTATGTTGAGTGTGTATTGGGTGCGTTCGGAGATGCATATCTGAAAACTAGGAGGCATTTTAGTATTTTCGTGTGGTGCGTAAGTAACATATATGGTGAATTAAGAAATTCCATAAGTTAGGTTGAAAAAAAAATCAAATTATAGACTCGAAAACAAACATAACTTTTTAACCTAACCCAAATTGTTCGATTAGAATATTGGGTCATGCCTAATTAGCCCATTGGGTTTTAGATTGACATGTTCATGAATAATAACTCACTAATAATTTTGCAATTTAATTAGGGGTTGTTCTTTCCACCCTTATGTGTTCTCCCCTACTATCATGAAAAATCTCAAATGCCCTTAGCATTCGGAGATGCATCTCCAAACGCACCTTTTTCACACAGGTCTCATGAATTTGCTGAGAAATCCTTATTTTGTTCAATTTTAGTCCGGAGATTCATCTCTGTATGCTTTAAAGGTTAATCTATAGATTTTTCTCCGTAAATACCCTTAGTTCAATATTTAGTGAGCTTTTCGGAGATGCTTCTCTAGAATATGCTTTATTAGGTCAAATAAAAACAACCAGGAACAATGAAAAAATAATGGAACAACAACATAAAATTAACTTTAAAAGAAAAATTAAATAGATAAAAGTTAATGTTAACATTACATTTAATTATAAACTGGTGGTTCAGAATGTTGCAACATCTTTAGAATATCTTCAGTCGATCTTGCAATCGTTGCGTCCACTTCAATCGGACCCTTTATTGAATAACGGTAAAAGATACTCCATACAACCTTTAAATTATCATCTGTATTTAGTTTAAGCATGGTGAATTGTATCTTACCCTATTTAACAATTGAGGGTGAACGGTACCCGATCTTGACAATTCTGTGACTTTTTGGATGTCGCAGGAGAGTATTCAGTGTGGATTTCAGACCGACGAGAAGTATGTCATCGGAGAGCCTAAACTGAAGTGGGGATAATGATTTGTTATAATTTTTATAAATCAAATGGAATGAGAGACCCTATTTATAGAAATTGTAGATCAACAAGGATCTTACAAACTCTATCATATAATCAGGACAAAATTCAGAGATGCGTCTCCCTATCCGCCCTTTTGTTTCAAAAAATAAGGGTCTATCGGGAGATGTATATCCGTATAGTCCCATGTTTTTATTTATTTATAATAATTAAAAGGTGTGTCCGAAGATGCATATCTGGATCCACACAAAAATTATGCAGTTCAGAACAAGTGTATTATGCAATGCAGATTTAAAACACACAAATTGTCCAAAAATTAGCACCCAATTTTATAATATTATGCAGATCGTTACATACAAAAACATGATACATTGTTAAATTCCAACTAAAATGCATCAAAACATATGTCACTACCTAAATCTATTGGTGATTCATTCGTCGATCTTTCCTTATTTGCTTCTCATTCAATATCGTTCAAATGGGTGATGTAACACCCTTCTAAAATACCCCAAATATTTAATAATAACAACAAATATCTATCAGAGTAATTACACAAACAAGGGTGTCACATCTTCGAATCACATCATTCATCATAACAACTGTCATGCTCTTTTATTATATCAACCATGAAACATCTCAAAAATACGCAGCGGATAGAAATCATGTCAACTAATTAAAACGTATAACATATTACATGTAAAAAGGTTCAACAACCAACAAAAAAAACAATTAAAACATCCCGTCCCGATGTTACATCTATCAGAGCATGACCCACTAAGAAGACCACCCTAAACTCCAAGCACTAGCTTCTACTCACTCACTGCTCGTTACCTGAAAAATAGTTGTAAGGGTGAGTTCCTCAATCGATATAACAAACATTATAATTTATCATGTTATGTTAAGTAAATTTACACGTTAATCACCCTAATCATATCATGCATTCAGTAACGGCACATCAACTCAAATATCATACTCAATAACAACGTAAAATACAACTCAATAACGACATAAAATGCAACTCAACAACAACATAAAATGCAACTCAATGAGACTCGACTCGTCATGCATGTGGTACCATTCGGAGTAAAACTCCCAACTTAAAATCATTGCCAGTTTAGTGGGCATCAAGGCATAAGCCTTCAACTTTCAACTTAAAATTTTGCCAATCCAGGCCAACGTGGTGTGAGCAAAGCTCCATATTTTTGCCAATCCAGGCCAACGTGGTGTGAGCAAAGCTCCGACTTAATGCATATGAATGTATATGGCATGTACGACTTGAATTTTCAACAACATAATAATAACAGCAACACAACAACGTTTTCAACAAAAATCAACTTATAATCAACTTTGGCTCATCAGCCTACAACTCATTATTTTCAACAAAACAACTTATAATCAACTTTGGCTCATCAGCCTACAACTCAGTATTTTCAACAAAAACAACTTATAATCAACTTTTCAACATATTTGTATCAACATTTCACAACATAACCCAACAAATTTACTCATCACAATTTACTACAATAGGCCAATCACAAATTGTGTTCACAACATAAAAATTAACAATTTTTCCACACTGCAACAGTGTTAACCGGTTAACGCCCTGGGTTAACCGGTTAACGCAGGACAAAAATACATTTTCTGGCAACACGCAACAGTGTTAACCGGTTAACGCCCTGGGTTAACCGGTTAACGCAGGCAAAACAACACATTTTTACAAAATATAACAGTGTTAACCGGTTAACACCCTGGGTTAACCGGTTAACGCAGGCAAAACAGCAGTTCCTGCGCTAACACAAGGCAGAATGCAGAGTTCTCCGCATTTTCCGCCGTTGGGGGACTTCCGGACCTCCGATTCAACTTCCGTAAAAAGCTATACGTTCGGGGAAACACGACTCACACAATTACGGGCTCAATTACAGCTTAAACTCAGTTTATTCATCACAACCTTTCAGCATTCAACAATCCCAATTAGGGTCAATTCAACGGTTTCTCACTACCCATGACATGTTAATCTATAATACCCATTAAGCGACGATAAACCCCCCTTACCTGAGATAATCCGGCAATCTCTAAGCTTCGAGCTTTTCCGTTCTTCAACCTTTGCTCTCTAGCTCTTCCTCTTTGCCTTTTCTCCACCTTTCACCTTTCAGCCGCTTCTCTGTTTCACGTGAAAACTCTTTACCAATACTGAAACCCTTTTTCCTTATTCCAACTTATATATTTTCCAATAATAATAATAATCCAATAATAATAATAATAAAATTTCCAATTATTTAATTAAATTAATAAATATATTATTAACTCACTTTAAATAATTATTTTATTATTATCGGGGTGTTACAACTCTCCCCCACTAAAAGAGTTTTCGTCCTCGAAAACATACCTCAAGCAAATAACTCTGGATAAGACTCTTTCATCTGACTCTCCAGTTCCCAAGTCACATTGCCACCTGCTGGTCCTCCCCAAGCTACCTTCACTAAGGCAATCTCTTTACCCCGCAACTGCTTCAACTCCCGATCCTCAATCCTCATAGGCGATATTTCAACAGTCAGGTTATCTCTCACCTGTACATCATCTACTTGGATCACATGCGACGGATCATGAATGTACCTCCTCAACTGAGACACATGAAAAACCTCATGCAAATTCGCAAGTGACGGCGGTAAAGCGATACGATAGGCTACCTCTCCTATCCTCTCCAAAATCTGATAAGGACCAATAAATCGAGGTGTCAACTTCTTTGACTTCAAAGCTCGACCAACACCAGTTATCGGAGTAACACGAAGAAACACATGATCTCCCTCTTGAAACTCAAGTGACTTCCTTCTCTTGTCATGATAACTCTTCTGACGACTCTGAGCAATTCTCATCTTCTCCTGAATCATCTTAATCTTTTCTGTAGTCTGTTGAACAATTTCCGGTCCAACCACAACACTCTCACCGGACTCATACCAACATAAAGGTGTCCGACATCTCCTACCATACAAAGCTTCAAACGGTGCCATACCAATACTCGAATGAAAACTATTGTTGTAGGTAAACTCAATCAAAGGTAAATAACAATCCCAAGCACCTCCCTTTTCCAAAACGCAAGCTCTCAAAAGATCCTCCAATGACTGAATCGTCCTCTCAGTCTGGCCATCAGTCTGCGGGTGATATGCAGAGCTCAATCTAAGTTTAGTTCCCAAAGCTTTCTGCAAACCTTCCCAGAATTTCGATGTAAATCTAGGATCTCTGTCTGAAACAATACTCGACGGAATACCATGCAAACTTACAATCTTCTCAATATACAACTCGGCTAATCTCTCTAACGGATAATCCATTCTAATCGGAATGAAATGAGCCGATTTTGTCAATCTGTCAACAATCACCCAAATAGCTTCAAAATTCTTAATTGTCCTCGGTAAACCAGAAACAAAATCCATACTGATACTATCCCACTTCCACTCTGGAATAGCCAACGGTTGCATTAGCCCAGACGACTTCTGATGCTCAACCTTTGACTTCTGGCAAGTCAAACAAGAATAAACAAAACTCGCAATTTCTCTTTTCATTCCCGGCCACCAAAATAACTTTTTCAAATCATGATACATCTTTGTAGCTCCGGGATGAATACTCAAGCCACTACGATGTCCTTCCTCCAGAATACTCTTCTTAAGTTCGGTAACATCCGGAATACACACCCGATTACCAAATTTCAAAACACCATTCTCATCAACTCTGAATTCACCACCTTGGTCTTGATTCACTAAAGTCAACTTATCAACCAAAAACACATCGGATTTCTGACCCTCTCTGATCTCATCCAGAATACCACTCGTTAACTTCAACATTCCCAATTTAACACTATTGTGAGTACTCTCACACACCAAACTCAAGTCTCTAAACTGCTCAATTAAATCCAATTCCTTAACCATTAACATAGACATATGCAATGATTTCCGACTCAATGCATCAGCCACTACGTTTGCTTTACCCGGATGGTAATTCAAACCAAAGTCATAATCCTTCAGAAATTCTAACCATCTCCTCTGTCTCATATTCAGCTCTTTCTGATCAAACAAATACTTTAAACTTTTATGGTCACTGAAAACCTCAAATCTTGACCCATACAAGTAGTGCCTCCATAATTTCAGAACAAATACCACAGCTGCCAACTCTAAATCATGTGTCGGATAGTTCCTCTCATGAACCCTCAGTTGTCTCGAAGCATAAGCTATAACCTGCTTATTCTGCATCAACACACCACCCAAACCCAACAATGAAGCATCACAGTAAACCTCAAATGATTCCGACGAACTCGGTAATATCAGAATAGGAGCAGTAGTCAACCTTCTCTTTAACTCCTGGAAACCTTCTTCACATTTTGAGTCCCAAACAAATGCTTGCCCCTTTCTAGTCAACATCGTCAACGGTAACGCCAACTTAGAAAATCCCTCAATGAATTTCCTATAGTAACCAGCCAATCCCAGGAAACTGCGAATCTCAGCAACAGACTTCGGAGCTTCCCACTTAGACACCGCTTCTATCTTAGAAGGATCAACAGCAACACCACCTCTTGAAATCACATGACCAAGAAAACTAACCTCTTCTAACCAAAATTCACACTTGGATAGTTTAGCAAATAACTTCTTTTCTCGTAGAACTTCTAAAACCACCCTCAAATGCTCAGCATGCTCTTCTTCAGATTTCGAATACACCAAAATGTCATCAATAAACACCACAACAAACTTATCTAGGTACGGATGGAAAATCCTATTCATATACTCCATAAATACTCCAGGCGCATTAGTCACACCAAAAGGCATTACAGAATACTCATAATGTCCATACCTCGTTCTGAAAGCAGTCTTCTGAATATCCTCAGCTTTCACACGTATCTGATGATATCCCGACCTCAAATCTATTTTGCTGAACACACTCGCACCAACCAACTGGTCCATCAAATCATCGATCCTCGGCAAAGGATACCGATTCTTGATCGTCACTTTATTCAGTTGCCTGTAGTCCACACACAACCTCATAGTACCTTCTTTCTTCTTAACCAACAACACTGGTGCACCCCACGGTGACACACTCGGACGAATAAATTTCTTATCCAACAGATCTTCCAACTGACTCTTCAATTCAGTTAACTCAACAGCAGACATACGGTACGGAGCCATCGATATCGGCCTAGTACCAGGTACCAAATCAATCGAGAACTCAACTTCACGCTCTGGCGGTAATTCATTCACCTCTTCCGGAAACACATCAGGAAAATCACACACCACGGCTAGATCGCCAATTACCAGTTTATCTTTAGCCCCCAAAGTCGCTAACAGCATAAACAACTCTGCCCCATCTGCGACTTCCTCATTCACTTGCCTTGCTGATAGAAACAAACTCTTTCCCTCCTCAATCTCAGGAAAGACTACAGACTTATCAAAACAATTGATAGAAACTCGGTTAAACACCAACCAGTTCATACCCAGAATAACATCAATCTGCACTAGTGGAAGACACACTAGGTCCATCCCAAAGTCTCTACCAAAAATACTCAAAGGACAATTTAAACAAACCGAAGTAGTAGTCACTGAACCCTTCGCAGGAGTATCAATTACCATACTACCAAACATCTCAGATATCTCTAACTTAAGTTTCACAGCACAATCCAAAGATATAAAGGAATGAGTCGCACCTGTGTCAATAATAGCTACAAGAGGAAAGCCATTAATATAACACGTACCTCGGATAAGTCTGTCCTCACTGGAGGTTTGAGTTCCGGTCAATGCGAACACCCTCCCCGTCTGAGATTTCTTTGGCTTCTGACACTGACTTCCAATATGCCCTTCTTCGCCACAATTAAAACAAATCACTTCCTTGTGCTTGCAATCAGCTATTGCATGACCAATCTTACCACAGCGAAAACACCTCTTTACTTCAGCGGTGCATACATTACTCTTATGACCAGCCTGACCACATTTGAAGCAAACTATACCAGCAGGAGCACCTCCCCCACTAGCTCTCTGAGCCGGAGCAGCTCTTTGCTTCCCTTTTCCAGCTGGAGCATCATACGGCTTGCCACGATTTTGATGTTGCTTGCCTCTGCGGTCACTGACAATCTTGTAATGAGCATTATTGTCTTCTTCAAATATCCTGCAGCTATCAACCAATTCAGTAAAAATGCGTATCTTCTGATACCCAACAGCCTTCTTAATTTCAGAGCGCAGTCCGTTTTCAAACTTGATGCACTTTGAAAATTCAGCACCAGCACCAGTGTAATGAGGATAAAATTTGGACAACTCCACAAATTTTGCAGCATAATCAGTGACAGACATGTTTCCTTGCTTCAGCTCAAGGAACTCAATTTCCTTCTTACCACGGACATCTTCCGGATAATACTTTCTCATGAATTCCCTACGGAATACATCCCAAGTAATGGCTTCACCTGCCACGGTCAACCTCTCGTGAGTCTCTAGCCACCAGTCATCAGCTTCGACTGCTAGCATGTGAGTACCATACCGAACCTTCTGAGCTGGAGTGCAATCCATAACACGGAAGATTCTCTCAATCTCTTTCAACCATCCCAAGGCTGCATCTGGATCATGCTTCCCTTTAAACACCGGCGGATTCTCTTTCTGAAAAGTCGCCAAGCTACGTGATCCAGCATCTCCACCAGCATTTGGCAAGTTCTGCACAGCTTGTGCCATCGCTTGCATTGCAGCAGCCATTGCAGCGTCATTCCTTCCAGCCATTTCAACTTATCACTACAACACAACTTAAAAGTTAGACTAGTAACAATTACACAATTGTTAGACAGTAACGACACGACAACTGGCCGGACAGACCAACCTGCTCTGATACCACTAATGTAACACCCTTCTAAAATACCCCAAATATTTAATAATAACAACAAATATCTATCAGAGTAATTACACAAACAAGGGTGTCACATCTTCGAATCACATCATTCATCATAACAACTGTCATGCTCTTTTATTATATCAACCATGAAACATCTCAAAAATACGCAGCGGATAGAAATCATGTCAACTAATTAAAACGTATAACATATTACATGTAAAAAGGTTCAACAACCAACAAAAAAAACAATTAAAATATCCCGTCCCGATGTTACATCTATCAGAGCATGACCCACTAAGAAGACCACCCTAAACTCCAAGCACTAGCTTCTACTCACTCACTGCTCGTTACCTGAAAAATAGTTGTAAGGGTGAGTTCCTCAATCGATATAACAAACATTATAATTTATCATGTTATGTTAAGTAAATTTACACGTTAATCACCCTAATCATATCATGCATTCAGTAACGGCACATCAACTCAAATATCATACTCAATAACAACGTAAAATACAACTCAATAACGACATAAAATGCAACTCAACAACAACATAAAATGCAACTCAATGAGACTCGACTCGTCATGCATGTGGTACCATTCGGAGTAAAACTCCCAACTTAAAATCATTGCCAGTTTAGTGGGCATCAAGGCATAAGCCTTCAACTTTCAACTTAAAATTTTGCCAATCCAGGCCAACGTGGTGTGAGCAAAGCTCCATATTTTTGCCAATCCAGGCCAACGTGGTGTGAGCAAAGCTCCGACTTAATGCATATGAATGTATATGGCATGTACGACTTGAATTTTCAACAACATAATAATAACAGCAACACAACAACGTTTTCAACAAAAATCAACTTATAATCAACTTTGGCTCATCAGCCTACAACTCATTATTTTCAACAAAACAACTTATAATCAACTTTGGCTCATCAGCCTACAACTCAGTATTTTCAACAAAAACAACTTATAATCAACTTTTCAACATATTTGTATCAACATTTCACAACATAACCCAACAAATTTACTCATCACAATTTACTACAATAGGCCAATCACAAATTGTGTTCACAACATAAAAATTAACAATTTTTCCACACTGCAACAGTGTTAACCGGTTAACGCCCTGAGTTAACCGGTTAACGCAGGACAAAAATACATTTTCTGGCAACACGCAACAGTGTTAACCGGTTAACGCCCTGGGTTAACCGGTTAACGCAGGCAAAACAACACATTTTTACAAAATATAACAGTGTTAACCGGTTAACACCCTGGGTTAACCGGTTAACGCAGGCAAAACAGCAGTTCCTGCGCTAACACAAGGCAGAATGCAGAGTTCTCCGCATTTTCCGCCGTTGGGGGACTTCCGGACCTCCGATTCAACTTCCGTAAAAAGCTATACGTTCGGGGAAACACGACTCACACAATTACGGGCTCAATTACAGCTTAAACTCAGTTTATTCATCACAACCTTTCAGCATTCAACAATCCCAATTAGGGTCAATTCAACGGTTTCTCACTACCCATGACATGTTAATCTATAATACCCATTAAGCGACGATAAACCCCCCTTACCTGAGATAATCCGGCAATCTCTAAGCTTCGAGCTTTTCCGTTCTTCAACCTTTGCTCTCTAGCTCTTCCTCTTTGCCTTTTCTCCACCTTTCACCTTTCAGCCGCTTCTCTGTTTCACGTGAAAACTCTTTACCAATACTGAAACCCTTTTTCCTTATTCCAACTTATATATTTTCCAATAATAATAATAATCCAATAATAATAATAATAAAATTTCCAATTATTTAATTAAATTAATAAATATATTATTAACTCACTTTAAATAATTATTTTATTATTATCGGGGTGTTACAGGTGAAATCTTCCATCCTTTTAAGAAAGTGATACAGCCAAGTTTCAGCATCTTATGTGAAATATGTCGTCCACTCCGATGATGTCTTTGATATAGAACATTCCAATTTCAAATAAACCTGAACAAAAAGTGTTATTTTTTTATAACCAACCAATACACATGATGCGTTCCACTGGATTTTGAGGTGGCTTACTCCGAAGCGGAAATAATGTTTTCGAGAAACCATATCGTGTTAAATTAACACACACTCTATCATAAACACTTTATATAAGGTGTAAAATTAATACACACCATATCAAAATCACAATAAATGAGTGCAAGAGGTATTTCGGAGATGCATATTTTTCAAAATCCTAAAAAATGCATTTAAAATATTAAAATTTTAAAAGATTTTTTTTGGATAGGTATGAATTTTGAGATTAATATAGGATTATTGCGTATTCTGGACATTTTGGATGAATTTGAGCTCTCTTGTAATATGTAGTGTCCAAATTTTGAAATATGAATATTTTTTTTTGCATTCTAGGTGTTTCGAATAAAGTTGAGCTCTCTTGTAATATATCGTCCGTTCGGATTTTGAAATATGGACAATATTTTTTGTGCATTCAGGCGTTTCTAGTGACCTTGAGCTCTCTTGTAATTATTGGGAAAAGCGACATAGAGGAGAAAAAAACAAACACAGTCACAATACAATGACATAACATAGAAACTCTAAAACTCGAGAAAAAATCACGATTGTTGTCAAATGACAACTAGAGAATAACACTATGTGAACATTGTTACAACACATAATTTACAGTCAACCTCCCACAAGCCTCTTATACACACACACACACACACTCCATAAAGAAAATATTTAACTACACCTCATAACACTCTAACATATGAGTGTAAGAGAACAAAAAAACAAGTACAAGTTTAAAGTGTTTTTAACTTAGATATTTTGTAATGAATAACTTGAATCTTTTATATAGCTTTAAGCTCCACATTCCTTTATAAAACTAAGCGATATGAGACTTAATCAACATGTATATTTACAACTAATACCAACAATATCTACCTTGATTGAAAATAATACATCTGATTTTATTGTCTTCACCAGTAATCATAGTTACAAGAGAACTATCATGCTCCCTCATAAAGAGTACAATCACTTGAAGCTACACCACCTCAAGAATTTTTACATTATTTTCACTGTTAATCATAGTTCAAAAGCCATCACCGTCTACCATGAAGAATATCATTGTTACAACACATAATTTACACTCAACTTCTCCCAGATCCCAGTACACCTACACTCCTAAAAACAAATATTTAACTACATCTCACAACATTCTAACACAAGAGTATAAGTGAATAAAAAAAAATCAAGAACAAGCTTAAAGTGCTTTTGACAGGTATATTTTGTAATGAATGACTTGAATCCTTTATATAACCTTAAACTTTTTCTTCCTTTTATAAAACTAAATGATGTGAGACTTAATCAACATGTATATTTTTAACAAATACCAACAATTATATGTGTTGTGTCTAGATTTGAAAATTCGAACCGGATTTATTATGCATTCTGCGTTTTGATTGAGTTTGTGTTCTCGCTTAATATGTGGTGAGTCCGAATTTTAAAATTTATTTTGGTTGAGTTTATATTCTCTCTTAATATATGGTGAGTCCGAATTTTGAAATCAAAGTGAATGACACTTTTGGAAATTCCATCATATTTAAAAGCATTATTAAAAGTGTAATGAAGAACCTGATTTATTTTACTTTTCCAATTTCTCTTAACTATCACCATCATTATTTTTCATGCGAGTACAATTAGTTAATTTATAATGAAAGTTGAATAATACTCTAACCCAACCACCATTTTCTCTCAACCTTCTCCCATAAACAAAATGTCATGTTCTTCACTCTGTTGGCATATCTAATTGAGATACATATTACACACCAACCATACTAGTCCTCTTTTCCATGTGCATGCAATCGAACAATTATTTTCAAAAGTAGTTATGTATTTGTTCCTTCTTTTCTAAAAGAATATGTTGCTTAGGACCACGGTTTTCCAGGCTCTCTTTTTCTAGCTACAAAATGGTCCCAATTTATGTTTGTTTCTACCATAACTACTAAGAAAACAATAATATCCGATTGAGAAGTGACTTAACTCTATATGTGTGGATGATAAAACCTTTGGCGATTTTGTTCGTATGGCATATATAACTTTCCAAACGGGTGTTTCTTAACATTCTCTTAGTTAGAACATGTTTTAGCCGTTCAATCATGTAAATTTGTTGTGGTACCAAATCCCATTTATAGGTTTCATCATATTATTTTTTTCTAAGTAATGTCATTTTCAGAACATGAACTAGGTCTAAATCCAGGTCACTAACACCTAATCACAAACTAATATATGCTATGAATCACAACCATACACCTTAGCGAGTTTGGTGATCTCATCAATGCCACACTATGGCATTGAGATGTTGATCTTGGACCACATTGGAACGGTTAAATTGATTAAAAAAATCGTTTTGAGATCTTAGAATACAACTTATAAGAAAAGGAAATCTTAATATAAGTTAAATTAGAAATCTTACACTCCCGATCACAATTTGACTTTATCTTTAGAGCAATTGCATACACCATCTTCTCTAAGAAATTGTCACCTTCCTTTCTCAAGGTTTCACATATTCACTTGTCAATCTAAATTATCTATAAAATTGGTGTCATATGTGAGAATCAAATCTATACACTCTCACCACTACATCATTGTTACTGAATTGAGATGTCCATAAAGCAAAATAAGACGAGGAGGGTTGTGAGCATCAAGATTGGACCTCCACCCTCATTTGTTGATGGAGCTCACAAGTCCTCATCCCAAATTATTTATCTACTCAATAAGCCCCCTATGCCTCTATGGTATAGAGGATCTTGTTGTTCACTAAATGTTCAGGAGCCAAGTCCATACTATATAAATTGATAACATTATTCTATAATAATCAGATAAGTACAAAATTTACTTGTTTTAAATAGACATTTATTGACTTAAAACAAAAGTAATCACATGAAACAATTTCAATTTTTCATGAAGAGATGACAAATCAATTGTGTGAACTTTTTAACTATGTTATTTATGAGCGCATGAGAAAATGGTCTAAGAAAACGTAAAGCATTAAACAAAAGGGCATAGAAGCTCGCTAGGCAAGACAAGGGCACGCCTAAAAAAGTAAAGGTAATTACTTCCCCTAGCCAACCAAAGACCTAACCCATCCATATGTAGGGTAACACAGACAAGGAAGATAATTCACTAGATGAGCTAAGACGTGACAAAAATAATCAAACCTTTCTTCAGAGCCAAGTTACTTAAGAGAGAAACAAATGACATCTTGTTAGGCGAGGGTGACAATCTTTCCTAGCGAAGCAAGACAGTTTGAGAATACTTGTTGACTAAGTAACTTCAATTGGAAGAAAGATAGACTCGCTAGGAGAAAATAGGGCATTGCCTAGTGAGAAATGGCGGTACATGCCCACTTAAATGAGCTAGAAGATAACTTATGGGGAAAAAAGACTAGCTCAATAGGTGAGCTAAAGGTCTCCATAAGCGAGATTACTACTAGTAATCCCTTTTGGTAGAGAGTTGTCGTCAAATTTTCAAAGAAACACATAAAGAACAACAAAGAAGAAAGAAAAAGCGGAAGATTAAAGGTGAAACACTATTCAAGAAATCAACACTAAAGATTTTCAACTTCTTTCTTCTAGGTTATCACTGTAGAGCTACTAAGAGTAGGATTATCTAATTTCACTTTTGTTGGGATCAGATGTAGTCGTTTGAATATTCATATATAATCATGGCGTTTTATGAAAATATAATTATACTTTAATATTGATGATTATCTTCATGTTTAATGTTTGTTTTAAAACATCTAACTAGAACATGATTTCACGATTTTGGAATGATACCGAGAGATGATTTACATCATATCCAAGATATTCATCTGCTATAAGCTAAAGTCTATAGATATTTTTAGATCGAGCATCCACAGGTACTATCGAATCTTAATGTTATTGTATTGGTTATAAGTAGAGAGATAGTCTATTATGTAATATGATTGATTTCACGATGTTGATTTAGAGATAAATAACAAATGCAAAGCGATATATGGTAATATTAAGTGCTAATTAGAAATGCATATTACTGATAAATATAGTACATGAATATGAAAAAATCTAACCCCAAGAACCTTTCCCATATGTCAAAACTCAAATCTTATTTATCATTATTTCAGTATTCAGTTATCAACACAAACAAACTTTTACAACCCTTCATTAAAATCATAAGAACTATTGAGCGACTTCTGAAATCGCATCGGTCCACGTAGAGATGATAATCTAAATACATACTTTTGTTCACTACAACAAAATAACATCATTATCGGGGGCTAACATTTAGATTTTATAATATATTTTTTTTTACTTTGAGTATTTGTGATCATAATTGTTCATATTTGTGCATACTTTATTTTTATTTTTTGACTAACCTATTAAACGTTGTTGGCTAGTTTTGTTACAAACTATTTTATAAGGTATGATTCCTGAAGATCAAATCTTGTTTGATTCCGAGACTAAAAGAATCGCACGCAGAAACAACAACAGAACTAGAAAACAAAAGCAGTTAGACAAACTAAAACATCAATCAACAACTTTTGTTTTAACATCTTCAATCAAACTAGAAGAAATGACAGATATTGGAAACAACGCCAATGATCAGAATATAAAGAACAATATTGAAAATAATGGAAACCATAACAACAATAATGATGGTGACTTACCTTACCACAACAGTTCAAGACTAGTAACACATATGGTAAGACCTCATAGGAATGCACCATAAGCTGAGATGAAATAAGAATGCTACAAATTATATATGATAATTCTTTTGCAGGGTTAGACCATGAAGATCTATATACGCATCTCACAAATTGTATGACTTGTCTGAAACTCTTGATGCAGTCAAAGAAGAAGAAGAAGAAAAGATGTTCATGAAATATTCCTCCATTCATTAATTAGAAGAAAAGATGTTCACCTAACAACCATATTAGAATTATATGAAAGCTCCACGTAAATAAGATAGGTAACAAAATTGGAGGACATATTGAACCAGTTCATGCAAATGTTGATGGCCAATCAAAAGGATACAAATGCTTTTATCAAGAACCTGGAAACATCAATTGGCCAGTTAATAAAACAAATAATTGATCAACCAAGTGGAGCTTTCAATGCCAATACACAAACCAACTTCAAGGAGCATTGTAATGATCTTAGTAAAATAAAGTTTGAAAACATTATTTTTTTGAAGAATAACATGGAACAGAAGAACAAGAAAATGAGAAAGTTGCACCATTGTCATTCCACAAGACCTACCTAAAAATAAAGAAGATCCATGTGAAATCACATTACCTATCACTATATGTGATGTAAAGGTTGACAATGCACTCATTGACCTATGTATCAGTGTAAACATGATACCATTGTTTGTGGCACATAAAGTATGTGATTTTAAGTCATAACCAATAATTTGACAGAAGAAAGCGAATCTCTTGTAACTTCTGTATTTTCTTAGAGTACATCCTTGGTCTTTAAATAGACTCAGAAACTTCAGCTATTCTAGGAAACATAATTATTAGTAAATACTATTAATGTGCCACTATCTCTTGACCTTCCAACTACAACAGACTCTTAATCTCTCCACTATCTTATTAATAAAACTCATTAGCTATAACATTAAAGTTTATTCAACAAAACTCCTCTGTAAACTTAAATGTTTCTTCTATTCATCATGCCTATCAATTTCTTGCCTCTGTCAAAGATTTCTTTTGATAGTGGTTTTGTGAAAATGTCTGCTGCTTGGTCCTTACTTGCTACATGCTTCAATTCGACATTTCCTTCCTTCACATGTTCTCGAATGAAGTGGAAGCGAACGTCAATGTGTTTGCTCCTTTCGTGGTTTACAGGATTCTTTGCTAACTCAATTGCTGACCTGTTGTCAACTTGTATTATTGTTGTACCTTTCTGTTTTAGCTTCATTTTACTCATCAATCTTCTGAGCCATATTGCATGACAAACGCACCAGGATGCTGCTACATATTCTGCTTCACATGTCGAAAGTGTTACTATTGGCTGCTTTTTTGAAAGCTAAGTGAATGCGGTATTTCCCATGAAGAACACATATCCAGAAGTGCTTTTTCGATCGTCTATGTCTCCGCACCAATCACTGTCAGAGTAGCCAACCAACTTGTATTTGTCTGAATTCGAGTAGAACATCCCAAGTGACACTGTTCCTTGGATGTACCTCAGAATTCGCTTCAATGCTTTCCAATGTGTGTAAACTGGATCCTTCATGAATCGACTTACAATGCCTACACTTAATGAGATATCTAGTATTGTACATGTGAGATAGCGAAGACTTCCTACCAAGCTTTGATATTTGCCTGCTTCGACACGTTCTCCTCCATCAAATTTCGACAACTTTGTTCCTGGTTCCATTGGCGCCGAAGCCGGATTACAGCTTTCCATCTTATATCTTTTCAAGATTTCTTTTTCATATTTTTCTTGTGAGATGAAGATTCCTGTTTCTTCTTGTCGAACCTCCAGACCAAGAAAGAATCTCATCATGCCTAAGTCTGTCATCTCGAATTCACGTGTCATTGTGCTTTTGAATTCTTCTATCATCTGATCATTACTGCCCAGAAAAATAAGATCATCGACATAGAGAGCAACAAGTAATACATTCCTTCCATTTTTCTTCACATAGAGGGCATGTTCGTACGGACATTGCTCGAACCCGTTCTCCTTGAAATATGTGTCGATACGTGTGTTCCATGCTCGCGGTGCTTGCTTCAGCCCATATAGCGCTTTCTTCAATTTTAGTACCTTCTTCTCTTCTCCAGCTTTCATGTACCCGAGTGGTTGTTCAACATAGACTTCTTCTTCGAGTACACCATTCAGAAAAGTTGTTTTGACATTCATTTGAAATATTGGCCATTTGAATTGAGCAGCTTGAGATATGAGTAATCGAATTGTCTCCATTCTTGCAACAAGTGCAAATACTTCGTCATAATCAACTCCTGCTTTCTGTTTGTATCCCTTCGCAACAAGTCTCGCTTTGTATCGTTCTATTTCTCCTTGAGCGTTCATCTTTTTCTTGAATACCCACTCTACACCAATGAGTTGACTACCTTTTAGCAATTCAACTAGCTCCCAAGTGTTGTTGTGGTTAATCGCCCTGATCTCTTCGTCCATGGCATTTTTCCACTTCTTGTCTCGTACTGCTTCTTCAAAACTGATGTTTTCAGCATCTGCCAAGAGACATACAAGGTGCACTTCACTTGTTGAATCATACAGATCTTGCAAACTTCGCATTCTGCGTTGTGGAGGTTCATCTTCATTTTCAGAGTCTTTAAGTTTTGTTGAAATATTTGGTGGTACAACGACAAATGATTCTTCAACTTCGACGATAACTTCTGTCGAACTGTTCCAGTCCCACTTACTTGTTTCGTTTATTCGAACGTCTCTACTCATTATCACCTTCTTTCTTATGGGATCGAATAGCTTGTACCCTTTTGTTTTCTCATCATACCCAATGAGTATGTATTTCTGACTTTTGTCTTCAAGCTTCGTTCTTCGTTGATCTGGTACGTGTGCATAAGCCACACTACCAAATACTTTGAGATGAGAAATGGTTGGCTTCTGTCCGCTCCACACTTCTTGTGGTGTTTGATCTTCTAACTTCGAATGTGGACATTGATTCTGAACATAAATGGCACATTGTACAGCTTCTGCCCAAAATTCCTTTGGCATGTTCTTGCTTTTAAGCATTGAATAACCTATGTCAAGGACTGTTCGATTCTTCCTTTCAGCCACCCCATTTTGTTGAGGTGAGTATGCTGCAGTTAGAAATCTCCTTATGCCATGCTCTTCACAATACTTCATAAAGGCTGTCGAAGTATACTCACCACCTCTATCAGATCGAACTGCTTTAATGTGTTTGTCGGTTGCCTTCTCCACCATTACTTTGAACCTTTTGAACACCTCGAATGCTTCAGACTTTTCTTTCAAGAAATAAACCCATGTCTTCCGTGAGTAATCCTCGATAAAGTAAATAAAGTATCTTTTGCTACTTAAAGATTCTGGCGTGATTGGACCATATATGTCGGTGTGAATCAATTCAAGGATATGCTTAGCTTGATATTCTGCCTTCTTTTGAAATGAAGTTCTTGTTTGTTTGCTAAGCACACATTCTTCACAGAACTTTCCTTCATAATCCATATCTGGTAGTCCATGCACCATGTTCTTTTTCGCCAACCTTTTTAAACCAACATGATGTAGATGACCAAAGCGTAGATGCCATAGTGACGCTTTGTCTTCAACATTTACTTGTAAACATTTTTCTCGAACGTTTATCAGATTCAATTTGTACATTCGATTTCTCTCCATTTCGACACGAGCAATCAGATGTCCCAGCTTGTCCTTCAAATGCAGTATCCGTTCTTTCATAAGTATCGAATAACCTTTTTCTGTAAGTTGTCCCAAACTCAAGATGTTGGTCTTAATATTTGGTACAGAATAAACATCTTGAATTGATCCAATCAACCCATCCTTCTGCAAGTAGCGGATCGTTCCCTTGCCTTCGACCTTCACTTTCGATGCATCTCCGAAAGACACATTGCCATCTTCAATCTTTCTCATTTCTTTAAACAAGTGTTTGTGACCACACATATGGTTACTTGCTCCTGAGTCAAGATACCAAACATTGTCATTTGTGTTGATCTCATTTTGAGCCATCAAGAGAAAACCTTCATTTGCTTCAGCTTCCAAAGTTAGATTGGTTGTTTCTTCTACCTTCTTTTCGATTCGACAATCTTTTGCAAGATGTCCCATTTTATCATAGTTATAGCATTTGAATGAGTTGCAATCCTTCGCATAATGACCATACTTGCCACAGTTGTAGCATTCAAAGTTGGAATGGTTCGACCTACCATTTCTGGTGAGTTGGTTCACCACCTTTTGCACACGCGTGATGTAGTCAGATACATTTTCTGACTCCTTCATCTACATCCTCTCCAATTCGCCACGAAGAGTTTAGAGTCGAACTTGCTTTACTCGATCTTCTCCTTTGAACACTTTCTCTAGCGTGTCCCACGCTTCTTTCGACGTAGTCGAACCGACAATCTTTTCGAAGCCTGATTCATCAACAGCCCTAAACAACATGTATAGTGCCGTTTTATCCTTTGATCACGTCTCTTTCAATGCCTTATTTTGAGTTGTCGTATATCCCACAATATCTGTTGGTTCTTCAAACCCATCTTTGGTCACCTCCCACGCGTCTAGAGATCCGAGAAGAGCTTTCATTTGGATACTCCAGTTTTCGTAATTTAACTTCGTTAGCATTGGCAACGACATTTGATTCAACATGTTTGTCATTAGCTCTGATGCCAATTTGACAGAAGAAAGAGAATCTCTTGTAACTTCTGTATTTTCTTAGAGTACATCCTTGGTCTTTAAATAGACTCAGAAACTTCAGCTATTCTAGGAAACATAATTATTAGTAAATACTATTAATGTGTCACTATCTCTTGACCTTCCAACTACAACAGACTCTTAATCTCTCCACTATCTTATTAATAAAACTCATTAACTATAACATTAAAGTTTATTCAACAATTTCAAGTCATAACCAATAATAATGTCATTACAACAGATAAGTAAGTTAAGAAACCGTTGGGAACAGCTAAAGATGTCTTGGTCAGAATAGACAAATTCATATTTTTCTTAGAATCTATGGTATTGGACATCGAGGATAACTGTCATACTTTTATCATCTTGGACATGCCATTCATGAAGACTACTAGGATGATTGTAGACATTGACAAAGGAGGCACGAGGGTAAGGTTCAAAGATAAAGAGATACACTTTAATGTATTTGAAATCATATGACATCGAAAATACTGACATTAAACAAACGCTTGATGGGAGGCAACCTAATACTTATTTTTAATAACCTTTTAAATTTTCTTTTAGACAAATTTTTTAAATCACAAATATCATATTTTATGACAATATACAATGTTTTTCCTAAGTGGGTTTTTCCATGAACACGCTCTTGCTTAGTGAACTAAGTGCATTTGTAAAAGTAGCAAGGTACTTAGTCTCGCTAAGAGAACTCTTGATTTCTCCTAGCGAGAAAATCCTTGTATCATAAAATTGAAATTTAGGCAATCGTGCATAGCAAGCTAGAAACTTTCCAAGCGATAGTGTCGTTGCAGAAACTTTAGGAACTGAACTCACACATAAAACCAACCATAAAATCCTTTTTACTTCATTCTTAATCTCTTTAAAGTGCAAAGTTTCTGCTCATAATTTTAGAACCCACAAAATTTCAAATCTTAAGTTCCTGAAATCCTCACATTCACACACCAACATCAAAATTCTCACATATTTCTCTGCAAAAATTAAGAAATCTCAGGTATGTTAACAAACCCAATGTTCTGAAATTTTTTACTTTGCATACAACTTAAGTGTTGATTCATGAAATCGAACATGAAATACAACTTAAGTGTTTACATTTTATCAATTCTGAAAGTGATAAATAGAACATGATCAAGAAAGAACAAACTATGCTTCATTGATTCATATTTTAGTTGTTACTTTAAAACTTAAAAACTTCATGCTTGGATTGTTATAACATCTTAATTTCTTTGTCGACAATAGTAGTTGGGTGTTGCTTAAAATATTGTGAATTTTTAGGTTTCTATATGCAAGATTTCTTTGACCTAATAGGTGGATGCTGTCAAAACATTGAATTATTATAAGTTCTTCCATGCTAAATATCATGAACCATTACGAATAGAAGAAGGAAACCATGCTTACCATAGATTAAACTTGATTTTTGATGTTTGAATCATTTCGCTAGCCCAAAATTATATACACTTAGGTTTTGTTAGTTTGGTATGACCATGAAATCTCATGGAGCAATTATGCCCATAATACCTTGGTGTCATGAAGCTTCCTCTTCAGTCTCTTCAAGATTAATTTATTTGTTGATTCCACTTGTCCATTAGCTTGCGGGTGCACGACATATATAAACTTTTTTTGTACTCATAGGTCTTTGCAATAGTCAGTGACCATAGCAGTGGTGAGATGGGTTCCATTGTCAGAGACGATAGCTCCAGGGAGTCCATACTTGCATATATTTTCTAGCAGTAGAAATGAGGAACCCTCTCGGTTGTGTTTTTAGCAACATGTTCCACTTCTATCCCTTTGGTGAAATAATCGACTCCTACTATCATAAATTTCACTTGAGCTGGCGCCAAGGGGAACAAACCTAGGATGTCATCACCCCACTGATATAAAGGCCAAGGCAAAGTCACCGACTGAAGAAGTTTTGTCGAGGAGTGGTGAAGGTCAACATGTCTTTGGCACTAATCACACTTCTTGAAAAAGGCGATGTTATCCTTCATGAAAGTAGGCCAATAATATCCCGCCCTCAACAACTTATGGGCGGGGATTTTCCACTAATGTGACTGATGCAAGCTCCTTTGTGTACTTCTACTAGTACCAGGGAAGTTTCATGCTCTCGTATGCACCACAACATGCGAGAATCCCTTTCCATATTATAGAGTTTTCCCCATGTCGCTTACTTTAATATTAGAGGCGCCCTCTACAAACAATGCCCATTCTGGGGGCGTCTCCATGTCTATAGGTTAGCTAAATTCTGCCACAAAGTATACCAGAGCTTGTGACTTGATGCTTCCCCTTGGGACATATTGGATGTCGTATTTCGAGATTTATACCACCTAAGATACCATCCTCCCCACCAAATATGGCTTCTTCAGGACTTGGTAGATAGGATAGTTGATCTTCACGAAGATATTGTGACCCTAAAAGTATGATCTCAGTTTCCTTATTGTGAGGATGAAAGTTAATGTGAACTTCTAAATCTTCTGATAGTGCGCTTTGGCGCCCCTGAACACCTTGCTTATGAAATACACATGACTCTCTATCATGTCTATCCCATGGACAAGGATTGAGCTCATCACCAAGTTTAGAACCAAGAGGTAGAGGAGCACTAGTGACTTTTCCTTCGGGCGAGTGAAGATGAGGGGTGATGTGAGGAAGTACTTTACCTTGGTGAAAGCATCCTCACACTCGAAAGTCCATTCGAATCTCTCATTCTTCTTTGAGATGGAAAAGAAGAATAAGGCCTTGTCGCCTAAGCATGAGAGGAAGAGAGATAAGGAAATAAGGCAACATGTAAGTTGTTGTACCTCTTCTATATTAGTGGGACTCCTCGTGGTGACGACTTCTTGGAATTTATCAAGGTTGGCCTTGATGCCTCTCCTTGTCAGCATGAAACCTAGGAATTTTCCACCCTGAACCCTGAAAGTGCACTTGGCAGGGTTTAGGCGCATATTGTACTTCCTGACTGATTGCATCTTTCAAATAACCTGCATGGTTGCATCCTTCTATAATCTTAACTATCATGTCATCAACAAAGATTCCAGTTTCCACCATATCTGGTGTCCGAAGACAACGTCCATGAGTCGTTGGCAGGTTAAGCCAAAATTCTTAAGGCCCAAGGGCATGCCATTATAGTAGTAGTTGCCATGATTCGACTTGAATGTTTTTTAGGGAGAATTTAGGGGGTCCATTTATATGTGGTTGTATCCTGAGTATGTATTCATGAAGTTCAATGTATGGTAGCCTGATGACCCATCGATGAGGCGATCTATGTTTGGTAGCAAGTGCCGGTCTTTAGGATAAGCGACATTCATATCAGTGAAGTCTACAAACATGCTCCATCTATTGATAGTTTTCCATAACATAATCATGTTGGCCAACCAGGTGGGGTGTTTTGTTTTCGTGATGAACACAGTGTCAGATAGTTTCCCAACCTCTTCATCAATGACAACCCTTTTTTCCTCGATAACTTTTTGCTTCATCTGGGGCACTAGTCTGGAAGCAAGTTGAATGGTGAGGCAATGACTCACCATTTTTGTGTCTATCCCCGACATGTCGGAGGGAGCCTGGGTGAACAAGTCGACATTCTTAATGAGTTGGTCGACTTGCTCATATTCCTCCTCCTCATTGGAAAGTGAAGTACCTATATTTATGAACTGATGGGCGAAAGGGCCTATATGAACCTCCTCCAGGTCCTCCATGGGCGTTAGCCTTTCTGCTTTTGCACCCAGTATGGGTTCGCAACACTCAAGATTAGTATTTGGAACTTTTGAAAGGGTGACATCAACCAGGGAGAGCTTGTCTACTTATGCGCCCAGTCTGGGGAACCAACACTCAAGATTAGTATTTTGAACTTCAAAATGCGTGACATCAACTAGGGTGAGCTCTTCCCTATCTTTTGTAACGCTATTTTGATAGCACCCTTAAGAGATTAGTTGGTCCTCTCGGATTGTAGTGACTCTCCCTTCCAAAAGTGGATACTTTATGACCATGGACAGGGTGGAAACAACTTCCTCCAACACGTTGATGGAAGGTTTCCTGAGTATGATGTAGTACGGTGATAAGGTATCCTCAATAAGGTGATTGGCGCCAACTTCCTTGGCACCCGCACCCTTACCACATGTAGTCTCCAGGGTTACATGGCCATTATTTATACATATTCCCATGATAATTATGTTAACGGGTTGTTAAATACTTTGACGTCATTAGGATCAAGTTGCAGCCTTTGGAAGGAGTCCCAAAATAAAACATTGGAAGAGCTACCAGGATCTATCAAAGCTCTCTTGATATCACATTTATTATATTGTACAATGATAACCAGGGGGTCATTATCGTGAGGGTTGACTCCGATGGTCTCTTCCTTGGAAAAGGTGATGTTAAATCCTGTTTTCACTCCCGTGCCCTTGGGGAAACTAGGAGATATTATGTTTGATGCAAGCATCTGCCTTATGTATTTCCTTTGGAAGGAACTAGAGTTACGTCCACCAGCAAAGCCTCTGGAAATGATGTTTATGTTATCTTGTAGAATCTTTTAGGACATCTTTAGAGGGAAGATGGAAGGAGTTAGAGTAAAGTTTCGGCCCAAGTTAGTTTTACTGGGGGGCTCCATAATGGGCGTCGCTAAACCGGTCAAAAAATATAAGTTTGTTGTCATCTTTCAAGGACATGGGGACTTAGAAGCCTTTATAGGTGTATAATAAATAACAGTGGTTAGAGATTTTTCCCCCGGTGTTGAGAAGCCCTGCACGGTGGCAATTATGGTTGTTGTAGAGACCTGCTTATGTAAGGTGAGAGGCCTTTCTATGAAATGGTGTGATTAGGTTTAAGCGTGTATGAGGGTGTGATCAATATCAGTTAAAATCTTTCCCCTTCTCCCCTTGGGGAGAAGTATTCATAGAGGATCTTGGGCCTAGAGTTTTCTTGGAAAGGGTCATCGCACACCTAATCAATGGTGGACCATTGAATCTCTATTTCTAAGAGAGTGTGGGTCAGTTAATAACCCTAACTTCTCTCTTCCCCATAAATATCTTATCCCATGATTAGGCGACAGGAAAGACCTGGTGGTGAAGTGATACCCTCCCTTGGGAAACACATTATTTTTGCTTTCCTTAGGCATAATAGAGGCATCGCCCGAGGTAGGTCCTTTTACAAGTATAACACTACAGAATAATTTTTTTGGCTTGAAGTTTTTTATTCAAGAATGATCAATGAAGGCAAATCAATTATGGTTATCAAGGAAAGAGTTTTTGTTGAGGGTGATCTCAATATTTATGATCTATGATCACCTAACCTCGTAGTAGGTTGAGTAGAAACGTCTGTAATGGAGATATATATTACATCATTTAAATAAACTCTCGTATCCAACTATTCGTAGAGAATGACATGCCATAATATGTTGGTGTTCCCTTTAAGAGGGAAGTATTTATCAAAGGCTTTTTATATTTAAGGTAGTGCACTACTTTGAAGTTATAATGACCAGGAAGTTCCAATTAATCCTTAAAAATAGTGATCTTAGTTTTTATTCTGGGCCGGCCCGAGGGCATAAATTAGTAAAGCCCATATTAATTCTCTCTATTTAGTCCAAAGGTATAAATACACCTCCATACCATGTTCAAGTACACTTTCTTGATCTCCATTTTACATTACACTCATCTTGAATCTTAAACTAAATTGGGCATTAGAATGCTAACTATTGAAGCTAGCGGAAATATACTCGAACGCATTGCACACTCGAAGATACAACAGAGTCTATTTATTCTCGAAGGAAAGGGAAATATCGATAAAACCCGGGGAAGAGAAAATGAGTAAGGAAGTCGATTATACAAGGGGAAGGTATTAGCATCCCTCACATCCGTTGTACTCAATGGGAACCGTTTTGATTGCTCTATGCTCTAATGGGTGTGATATTTAACGATTACTCATAAAAGGATAAAGGGAAAAAGAAGAGAATAAATAGAGTGCTCGGTGAGGATTAGGGCCCTCATGCCTACATATCCTTATAGTGCAATAAGGAATTTAGAGCTTTGTAGTTCATGGTACTAAAGGTGGGAGGTGAAAGAAGTTGTGATTGGAAGTATGGTTTAAAGCAAAGGATAATATTGTTTGAAACCATAAGGGATGAAATATGAACCAGGGAGTAATGGTGGCACTAACCAATATATGTGTGTGTGTGTGGGGGGGGGGGTTAAATGTTTAGCAATAAGCCAAACAACTCTCGGTTCAAAGAAATAATGTATTTGCCTCAAAGAGAAAGGTATATCACATGAAGTGAATGATTGGTAGAAGATATGGAATGCAGGTAGTGTTAGTCAATAATGAAAAATGAATGGAGTGATAGAGAGAAAATAATTAATGTTGAAAGAATTGAAATATTTGGTAGAAGTGCCGAAAGGCATAATTTGGAACCAAAAGATAAAGGTATTGTTGGAACTCATAAGGGAAATGGCATTTGAAACCAAGAGTAAAGGTGACATGAACTAATGCATTGCAAGGCCAGGGCATGAACCAATACACAATGGGGCCGAAAACAAAGAGAATTAAATGTTTGACAATAAGACAAACAAATTTTGGTTCAAAAGTGGATACTATTCATTTGTCCTAAAAGCATATGTATGGAATTCCAAAGGGATATGGTATTTGTTTTAAAAGAGAGACAACATGTCACTTAGATGAATGGTTATGATTGAAGATAAATAATGAATCTTGAAAGATATGGTGGTTCCCTAAGGTAGAAGAAAGAATAATTATGCTCACCAAGGGTTCAAAGTCTTTGTGCCTACGTATTCTCATCGTGCAATGAGAAAGTCAGAGCTCCGTAGTTCATGGAACTAATGAGGAACAAAGAAAAGAAAAATTGTAAGCAACATGCTCTATCAAGATAAACAAGAAGAGTGAGAAAGCATGACTGCAGTGATGAGAAGTATGATTGGCACCAAAAGATAATAGTATTGCAGGAACCCATGAGGGAAAAAAACTTTAAACCAAAAAGTAAAGGTGGCATGAACCAATGCATGGCAGGGACAAGGCATGAACCAATACATGGTGGGGCCGAAAACAAAGAGAATTAGATGTTTGGCAATAATCCAAACAGGTCTTGGTTCAAAGGATGAACACTGGTTATTTTACAGAGAAAGCATTCATGGAATCCAAAGGGATAAGGTATTTGGTTCCTGAGAGAAGAAAATATAATAATGTTGTGGTATGGTAATGAAAGATGTAAAGACTCCGCAGTCATTAAATTTAAACAACATTAAAATCTATGAGTAAAGGTGAATACAATGAGCAACTGGGTCATTTTCTTGTACATAAAGATATTTAGAATGAGGATAGGAATGCTCCACTCTCACTCCTTTTTTAATACTTAAGGCTCATGGCATGTGATTCTTATCATGATTAAAAAATGTTGATAGGAGATTCTGATTGTTGCAATGCTGCTTGTGAAGAGAGACTTGGAAATCATTTGATTTAAATTATGCTAAGGTCTATGAATAGAGGTGAATACGATGAGCAATTGGGTCATTTGTCCCGTACCCAAAGATATTCAGAATGAGGATAAGAATTATCCACTCTCACTCCTTCTCAATTGCTTAAGGCTCGTGACACACAACTTGAATCGTGATTGACAAGTATTGACCTTTGTTGTGGTTGAGAATTAGTCCACTATGTCTACAACATGAATGCCTTGTACTTGAAGCTTTGAACTCTTGATCTTGAATATGAATCCTGAGATCTTGGGCTCCCGAGGTTCAGTACGACTTGAACACAAGGGACTTGCCCTATCAAGTGATTAACGGTCTTTTGATCACTTGAATAGGGTTGGGGAATTCAGCACAGTGCAAAGGATGTGGTTGTTCAAAGTAAACTTTGATCAACACAACCAATGGGAAAAGATCAGTTGAACTAGATACACAACCTAATGAATGATCAGTAAATTGAACTGGTTGCCTCTATACAAACCCAAAGCTAAGGGAGCATGCAAAATCATGAGTTCCTAGATCCTAGGGGAAAATGGTCACAGTGCACAAATTTTACAATTAGACCTAATCATGAATTAATTTCTAATTTAACAGATTAATCCTAAAAAATAAGGTCAATGAAAAATTCAATATGGTGAAAATGAATCAAACACGTTCACATCTAAAAATAAATCACATGTCATTATTTCTACAAAAACTAGGTCATAATATTTCAAAGAAAATTATTTGCATATAAAGTATATCTAATTAAAAAGAAAACAAGTAGCAACAATTAAACTAGAAAGAAAACAACAATTAAAAAGCAATTTAAAATAAAATGAAAAACAAGTAAAAAATAAAAGATACATGGGGGTCAACAAGCAAAATGAGGGTCTGCTGAGTAAGGTGTGGGCGCATGCCCTATTGCAAGGCCCAAGGGTCCACACTCAGTCCAGACAGGGGGTGCATTGGACATTGGAATGATGTAGGTGGTAAATGGAAATAGGCCTTGTTCCAGGCCCAAAGGCAATATAGGCAAGTGTAGGTCACGTTCAGAAGTGTCAAAACATTCAAACTAATCTTCTATGCATTAAAACATGCTCTACCTCTTGGGGATTTCTGGTTGTCGCCTTCGGCGGTGGAGGAGGCTCAAACACACTAATTCATACCTAATATTGTCCCTCTCTTTCTTCCATATATAAACCCTGACCTAAGTCCATCCACTTTTATACCAATCATCCAAATCCAAATACTCAGTGGATGAACCCTAGAATAAAATCTGCAGAAATCAATGTCTCGGTGCAACGAGGGAGACTAAAACCCTACGACTTTTGTCTCCATTATGTGAAGCTACAACTCATGAAGAAACGCACAGAAGATTGCATAAATGACTAACCTCACCAATGAAACCTTCAAAGTTGCAAATGGCCAGAAAATATAAGAGGCGAGCACCAAGTAACTTCAACTCTTCTCTCTGTGTAGTCTGTAACTTCTTCTTATTCTATATACGTAGTTTATAGGATATGAGAGATTGAATTTTGATTCGTGAGTGATGAAAAAATGGTTTGTCTCGCTCTTATTGAAGCTTCGATGTGAACCTTCAATGGAGTTTCGAAAATGAGCTCTGAGTGAGGGAGATGATTGAGATTCTATGAGTGATTTGCAATGTAAAAAAATCTAGAAATGAAAAATGTTCGCCTAAAATTTGTGATGGTGATGTGAATTTATAGAATTCCCCCCTCCAATTTTGTTAGAAATTCAGGTTAAAATGCATCTGAAATTCACCTCAGATTACCTTGAAATGAGAAAATTAGTTAGAGTTTGAAGTTAGTAGTATCATTGTGAATGAAGTCAATTAATTATGTTAAAAATTTCTAGGTTAGTTATGACAGTTAGATAATTTTTGTTAGGACATATATGTAGTTGTGACTGTTTGCTTTTGATTGAGTTAGTTATGAACTAGTTAATAGGACAATTGGCAATGATTGGTGGTTAATTAGTTAGTTTTGAAAGTTCAGTTGAGAAGTTAGTCATTCATTAGGGGCTATTGAGTAAGTTCAATCAGTAAATAAATTTGCTAATTCTTGTTATAGGTTAGTAAGGTGTCTGTTACTTTTATGATAAATTGAAGTTGAAATGTTTGAAGTTAAAGTAGATTGTTAGATGGCTTGTTAAATGAAACTAGTTCAGGATGTCACTGAAGGAGAAGGGAGATCCAAAATGCAGCAGAATTTAAAATTTCTCCTTTAATGATCCTTACGAATGGGCATGATTAGTGATAGAATCGTTACCTCTTGTGGCGATTGTAACCTTTGATGCAGATCTACGGAGCGATCACGAACGTTGAACGATGACAACGCCTCTACTCAGTCCACACGAACGGATTCCTTCAATCTCAGTGCTAGCTGCTACGAATGAAGGCTTTGAGTGAGAGAGAAAGAGAGAAACGAAATTGCAACTGCACAAATGCTTCTACACAAGGGTTTTATTTATAGAACCACTTGTGTGGGCTGCTAGCTAAAAAGCCCACTCAAGTGTATATGGCCCATATCTTATAATATGCCAAAATCACTTAAGCGCGTGGTACCTTACCATATTTCGTATTCTGTTTAAGTACACCGTACCTTACGATGTTTTACAATTCACTTAAGGGCACCGTACATTACGGTATTCCTTAGTTACTCTATCTCTCATCAATTCGTCCTTTGTGTGTGACCCTATAGGTTTTCGCGACATTGACAATTATATTAAATCACGTATTTAACATAATAAACAGTGAGCAATATCTAGCAACACATCCCTGCTATCCAAGACACGAAAATGTCATGTGATCTGACAAATCCTTCTGTGATAATAATTATGTGTATAATTACCCTTTTGCCCTTATGTCTATATTTAACACAAGGCATAGACCGTGTCATCCTTGTCCAGTTCAATATTGGGCCCATAGACATTTATCATGTTACGCAGGATGGGCAAATTCCATCTAGGTCACTCATGTCCCTTAGCATGCTTCGTGGAGTACCCATCAACTGTCTTTATGGTCATCCAGTTATGGACAATGTTTGATCAGCAATAAGGCACTCGACTCTACATCTAGGGTCCATAGTGGTTTCAGGTCGAAGGTTGGTATACACCATTATCACCATGAGAATAACTTATGACATTTTGCATAACATTCTATATAGTATTCTCATAGCGGGTCAATCCAGTATAAATATTACTCTTAATATTCATACCTATGTTTAAGACTTGATAACTCCTTACCCATGATCCATGAGATGTGATCATCAGTCTATATACATAATAGTCTTAATGCTTTAATGTTATCCCACTTCACAATAAAGCTCGACTACGGATACTTTAAGAATAGTGTCCTTATGTTTAATGTGATCTCATGATTAAGTCACACTTGATACATTAAACGGACTATCTATTCTAGGGACTTTATTAAACAAACATAATAAAGAAAAAGCCTTTTATTATTAATAAATAATTCGATACAAGTATCAAAAGTATTGGCCTCTAGGGCTTATACCAACAGTTACTTGTTAATCTTTATCCACACTGCACAATTTTATTTAGCTTCTGTTAGAAAAAATTAAACTGATGTTAATGAAAATTCCCTGCATAGTCAGTTAAGAAAAATGATTTTGATGGTACTGTTCAACCTGCTTGTGAGTTATCACACTAGGCGTTGTTATATCTTTGCTCTTGTCATGTTTAGCTTAAAGCAAGCCTTCTAAGCAAATCTATTTTATGTTTCACAAGTGTGATGTAATGCTTCTAAATCCATGACTGATTGGTGTAAAATTCTAGGCCAATTAGAACTAGGTGAATGAAATGTGTTGGTTCTAAGTGTTGGCAACGATTTTGGTAAAACAAAGAGTGTTCACAAGATGTTGCATGTGATGCCTTAACATAAGATATCTAGTACCTGCTGGAGGTTTAAAAACATAATTATGCAGGATTGTTTCAGGATGTCATACACGATGTCATGACATCTGATATTATATACCTGCTGGATATTTAAAATGGAATTATGCAGGATTGTTCCAGGATGTCAGACCCGATGTCATGACATTTGTACGCAGAACATTCAGTCTGAATGTTATGTGTTATGTGATTGCGCTTTTAATGGCAATCTATGTTTGATTGATGAGTTAATTGCAAACGCAATCAATCAATGATTACAACGTGATTTAACTTATTTTCCAAAGAGATCTAACTAGCTGTCATAAGAAGATTTGAATGAAAAATAGTTTTAGTGTTTTATGATGCCCAAGCCCAGCTGGAAGCTTCTATAAAAAGGACATGGAAAACCTGACTTGATACACAAGAAATACAGAATGAAATATTGAGAGAGAATAAGGGTTTGTGTCTTGTGTGGTCGTTTGACTTGTAAGCCATTCAATTCATCCATAGATGATTGAATTGGTCTGATTTTTTGGTTGTAATTTGTCACTCAAAGCTTTTAAGCATGAGTGTGTGTCTACTTGATTGAAGTTGTTAAGTAAGATCAAGTGTGTGTCTACTTGATTGAAGCTACTAAGTAAAATCAAGTGTGTATCTTTGAAGAGTGTCTTCTTTTCATAGTAATTCCTTTTTAATATCACTGGTGTGATTGAGAGGGAGTGAGTGGGATCTCATGTCTAAGAGTTCTTAGGTAGAAGTCATACGGGTAGAGATTAGGTGAAAAAGACTGCAACTTATGTAGTTTACTGAAAGTCTTTGAATTGATTCTATTTAGTGGATTTCCTTCTGTCATACCCCAAAATTTGCCCATTAATATTTTAAGACATTCTTCAGGGCATTCCGGCTCATTTTTATGACATTGATCTTAAAGGAACAAAGGCCCAGCTCACGAATGGCCCAATCCAGAGAATGGCCCAAACTGGCCTGTTCGCTACACGTTCGCTACACGCTCGCCTAGCGAACGTTCGCTACACGCTCGCCTAGCGAACGTTCGCTACACGTTCGCTACCAGCTCGCCTAGCGAAGATGACAGACAACAGAAAATTTCAGGCTTCATTCTGAGCCCATTAGGTCATCAAAGGAGTATTATAAATACCCCAACTCCAGAAGGAAAAAGGACGAAAAACAGGAGAAAGAAAGGAGAGCCCTAGCAAGCAAACCCTGATACTCATTGGAGGCAAACCTGGAAGGAACTCGGCGGCACCAAGTTCTACCTCCTCCCAATTCAATCCGATTTGCCGATTCGAAGTCACAACTCAGCTGCTAACAGGTTTACATTGCTATCATTGTTTTATATTCTTAATTTGCATATGACTTTATGATTAGATTTATGAAATACCTTAAGCTTGGCATGTGAACTTTAATATATACCATGCATACCTTAAATGATTAATCGTATAATTGCAGTAATGAGATCCATAAGGCATAAAATTGGTTGAGATTATACTGATATCATATTCAAAAACCAGCAGCGCTCGCTAGCACATCGCTAAGCGAGCCAGTAGCGAGTACTCGCTAGACCTTCACTAGGCGAAGCAGGGGCGAATGGAACAGCAGCTGTTTCATTTTTTTTGGCTGTTCTATCTTATGTTATTATAATTCTGCATCATTTGGTTTGAGTTCATGATTGTTGTGTTTATTTTATGGTGCAACTTTCAATTATATTTTATCTTGATGCTCTAATCCGTGTGTTGAATTGTGTAAAGGTTTACATGTTTCCAAGGAAATGGCCGACTAGGCATTCCACCTTAGGGGTGGGATACCCTTGTGGAGTTTCACCCTAAATTACCTAATTAATTTTAATGTATTAATTTTAATGTATTAACTTTAATTCATCCTAATTACCTAATCGATTGTAAAATACGGCCTCTAAATATGTGATCTTGGACCTCTCTTTATTGCCTTACGATATTACGGTATTACGGTCATGTCCCGCGAATGTGGGGATACCCTTAGCAAAGACCCTTCGATTAAATCATCATGTCCCTTTAAAATAAATCATAGTCCCTTGGATGTTGCCTTCGAATATATGATTTTGTCCCTCGATGACCCTTCGGTGTAGCCTACGGTTAAATGATGATCGTCCCTTCGAATGCTGAGGTATCCTTACAACTGTTGCCTTCAATGACCTATCGATGACCCTACGATGACCCTTAGACATCCAAAGGGTAAAATTACTTACTTCTCAATAGTAAGGCCAATTTTACCCTCATAAGGATAGGAAACGCCCATAACGACCTTAGGAAGGTATAACTCTCAATTACTGGATCATAACCTAAAACATTTTCCACCCCTCACCCTTTGCAAGTCCTAGAAAATCACCACTTGGTATACATTCATACTAGAATCATTACCAAGTTACATTTTTCTAAACCGTTTTCAAAATCAAACGAGATAAATACTTTGTATACATTCATACGAGAATCATTACAAAGTTAAACTCTCTTTTCGAAACATTTTTTAAACAATTCACGAACACTTTTCAGACAAAAATATAAGTGATCCAGCAATTAAGAGCCCATGGATAACCATGGATACAAAGGGTGCTAACACCTTCCCTTTGTATAATGTACCTCCCGAACCCAAAATCTATTGAGGTCTTTCCTGTTCTTTTCCACCTTTCCTTATTGGATAAAAGAAAAGTCGGTGGCGACTCTTGCTATCCGCGACATTGCGATAAAAAGTAAAACACCCCAAGTCAGTTCACCGTATGACAGAATTGGCGACTCTGCTGGGGATACTTTAAAAAGAGAGGTTACCTTAAAAACAAGATCACTTATTCCAAATTGTCTGATTTACTTTTAAGGGATTGCTTGGGTATTCTTGAGTGAAAGATCCTACACCCGGATCTAGTGTACCTTAGGTAAGTAGCAATAGATTATCGCGACTATCCGGCGTATACTGGAATGGTTAAAATGATGGCTACGGTTAATGTGACACTTTGGATGTCCTGATGTTCCTCATGTTTACTTGAGGAAAAATTTGGCATCTGCGTGGTGTCATTAAAGCATTAACCAGACTTTTAGAACCCTAATTGACTCATCCTGGCCATTAGAAAGTAGTGAGATAACTGACTTCGGTTCCGACTGGGGTTGGTTGAGACTCGATACTACACTCCTTGAGATTGGACTTTAGGGAAGCTTCGGTCAACCACTTGGTGTTGCACTGAAGTGGACTTGAGGGAAGGTCAATGATTGGAGATCCTTTTAGAACCCGATTACTATTCTAGGACAGGTTGAACCAACTAAACTTCAATGGGGAGGGTACTTACCTATGGAACTCATGCAAGCCTTAAAACCTAGGAATGATGGTTGTGTGACTTGCTTGCGCTTGTTATTTAGTTAACCTCATAACATCATAACATCATGACATCATAACATTGTACTAACCATTTCAAGGACTTAGGGATTTAACTTTGCTCTGTTTTGTAAAGCTATGGCTCCCAGGAAGACCATCCGGATTAATCTTGTAGCAATCTCTCCTCAACTCAAGAACTTAGTGTCAGAACTTTCCGATCATGCCCAGTTCATCAAGAAACACGGTTCTCTCCTCAATTTGGTTACCACTGGTTTCAAAGAAGATATGATGAGAGTTTTATTCCAGTTCTTCGACCCTAAACATCATTGCTTCACATTCCCAGATTATCAGTTGGTACCTACACTGGAAGAATTCTCCAGACTGCTTGGGATACCTATCCTTGATCAAATACCTTTCAGTGGTTTAGAAAAGGTTCCGAAGGCTGAAGAAGTTGCCGCAGCTTTACACATGACGAAGTCCGACATTGAAGCTAATTGGGTAACAAGGAGTGGAGTTAAGGGTTTACTTGCCAAGTTTCTGATAAATAAGGCTCGAGAATTCTTAAAGGATATGAATGTCCATGCTTTCGAAGATGTTCTAGCATTGCTAATCTATGGTTTGGTGCTATTTCCTAACCCAGACCAGTTCATAGACATGAATGCTATTAAGATATTTCTCACTCATAACCCTGTACCTACCTTGCTGGGAGACATTTTGCATTCCCTCCACACTCGTACCATGAAGAAGCAAGGGACTCTGATGTGCTGCATACCTTTGTTGGCTAGGTGGTTTATTTCACACCTTCCTCAATCAGTCTTGAAGAACGAGCAGAATTTGAAATGGTCTCAAAGGATAATGTCGCTCTCCCACCCAGACATCTGTTGGTGTCCTCAGTTCAGGGAAAATGTTACCATCATTGACCGTTGTGGCGAGTTCCCTAACGTACCACTCCTAGGAATAAGAGGAGGTATTACTTATAATCCTGCTTTAGCTCTGCGACAGTTTGGTTGTGCTCGAAGAGATGGTCCACATGAAATGATCATCGAAGGCACTGTGTTTGACTATGACAACGACTCTCAAGGTCTCCGTCAAAGGTTTGTACGAGCCTGGGGCATGGTGAAGAGAGGTACGTTAGGACAGAAAAATTCTATTCCTATGGAACCTTATCTCAGATGGGTACGCGCCAGAGCTCGTGAACTTGTCACGCCATATCTGGCAATCGGACCTCAGATTGTCGAACCTGAAGCTGAAGGAGGTGCTCCTCAGATCATTCCTTATCTAGATATGCCTACCAACGTTGAGGAACTGAAGAGATCCTGGATCCAGTTGAGAGAAGAAAGGGATACTTTCGAGACTCAGTTCGTCGCAGAAAGGAAGAAAGTATTAGAACTTACCAGTCAGCTTAATGAGGAACGAAGACTCAATGCGTATCTTCGCCCAAAAAGAAGCCGCCCCTGGGAGACTTGAGCTTTCATTGTATTTTTATTATTATTCCTTTTGTAATGAACATTGGTCCAAGAAATTAGCAATAAACATTTCTCTCTTGTTAGTGATTTACGCAAAGTTAAATTCCAAAAGTCCTTGAAAACATTTCATGCATTGCATAACATAACATAACACTGCATAACAAGTATTCTACAAGTTCAATGTTCTCACGGTCTTCATTACAAACAGAAAAATGGATCTCGAACAAACTGTCAAAGATCTCCAGACTCAGAATGCTCAATTCAAGGAGATGATGCTAAGCTTATCCAAGGGGCAGGAGGAACTGAAGGCTCTTTTGCTCGAAAAGAAGAAAGACAAGAAAGCTGTGAGTTTCATTAACCCGGGAAGAAGGCGTAAAGGACAGGCCGCAGGAGTCAAGTTTGGGATCCCGAATGGTCCAGAAGAGGAGACAGAGAATGATTCAGAAGAGGATAATGTCGATCTCTTCAACCCTGAGGACGACGATGAAGATTATGAAAATGAACAGTACTCTCCAAGAGATGATAAGTACAAGTTGCTGGAAGAACGTATGCTAGCTATGGAGGGTCAGAAGGCGCCCGGTCTGGATTTCGAAAGTTTGGGTCTGGTCTCCGATGTGACCATTCCTCGCAAATTCAAAATCCCCACTTTCACTAAGTACGATGGTGCGTCTTGTCCTCAGATGCATCTGAGAGCTTATGTGAGAAAGATTCAGCCGCATACCACTGACAGGAAGCTATGGATCCATTTCTTCCAAGAGAGCCTGTCTGGCACACAGTTGGAATGGTATTATCAGCTCGAGAGCTCTGACATCCGCACCTGGACTGATTTAGCAACAGCTTTCTATAAACAGTACCAGTATAACTCTGAACTAGCACCTACCCGGCTACAGTTGCAGAATATGACTATGGGATCTAAAGAAAGCTTTAAAGAATATGCTCAAAAGTGGAGAGATTTGGCTGGCAGAGTCAAACCCCCTATGACTGACAGAGAATTGGTGGACATGTTCATGGGCACACTGACCGGCCCATTCTACAGCCATCTATTGGGAAGTTCTTCATCAGGTTTCACCGAACTTATATTAACAGGTGAGCGTGTTGAAAGCGGCATCCGAAGTGGAAAGATACAGGCGGCTACCTCTGCAAGCACCAAAAGGTCCTATCAGGGGAGGAACGAATCAAATGCTGTGTACGGTCAAAAGGGTCGTAACAAGAAAAATCGTGACCACGACATTGGAGCAGTTACGATTGCAGCACCACCATCTCAAAACTTCCAGCCCAAACAAGACAGGCCAAGAAGGCAGTTCACCAGGATCAATATGACCTTGGCACAGGCACTGCAGGGAATGCTAAAGGCAAATTTGATCACCCTTAGAGATCCTCCTACAAATCCCAACACTACCTCTTCTCGTTATAATCCCAATGCCAGGTGTGCATATCACTCCGATAGCCCCGGGCATGATACAAACAATTGCTGGTCATTGAAGAATAAGATTCAGGATATGATCGAAGCTGGAGAAATTGAGTTTGAGCCTCCGGAGACTCCTAATGTCATCACTGCTCCTATGCCTAACCATGACAAGACTGTTAATGCTATGGATGACGATTCTCACATTTCCAATGTGGCGGACTTAACATCTCCTCTCCCGATCATAAAGAGGAATTTATTGCAAGCTGGTTTATTTCCAGGTTGTGCTGAAGATTGCAATCTCTGCATACTCCAGCCCGAGGACTGTTTGAAATTGAAGAATGGTATTCAACGGCTGATGGACGATCGTACAGTTCTCTTCGAAAGGATTCCTAAAGCGGAAAACCCTATTGAAGAAATATCTGTGATTGCTAGGTCCAAAGTTCCAGTGAAGATTACCGCTACCAGGGCGCCTGTGAAGATTACTGTTGAGCCCAGGGTAGCTCCCCTAATCATCACTGCACCTGGCCCGATCCCGTACTCCTCAAGCAAAGCTATTCCGTGGAATTATGGCGGTGATGTTTACGTCCATGGCGTGAAGCAAGTGGATAATGCTGCTAATACTAGTGGCATTGTTGGGACTAGTAAAATTACTCGAAGCGGAAGGATCTTCTCTCCAGAAATCTCACCTCCTGTCCTTGAAACTCGAGGAAAGGAACCAATCAATCCTTCTCAGTCAGAGACACTGGTCGAAGTTACTCCCGAAGATGTTGCCAAACAAGAAATGGAAGAAGTGCTGAAAATCATTCGCAAGAGTGATTTTGATGTTGTAGAACAGTTGGGGCATACCCCGTCTAAGATCTCGATGTTATCCTTGCTGTTATCTTCTGAACCTCATGCCAATGCATTGATAAAATTCTTGAAGACCGCTCATGTACCTCAGGAGACATCTGTCGATCAATTCGAACATTATGTTGCTCACTTGGCTGTTGACAATGGCCTGGGCTTTTCCGACGCTGATCTGACACCAGCAGGAAAGAATCACAATAAAGCCCTGCATATCTCCATTGAGTGTAGGGGAATCACTTTGTCTCATGTGTTGATCGATAATGGCTCTTCCTTGAATGTGCTGCCGACAGCCGTGCTGGATAAGCTGGATTGTAAAAACATTGAACTGAAACCTAGTGACATTGTGGTACGTGCTTACGATGGTGCGAAGAGTGTTGTCCATGGCGAAGTAGTCCTGCCTATCAAGATAGGACCTCAAGTCTTCAACACTACCTTCCATGTAATGAACATTCGTCCTGCCTATTCCTGCTTACTGGGACGCCCTTGGATTCATGGGGCAGGCGCTGTAGCCTCGTCTCTCCATCAAAAGTTGAGGTATCCCACAAAGGGCAAAATTGTCACCGTGTGTGGAGAAGAAGAGTACATTGTCAGTAGTGTGCATACCTTCAGATACGTCGAGATGGATGGTGAATTCATTGAGACTCCTTGTCAGTCATTTGAAGTAGTTCCTCCGACCAATCCTGTCCTTAAGCCAACTTCCTGTGTACCCAAGGTTATTCGTGCTCCTCCTGCTATGATTTCTCTGAAGGACGCCCAAGTCGTGGTTGAAGATGGTGGTCGTACTGGCTGGGGTCAATTGATCGACGTACCGTACAAGTCTGACAAATTTGGCCTGGGGTTCAGCTCTGACAAGAGTCAAATTAATGTTGTAGAAGATGCTGACAGCGATTGCGACCTGGATAGCTGGATTTTCCCAATAATTGGTGACGGACTCAATAATTGGAAGGCTGAAGACACTATCCCGATTTCCTTTAGTCAGGAGTAATTGTTATTGTCTATTTTAGTGTTTCAAATTTTTGTTTTTTTACAATTGAACTTCTCCAAGCGTTGTGTCTATGCCCGGGGCACAATAGCTAATTTGTTAAGGGTTTTGTCATCTTCATAAGCATATTCATATTCAATAAATCAATGGACTTTTTGCATTCAAATATTGCGCTCTTTATCTTTTCTGTCATCTTCCAAACGAGCTATGTTTTCTTACACACACTCACGTAACGAATTGCAGATCCATACCCACTCTGGATCCTGTTGACAATAGTTCTACTACTGTTCATTATGACTTTGAAAATCCGATCTACCAAGCCGAGGATGGAAGTGAGGAAGATTGTGAAGTACCTGGAGAACTTGCCAGACTGTTACTGCAGGAAGAAAGGACTATACAGCCACACGAAGAGTCAGTTGAGACTGTAAATCTGGGTACTGAAGTAAACAAGAAAGAAGTCAAAATAGGAGCAGGCTTGGAAAACAGTGTCAAGAGAAGGTTGATTCAGATGTTGCATGACTATGTAGAGATTTTTGCTTGGTCTTATGAAGACATGCCAGGACTGGATACCGATATAGTAGTGCATCGACTGCCAACGAGGGAAGAATGTCCTCCTGTTAAGCAAAAGGTTCGTCGCATGCGTCCTGAAATGTCTGAGAAAATCAAAGCCGAGGTGATGAAACAATTTGATGCAGGTTTTCTGGCTGTTACTTCTTATCCTCAATGGGTTGCTAATGTGGTACCAGTGCCAAAGAAGGATGGTAAGGTGCGAATGTGTGTAGATTACCGAGACCTGAATAAAGCGAGTCCCAAGGATGACTTTCCACTCCCGCACATTGATGTTCTGGTAGATAACACCGCTCAACACAAGGTGTTCTCATTCATGGATGGATTCTCAGGTTACAACCAGATTAAGATGGCGCCTGAGGACATGGAGAAAACTACGTTTGTGACGCAATGGGGCACGTTCTGTTATAAAGTAATGCCATTTGGTTTAAAGAATGCAGGGGCAACGTACCAGCGTGCTATGGTGGTTTTGTTCCATGATATGATCCATCATGAAATAGAAGTGTATGTGGATGACATGATAGCCAGATCTCATACTGAGGAGGAACATCTCGATCATTTATACAAACTGTTCGAGAGGTTGAAGAAATACAAGTTGAGGTTGAACCCGAACAAATGCACCTTTGGAGTAAGATCCGGCAAACTCTTGGGCTTTATTGTCAGTGGTAAAGGGATTGAGCTTGACCCGGCTAAGGTGAGGGCTATTCAAGAAATGCCAGTTCCCAGTACAGATAAAGAAGTCAGAGGTTTCTTGGGACGCTTGAATTACATTGCCCGATTTATCTCCCATTTGACCGCCACCTGCAAACCCCTCTTCAAACTACTGAGGAAAAATCAAGAGATGAGATGGAATGATGAATGTCAAGAAGCTTTCGACAAAATCAAGGAGTATCTTCAAAAACCTCCCATTCTGATGCCACCAGTTGAAGGAAGACCTTTAATCATGTATTTGACCGTGTTAGAAAATTCAATGGGGTGTGTGTTGGGACAACATGACGAGTCTGGCCGAAAAGAGCATGTCATATACTACCTTAGCAAAAAGTTTACCGACTGTGAAACAAGATACTCACTGCTCGAGAAAACTTGCTGTGCTTTGGCCTGGGCTGCTCGCCGACTGAGATAGTATATGTTGAATCACACCACTTTATTGATTTCTAAGATGGATCCCATCAAATACATATTTGAGAAACCCGCTCTCTCCGGAAGAATAGCAAGATGGCAGATGATCTTAACAGAGTATGACATCCAGTATACTACCCAGAAAGCAATCAAAGGAAGCGTGCTAGCCGATCATTTGGCTCATCAAGCAGTGGATGATTACCAATCTATGAATTTTGAGTTCCCAGATGAGGATGTCATGTTTGTTACTGATTATGAAGAACCTGGACCGGATGAAGGACCCGAACTAGGATCCCGATGGACTATGGTTTTCGATGGGTCTTCTAATGCATTGGGCAATGGTGTTGGTGTGGTAATCATTTCTCCCGAGGGTTACCATACGCCTTTCACTGCTAGACTATGTTTTCATTGTACCAATAATATGGCTGAGTATGAAGCATGTATTTTGGGACTCAAGGCTGCTATAGACCGGCGGGTCAAGTTTTTGAGTGTGTACGGAGACTCAACATTAGTAATCAGTCAGATCAAAGGAGAATGGGACACTAAACATCCGAATCTCATCCCTTATCGAGAGCGGGTGTTGACATTAATCCCATACTTTGAAGAGATTACATTCGAACATATCCCACGAGAAGAGAATCAGTTGGCAGACGCCTTGGCCACCATGTCATCTATGTTCAGAGTCAGATGGGACAATGAAGCTCCCAGGATCACCATTGAACGGTTAGATGAACCAGCGTATTGTTATGAACTTAACGCTGATGGAGTAGAGGAGAAACCTTGGTTCCACGAAGTAAAAAGATATTTGGAAACTCAGGAATACCCTGAAGAGGCATCTATCAATGACAGAAAATTTCTGAGGAAGTTCTCCGCTAAATTCTTTTTGAGTAATGGATTATTATACAAACGTAACCACGATTCGACTTTGCTTCGCTGTGTGGATAAAAAGGAAGCAGAAAAGATTATGGGAGATATGCACGACGGTATTTTTGGGACTCATTCTAGTGGACATACGATGGCCAAGAAGATTCTGAGATCAGGGTATTATTGGTCTACCATGGAAGCTGATTGCCACCATCACTCCAGAACCTGTCACAAGTGCCAGATATATGCGGATAAAGTACATGCACCTCCTGCTCCATTGAACGTGTTGACCGCACCTTGGCCCTTTGCAATGTGGGGCATTGATATGATTGGGGAGATTAAACCTACTGCTTCTAATGGACATCGCTTCATCCTTGTCGCTATTGATTACTTTACAAAGTGGGTAGAGGCCGCCTCATTCGCTTCTGTCACCAAGAATGTGGTGGCACGATTCATCAAGAATAATCTCATTTGTCGATATGGCATCCCTGAAAGAATTATTACTGACAATGGTACTAATTTGAACAACAAGGTGATTACTGAACTCTGCACGCAGTTCAACGTAAAACACCATAACTCTTCTCCGTACCGACCAAAGATGAATGGCGCTGTAGAAGCCGCTAATAAGAATATCAAGAAGATCATACAAAAGATGACGGTGACGTACAAAGACTGGCATGAGATGTTACCGTTTGCTCTTCACGGTTATCGCACTTCAGTACGCACTTCGACAGGAGCAACTCCTTTCTCTTTAGTCTACGGAATGGAAGCCGTTTTACCAGTGGAAGTTCAGATTCCCTCTCTAAGAATCATGAAAGAGGCGGGCTTAGATGAAGAGGAATAGATTCAGACTCGACTCGATCAGATAAACTTGATCGATGAGAAGAGACTTGCGGCTGTGTGTCATGGACAGATATATCAGAAGCGCATGACCCAGGCATTTAACAAAAGAGTCAAGAGACAGGTGTATCAAATCGGCGATTTGGTGGTCAAGCGCATCACTCTACCATAAGGTGATCCCAGAGGCAAATGGACCCCCACATACGAAGGGCCATTTGTAGTTAAGAAGGCATTCTCTGGTGGAGCCATGATGCTTACTACAATGGACGGCGAAGACTTCCCGCATCCCGTGAACGCAGACATAGTCAAAAAATACTACGCATAAAAGAGACCTGCTAGGTCGACGTACCTAGGCAAAAGTAAAGGCATCCCGGCGAACCAAAAAGGTTCGGGCAAAAATTAGGGATAAACATAAAAAATGTACACCCGGCAAGTCGAAAACCTGAAAAGGCGGCTTGGGCAAAAAAGGGTATCCTGGTGGACTGAAAACCTGAAAAGGCGGTCCAGGCAAAAATTAGGGATTAAAGCGTAAGACTATGTCCCGTTCTCAGTCAGCTTCATCCAAGTTCAAAGGACAGAACAAGCTAATCACTTCTATCCGACAGCAGGAGATGAGAGGCTTGAAGACATAATGGTAGTAGTGGAATTAGAATCGATAGGACGTTTTCGGCATAGCTTTCTCTTTGTTTTCTTGACAATTTCCTCTTACTAGGATTTTTGTCTCCTTGTGCACAAATTGCCTGTTTATAGGCCCTCTTTCGAAATCAATATAATTTTAGTTTAAAAAAAAATGCTCTTGTTTTACTTTCTCTGTTTTGTTTGCATAAACGTCCATTGATTTAATTCGAATTAATATATGCATTTGGATATGATCGATGTTTACCAAAAATGCGTGCATAAAATAGAAATAGCGATTACTACTAGGCTTCAGGATCGAGGAGAAGGTCTAACCATGCTTTCCAATGAATCCGTTGCTAATTTTATTCCCCAGCAAAGCCAGTTATTCCCAAAAGCAATTGGCATTACTAGACAAATTGGTCATCTCTTCCACCCCCAGCCAGGCTTCTGTTAAATATTTCTACCCTCAGACAGAATCAAGTATCCCCAGCTAAGAAAGGATCACCGATACCAGTATCTCCAACCAGAAGATTGAGATTTGTTTTCCCCAGTAGAGTCCTCTGGAAGAACTTTTCAGATGCATAATTCATTCATTACATCATTTCACAGCATACGCATGCATACGTCGTTTGCAGTTATTTTCGAAAGCATAAAGCACCTCATGCATCATGACATGGCATGAAGCTAACGTTATTTTTCAGGTTAATTATCTTCCTGATACAGTCAAAATAGAGAGCCATTCAGACGGACATCTTCATCGATTACGTTCAGATTCAAATACATCTTTCAGATACACTCCATGACAACATTCATCCTGACGTCCTCCTAGTGACGGCATCTATAAGCCCATCCCAGACATTTATTGCAAATACAACGTATATAAATACTATCAGATATAGCCTAGCGTACGGTTCATTCTGATTCAGCTCAACATATGACTCTTTCAACTCAGATGCGATCTAACGTACGATCCATTCCGACCTTCAACAACTCTAATACGGTCCAGCATACGACCCATTTGGACCTTCAAGGCCTCGGATGCTACCTAGCGTACGGTACATTCTGAAGTGTAGTCTGGCGTATGACTACCCCTTTATTATCAGATGCAGCCTAACGGACGGCTCGTTCTGCTACTCAGAGACGGTCTAGCTTACGACCCGCTTGGATGTTCATCCCCTCAAATGCTACCTAGCGTACGGTACATTCTGAAGTGTAGTCTGGCGTATGACTACCCCCTTCATCACCAGGTACAGCCTAACGGACGGCTCAGTCTACAACTCAGATACGATCTAGCATACGATCCATTCTGATCCTTCACCCCCAGTAACGATACAGCCTAACGGACGGCTCGTTCCGCAACTCAGATACGATCTAGCGTACGATCCATTCTGATCCTTTATCCCCAGCAGTGTATGACTCATTCGGATTCTTATCTCATCCTGATTCGGCACAGCATACGACTCCTCCAACAAGTCCGATACGGTCTAGCATACGACCCATTTGGATGTTCTTTCCTCAAATACTACCTAGCATGCGGTACATTCCGAGGTGTAGTCTAGCGTACGACTACTTTTCGTCAGATACAGCCTAACGGACGGCCCATTCTAAATCCCCAGGGAAGTCGGCGGCCTAATGAATGACCCACTATACGGTCTAGCGTATGACCCAGTGACACCCATGACTTCAGATATCTTCTAACGTACGACGTACTCTGAAGCTCTCATCATCAAACTTCCTAGATGGCATCTTTAAGCCCATCTCCATCAAGACTAACTTATTGACAAGTGCAAATTTTTGGGGCGTTCTAAGTGTTCAATAATCTTCCACCTCCAGACCACGAATGGCGTACATACCATTCTGACTCTCTCGGTTCAAGAATATTGAACAAGGGCAGCTGTCATACCCCAAAATTTGCCCATTAATATTTTAAGACATTCTTCAGGGCATTCCGGCTCATTTTTATGACACTGATCTTAAAGGAACAAAGGCCTAGCTCACGAATGGCCCAATCCAGAGAATGGCCCAAACTGGCCTGTTCGCTACACGTTCGCTACACGCTCGCCTAGCGAACGTTCGCTACACGTTCGCTACCAGCTCGCCTAGCGAAGCTGACAGACAACAGAAAATTTCGGGCTTCATTCTGAGCCCATTAGGTCATCAAAGGAGTATTATAAATACCCCAACTCCAGAAGGAAAAAGGACGAAAAACAGGAGAAAGAAAGGAGAGCCCTAGCAAGCAAACCCTGATACTCATTGGAGGCAAACCTGGAAGGAACTCGGCGGCACCAAGTTCTACCTCCGCCCAATTCAATCCGATTTGCCGATTCGAAGTCACAACTCAGCTGCTAACAGGTTTACATTGCTATCATTGTTTTATATTCTTAATTTGCATATGACTTTATGATTAGATTTATGAAATACCTTAAGCTTGGCATGTGAACTTTAATATATACCATGCATACCTTAAATGATTAATCGTATAATTGCAGTAATGAGATCCATAAGGCATAAAATTGGTTGAGATTATACTGATATCATATTCAAAAACCAGCAGCGCTCGCTAGCACATCGCTAAGCGAGCCAGTAGCGAGTACTCGCTAGACCTTCACTAGGCGAAGCAGGGGCGAATGGAACAGCAGCTGTTTCATTTTTTTTGGCTGTTCTATCTTATGTTATTATAATTCTGCATCATTTGGTTTGAGTTCATGATTGTTGTGTTTATTTTATGGTGCAACTTTCAATTATATTTTATCTTGATGCTCTAATCCGTGTGTTGAATTGTGTAAAGGTTTACATGTTTCCAAGGAAATGGCCGACTAGGCATTCCACCTTAGGGGTGGGATACCCTTGTGGAGTTTCACCCTAAATTACCTAATTAATTTTAATGTATTAATTTTAATGTATTAATTTTAATGTATTAACTTTAATTCATCCTAATTACCTAATCGATTGTAAAATACGGCCTCTAAATATGTGATCTTGGACCTCTCTTTATTGCCTTACGATATTACGGTATTACGGTCATGTCCCACGAATGTGGGGATACCCTTAGCAAAGACCCTTCGATTAAATCATCATGTCCCTTTAAAATAAATCATAGTCCCTCGGATGTTGCCTTCGAATATATGATTTTGTCCCTCGATGACCCTTCGGTGTAGCCTACGGTTAAATGATGATCGTCCCTTCGAATGCTGAGGTATCCTTACAACTGTTGCCTTCAATGACCTATCGATGACCCTACGATGACCCTTAGACATCCAAAGGGTAAAATTACTTACTTCTCAATAGTAAGGCCAGTTTTACCCTCATAAGGATAGGAAACGCCCATAACGACCTTAGGAAGGTATAACTCTCAATTACTGGATCATAACCTAAAACATTTTCCACCCCTCACCCTTTGCAAGTCCTAGAAAATCACCACTTGGTATACATTCATACTAGAATCATTACCAAGTTACATTTTTCTAAACCGTTTTCAAAATCAAACGAGATAAATACTTTGTACACATTCATACGAGAATCATTACAAAGTTAAACTCTCTTTTCGAAACATTTTTTAAACAATTGACGAACACTTTTCAGACAAAAATATAAGTGATCCAGCAATTAAGAGCCCATGGATAACCATGGATACAAAGGGTGCTAACTCCTTCCCTTTGTATAATGTACCTCCCGAACCCAAAATCTATTGAGGTCTTTCCTGTTCTTTTCCACCTTTCCTTATTGGATAAAAGAAAAGTCGGTGGCGACTCTTGCTATCCGCGACATTGCGATAAAAAGCAAAACACCCCAAGTCAGTTCACCGTATGACACCTTCCTGGCTTGGTAGCCCTCAGACGTAGGTGAGTTGTACCGAACTGGGTTAACAATTGCTTATGTCTCTTACATTACTATTCTTTATCTTTATCCTGTTTGTATTATTCAGATATTAGTGTCGTGACATTACCTTCTACATCTCATATCTGATACCAGAATTTCAATTGATATCAGAGCAAGCATCCTGCTCTGGTTCTGGGTGAGATCTAGGGACGATACTTTCTGGTACCATGGAGAGAGATGGAGGATCTGTTCACAGGCCCCCAATTTTGGATGGATCTAACTATGACTATTGGAAACCTTGGATGGTAGCTTTCCTAAAATCTCTTGATAATGAGGCTTGGAAGGTTGTGTTAACAGGCTGGGAACATCCACTAGTTACTAAGGAAGGAGAAGCCACAACTGATAAGAAACATGAAGAACAATGGTCCAAGGAGGAGGATGATCTAGCCCTTGGAAATTCTAAAGCATTGAATGCAATATTCAATGGAGTTGACAAGAATATCTTCAGATTGGTAAACAACTGTGAGGTGGCTAAATATGCTTGGGACATTCTCAAGACCACTCATGAAGGCACCTCTAGAGTGAAGATGTCTAGATTGCAGTTGCTCACTACCATGTTTGAAAATTTAAGGATGAAAGAAGATGAAAATATTCATGAATTTCACATGAATATCCTTGAAATTGCCAATGCCTCTGGAGCTCTGGGAGAGAAGATGTCAGATGAAAAGTTAGTAAGGAAAATACTCAAGTCACTCCCTAAGAGATTTGCTATGAAGGTGACAGCCATAGAAGAATCTCAAGACATCTCAAATATGAGAGTAGATGAGCTAATTGGATCCCTCCAAACATTTGAGATGGGAATATGTGATGGATTTGAAAAGAAAGCCAAGAGCATAGCCTTCATGTCAAACACTGAAGGAGAAGATGAGGAAGGTTGTCAAGATATTGATGAAGATCTGGAAAATGAGGTAGCAATGTTGGGAAGACAGTTCAACAGATTTATGAAAAAGATGGAGGTAAGATCTAAGGTCAATGTCAAGAACATCGCATCTGACATCAGTAAATCCAACAATATTGGAAGAAGAACAAGGTCAGAGGAAAAGCCCAAAGAAGGAAAAGGAGTTCAGTGCTATGAATGTGATGGGTATGGTCACATTAGAACTGAATGTGGGACCTACCTCAAGAACCAAAATAGGAGTCTTGTTGCGCCTTGGTCTGATGAAAGTGAAACAGAAGAAGCTGCAAATCTTGTGACTGCATTGACAAGAAGATGGGGTTCTGATGAAGAGTCAAGTGATGATGAAGTAACCTTTGAAGAGCTGGCCACTACCTACAAAGAGTTGTGTCATAGAAGTGCAGAAGTGTGCAGACAAGTTGAAAGCCAGAAGAAAGTGATAGCTCAGCTGGAGAATGAAAAGGGAGAACATGTGGAAACCACCTCCAAGTTGAAGACTGAAGATGTACTCTTGAATTCCAATTTAGATGAGATGACCAAGTATGTAAGAATGCTTAACAATGGATCTGACATCTTAGACAAGATTCTCCATACTGGTCAAATAACAGGAGACAAATCTGGCATTGGGTTCAATGAATCTAAGGCTGATTGCAGTTACACTAATGGCAAACCTAAATCCAAACCTAAGTGCAGCCATATTGATAACAAACCTTCAATGTCACATCACATGTCACAACATCATAAAGGAAGACAACAAAAAGGGAAACACCAAAAATGGAGATGTCATTACTGTGGGAAGTTTGACCACATAAAACCCTTCTGCTATAAGTTGTATGGTTACCCTCAGCCTGCTCATTATCTTCCTAAACCCAAACATTACAGACCTATCAATAAAAAGCAATGGGTTCCTAGGACTAATGTTACAAGTTTGATAGCTCACACTTCCTTCAGAGTTTCAGCCAAAGAAGATTGGTATTTTGATAGTGGTTGCTCAAGACACATGACTGGAAACAAAAACTTGCTAACTAACCTTCATCCTCATGCCACAAGTTATGTAACATTTGGTGATGGAGCAAAGGGTGAAATCAAGGGGATTGGTAAGCTCAATTGCCGTGGAGTTCCTGACCTTGACAATGTCCTACTTGTTAAGGGATTAACTGCTAATCTAAGAAGCATCATTCAATTGTGTAACCAAGGTCTAAATGTAAACTTCACTAGGACTGAATGTCTGATTACTAACAATGAAAATGAAGTGATCATGAAAGGAGTTAGGTCTAAAGACAACTGCTACATGTGGAGTTCTCAAGAAACTGGTTACTCTTCAATGTGTACCTTGGCCAAAGAGGAAGATGTGAAGATATGGCATCAAAGATTGGGCCATCTGCATCTTAAAGGTATGAAGAGGATTATATCTGTTGAAGTTGTTAGAGGAATTCCCAACTTGAAGATTGATGAAGGAAAAATTTGTGGAGAATGTCAGATTGGAAAATAGACAAGGATGTCACACCAGAAGGTCAGACATGACACCACTACCAAAGTTTTGGAACTCCTCCATATGGATTTGATGGGACCCATACAAGTGGAAAGTCTTGGTGGGAAGGACTATGCATTTGTAGTGGTGGATGACTTCTCCAGATACACCTGGATCAATTTTATAAGAGAAAAATATGATGTCTTTGAAGTCTTCAAGAATCTTTGTCTAAAACTTCAAAGAGAAAAGGAAAGTCCAGTTATCAAAATTAGAAGTTATCATGGGAAGGAATTTGAGAACAACAAATTTGCTGAATTTTGTTCTTCAGAAGGAATTCATCATGAGTTCTCTTCTCCCATTACTCCCCAGCAAAATGGTGTGGTGGAAAGAAAAAATAGAACTCTTCAAGAATCAGCCAAAGCTATGATTCATGCTAAGAAACTTACCTACCATTTTTGGGCTGAAGCCATGAACACAGCTTGCTATGTTCACAACAGAGTGACATTGAAGAAAGGGACTCCTACAACCCTATATGAAGTTTGGAAAGGAAGAAGACCTACAGTCAAATACTTCCATGTATTTGGTAGTAAATGCTATATCTTAACTGATCGTGAACAAAGAAGGAAGATGGATCCCAAAAGTGACGAGGGAATATTTTTGGGCTACTCAACAAACAGAAGAGCTTACAGGGTCTTTAATTCCAAAACTAATGTAATGATGGAATCTATTAATGTTGTGGTTGATGACCAACAGACTGATGTCACAGACGATGTTGAGACATCTCTGAGTGATTCCCCAGCTGACCTCTCAGACAAAAATAAGGAAAGTGAACCTCCTAAAGTTGAACCTGAAGATGACAAAATCAACAAGGGACCCTCCATCAGAGTTCAGAAGGATCATCCCAAAGATCTCATTATAGGAGATCCAAATAAAGGGGTCACTATTAGATCAAGGGAAGTGATCTCACATGGATGCTTTGTGTCAAAGATTGAACCTATGAATGTCAAGGAAGCCTTGACTGATGAGTTCTGGATCAATGCCATGCAGGAGGAGTTAGGTCAATTCAAGAGGAATGAAGTATGGGAACTGGTTCCTAGACCTGAAGGAGTAAATGTCATAGATACAAAGTGGGTGTATAAGAATAAATCTGATGAACAAGGGGTTGTTACTAAAAACAAAGCAAGATTAGTAGCACAAGGATATACTCAAGTTGAAGGAGTGGAATTTGATGAAACTTTTGCTCCCGTAGCTCGCCTTGAGTCCATTAGATTATTGCTTGGAGTGACATGTATTCTAAAATTCAAACTGTTCCAAATGGATGTAAAAAGTGCCTTCTTGAATGGCTACTTAAATGAGGAAGTATATGTTGAAAAGCCTAAAGGATTCACAGATCCAAATCTTCCAAAGCATGTGTACAGATTGAAGAAAGCCCTCTATGGGTTGAAGCAAGCTCCTAGGGCTTGGTATGAGAGACTCACAGTGTTCCTCACTAACAATGGATACAGGAAATGAGGTATTGACAAAACCCTATTTGTGAAGAATGAAGGAGGGAAGCTCATGGTGGCACAAATATATGTAGATGACATTGTGTTTGGTGGGATGTCAGATCAGATGGTTGAACATTTTGTTAGACAAATGCAGTCTGAGTTTGAGATGAGCCGTGTTGGAGAGCTGACCTACTTTCTTGGGCTACAAGTCAAGCAGATGGAAGATTCTATCTTTCTATCTCAAAGCAAGTATGCCAAGAACATTGCCAAGAAGTTTGGCATGGAGAATGCAAGTCATAAAAGGACACCTGCTCCTACACATGTGAAAATCTCCAAAGATGAAAATGGTGTCAGTGTAGAATAAAGTCTATACAGAAGCGTGATAGGTAGTCTGCTATATCTCACAGCAAGCAGACCTGATATTGCATTTGTTGTAGGTGTTTGTGCTAGATATCAAGCTGAACCAAAAGTCAGTCACATAAACCAAGTAAAGAGAATACTGAAATATGTCAATGGCACCAGTGACTATGGGATGTTATATACTCATGGACCTGGATCTATGCTGACTGGTTACTGTGATGTTGACTGGGCTGGAAGTGCTGATGATAGGAAAAACACATCAGGAGGATGCTTCTTCTTGGGGAACAATCTGATATCATGGTTTAGTAAGAAACAAAACTGTGTGTCCATATCCACTACTGAAGCTGAATACATAGCAGCTGGGAGTAGTTGTTCTCAACTAGTTTGGATGAAACAAATGTTGACTGAATACAATGTCACGCAAGATGTCATGACATTGTACTGTGATAACCTGAGTGCTATAAATATTTCCAAAAATCCTATTCAGCACAGCAGGACAAAGCACATTGATATTCTTCATCACTTCATTAGAGAACTTGTGGAAGATAAAATCATAACACTGGAGCATGTTATTACTGAAATGCAATTAGCTGACATATTCACAAATGCTTTGGATGCTAATCAGTTTGAATGTTTAAGAGGGAAATCAGGGATTTCTATTCATGAGAATTTATAGCAATCAAAGGCGTTTGTGGTTAATATCCCAGAGGATATTTCTGACAAAAATAGCAAGGAGTTTTGCAAGGTGTTTGTAAGAAGAAGATGCTACTTCCTCAGACTAAGTTGTGATGGTCCGTCTGTTATGAAGACTGTGTGTGTTGTGTGTTGTTATGAAGACTGGTCCCCCTGTTGGTTTGGCTGTTTTGGATGCTGGATAATTTGTTGTTTTTTCTGTTGAATTGTTTGTAATTTTTGGCAGTCCTTACTGATGCCTTGATGTAATATTTGGGCTCTTTATGAGTTCCATGGATTTCTAATTATCTCAGATATTGCAGCTGTGTATAATTATGGTTTGTATCTCCTAACATTTATGTTTTAACATTTTATATGTTATAACATCTCTTGTGACATTCTCTGATAGGCTGATTGACATTTATTTTGTCTATTTGGTCACCTTTGGTCTATTTTGACTAAAAAGGGGGAGAAGTGAATATGTGGAGAGCTGTAGTTAAATATGTGGAGCTGTGTGGAGATGTATGTATGTGCTGGTGTAGCTGAACAGGTGAACAACTAATGTTGAAGGAGATGTTTGATGTAAGACAGAATGTTGTTCTGTTTACAGATGTTGGAGGAGATGTCTGATGTGGTGCACAGGTGATGTTGAAGCAGATGTCAGAGGGTGACTCTGATTGTTACAGGTGTTGTTATTACAGGTGTTGTTATTGTTAAAGGAGATGTCTGTGTTGAACAGGCTTAGGGGGAGAAGAAGTAACCTCATGTGCATTTGTGTGTTTTACTAGTTGCTAATATAGCTAGTAATTCTGTTTGCTTCTGCTGCTGCTTAAACACTGTTATGTTGTTTAACTACTGATGTGTTTTTCTTGTGAACAAAATGGACAGATATATGTTTTAGCCAAAATTTGCCAAAGGGGGAGTTTGTTGGTTCTAAGTGTTGGCAACAATTTTGGTAAAACAAAGAGTGTTCACAAGATGTTGCATGTGATGTCTTAACATAAGATATCTTGTACCTGCTGGAGGTTTAAAAACATAATTATGCAGGATTGTTTCAGGATGTCATACACGATGTCATGACATATGATATTATGTACCTGCTGGATATTTAAAATGGAATTATGCAGGACTGTTCCAGGATGTCAGACCCGATGTCATGACATTTGTACACAGAACATTCAGTCTGAATGTTATGTGTTATGTGATTGTGCTTTTAATGGCAATCTATGTTTGATTGATGAGTTAATTGCAAACGCAATCAATCAATGATTACAACGTGATTTAACTTATTTTCCAAAGAGATCTAACCAGCTGTCATAAGAAGATTTGAATGGAAAATAGTTTTAGGGTTTTATGATGTCCAAGCCCAGCTGAAAGCTTCTATAAAAAGGACATGGAAAACCTGATTTGATACACAAGAAATACAGAACGAAATATTGAGAGAGAATAAGGGTTTGTGTCTTGTGTGGTCGTGTGACTTGTAAGTCATTCAATTCATCCATAGATGATTGAATTGGTCTAATTTTTGAGTTGTAATTTGTCACTCAAAGCTTTTAAGCATGAGTGTGTGCCTACTTGATTGGAGCTGCTAAGTAAGATCAAGTGTGTGTCTACTTGATTGAAGCTACTAAGTAAAATCAAGTGTGTCTCTTTGAAGAGTGTCTTCTTTTCATAGTAATTCTTGTTTAATATCACTGGTGTGATTGAGGGGGAATGAGTGGGATCTCATATCTAAGAGTTCTTAGGTAGAAGTGATACGGGTAGAGATTAGGTGAAAAAGACCGTAACTTGTGTAGTTTACTGAGAGTCTTTGAACAGATTCTATTTAGTGGATTTCCTTCCTGGCTTGGTAGCCCCCAGACGTAGGTGAGATGCACCGAACTGGGTTAACAATTGCTTGTGTCTCTTGCATTACTATTCTTTATCTTTATCATGTTTGTATTATTCAGATATTAGTGTCGTGATATTACCTTTGACATCTCATATCTGATACCAGAATTTCAAAATGTATTAAACTTACTATTAATGTCTGCCTTTAGGTGTCGCTACGCGAAAATTGACTCGATGACACAGAGTCGCCACCGAATTTTATTTATTCATATATAAAGAGGAAATGGAAAATAGTCAATAAAATCCTTTATAGAAAAGGAAATGGAAAGGATTGGTCTCTCAACCAAACATGGGTTCGGAAGTCAATTATGCAAGGGGAAGGTATTAGTAACCCTCACATCCGTCGTACTCGATGGGAACCATCTAAGTTGTCTATGTGTGTGGGTATTTTATCTTAATGTTATCTTACTATCAGAAGAAAGGAGGGGAAATGAGATTGAGTTTTTTATTATTGTGCTCGCCAAGGATTAGGGCCCTTGTGCCTACGTATCATCATCGAGGGATGGAGAATTAGAGCTTTGTAGTTCGGAGTAGAAAATGTGTGTATGTTGGTTGTTTTTACCTTGAAAAAGGGTTTTAGGAGTGGTGCCCTCAGACTCAAAAATAAGGTTTGATGAGTTGATGTTCGTTTTATGGTTTTTGAAAAGAAATGTTTTTTATTAGAATTGTACTAAAGACTATGGGGGAGGTGAATATTTTAGACAAATGCTAACAAATGGATAATGGGCTTAAAAGCATGTCTCCCTAGGGTAGTGCCATGAATGTCATTCTTACAATAAAAGATTGCAAGTTATAGATAAAAATCTAGATTAGATCAATGGGTATAGGATCAGGACAATGTCCAAATGCAAGGGCCCTAAAGAATCCTCTATGTCCAACTGTGGGTCATAAATGAATGCAGTTTTTTGGTCTTTTGCTTTTATCATGTTTTTGTTATTTTTGATTATGCAATAATAATAAACAAATGACAATAATATAAAGATTCATGGGATATGTATACAATTATGATGGATATGAGCATATGATACTTGAGAAATAAATGACAAGAAAATAAATGGACAAGAAAATAAATGGAAAGATAATAAATTAGGTCAAAAGGTCAATGGTCAAAGATAATAATTAGTGGTTAAAGATCAAATTGCACAAAGTAACCACCTAGGGATTATCTATCCACAAGTCAAAGGACTTAAAATATGGCGCATCGAGGAGTAGCCTATCATTGATGCAAAGTATTGAAGATGGTCCATGATCATCTATCAATAGATTTGGATCAAAGAAGGTTGTAACATCCTTAAGTCCATATATCAATGATTTGAAGTGTGGAAGATTTTTATCACCCAAGTTATCACACATTAAAGTCAGATAAGATATAAGTTAACCATCAATTTCCAAATGGTTAGAGGTTAATGAAGAATGGAAATAATGCAATACAAGGAAATCAGAAAGCAAAGTTTAAGTCAAACAAAGGTTTCATCTAAAGATCAAGAGTTCAAACATGATCAACTAAGGGAAACATATCAACACCTCAAAGTGTCAAGAATCATCCACTGATCATTCATCAACATGTTTGAAGTGTTGAAGATCCAATCATCCCTAAGACCAATCACCAATGATCAAAAGATTGTCATTAACCAGGACCAACCATGAGAGCAAAATGGTCCAATTAAAAAATGATGAAAATAATAATAATAATAATAATAATAAGAATAATAAGAATATTAATAATAATAATAATAAAAATTATGGATGAAATCATTTAACAAAAATAATAGGAAAAATAAATTGATTAAAAAAAGGAATAATGCTAAATAAATAAATAAAAAGAAATTAAAAAAAGGAAGAAAACATGAAAATATGGAGAAAATGGAAACAAAAGGGGCGCCTGGGTCAAACCCCTCCCCTTGGGGTTGCAGGTTAAATGGCCAACCACTGAGCCAAGCTTGCTCAGCTGATACTTAAAAGCACTCATGAATATATATAAAAAATACAAATTGAAAATAAATAAATGGACCAACAACAACCATAGGATCTGATTACTTAAAAAGGTATGCACATTGGATGGTCCTGGTCAAAAGGAATAACAAACACGCGTGTTGACCAACACACACATAACCTAGGAGGCTATATCATCTTAAACAACCAACGAAAACACTCAATGTAAATTTTTTAATTTAAATGGAAAAGGGAAACACGGGAAGCAACCGTTTGCATCGTCTTGAACCTCGAGCCAACTTGAAAATCCAATCTCTGCAACTCAAGGTTTTAAGTGGAACCAAGCATGGATTCCACTTCTCCTTTGATCATCGTTGCTACCTCCACACTCATGAGTCATTTATTGGCTCTGAGTGTGGAGAATTTCAGCCAAACACGAACAAAAAGTAAAACCTAAAACAAAAATTAAATGGTGTATGTGTAGTGATTGAAGCTCAAAACGTGGGGTTAAGCATCAGTGGAGCATGAGGAGCATGGTGGTAACTTATTTGAAACGAAATGGTGGCGTTTACTTCCTTGCCGGAAAAAGGATTAAGTGCAAGTTCGGTGTATTTGGGGAGCTCAGGTGAAGGTGTCTCAGGCACTCCTATTGATTTGGTTAGCTTCAAGGAGGTTCAAGGAAGGTGTTGGAATGTTTTTGTTATGTTGAAAATGGTTAAAACACTCCAATCGTATGCTCTATTGTTTAGGGAAATGAAGGGTGGTTTTTGTAAGGATTTAATCGCTTTCAAGCTTCATTCTTGGAGGGAGAAGGATGATCTATTTATAGGGAAGTTGGGGGATTGATTAGGGTAAGTCTTAAGTGTTAAAATGACAGCGTTTGTCTGAGCCCGAAAAAATGACAAAACAAAACTTATTGGTTAAGGGTGAGTGAGGTGGCACATGTAATTCCTCTTTCATCTTTCTGCTCTACAGAAACAATGCTTTTGGTGAAACAATCGTGGTCCCTGTAAGACCCTAATTTTGACCCTAAGATCCCTCATGGCATTATATCATTGCTCATTACATTTGCCTCAAGGATCATAGCATAGTGGCTCCTTAACCCTAGGGTTGGGACTTGTGTGAGTTGGTTTGAGACCACCAAGCATGCTTGAATTGTATATTATTGCTTTTCTTATTTTGTTTACTAACCAAAAGCACAAAAATATGCCACTAACATCTTTTGTTTTGAAGACTCAAGCAGTCATGTGATCCAAGGCTTCTAGGAGGCTCCTATGCCCATTGAAATGGCTAGATGAAGATGAAAGCAAGCATGAAAATGGTTCCCAAAGCTCTCAATCATCATATATTTCTCCCAAGTATCTCAATTTGTCAATTTGATCAAGATAAACCAAAGGGCTTGAGGATTGTTTCCCAAGGAAACCCTAATTCATCTGTGCATTAACTGTGCCTTGCTCATGAAGCAACCTCAACATATGATCAAATACAATCAAGGGAAGTTCTTTCATTAATCATTTTATGCATATATTATCCTATGTGAGTGTCCTCAATCATTCATTCATCAAGATTTGAAGTTTGGCTTTGAGAAGTTGACCAGTCAATATTCATCTGACTATTTTGAAGTCCACTGAGACCTAACTTTTGATGTGTTTGTCAAATGAAGATGACCCCAAGAGAAACAATGTTCTTAAGAACCATATGAACAACTTTCATGTTCATAAAAAATTCATTTGAAACTTGGAAGGTCATCACTAAATTCAAAACATTATAGGTCATTTTGACTGAAACCCTAATTTTGGGTCAACTTCCCGAGGACCTAACTCCTTAATTTTTTATGATTTGGAGGCGATACCAAGTGCATTGGAAATTCTAAGATGACTACTTCAATTGTTATGGCGGACAAAATTTCATAATTGATAACACTAAAATCTACCGTATTTTCGACTCTGATTTCACATGCATTCTAGTTGTTTTATTGCTATTTTGTTGTGTTATTACTATGTTTTTCTTTGTTTTCAGGTTTTTACTTTAATCGGAGCCCCGATCGAGAAAAGGAGCGAAAAAGAGCCAAAAACCCTAAAACTCAGCATTTTGTACTTGTGGCTTCCCCCATGGCTGGCGCCATAGACCCTGCCATGAGGTGTCCAAGCTCAACTTCCCTCAACTGCCACGTTCCCCACTACTTCCACTAAGGCGCCTCAGAATGGTCTTGTGGCGGGCGCCATGGCCTTGTGGCGGGCACCACAAGAGGAAAAGTTTTCCCTCCCATTTTCAAGTTGAAGGGCATCCTTGTCATTTCCATCTTTTTACTTGCTTATAAATAGAAACTCGAAATCACTTTTACAATCATCCAAACTTAGAACAGAGGCAAACTCAGAGCAACTTTGTTTCACTTAGGCATATATTCAGTATTTTAAAGTGGTAATCGCTTCGCATTAGAGTGTTACCACAATTGTGTAATCGAGTCTGTGATAGAGTCTGTAATCGAGTTTGGAGCACTTTGGAAGGAAGTTAATTCTGCCGCCATTTTCATTTCCGCTTTGCAATTTACTCAACCCTCCGATTGGAGCAGGTTTTTATTACTTTTCCTTTACTTTATTTATTTTCTCGCACTCGCTTTACTTTATTTATTTTCCTGCACTCGCTTTACTTTATTTATTTTCCCGCACTCGCTTTACTTTATTTATTTCTCGCACTCGCTTTACTTTATTTATTTCTCGCACTCGCACTACTTTTATTTATTTTCCTGCACTCGCTTTACTTTATTTCCTCGCACTCGCTTTACTTTTATTTATTTCCTCGCACTCTCTTTACTTTTATTTATTTCCCGCACTCGCACTACTTTTATTTACTTTCCGCACTCGCACTACTTTTATTTAAATTAATGCACTTTTACTTTACCATGTCTAACTAAATTTATAAGGTTAGAATGTAAGGATCGTAATTGAACCGATAATCCGTACAATTGTTCGTAGAAGCACTTAAGGGCTATTTTAACTTTCAACTTAAGTTTTCCCGCACTTCAATTTCGTTAGGTTAGATCGAAAGCCGTCCAACGTCTATCTAAACTTAATTGTTTTTTACTATTTCAAAAACAGCGAAAGCGCTTTGTTTAGTTCATTAGGAGTTTTTAATTTAAGAAGAAAAGAGATTTTGAAACTATTTTCGGACGCGTTTATAAGTTTAGAGTCTGGTTCGTAAGAACCTCTTTTGGTTAAGAAATCCAGGTTATAATACTTTTCAACTTAGTCAAGATACTATATTTCTTAAAAATAGGTTTACTACTATAACGCAATGCGCGCCTTTTTATAAGTGACAATAAGAGGGTTTAATTAGGGAGTACAACTCAATTCTGAATACGCGAAAGCGACAGTTCCCGTTAAATTAGTTCTTTTCAAAGTAGGAAACATTGTCAATAAGTAGTTCTATTAGCAAGTACTTGGATTATTAATTATGTGAATTACATTTGACCATGTCTTTGTTAATTAAACTTTATTCAATACTTTACTTTTCATTGCACACTCTAAAAACACCTATTTTGATTGCCTTTGATAAACACCATAACAATAGATAACGATAGATTGACAGTTGGTCTCTGTGGACTCGAGAATCTTTTATATTACTCTGACGCGTTCGTATACTTGCGAAAAACACCGCATCAAGTTTTTGGCGCCGTTGCCGGGGACCAATTTCGTCAAATTTCATTTCCCTATTGTTATATCGTTTAGACTTAGGCTATTTCCCTCCGGTCGATGCGAAGAACTCGCAGCACCAGAAGTTTAAGCTTAGTATACCCTCTGGCGGAACATGAACGTTACGCTCGCGCACGTTTATTCTTTCATAGAATTAAGAGAGCTATGGCCGAAGATCAAAACCAAAGACCTCTTAAAGATTTTGCTCAACCATCCAAAGAACCTAGTTCTAGTATAGTGAACCCAACCATCTCAGCTAATAATTTTGAACTTAAACCATCCGTGTTGCAACTAGTGCAACAGAGACAATTCGCAGGTCTCGCTACTGAGAACCCAAACCAACATTTAAAAATATTTCTTCAATTAGCAGACACTTTTAAAACCAATGGAGCTTCTTCTGAGGCAATACGTTTAAGATTATTCCCTTTTTCCCTCAGAGATAAAGCCCTATCATGGTTAGATTCCCTTCCACCCAATTCCATTACGACTTGGGATAACCTTAGAAGAGTTTTTCTTGCTAGATACTTTCCCCCGAGTAAGACCGCCGTTCTTCGAAACCATATAACTAGATTTACCCAAAACCAAGGAGAATCGTTGTTCGAAGCTTAGGAGAGATATAAAGAGTTATTAAGAGCATGCCCACATCATGGCTCAGAAAATTGGTTAATCATTCAAACCTTCTATAATGGACTTCATTACAACACAAAGATGACCATCGACGCTGCCGCACGGGATGCTCTGATGAACAAACCTTATCCTGAAGCTAGTGCCCTCATCGAAGATATGGCTCAAAACCATCAATCATGGGGAGTCGAACGAGCGACAGTTGAGAAGAAGGAAGCCCAAGGAGGAGTGCATGAACTAAGCTCTATAGACATGATGCAAGCTAAAATGGACGCATTAGCCCTTAAGGTCGAGCATATGTGCATAAACCCGAATACTATAGCCACAGTTTCGTCGGATTGTGAGATATGTGGAACCAAAGGACACCAATCTGCAGAATGCAGTCTATTAAACGAAACCCACTCTAAGCAAGTGAACTACACCTAAGAGAACCCATACTCGAATACCTACAACCCTGGATGGAGGAATCACCCGAACTTCTCCTATAAAAACAATAACCCTATCCAAAATAATGCACCTCCGAGACCTAGTTATCAAGCCCCTAGATCAAATCAACATATGCAACCTGTGCCACCAAAGCCGAGCCTTGAGAAAATTATGGAAAATTTTATCACCGTTCAAACCCAACAAAACAAGGAGTTCATGAACCAGAACATTCATGTTAACAAATTGATTACTCAGTTAGGAACCAAGGTTGACCAAATAGTTACTCATACTAAGATGCTTGAAACCCAGATCTCTCAGGTAGCTTTAAACCAAGCCCCTCAGACTACACCTGGAGGACAGTTCCCTGGACAACCTCAACAAAATCCGAGAGGACAAGCCAATGCCATTACCCTACGAAGTGGGAACGCTTATGATGAGCCACCAAACCCTAGATTGAGTGAACCTGAAACTTCTAAGGAATGTACCAAACCCACGGACGAAGTAAAGGAACCAGAGGAATCTGAAAACCAGGAAGGTCGAGAAAAAGGAGAAGAACCTAAAGATAAAACTTACATACCACCCCCGCCATATAAACCACCTATACCATATCCACAAAGACTCAAACAAACCCAGATCAATAAACAGTATCAAAAATTTATTAAAGTTATAGAAAAACTTCATGTAGAAATCCCTTTCATAGAAGCCATCACCCAAATACCTTCTTATGCAAAGTTTCTCAAAGACATCCTTACCAACAAACGTAGACTTGAGGATCCGAAGCCTTTGGAATGTAATGATATTTCCGAGGACAAATTAGCAAAGAAAGATAAAGATCTTGGAAATTTCTCCATTCCTTGCCTTTTGGGTAATCATGTCATCGAAAAAGCTTTTTTGGACTTAGGATCTAGTGTGAGCCTAATTCCTTTAGCAGTTTGTGAGAGGTTAAACTTAGGAGAATTACAGCCCACTAAGATGTCACTTCAGTTAGCCGATAGATCTGTTAAATATCTGATAGGCATTTTAGAAGATGTTCCTGTTAGGATAGGTCAGTTATTTATCCCTACTGATTTTGTTGTCATGGACATCAAAGATGACAATGATATACCAATCCTTCTAGGTAGACCATTCTTATCGACTGCAGGAGCCATAATAGATGTCAAGAAAGGAAAGTTGACATTTGAGGTAGGTGACTAGAAAATAGAATGTATACTTTCGAAATTTCTTATGGCACCTGTGATGAGAGACGCGTGTTATGCCTTAGATATCATTGATGAATGTGTTAGAGAATTAGAACAAGAAGAAATTATAAAAACAATTAAGTTACCATCAACTCTCATAAGGGAAGATGATGACTTTAAGAAACCCTACATCGATGATAACCTTTACGAATGTTTATCCCTTACTCCAGATCTTATGCCATGCCCTAAGAAACCAACCTTAGAACTTAAGGAACTGCCTAAGAACCTGAGATATGAGTTCCTCGATGAAAAGATGAATCGTCCAGTTATAGTCAGTGCTACCTTGAGCCAAGAGGAAACGAACCAACTTTTAGACGTTTTACGAAGATATCCCTCAGCCTTAGGATATAATATCTTTGACCTGAAAGGTATAAGCCCATCCGTATGCATGCATTGGATTTCGCTCGAAGAAGATTCAAAACCCTCCAGGGAGCATCAGAGAAGAATAAACCCTATAATGAGTGATGTTGTTAAAAAGGAAGTTCTTAAGTTACTTGAGGCAGGTATAATCTATCAGATCTCGGATAGTAAGTGGACGAGCCCTGTGCATGGAATACCTAAAAAGGGAGGCATCACGGTCGTGCAAAACGATAAAGGCGAACATGTAGGAAAACGGTTAGAAGGAGGATGGCGGATGTGTATAGATTATAGAAAATTAAATAAAGCAACTAGGAAGGATCATTTCCCTTTACCATTTATAGACCAAATGTTGGAGCGTCTAACCAGACACTCTTATTTTTGTTATCTAGATGGATACTCTGGATTCTTTCAAATACCTATCCACCCCGAAGATCAAGAAAAAACTACCTTTACATGCCCTTATGGAACTTTTGCCTACAGACGAATGTCATTCGGCCTCTGTAATGCCCCAGCTACTTTCCAACGCTGCATGATGTCAATCTTTGTAGATTACCTAGATGGTATCATGGAAGTGTTTATGGATGATTTCTCGGTTTGCAGAGTTGATTTCCACAATTGTCTTGCTAACCTTGAGAAAATCCTGGAGAGATGCGTGGTGGTGAACCTCGTGCTAAACTGGGAAAAATGTCATTTCATGGTAACCGAAGGAATAGTTTTAGGACATATAGTTTCTGAAAAAGGTATAGAGGTAGATGTTGGTGTAAGCCCTAGAGGCCAATACTTTTGGTACTTGTATCGAATTATTTATTAATAATAAAAGGCTTTTTCTTTATTATGGTTGATTAATAAAGTCCCTGGAATAGATAGTCCGTTTAATGTATTAAGTGTGACTTAATCATGAGAGCACATTAAACATAAGGACACTATTCTTAAAGTATCCGTAGTCGAGCTTTAGTGTGAAGTGGGATAACATTAACGCATTAATACTATTATGTTTGTATATTGATGATCACATCTCATGGATCATGGATAAAGAGTTATCAAGTCTTAAACATAGGTATGAATATTAGGAGTAATATTTATACCGGATTGACCCGCTATGAGAATACTATATAGAAAGTTATGCAAAGTGTCATAAGTTATTCTCATGGTGATAATAGTGTATACCACTCTTCGACCTGAAACCACTATGGATCCTAGATGTAGAGTCGAGTGCTTTATTGCTGATCCAACGTTGTTCGTAACTGGATAACCATAAAGACAGTTGATGGGTACTCCACAAAGCATGCTGAGGGACATGAGTGTCCTAGATGGAATTTGCCCATCCTGCGTAACAGGATAAATGTCTATGGGCCCAATATTGAACTGGACAAGGGTGACACGGTCTATACCTTGTGTTCAGTATAGACATAAGGGAAAAGGGTAATTATACACATAAGTATTATCACAGAAGGTTTTGTCAGATCACATGACATTTTCGTGTCTTGGGTAGCAGTGATGTGTTGCTAGATATTGCTCACTGTTTATTATGTTAAATGCGTGATTTAATATAATTGCCAACGTCACGAAAACCTACAGGGTCACACACAAAGGACGGATTGATGAGAGATAGAGTAACTAAGGAATACCGTAAGGTACGGTGCCCTTAAGTGAATTATAGAACATCGTAAGGTACGGTGTACTTGAGTAGAATACGAAATATGGTAAGGTACCATGGGCTTAAGTGATTTTGGGCATATTATAAGATATGGGCCAAAATACACTTAAGTGGGCTTTTTAGCTTGAAGCCCATACAAGTGGTTCTATAAATAGAACCCTTGTGCAGAAGCATTCATTTGCGGTTGCATTATTTTCGTTTTTCTATCTCTCTCTCTCTCTCTCTCTCTCTCTCTCTCACTCAAAGCCTTCATTCGTACCAGCTAGCACTGAGATTGAAGGAATCCATTCGTGTGGACTGAGTAGAGACGTTGTCATCGTTCAAAGTTCGTGATCGCTCCGTGGATCTGCATCAAAGGTTTTGATCGTCACAAGAGATCTGCACCAAAGGTTCCAATCGTCACAAGAGGTAAATATTCTATCACTGATCATGACCATTCGTAAGGATCTCTAAAGGAGAAAATTTTAATTTCCGCTGTGTTTTGGATCGCAATTCTCCTTCAGTGGTATCAGAGCCACTTACGAAACCATGACTCGGATAGCTGTTTATTTTCTATATTAATATGATTAAAAGACAGAATGAATCAATTAATTAAACGGGTAATTAAATTTGGCATCATGAGTGTACGAGTTGGATGATTGATGTTGACTATGCTTCGGAACCGACATTAGTATGGTGAAGCAGCGATACATCGATCGTCCATATGTTACACAATTGAGACCGATCAACTTATATATGATATAAGTAATCCGAATGCAAAGTATGGTATATATGATATATTGTTTCTGTTTCGTTCATTCAAACACTAAATGGTTGTTTTCCTTTGAGCGATCAATGGTCATTTGCTTCGGAATCCGACATTAGTATGGTGAAGCAATGACACGTTGATCAATCATACTGAATCAACAATCGAGGTGTGTTTGACGGCCTGAAATTGGCGCATTAGGGTTGGTGACGGTGCAAGGGTTGTGCCGTCAAGGAGTTGTGAATTGAGGGCTTGTTGGAACACGTCTGCTGACTGTTTCAAAGTGCTGGTTTTTGGCCGCGTGACGATCGCCATGTACTTGTGACGATCATAACAAGCTAGACATGACGGTCGTCATGGACTTGTGACGATCGTAACAAGCTGGACGTGACGGTCGTCACGTGCTTTGTGACGGTCGTCATATTCACAAATCCAGAATTCTAGGGGTTTCTGTTTTTGGCCGCGTGACGTACGTCATGGGCCTGTGACGGTCGTAACAAGCCTGTGACAGTCGTAACATGCTTGTGACGGTCGTCACACTCACAGAGTCAGAATTCTCGGGGTTTCTGTTTTGTGACTGCGCAAGAGTTGTGTTGATGCAAAACGATGTCCATTTCAAATGAATTGTTCATTAAAATTTTTGGACAGGGGCGCTGCCCCTCCAACCCCGCAAGGGGCGCTGACCGGGCAGCGGAACCCCCGGCTAACTCTGCGTAGTATGATCGGTCGCCGAAATTTAATTTGGTTTTAATTAATTAAAGGAATTAAAAATTAATAATAATAATAATGTGTTTGTTATTATTGCCTTGTGGTGATCAGTTATGACCTTAGTTGTCCTTTATTTTGTTTTGGGTTTTTTAAATACGACCTGCGTGTCGTGCCTCTCCTTTTAATCTCTTAATGTAACTTCTTTTCTCATCTCAATCCCTCGTATGTAAAACGAGTTTCTTTTGTAATGTAATGTTATGAAGAAAGAAAAGAAGACAATGTTATGAAGAAAGAGAAGATTTCAATATCAAAGGAGGACAACCTTGAAGATCAAAGGAGGACAGCCTTGAAGATCTTGCTTGGAGAAGCTTAGATCGTTATTAGGTTAGCTTAGGTTCTCTCATTGGCTTGGGAGAACAATTGCGCTAGGGGCCATAACTGTTTCATTATGTATGTTGATGCATGTGTATGTATGTTGATGCATGTGAATATATGTTGATGCATGTGAGAGACGATTTATATGATAAATAAGTCGGTGAGATCATAACAATTACAATTCCCTCAAATTAAATATTAAGTTTATGCTTTCCAAGTTTTAGCACTCATCAAGACTAGTATCGGATAATGTAGGTTTCGCCTACGCGAGGTGCATGTTCTATATTAGTAAGGTGCGATGGGATAATTGTAATATCCAATTGCTAAAACAATGGGTCAAACTTAACTAAATAAATTATAATAAGATTATATATGTTTAGAAGCAAGAGTTGGGAATGATCCATATGATGGATTGGAATAAGGAGTTATTCACTCAACTGAAATTTTCGAGAGTTGTATGAGATACAATTGGAAGGAGTTCCTACCTAAATAACCTAGTTTTGTGTAATCCGCCTACGCGGACTTAGAACGAAGTGAAATATGGATCTCAACCCACTAGAAAATCTTCCAACAGGATTTTCCGAATCAAATAATGAGGGTCATTTGTTTTTGAGTAAAATAGTGGGAGCATATTTAATTAAAGGCCTAATTAAATATGTTAATGATACTTATATTTTCATTAATTCTTATGTAGATTACCATGACACCAAACACCTCTAACAACATTTTACGATCAATCCTTGATAAGGAAAAATTGTCTGGGACAAATTTTCTGGATTGGCACCGAAACCTGAGGATTGTCCTCAAACATGATAAAAAGTTGTATGTCTTGGAGAAACCTGTTCCTGAAGAGGAACCTCCTAGTTCTGCACCTAAGGCAGAAAGAGATGCTTATAAGAAGCATGTCGATGATGCCAATGAAACTGCTTGTCTCATGCTAGCTACCATGAACTCAGAATTGCAAAAGCAACATGAGAACATGGCAGCGTTCGATATTATCGAACACCTGAAGATGCTCTATCAAGAGCAAGCAAGGCATGAGAGGTTTGAAGTTTCAAAAGCCCTTTTTCAAGGCAAGTTAGCTGAGGGAGCCCCTGTAGGTCCCCATGTACTCAAGATGATTGGGTATGTGGAACACCTTGAGAGATTGGGTTTTCCCCTCGAAAAGGAACTTGCGACTGATTTGATCTTGCAATCGTTGCCAGATAGTTTCAGTCAATTTGTCCAAAATTTCAATATGATTGATATGGACAAATCTCTTCCTAAACTGCTCGCCATGTTAAGAACTGCCGAGCAGAATCAGAAGTCAAAAGGGAAGTCCATTCTGATGATCGGAAATGGAAAGAGACAGAACAAAAGGCCCACTAAGCAGGGTGATAAAGGGAAAGGCAAGGAAGTTGCCAAACCCAAACCCACCGTTGCTGCTTTAAATCCTAGTGGAGGCATAGCAAAAGAAGGCACCTGCTTCCATTGCGGTAAGACCGGACACTGGAAGAGGAACTGCCTAAAGTACCTGGAAGATAAGAAGAATGGAGTAGAGACTTCAACTTCTGGTATTTTTGTTATTAACTTATCTACTTCTGCATCATGGGTATTAGATACTGGATGCGGTTCTCACATTTGTACAAATGTGCAGGGGCTGAAAAGGAGTAGAGATTTGGCAAAAGGTGAAGCTGACCTACGAGTTGGCAATGGAGCAAAGGTTGCTACTTTAGCCGGAGGATCTTATGTATTGACTTTATCTAGTGGTTTTATAATTCAGTTAGAGAACTGTTATTATGTACCTGCAATTAGCAGGAATATTATTTCCATTTCTTGTTTGGACAAGTTTGGTTTTTCATTTATAATAAGGAACAATTGTTGCTCAATTTATTTGAATGATATATTCTATGCTACTGCACAAATGAGCAATGGACTATATGTCCTTGATCTCGAAATGCCTATTAATAACATTAATACTAAAGGGTGAAACCTAACGAGTTAAAACCAACTAGGTAAGAATATTAAAACTCTTTGATCAGATCGAGGTGGTGAGTATTTAAGCCTAGAGTTTGATGACCATCTGAAAGAGTGTGGGATCTTATCCCAACTTACTTCTCCTGGAACACCTCAATGGAATGGTGTATCTGAGAGAAGAAATCGAACCCTGTTAGACATGGTACGATCCATGATGAGTCACGCCGATCTTCCAAACTCCTTTTGGGGACATGCACTATTGACAGCAGCTTACACACTTAACCGTGTTCCATCCAAAAGGTTGAGAAGACACCATATGAGATATGGAGTGGTAAGAAACCACATATGTCTTACATGAAGATTTGGGGTTGCGAAGTTTATGTGAAACGACAAGTTTTAACTAAGCTTGAGCCCAAATCTGAAGAAAAAAAATGCTTATTTGTGGGGTATCCTGAAGAAACAAGAGGGTATTACTTCTACAATCCTTCTGAGGGCAAAGTGTTTGTCCCTCGAACTGGAGTTTCCTAGAAGAGGATTTTAACTCCAAAGGAATCAGTGGGAGGAAAGTAAAGCTTGAAGAAATTCAAGAATCACAAGGCATTGATACACCTATGGAGGAATTAGAGCAGAAAACACAAGTAGTCTTGTAAGACCAACCTGCTCAAGTAGAACAAGACCAGCGTAGGTCAGGCAGGATACATCACCTACCTGAGATATATGGCTCAAGGTGATGTATTACTCATGGATCAAGATGAGCCTGTGACCTACTCATGGAATCTTCGTTTTGACGAAACAGTAAAACAGTACGGATTCATCAAGAACGAAGATGAGCCTTATGTCTACAAGAAGGTTAGTGGGAGCATGATCGTATTCCTGGCATTATATGTAGATGACATATTACTCATTGGAAATGATATCCCTACCCTGTACCAAGTAAAGTCTTGGTTGGGGGAATGCTTTTCTATGAAGGACCTAGGTGAAGCAGCCTATATATTAGGAATCAGAATCTATAGAGATAGATCATAAAATGCTTGGCCTAAGTCAGAGTACATAGACAAAGTGCTGAGACGCTTTAATATGAATGATTCCAATGGTTATGTGTTTTGCTTAAATGGTGGCGCTGTGAGCTTGAAAAGTTCAAAGCAAGATACAGTTGCTGATTCTACAATCGAGGTCGAGTATATTGCTGCCTCAAGTGCAGCAAAGGAAGTTGTTTGGATCAAAAAGTTCATTAGTGAACTTGGCATAGTCCCTAGCATTGTGGATCCCATTGGTCTCTATTTTGATAACAATGGTGCTATCGCACAAGCCAAGGAGCCTAGATCTCACCAACGATCCAAACACATACTTAGGCGTTATCATCTCATTCGAGAGATAATAGATAGAGGAGATGTGAAAATATGCAGAGTACCTACACTTGACAATATTGCTGACCCACTGACAAAGCCTCTTGCGCAGCAGAAGCATGATGGACATACTAGATCTATGGGTATTAAGGGTATGCCTGATTGGCTCTAGTGCTAGTGGGAGATTGTTGGTGTAAGCCCCAAAGGCCAATACTTTTGGTACATGTATCGAATTATTTATTAATAATAAAAGGCTTTTTCTTTATTATGGTTGATTAATAAAGTCCCTGGAATAGATAGTCCGTTTAATGTATTAAGTGTGACTTAATCATGAGAGCACATTAAACATAAGGACACTATTCTTAAAGTATCCGTAGTCGAGCTTTAGTGTGAAGTGGGATAACATTAAAGCATTAAGACTATTATGTTTGTAGATTGATGATCACATCTCATGGATCATGGATAAAGAGTTATCAAGTCTTAAACATAGGTATGAATATTAGGAGTAATATTTATACCGGATTGACCCGCTATGAGAATACTATATAGAAAGTTATGCAAAGTGTCATAAGTTATTCTCATGGTGATAATAGTGTATACCACTCTTCGACCTGAAACCACTATGGATCCTAGATGTAGAGTCGAGTGCTTTATTGTTGATCCAACGTTGTTCGTAACTGGATAACCATAAAGACAGTTGATGGGTACTCCACAAAGCATGTTGAGGGACATGAGTGTCCTAGATGGAATTTGCCCATCCTGCGTAACAGGATAAATGTCTATGGGCCCAATATTGAACTGGACAAAGGTGACACGGTCTATACCTTGTGTTCAGTATAGACATAAGGGCAAAAGGGTAATTATACACATAAGTATTATCATAGAAGGTTTTGTCAGATCACATGACATTTTCGTTTTTTGGGTAGCAGTGATGTGTTGCTAGATATCGCTCACTGTTTATTATGTTAAATGCGTGATATAATATAATTGCCAACGTCACGAAAACCTACAGGGTCACACACAAAGGACGGATTGATGAGAGATAGAGTAACTAAGGAATACCGTAAGGTACGGTGCCCTTAAGTGAATTATAGAACATCGTAAGGTACGGTGTACTTGAGTAGAATATGAAATATGGTAAGGTACCATGGGCTTAAGTGATTTTGGGCATATTATAAGATATGGGCCAAAATACACTTAAGTGGGCTTTTTAGCCTGAAGCCCACACAAGTGGTTCTATAAATAGAACCCTTGTGCAGAAGCATTCATTTGCGGTTGCATTATTTTCGTTTTTCTCTCTCTCTCTCTCTCTCTCACTCAAAGCCTTCATTCGTACCAGCTAGCACTGAGATTGAAGGAATCTGTTCGTGTGGACTGAGTAGAGACGTTGTCATCGTTCAACGTTCGTGATCGCTCCGTGGATCTGCATCAAAGGTTTTGATCGTCACAAGAGATCTTCACCAAAGGTTCCAATCGTCACAAGAGGTAAATATTCTATCACTGATCATGACCATTCGTAAGGATCTTTAAAGGAGAAAATTTTAATTTCCGCTGCGTTTTGGATCGCAATTCCCCTTCAGTAGATAAAGCTAAAATAGAAGTTATAAAAAACCTAAAACCACCAAAAACCATCAGAGATGTCCGAAGCTTTCTTAGACACGCTGGATTCTACCGGCGTTTTATTAAGGACTTCTCCAAAATAACTAAACCTTTAACTGGACTTTTAATGAAAGATGCTGAATTCATTTTCAATGAAAAATGTAATGACGCATTTTATCTTTTAAAGCAAGCATTAATCTCAGCACCCATTATGAAACCACTAGATTGGTCAGAACCTTTTGAGATAATGTGCGATGCTAGTGATTATGCAGTTGGAGCCGTTCTAGGACAAAGGAAAGATAAAAAATTACATGCCATTTATTATGCCAGTAGGACCCTAGACGCTGCCCAACTTAACTACGCAACAACTGAAAAAGAATTACTCGCTGTAGTTTTCGCTATAGACAAATTTAGATCCTATCTAGTAGGAGCAAAAATTATAGTTTACATCGATCATGCTGCCATTGTTACCTATTAAGTAAAAAAGATGCCAAGCCCAGGTTACTCCGATGGATTCTATTACTACAAGAGTTTGATTTAGACATAAGAGGTAAAAAAGGCACTGAAAATGTAGTAGCCGATCACATTTCTAGGCTAGAACATCTTAAACCTGAACTAGTACCCATAAATGATGATTTCGCCTATGATAGACTGATAGCTAGAGTAGAAACCCTTGAAGATGATAACTTAAGCCCTGATGAGCATCCCCAAAATTCCTTAGCAATAAGTAATGTACCCTGGTATGCAGACTTTTTTAATTACCTAGCTGTTGATATAGTACCCCCTGATCTTGACTACCACCGCAAGAAGAAATTCTTCCACGATGTGAGAAACTTCTATTGGGACGAACCGCTCCTTTTCAAAAGGGGTAAAGATGGCATTTTTCGTCGTTGCGTTCCGGAAGAAGAGGTAAATAGTATTATCAAGCATTGTCATTCTGCACCTTATAGTGGACATGCGAGCACCTCTAAGACATATGCCAAAATTCTTCAAGCTGGCCTATTATGGCCTACCATGTGGCGCGATGTCTATGCTTGCATTGTCAAATGTGATAGATGCCAACACACTGGAAACATTTCAAGGCATGATGAAATGCCTCTAAGAAACATTCAGGAAGTAGAACTCTTTGACGTATAGGGTATAGATTTCATGGGACCTTTCCCACCATCCTTAGGAAACATGTATATCTTAGTAGCTGTGGACTATGTGTCTAAGTGGATTGAAGCTATAACTGCACCCACAAACGACACTAGGGTAGTAATCAAATTATTTAAAAACTATATATTCCCTTGATTTGGAACACCACGTTTAGTCATAAGCGATGGAGGATCACACTTCATATCGAGAATATTTGATAAACTTTTAAGAAAATATGGAGTTAGGCATAGAGTAGCAACACCATACCATCCACAAACTAGTGGCCAAGTAGAAGTATCTAATAGGGAGATAAAAAAAATCTTAGAGAAAACTGTTTCTATTTCTAGGAGAGACTGGTCTCAGAAGCTTCAAGAAGCATTATGGGCCTATAGAACCGCTTTCAAAACCCCTATAGGAACTACTCCTTACCAACTAGTCTATGGAAAATCTTGTCACTTACCGTTCGAATTAGAGCATAAGGCCTATTGGGCCATTAAAACTTTGAATTTAGACTACCTAGCCGCTGGAGAAAAGCGTACCCTAGACATTCATAAACTAGAAGAACTTAGGCAATCTGCCTACGAGAATGCAAAAATATACAAAGAAAGAACAAAAGCCTATCACGACAAAAGAATATTAAAGAAAAACTTCAATGTAGGCGATCCTGTTCTCCTTTTCAACTCTAGGTTACGACTCTTCCCTGGAAAGCTACGTTCAAGATGGACTGGTCCCTTCGAAGTATCCAAAATTCTGATATCCGGAGCCGTAGAAATCAAGAACGAAACCTGCAGTCCATTCATTGTAAATGGACAAAGACTGAAGCTCTACGAAGGAGGAGACATTCCAGCATACTACTCAAGCCACACTCTGATTGATCCACCAATCCCTACTACTACAGGTGTATGAATTCTAATCGTCAAGCTAATGACGTTAAACAAGCGTTGCGTGGGAGGCAACCCATGGTTTTTCTTTCATTTTACTTTTTCGCATTTATTTAATTTTATTTTATTTTATTTTTATTTTGCATCGAGACTAAAAATTTGAATGGTTTGCATTTTCAGGATCACTTTCTTAACTTTTACAGGATGCAAGATTTCGATGATATGCACGTGGCCTATAGAGATAATGCTTAGAGAAAGCGCTACATCGCTCTGTATCAGCGTCCTATGGCACCCACACGTTATCCTGATCAGCACTGTATGGAGGCACTGGGTATCGAGCCGAGTATCTGATTCCTTAGCCACCAACTTCACTGGGACGAGTTTGCCGACAACTTGAGTAACACCTACAGGAACCTGACATTGGAGTTCCTGAGTTCATTCGACTCTGATCCATACTCTGGACCAGATGGGTATGCTGCTTTCAAGCTCTTTGGAGTTGAGTACTCTTTCAGCCAGAAAGAGTTCGGCGACCTATTGGGCTTCCAGACCACTCCTGATGTTATTCCGAAGACACCTATGGGATATTTTCTGGGTAAGGAGGTGGAGATGTTTTGGAGTGATATATCAGGTGGTGGAAGCCAGGATCCATCTACACAGCTATCTCATGTTATACATAACCCCGCCTTTAGATAGTTTCAGATGATATTGGCACATTCCTTCTTGGGAAGACCGGATGCAGAGACATTACTGAGTGAAGAGGAGATCTTCCTACTATTTTGTGCATCCCAGTCTCGCCCAGTAGCATGTGGGAACTTTTTGTTATATAGTCTCAGCGGTGTCTCTAGATCTACCGAAGGAGTCATCCATGTGGGCGGGATCATCACACAGATTGCTGTCGCTTTAGGTCTGTCTCGCAAGCTGTCATATCTCTGGATCTACTGTGGGTACACTACCATGGAAATCGACTTCTGCTTGACCAGAGGGTTGATGAGGAGAGCCTCTTTCCACCCATGTCAGTTCCGATTGCTGGTCGACAACGAGGCTATCCATTATTTCACACTGCCAGATCCTATGATGACCAGTGTGCATGATCTAGCGAATTGGAGTTATGCTCTAGAGGGCCAGGGAGAGACCGTCGAGGAGCCGAGATCACCATCCATTGTTGAGTACACTCCTACACCGCCTTCTCCCAGGATCACTATTTTCTCTAATAATCTTTCATTGCAGACCCCCGACATCCGCACCCAGATTGCTGAGTGTCGTAGAGAGATCGCAGAGCTTAGACAGGAGGTGGCTGACCTCACTTTACAGATGGGAGTGTCTGATCTCACCCACGCTACCGAAGCCGACTGTTTATATCAGGAGATCGCAGAGCTCAGGCAGGAGGTAGCCATGCTCCGTGGATCCACTCAGGAAGACGACATCCCTACCATATGATCTCACCATTTCATCTTATTTTATCTCTTTTTTATATTTCTCGTATTTACATAACTCATTTTATATTATCGCATTTGGAATATTATATAAACTATGTCTATACATAGATATTTCTACTTTTATCTATATATGTCTTATGTTTGTTTTATTTGCATTTTTTTTATTTTAGTTGTTTATTTATTTATTAGTCTAATATTTAATCTTTGTTTTATTTTTATTTTTACTTCTATAAAAATTATGCAAGTCAATGATACTAGGAAAATCACAAGACAGATGCTATTCGGACCCCTCAAAGCCAAAAGACAAATAGAAGCCCAAGCCAAAGGACCAAAATCCGGCCCAGTCAGATTTTGCCTTGTGGCGCCCGTCATGGACCCTGTGGCGCCCGCAACAGCGTCTGTAAAAGGTCGGGGCAGAACCCCTTTCTTCACCATTTTCACACCTTACAACCTTCCAAACCCATTTTTCCACCTTGCAAAAACGTCCTTGAACCCACAAAAAGCTCACATCTTTCTAATCCCCACATCGTACAAATCATTTTTCCGATTTCCATTTTCATTTTCATCCGTCGGATTTCGTAAAAATCCAACCTTTTCACATTCCACATCATCTTCTTCGTCACTTTTCAAGAGCTACACAAATGGAGTTTAATGGATTCATTCTTCGAGGAGGGAAACCGGGGGATAGACAAAGAAAAATCATAGAACGGTTGCAAAATCGGGAGATCCTCCCGACAAGGTATGTTGACGAAAACTGTCTCTACACTTTAGGTATCTATCATAGCATATTTCATTTATTAGATTACTTAGGTTTGCATAATTTCTTTTCCAACAAAGAACCCACCTATGAGTGATTGACAATCGAATTTTTGAGTTCCTTAATCTATATTGTCAATCTTAACACTGCTAGCACAGTTGGTACTGTCAGATTTAGAATGTTTGCTGTTGAATATGAATTCAGTACCGACGAACTAGCCAGCTTGTTAGGAATCCCTCATGGGGACGGTGTTATTTGTGAGGCACCTTTGGATTCGGAGTGGTCAGTTGAGGTATTTTCCTTCTGGGAGCGATTATCAAACACTTCCATAAACTCTTTTGAAGGAGTTCTTGCCTCAACTATCCATAACCCGACCATCAAAGTTTTTAGATATCTGTTGGCATGCACTATTTTTGGCCGGGAGAATCCAAATAAGGTTAATGCTAGAGAGCTTCTACTTTTGCAAGGAAGTCTCACAAATAGACGAATTAATTCGGTCCCGTTCATGCTTGCTCATATGACTTTAACTTTAAATAAAGTGGGACCGATTTCTTTTGGTGGATTGATTACGTCTATTGCTTGGCCGCTTAACCTGAACAATGAGATGGCTACCCTAGACCCCTTACCTCCTCGCACAATTAACCTAAAATTTCTAAGAGACATGAAATTGTGCCATCCCATCTGTTGTTTTACCGTGCACTAGACGTACAGATATAAGAGATGAACGGAATTGGACCTACGCTTTAGATGCTCCACCTGTTTTGGGTCCTCTTCCTTCTAACATTCCTGATGAGGCGGGACATGACACTAATGATGAATATGATCGGAGAGAGAGATCTCCCGTACCCCATGTGTCCCCCCATCATCCTTCACCACCACACATCGCACCATCTTCTTCTTCTGCAGGTACCACTCCTGGCTTTTATATTACATAGGAGATGTGGCGTGACCACATGGCTAGAGAGAAAAGGCGTGACGACCTACTCTCTACCATCCAACAACAATTGGTGAATAACATGAGCTTCATTCAAGAGTCGCAACGGAGGACAGACAGGTCCTATGACACTGTTCTACAGTCTCTGCAAACGATGACAGATACACAAGCCTGTCAGCAACACCACCACCGTCAGCATATTGCACTCATAGAAAACACTCAGGGTTCCATTTTGGATAACCTTCGAGAGGTGAGGACCGCTCAGGATTCCCTGCAAGCAAGGATGGATCAGAGAGATCGTCGTCGTTCCCGATCCCGTCGTCCACCTCAGGATGGCGAGGGCACCAGTGGTCATCAATAGGTTGTCAGGTAACTCTTCCCTTATCTTATTTCGAAACATTGAGGACAATGTTCGATTTAAGTGTGGGAGGATACTCTATCGTCTTTTCTTTATTGTTTTTCTCGTCTTTCCTTTATCGCTTTTCTTTGCTGTTTTTAGATAGCTTGTTTATTTTTACTTTCCTTTTAGTTGTTAATTTTGCTTTTTAGTATAATGCATGAGTCTGACGAGTCACCAAATATAGTATATCTTTAGTACAATCTAATCTCCCCATACCTTTAGCCCCACCGAATTTTTCTTGCAAAAGAAAATAGTGTTATTCCGAAAATTTTCAGGTTTTAAAGACATGTTTTGAGTAAGGATGCGGTGACTTGGGAGAACTTTGCGAAACATCAGTATCTGTTTTAGCACCATAGACTTCGTAAATATAGGAACCACTCCCGAAACCCCATATACCATGGCCTTAATCATCATTTTCGTATAAGTCCTCAGTAGTTTATCTCAGCAGTCAGCTCCGGCCTATGCATCCTCTACGTAGGGGACCGATGCAAATAAGTGAATGATCCAGCAAAACAAAAAAATAAAAGAAAGTAAAAAGGCAACTCCGGTATAGGTGACCCTCACAAAGTCATTTAAACCAAAGAATTGTAAAAATTTGCTGCAAAAAGAAAAAGAAAAAGAAAAAAGGAAAAGAAAAACTTACCCACTGTTAGTTGGTTTAGAGGTATCTGGCACTGAACTCGGTAGGGCGGATTACGATCCGATCCCCACAACTACAGTTGGGTCCAATAAAAGGGTTTACACATATTTATGTGCCAAAATTCCCATGCTAAGATCATAATCACTAACAGGCCACTCTACTATGAAGCATGTACGAATAACGAGCTTAATGTGATTGCGCCTGAATGAAAAGGACACAAAAAGAGATGAAGAGGCAGGCCTAGGTATTGTGGGATAGTGTCATCATGATACCCTTAGTTCACTCAGTTAGTACCTATCACTGCATCCCGACTTGAACTTAGAATTTTTACCTGAAGCACTCGTTTACACTAGTTTTTCTTTTATGAGCTTTTTAATGTTTTGCTTGAGGACAAGCAAAGGTTTAAGTGTGGGAGAGTTTGATAACACTGAAATTTATCGTATTTTCGACTCCGATTTCACATGCATTCTAGTTGTTTTATTGCTATTTTGTTGTGTTATTACTATGTTTTTCTTTGTTTTCAGGTTTTTACTTTAACCGGAGCCCCGATCGAGAAAAGGAGCGAAAAAGAGCCAAAACCCCTAAAATTCAGCATTTTGTACTTGTGGCTTCCCCCATGGCTGGCGCCATAGACCCTGTCATGACGTGTTCAAGCTCAACTTACCTCAACTGTCAAGTTCCCCACTACTTCCACTAAGGCGCCTCAGAATGGTCTTGTGGCGGGCGCCACAAGAGGAAAAGTTTTCCCTCCCATTTTCAAGTTGAAGGGCATCCTTGTCATTTCCATCTTTTTACTTGCTTATAAATAGAAACTCGAAATCACTTTTACAATCATCCAAACTTAGAACAGAGGCAAACTCAGAGCAACTTTGTTTCACTTAGGCATATATTCAGTATTTTAAAGTGGTAATCGCTTCGCATTGGAGTGTTACCACAATTGTGTAATCGAGTCTGTGATAGAGTCTGTAATCGAGTTTGGAGCACTTTGGAAGGAAATTAATCCTGCCGCCATTTTCATTTCCGCTTTGCAATTTATTCAACCCTCCGATTGGAGCAGGTTTTTATTACTTTGCCTTTACTTTATTTATTTTCTCGCACTCGCTTTACTTTATTTATTTTCCCGCACTCGCTTTACTTTATTTATTTTCCCGCACTCGCTTTACTTTATTTATTTCTCGCACTCGCTTTAATTTATTTATTTCTCGCACTCGCACTACTTTTATTTATTTTCCCGCACTCGCTTTACTTTATTTCCTTGCACTCGCTTTACTTTTATTTATTTCCTCGCACTCGTTTTACTTTTATTTATTTCCCGCACTCGCACTACTTTTATTTACTTTCCGCACTCGCACTACTTTTATTTAAATTAATGCACTTTTACTTTACCATGTCTAACTAAATTTATAAGGTTAGAATGTAAGGATCGTAATTGAACCGATAATCCGTACAATTGTTCGTAGAAGCACTTAAGGGCTATTTTAACTTTCAACTTAAGTTTTCCCGCACTTCAATTTCGTTAGGTAAGATCGAAGGTCGTCCAACATCTATCTAAACTTAATTGTTTTTTACTATTTCAAAAACAGCGAAAGCGCTTTGTTTAGTTCATTAGGAGTTTTTAATTTAAGAAGAAAAGAGATTTTAAAACTATTTTCGGACGCGTTTATAAGTTTAGAGTCTGGTTCGTAAGAACCTCTTTTGGTTAAGAAATCCAGGTTATAATACTTTTAACTTAGTCAAGATACTATATTTCTTAAAAATAGGTTTACTACTCTAACGCAATGCGCGCCTTTTTATAAGTGACAATAAGAGGGTTTGATTAGGGAGTACAACTCGGATCTGAATACGCGAAATCGACAGTTCCCGTTAAATTAGTTCTTTTCAAAGTAGGAAACATTGCCCATAAGTAGTTCTATTAGCAAGTACTTGGATTATTAATTATGTGAATTATATTCGACCCTGTCTTTATTAATTAAACTATATTCAATACTTTTCTTTTCATTGCACACTCTAAAAACATCTATTATGATTGCCTTTGATAAACACCATAACAATAGATAACGATAAATTGACAGTTGGTCTCTGTGGATTCGACAATCTTTTATATTACTCTGACGCGTTCGTATACTTGCGAAAAACACCGCATCAATAATCCTAAAATAAACACATGTGATAATACAAAACATTATAGGTCACTTTGGACCAAAGCCATTGAAATGTGAAAAAGTCCAACTTCAAGTTCCCATACCTTTCTCATCAAAAATCCAAATGATGCAAAATTTAAGTCCAAAATTATTTTCTTGAAAAGATCTACAACTTTGATGTTGGAGGTTTTTCCGTTTGAAGCTTTCATCATTGAAAAATAAGGGCTTGAAGTTGGTCCATTTTGGCAAATTTTTCACATACATATTTTGTACCTTGAACTTCATGGCTAGTTTTCAATATTTTCCAAACTCCAAATGAATTTTTGTTCAACATAACTTTTGTTCCTCATGTCAAGACCTTTCCAACCATTACTCACATGCTTATATTTGGATTTTACAATTGGTACTTTCAAAAAGATGAAGTTTTGTGATCAATTATGCATTTCATGTTAAATCTTGCTACACAATCCATTGCCTTGCCATTTGCACGTCCATACTTGATTCATTTGAGTTCAGCATGCAAAACCAATTGCTTTTGGGCCTCACATGCGCTTGTACATGCCCATGCATGGAGGACCCAACTTCACATGCACACGAGTTTGATCACACCTTGCATCAACTCCATCTATAAATAGAATGCCTTTCCTCACTTGAATCTCAACCTGAAGGCGCCTGAACCTATGCTCAATTGATTCCCCAACCTCTCACCAAAGGAATTCTGAAATTTCACTTCTCTTTTCAAGCTTAAATTTCAACTTCCCTGGTTGATCTTTAGCTTCTAATTCCTTAGCCTTGCTTCATTGTCACTTCAAGATCAAGCTGCAATCAAGAGTTGGATTGGATTTTGCTCACAAAAGATGCACTTCAAAGGTTCAATCCTCAACTGTTTTGATTCGAATCTCTCTAATTATTGTGCATTGCTTGTGTTTGTTTGCATTTCTAAAGTCCTCATTTGAGAGGCAAGCTAGTGGTGGCTTTAATTTTGTGAATTGGTTAACTTCAGATTGAACACCTAGTTTTTCAACCTCAGATTTCTTCTCCCATGTTGGTGAAGTCTGAGGGAGCACTGGAAATCATCTTCTCATAGTAGAAAGAACTCAAAGTCTTCAAAAAGATCTTTGTCATTTCTTTCTCTTCAAGGGGTGGCACTATCTGAGCTGCCAACTCGCGCCATCTCTGGGCGTACTCTTTGAAGGTCTCCTTGTCCTTCTGTGACATTACCCTCAGATGGTCCCTGTCAGGAGCCATATCCACATTGTACTTATATTGCCTGAGGAAGGCCTCGCCAAGATCGTTGAAAGAGCGGATGTTCGAACTCTCCAAACTCATGTACCACCGGAGCGCGGCACCGGACAAACTGTCTTGGAAATTGTAACACCCTTCTAAAATACCCCAAATATTTAATTAAAATAGCAATATATCAATCAGAATAATTATGCAATTAAGGGTGTCACACAATCATTTCACACCATTCACCAAATAACTGTCATGCTCTTTTATTAATTCAAAACATAAAGCATTTGCACAATACGCAGCGGATAGAAATCAAATCAATCATGCAAAACATGTAACATATTACATGTAAAATTATTCAACAAGGTAAAACATCCCGTCCCGATGTTACATCTATCAGAGCATGACCCACTAAGGAGACTACACTAGACTCCAAGCACTAGCTTCTACTCAATCACTGCTCGTTACCTGAAAAATAGTTGTAAGGGTGAGTTCCTCAATCGATATAAAAAGCGTTATAAAATATCATGTAATGCTAAGTAAATAACACATTAATCACCCTAATTACATCACACATTCAGTAACGGCAACATCAACTCATAATCATAATCATACTCAACATAAACATCAAAACACACGTATAATATTGGAACACATCCATTCATATTATACACAATACATACATTATGCAATGAGACTCCATGCATGCGGTACCGACTATTCGTGAACATATAGTTCACCTCACCGATCAAATCCAGATACGGCTACCAAGCCCACTAGTCCCACTCATTTGAGACCTAGTGACTCACTCACTAATTCCTCACCACGGAAATTAGCTACCACCAACTCACTAATTCCTCACTATGGGAATTAGCTACCACCATACAGACTACAATATGCATGCTAAATCACCTAGCAATGCAAAATCATCAACAATAATCCACAATGATTTACTCACTAATTCCTCACCATGGGAATTAGCTACCACCATAAAGGCCATAATATGCATGCTAATTCACCTAGCAATGCAACATCATTAACAACAATCCACAATGGACATATGCTCACACTCTAAGCCATAAAACAGTCCATTCACCAACACATGCATAATATATACATTCACAATATTATGCATATTTTCACACATCATCAGTATATTTATCACATAATCATATCATGTCATGCCAATTAATCAATCACAGTATTAGCACACTCCACTAATACCTATACTGCTCAAAACAGCGGGAATTAATCCCTATTACATCATACGCCAATATAGGCCAAACACCAATTATGCACACATTATTCAAATATTAATTTTTTCCAATTTCCAACAGTGTTAACCGGTTAACGCCCTGGGTTAACCGGTTAACGCAACACAGAACACGCTTTCTGGCAAAACTCAACAGTGTTAATCGGTTAACGCCCTGGGTTAACCGGTTAACGCAGACAGAACAACAATTTCTTAGAAATCACAACAGTGTTAACCGGTTAACGCCCTGGGTTAACCGGTTAACGCAAGCAAAACAGCAATATTTTCACAGTTCATAACAGTGTTAACCGGTTAACACCCTGGGTTAACCGGTTAACGCAAGACAGAAAGCTGTTCCTGCGCTAACACGAAGCAGAATGCAGAATTCTCCGCATTTTCCGCCGTTGGAGGACTTCCGGACCTCCGATTCCGATTCCGTAAAAAGCTATACGTTCGGGAAATCACAACTCACACAAATACAGATTCAATTACAGTTTTCACATCATCTATTCATCACAATTTTTCAACATTCATAATCCAATTAGGGTCAAATCAACGGCTTATCACTACCCATTACATGTTAACCCATAATACCCATTAACCGACGATAAACCCCCCTTACCTGAGTTAATCCGGCGAATCTTTTAGCCTCAAGCTCTTCTCTTCTCCAACCTTCTTCCTCTTGCTCTGCCTCTTTGCCCTTTTCCTCTTTTCAGCCGCTTCTCTGCTTTCACGTGAAAACTCTTTTTACCAAAATGGAACTCTTTTTTTCCTTATTTCCAACTTATATATATTTTCCAATAATTATTATTCCAATAATAATAATAATAATAATAATATTCCAATAATTCCAATTATTTAATTAAATTAATAAATATAATATTAACTTAAATTAAATAATTATCTTATTTTTATCGGGGTGTTACAACTCTCCCCCACTAAAAGAGTTTTCGTCCTCGAAAACATACCTCAAGCGAATAACTCCGGATAAGACTCCTTCATCTGACTCTCAAGTTCCCAAGTCACATTGCCACCTGCTGGTCCTCCCCAAGCTACCTTTACCAAAACAATCTCTTTACCCCGCAACTGCTTCAATTCTCGATCCTCGATCCTCATAGGTGATGTTTCAACAGTCAGGTTATCTCTCACCTGTACATCATCTATTTGGACTACATGCGACGGATCAGGAATGTACCTCCTCAACTGAGACACATGAAAAACCTCATGCAAATTCGCAAGTGACGGAGGTAAAGCGATACGATAGGCTACCTCCCCTATCCTCTCCAAAATCTGATAAGGACCAATAAATCGAGGTGTCAACTTCTTCGACTTCAAAGCTCGACCAACCCCAGTTATCGGAGTAACACGAAGAAACACATGATCTCCCTCTTGAAACTCAAGTGACTTCCTCCTCTTGTCGTGATAACTCTTCTGACGACTCTGAGCAATTCTCATCTTCTCCTGAATCATCTTAATCTTTTCCGTAGTCTGTTGAACAATCTCCGGTCCAACCACAGCACTCTCACCGGACTCATACCAACATAAAGGCGTTCGACATCTCCTACCATACAAGGCTTCAAACGGTGCCATACCAATGCTCGAATGAAAACTATTGTTGTAGGTAAACTCAATCAAAGGTAAATAACAATCCCAAGTACCTCCCTTTTCCAAAACACAAGCCCTCAAAAGATCCTCCAGTGACTGAATCGTCCTCTCAGTCTGACCATCAGTCTGCAGATGATATGCAGAACTCAATCTCAGCTTAGTTCCCAAAGCCTTCTGCAAACCTTCCCAAAACTTCGATGTAAATCTAGGATCTCTGTCCGAAACAATACTCGACGGAATACCATGCAAACTTACAATCTTCTCAATATACAACTCGGCTAATCTCTCTAACGGATAATCCATTCTGATCGGAATGAAATGAGCCGATTTCGTCAATCTATCTACAATCACCCAAATAGCTTCAAAATTCTTACTTGTCCTCGGTAAACCAGAAACAAAATCCATACTGATACTATCCCACTTCCACTCTGGAATAGCCAACGGTTGCATTAGCCCAGACGGCTTCTGATGCTCAATCTTCGACTTCTGACAAGTCAAACAAGAATAAACAAAACTCGCAATTTCTCTTTTCATTCCCGGCCACCAAAATAATTTTTTCAGATCATGATACATCTTCGTAGCCCCAGGATGAATACTCAGGCCACTACGATGTCCTTCCTCAAGAATACTCTTCTTAAGTTCGATAACATCCGGAATACACACCCGATTACCAAATTTCAAAACACCATTCTCATCAACTCTGAATTCACCACCTTGATCTTGATTCACTAGAGTCAACTTATCAACCAAAAGCACATCGGATTTCTGACCCTCTCTAATCTCATCCAGAATACCACTCGTTAACTTCAACATTCCCAGTTTAACACTATTGTGAGTACTCTCACACACCAAACTCAAGTCTCTAAACTGCTCAATTAAATCCAATTCCTTAACCATTAACATAGACATATGCAATGATTTCCGACTCAATGCATCAGCCACTACGTTTGCTTTACCCGGATGGTAATTCAAACCAAAGTCATAATCCTTCAGAAACTCTAACCATCTCCTCTGTCTCATATTCAGCTCTTTCTGATCAAACAAATACTTTAAACTTTTATGGTCACTGAAAACCTCAAATCTTGACCCGTACAAGTAATGCCTCCATAACTTCAGAACAAATACCACAGCTGCCAACTCTAAATCGTGTGTCGGATAGTTCCTCTCATGAACCCTCAGTTGTCTCGAAGCATAAGCTATAACCTGCTTATTTTGCATCAACACACCACCCAAGCCCAACAATGAAGCATCACAGTAAACCTCAAATGATTCCGACGAACTCGGTAATATCAGAATAGGAGCAGTAGTCAACCTTCTCTTTAACTCTTGGAAACCTTCTTCACATTTTGAGTCCCAAACAAACGCTTGCCCCTTTCTAGTCAACATCGTCAACGGTAACGCCAACTTAGAAAATCCCTCAATGAATTTCCTATAATAACCAGCCAAACCAAGAAAACTCCTTATCTCAGAAACTGACTTCGGAGCTTCCCACTTAGATACCGCTTCTATCTTAGAAGGATCAACAGCAACACCATCTCTTGAAATCACATGACCAAGAAAACTAACCTCTTCTAACCAAAATTCACACTTGGACAGTTTAGCAAATAACTTCTTTTCTCGTAGAACTCCTAAAACCATTCTCAAATGCTCAGCATGCTCTTCTTCCGATTTCGAATACACCAAAATATCGTCAATAAACACCACAACAAACTTGTCTAGATACGGATGGAAAATCCTATTCATATACTCCATAAATACTCCAGGCGCATTAGTCACACCAAAAGGCATTACAGAATACTCATAATGTCCATACCTTGTTCTGAAAGCAGTCTTCTGAATATCCTCAGTTTTCACACGTATCTGATGATACCCAGATCTCAAATCTATTTTGCTGAACACACTCGCACCAACCAACTGATCCATCAAATCATCAATCCTCGGCAAAGGATACCGATTCTTGATCGTCACTTTATTCAGTTGCCTGTAGTCCACACACAACCTCATAGTACCTTCTTTCTTCTTAACCAATAACATTGGTGCACCCCACGGTGACACACTCGGACGAATAAATTTCTTATCCAACAGATCTTCCAACTGACTCTTCAGTTCAGTTAACTCAACAGCAGACATACGGTACGGAGCCATCGACACCGGCCTAGTACCAGGTACCAAATCAATCGAGAACTCAACTTCACGCTCTGGCGGTAATTCATTCACTTCTTCCGGGAACACATCAGGAAAATCACACACCACAGCTAGGTCGCAAATCACCAGTTTATCTTTAGCCTCCAAAGTCGCTAACAGCATAAACAACTCTGCCCCATCTTCTACTGCCTCATTCACCTGCCTCGCTGATAGAAACAAATCCTTTCCTTCCTCAATCTCAGGAAAGATCACAGTCTTATCAAAACAGTTGATATAAACTCGGTTACCCACCAACCAGTTCATACCCAGAATAACATCAATCTGCACTAGTGGAAGACACACTAGGTCTATTCCAAAGTCTCTACCAAAAATACTCAAAGGACAATTTAAACAAACTGAAGTAGTAGTCACTGAACCCTTCGCAGGAGTATCAATCACCATACTTCCATGCATCTCAGATATCTCTAACTTAAGTTTCACAACACAATCCAAAGATATAAAGGAATGAGTTGCACCTGTGTCAATAATAGCTACAAGAGGAAAGCCATTAATATAACACGTACCTCGGATCAAACGATCATCTGCAGAAGTCTCAGAACCCGATAAAGCAAAGACCTTGCCTCCCGACTGGTTCTCTCTCTTCGGTTTAGGACACTGTGGGCTAATATGACCCAACTCTCCACAGTTGAAACAAGTCACAGTCTTCGACCGGCACTCTGCAGCCAAATGACCACCTTTGCCACACTTGAAACACTTCCTCTCAGCACTGGTACACTCATGGACACGATGTCCAGCCTGACCACATCTGTAACACTTAGCAGGGGCACTAGAGTCTCCCCCACTAGGCCTCTTCATTCCACTCTGTCTCTGGAAACCTTTGCCAGCTGCATACGGTTTCCCACGATCATTCTGATTCTTGCCTTTCCTATCAACCCTCTGCTGATAGCTTTCCGCTCTGGCCTTGGTATCCTGTTCAAAAATCCTGCAACAATCAACCAAATCAGAAAACACTCTAATCCGCTGATATCCAATAGCCTGCTTGATCTCGGGACGCAACCCGTTCTCAAACTTCACACATTTTGAAAATTCCCCAGTAGCCTCATCATAGGGAGTGTAATACTTCGACAGCTCTGTGAACTTAGCAGCATACTCAGTAACAGACCGGTTGCCCTGCTTCAATTCCAAGAACTCTATCTCTTTCTTTCCTCTGACATCCTTTGGAAAGTACTTCCTCAGGAATCTCTCTCTGAACACAGCCCAAGTGATCTCAGCATTCCCAGCAGATTCCAACTCAGTGCGGGTAGCAACCCACCAATCATCTGCTTCTTCTGACAGCATATGCGTACCGAACCTGACCTTCTGGTTATCGGCACACTCAGTCACTCGGAAGATCCTCTCGATCTCCTTCAACCACTTCTGAGCACCATCTGGATCGTATGCTCCCTTGAACATTGGAGGATTGTTCTTCTGGAACTCACTCAGTTGACGAGCAGCTCCCATTCCCACAACATTCGGATTTCCTCTAAGTACTCCAGCTAGCATACCCAGAGCCTCAGCAATCGCAGCATCGTCTCTACCTCTTCCAGCCATCTCTATTCTGAAAACCCAATCAAGCTAAAACAATAAGTACTGATAGGGTTACACAACACCTATCCCGTACAGGGAAAACAGAATAATTACGACTCGACTCGACCGACTATGCTCTGATACCACTAATGTAACACCCTTCTAAAATACCCCAAATATTTAATTAAAATAGCAATATATCAATCAGAGTAATTATGCAATTAAGGGTGTCACACAATCATTTCACACCATTCACCAAATAACTGTCATGCTCTTTTATTAATTCAAAACATAAAGCATTTGCACAATACGCAGCGGATAGAAATCAAATCAATCATGCAAAACATGTAACACATTACATGTAAAATTATTCAACAAGGTAAAACATCCCGTCCCGATGTTACATCTATCAGAGCATGACACACTAAGGAGACTACACTAGACTCCAAGCACTAGCTTCTACTCAATCACTGCTCGTTACCTGAAAAATAGTTGTAAGGGTGAGTTCCTCAATCGATATAAAAAGCATTATAAAATATCATGTAATGCTAAGTAAATAACACATTAATCACCCTAATTACATCACACATTCAGTAACGGCAACATCAACTCATACTCATAATCATACTCAACATAAACATCAAAACACACGTATAATATTGGAACACATCCATTCATATTATACACAATACATACATTATGCAATGAGACTCCATGCATGCGGTACCGACTATTCGTGAACATATAGTTCACCTCACCGATCAAATCCAGATACGGCTACCAAGCCCACTAGTCCCACTCATTTGAGACCTAGTGACTCACTCACTAATTCCTCACCACGGAAATTAGCTACCACCAACTCACTAATTCCTCACTATGGGAATTAGCTACCACCATACAGACTACAATATGCATGCTAAATCACCTAGCAATGCAAAATCATCAACAATAATCCACAATGATTTACTCACTAATTCCTCACCATGGGAATTAGCTACCACCATAAAGGCCATAATATGCATGCTAATTCACCTAGCAATGCAACATCATTAACAACAATCCACAATGGACATATGCTCACACTCTAAGCCATAAAACAGTCCATTCACCAACACATGCATAATATATACATTCACAACATTATGCATATTTTCACACATCATCAGTATATTTATCACATAATCATATCATGTCATGCCAATTAATCAATCACAGTATTAGCACACTCCACTAATACCTATACTGCTCAAAACAGCGGGAATTAATCCCTATTACATCATACGCCAATATAGGCCAAACACCAATTATGCACACATTATTCAAATATTAATTTTTTCCAATTTCCAACAGTGTTAACCGGTTAACGCCCTGGGTTAACCGGTTAACGCAACACAGAACACGCTTTCTGGCAAAACTCAACAGTGTTAACCGGTTAACGCCCTGGGTTAACCGGTTAACGCAGACAGAACAACAATTTCTCAGAAATCACAACAGTGTTAACCGGTTAACGCCCTGGGTTAACCGGTTAACGCAAGCAAAACAGCAATATTTTCACAGTTCATAACAGTGTTAACCGGTTAACACCCTGGGTTAACCGGTTAACGCAAGACAGAAAGCTGTTCCTGCGCTAACACGAAGCAGAATGCAGAATTCTCCGCATTTTCCGCCGTTGGAGGACTTCCGGACCTCCGATTCCGATTCCGTAAAAAGCTATACGTTCGGGAAATCACAACTCACACAAATACAGATTCAATTACAGTTTTCACATCATCTATTCATCACAATTTTTCAACATTCATAATCCAATTAGGGTCAAATCAACGGCTTATCACTACCCATTACATGTTAACCCATAATACCCATTAACCGACGATAAACCCCCCTTACCTGAGTTAATCCGGCGAATCTTTTAGCCTCAAGCTCTTCTCTTCTCCAACCTTCTTCCTCTTGCTCTGCCTCTTTGCCCTTTTCCTCTTTTCAGCCGCTTCTCTGCTTTCACGTGAAAACTCTTTTTACCAAAATGGAACTCTTTTTTTCCTTATTTCCAACTTATATATATTTTCCAATAATTATTATTCCAATAATAATAATAATAATAATAATAATAATATTCCAATAATTCCAATTATTTAATTAAATTAATAAATATAATATTAACTTAAATTAAATAATTATCTTATTTTTATCGGGGTGTTACAGAAATAGTGGATAAGAAGCTGATCATTATCTGTTTGTGTTGACATCTTACAAGCATACATCACAAGATGACTGAGAGGGCATGTGTTTCCCTTGTATTTCTAAAAGTCAGGTACTTTGAACTTAATAGGGATCTTTACATTTGGTACGAGGCACAACTCAGCAGCACTCTTACCAAAGAGGTCCTTACCCTTCAGAGTCTTTAGTTCCTTGCACAGCTCAAGGAATTGGTCTTTCATCTCATCCATCTTCTCATAAACATCTGGGCCCTCAGATGGCTCAGAATGATAGATGGTGTCTTCAACTCTTTGTAAGGTGTGCACAACGGGAGGTGGCACAGAAAGGACCAGGCTAGATGCCGGAAGAGAAGCGAGAGTAGGAGCAAAACCCTCGGGCACAAAATTGGCGGGCATTCCCCAGGGGAACCCGGCTGGCATGGTTGGAGAAAAATGGGTCCTTGCAACAGGCATAGTAGATGTAGCAACCTCAGAGATGACAGTCCTCTGGGGAGGAGTTGCAGGAGTAGGCGAAGCTTGACTCTGAGCGGCTAGCACTGACTCCATCATGGAGTCAGCCTAGCAATCTCGTCTTTCAGTTCTCGGTTCTCTTGTTCCAGATGCTCCATGATCTTCAGAATATTGGCTCTCGTGTTATACCAGTGCGTCAGCTTGTCTTTAAAATAAATGAAGAGCAAAGAGTTAGACCACTGATCAAGGGCTCAAAACAAAACTTACTTATGCATATGATGCATGCAATGTTTATGCATATGATTTGTTTTTAATCAGAGGAACTTAATAGAGATCTATTTGCAAATATTAATCTTTTAAGACATATATGGAATACTCATAGCAATAATATTTGGAAAAAATTTACACCAATGAAGTAGTACAGTTTTGGTAACCAAATGCAATACAAGAGAAAAGGAGAATAAACATCCTATGGAGCCCTAGAAACAATCGTCCAAAGCTCTCGAGATCGGAAGATAAGTTGCACGAAGCCTCTTCACCTCTCTCTCAAAAGTTGCTTCCATATCAGCTTTCTCCTTGGCGAGTCTATCATACTTCCTCTTCCAAAACCTGGATGACTGAGGAAGAAGAGAAGTAACCACATCATCAAGCTCATCAATAACCTGATGCTCCAGAAATTCTATCACTGCATCTTTATCTCTGAGTTGCTGAAGAAGTTCTTCTCGCTCACGAACCCATGCACGTGACCGGTCTTCATCTCTCAACTCCTCTACTCCTTGGCTAGGGAGGGTTGAAGGCCCAACCATAACCATAGGGGTAGGTCTCGGATAATCATAAGGCATGCGATACTCGAGAGCTCTCCTCCTCACCCAAGCGGTGTAGGGTTCCAAAGCAATACAATTCTTTGGGCCAAGCTCATTCATTCCCTTCCTATGAACTTTGTGCCAGGCGCGGACCATCCTGTCCTTCGAGTTCTGGGGATCTTTACCCTCTTGAAAGAACACACCTTCCAACAGAATGTTGTTAGGTTTATGCTTTAAGGGGAACCCAAGCTGACGGCGGGATAAAACAGGGTTGTAGTTAATTCCACCACATGTACCAAGAAGAGGTACATTGGAGAACTCACCACAAGAATCAATAATCTGGACACCATCATACACACAGTTATACCAAAAGATATCATCATTAGTGAGAGACATAAGTCTCGTAAACCACCATAGACATCCCTTATCCTCCTTGAAGGCGAGCGTCTGTGGCAAGTGCAAAATAAACCACTTGTACAACAGAGGCAGACATCACACAATGGATCCACCACCCTTTGCATTCCTCATATGCAAAGAGAAATAAGTGTCACCCAACAGAGTCGGAACGGGATTAAGAGTAGAGAAAATCCTAATAGCGTTCACATCCACAAAATTGTCGATGTTGGGGAATAACACCAGCCCATAGATGACTAGTACGAATATGGCTTCAAAGGCGTCCTCACTCATGGCCTTCCCAAACAAAGTAGCTTGGGTAATGAGAAAATCAGATGGGAGACCTTAAATTCCACCTTTGGTAGTCATATGAGCAACAATATCAAATACATCTATGTGAAGCATGTCAGCAATCTCTTGGGAAGAAGGAACTCTCTCCAAACCACTGAACAGCAACTGATCTAAGATAGGTATACCCACAAGATAGGCATACTCCTCAAGGGTAGGCAAAAGCTGGAAATCCGGGAAAGTGAAGCAACGGTACAGAGGAACATAGAACTGCACCAACATACTCATCAGACCCTCATCCACCTGAGTAGAAAGAATAGACAGAAGCTTCTCATAGCGAGCTTTGAACTCCAAAGGCTCTAATACATAAGATTCCAAACTCCTTAACTCTTTCAAGTCGGGTTGTCTGAAACTGTACTTCTTCGTATTCCTTCTTTGCTTATCCATGTCTGAAAAATTGCAAATAGACCTCTTAAGTTCCTTGAAAATTTTCTTGTTGATGATATGGATGCAAATGAATGCATGGATGCAACAATCACACTCAAGGATCAAGCAAGTCACACCACACAAAAGTCACGGGATGGCTCAAGTCATCATCAATATCAATCATCCATTTTGGTGGATTATGGTTTACACCTTATCAACACCCAAGTTCCATTGATATTGAGGATATACAAGGACGGATCAACCGCAAATCACGGGTTTGTTGTAAGTCACGAGCATGGAGTCTCGGTTAAGAACCACCCAATGGGAGTGTACTATGGTTAAACCTGATGATCATGTTCTAAAAGAGGTCCCCATAGTCATCATCTCATCTTTCAGATATTATCGGATAAAATGACTACTAGTATTCTCAAGAGAGACTCTTATGAGTGTAGTATCACGTAATAATCGTATCAAATCTTACACTTGAACGACCTTCGCACTACATCCTAAAATAGGCCAAGATAGGCTAGGTATCTAAGGTCCTTGGCTTCTAAGGTTTATATTGGAAAGAGTAATGCCTAACCACGACTACTCGTGTGACATTATTGATCCCAACAAGACCTCCACCAAGTGAATGGGCTTGCAAGTCAACTTGCTAAGGAATAACTCCACACAAGTCAACAAGGCTATGTCATTCTCCTATCATAAATGCACTCGAGTTCGGGTATAGAACTCATCTCACAAGAGACCACCAAGCACACAAGCAATTGATATATATCAAGCAAATCATAGATTACAAACAATACATTCATCCCAAATTTGCACAAAAACATGTCACCAATAAATATAAACATACAATACATACAAGCAAAAAGTAGGCTAAACCCACTAGGAAGAAGCCTATCCCCAGCAGATTCCCCACTTTTCTGTAGCGGGGTATTCGTTACCTTATGGTTTATTGACTAAACCAAAAGTAAGGATACAATTTGAGTCGCCACCGCACTTTTATTTGTCCAAAGGAAAGGTTAAAAAGCGAACAAAAACCAAGTAAGAAGTTTTATCAAATCAAAAGCTAATAAAAATGTCAGAGATCTAGGTAAGGGGGTTGGTTATGAAATGGGAAGGTTTTAAGCACCCAAAACATCCTTAGTACTCTAAGGGAGCCCTTTTTGCAAATGTGTGTAATAGGTTGGTATTTGTGAAAAGATTTGTGCAAACAAGATTGGGGGGATGAGAAGAGAATAGATTATATTTACAATTTGTTGTTTGAATGGATGAGCCCATTGCCTACGTACCATCACAAAGGTAGGATCAAAACCTCATAGTTTGGGGTAAAAATCTCAAAGATTGGTGAATTGATTTGACCAAAAGCCTTAAGGTCTTTTGTTATCAAAGGGAGAAAACTCAACCTAAGCCAACAATCCACCATGTGAGGAAGGCTTCAACATGCTAGTGAGGGGTTAACCCTATAATAAGCATGGAAGACTTATAATCCAACCACTAAGGATGAGGTGAGGTTTATATCAACCACTATGATAACTCAAACCTATGACTAATGTTTATGAAAAAAGATTTTAACAAAGGTGGTTATTGGAACCACAAAATCAACTTGAAGTGAGTTGTATTTACAAGTTAGATTTATTTACAAAATGAAGTCAAAGTTGAATTAAGGTTTATTCACAATGATTATTAATGAAAAGAGTTTGAAAACTCAAAGGCATAAGGCCTGGGTTTCTAATTTGAAACAAAGTCAAAGTTTGCACATAAATGAGTTTGGCTTGGGTTAGAGTGGAGAGGAGAAGAGAAGGGCTAGTCCTAAAGCATACAAAGATAAGAGAAGAGATAAAACCCTTGGAGTTCCTTTTCTTGAAATCATAGAGATGATTCAAGATGCTCCTTTCCTTTGGACTTAGCAAGCAACAAGCAATCAAAACAAATATACATTCAAGCTTCTAGGATCTCCATTTGGCTTGTTTCTCATAACTTGGCTATTCATGACAATGGTCCTTCTTACTACCTCAAGATGGAATCCCTATCACACAAGAGCAAACATCAAAAGGTTCACAACACAATAAGAGGAATGGACAAAGAATGAGTTTATATTAGGGGTCCTTTGAAGTCAACTTTAAGATTTAGCATTCTAAAGGCATGAGGCCTAGTTGCTCTTCAACAATTTTAGCATTCTAAAGGCATGAGGCCTAGTTGCTATTGGACTCCTTTAAGCATGGGTAAGGTCCTAATTCTAAGTCCTTTCTCCTTTTTGCATTGGGTTCACACAAACAAAGACAAAATAAACACAAAGCAACAATATATTTATATACAATAATGAGCTCAAATGAGCAAAAGGAAAATGACATAAACATAAAATATGAGCTCAAGTGAGCAAAGTAAAAAGCAATATGAATAAATGAGCAAGAAATAAAGTGCATTAAAGTAAATTTCAAGAAATTAAATGCTCAAATTAAAGTTAGTAGTTAGTGGAGTTATGTTAGTTTGTCATAAGACAATTTATCGCTATGTTAAGCAATCGTAAGTGGACTAATGTAGTAGTCACACCTATCTGAAGCCGGACAATAAAACTATAGGCAAATAAACACATGTTAGAGATCATGACTAGTAAGACAAGCTCCTAGAACTTGCCATGCCAAAAGAAAAGAAGGAAAGCCTTGTATGGACTTTAGGTTTTTTGCTTGACCAAGAAGCAACCTATCTTGGACACAAAGCAACTCACTTGATCATGGATCAAGTTGAGTTTGATTTGGATCAAAGAAGGTTAAGCCTCTCATATGTCAAGACTAACCATAAGACATTAACTCATTGGACAAAATAAAAAGAAATAAGATGAAGATGAAATGAAATAGAAAGAACATTCAAATGTCAAACACAATTGGTCAAAAGTGAATCAAATCAACATCAACCAATGTTAAACAGAAGAGAAATGAAGATTAGAAGTCAACAAGTCAAACATATTTTTTTGTTATTTTTGGAATTAAAATAAATGCAAAATTAAATGGACAAAATATGGTCAAACCTCAAATTCAATTCAAATCAACTTAAACAAGTCCAATCAAATTCTCATAGGTCTAACACGGTCAAACAAGATTTGACAAATTTTCTCAACAATTTTTGAAATCAGAAACTATTTAAAATCAATTAAAAAACAATGAAAAATAACACAAATGAATTAAAATCTCAAATAAATCTCAAATCAATTAAGAAATTGATGAGACTATTTTTCATAGACTTATCATGATCCATATGTGTTAAGAAAATATTTTTGGATTTTTCAGATGTCAAAAAGTATTTAAAATGAATTAAAAACTATTAAAAACAAAATAATTCACAAAAAATATTAAATGAAGTCACAAAAATAATAAAAAAATCAGAATATGAAACTAGATTTTTCAAGAAAATTTTTGGTGTTGGTCTCATATTTTTGTGACTTCAAATAAAATAGTTATGAATTTTTGAAAATAAAAGGAATTAATGAAATTAAAATAGAAAAATAGAAAATAGCAAAAATCAGCGCCCATTGGAGCTATTTCATTAATTGACGTGACATCATCACACGTCATATGATGTTCATGAGTCAAGCGCATCACACATGGAATTAAAAGAAGTCAAACAAACGCACGACCAAGATTATAAAGTTTGAAAGAGATCCAAGGGATCTGAAGCATCCACGTGGGGATGGTGGTGGAAACCACCATCTTCTCCAGTCAGAAAACAAACTTCGGCCACCACGCGCAGGGTTTTCAACCTTAACCAAAATAAACAAGCCATGTATCAAAATGAAGCTGGGGTGATGTACATCACCCCTGTAACCTTGGATCTTCCTCAATGTTTCTATTTAATGAGAAATTTGAGCTTGAAGATCAAGGTGCACAAACTGAAATGGCACAATTCATGAAATTAAGACCACCATTGGCCTGCCTCTTACTCGAGGACTTCAGAAAACAGTTCAAACTAGAGAAATTCACATCATGTAGCAAGATCTACATCAAAACAGTTTGCTGATATACCTTTGAAGTGCAGCTTTAAACAGCACAATCTGCTCAAGCTCTTGATCCAATTTTGATCTGGAGATATGATGATGATGCAAGGCTAAGGAATTAAGACTTGAAGATCAATTAAGGATGTTGAAATTCAAGCTTGAAAATGAGAAATGAAAAACTGGAATTCCTTTTAGTGAGGTTGGGTTTCCAATTCAGCAGGGTTCCAGATCACCTTGAGGTTGGTTTTTGAATGAGCAAGCGCATGTATTTATAGTTAAGCTTGATGTAAGGTAGTGAAATGCTCGTGTGCATGAACTTTGGGTCCTCCATGTATGGGCCTGTATAGGCGCATGTGAGGCCCAAAAGTGAATGGAATTGCAAGCTGAGATCATTTTAGAGTGAATTGGACGTGCACAAGGCCTGGCATTTGCTTGCATATGAAGTTTCAATGTGAATTGCATAATTGATCATAAACATTAAGCCCTTCAAAAATCACACATGGAAAATCCAAACATGGTCATGTGAGTAACGGTTGGAAAGCTCTTGACATAAGGAACAAAATCTATTTTGGGAAAAAATCCATTTGGAGTTTGGAAATTTGTGAAAACTGGCTTTGAAGTTTGAGGTACAAAACATGTCTAGGTTTCCTTTGATTTTTTTTTACCAAAAGTGATCAACTTCAATCCCTTCTATTTCAATGATGCAAGCCTCAAATGGGAAAACCTCAAACATAAAAGTTGTATATCTTTTCAAGATGATCAATTTATACTTAAATTTTTCATCATTTGGATTTTTAATTAGAAAGTTATGGGCACTTGAAGTTGGACATGTTTCAAATTCAATGGTTTTGGTCCAAAGTGACCTATAATGTTTTGTATTATCACATGTGTTTCAATTAGGATTATGAAATTTTGTCCAACATAACATTTGAAGTAGACATATTAATATTTCCAATGCAATTTTTATTACCTCAAAATCATAAAAAATAAGGAAGTTAGGTCTTTGGGAAGTTGACCCAAAATTAGGGTTTCAGTCAAAATGACCTATAATGTTTTAAAATGAATGATGACCTTACAAGTTTCAAATGGATTTTTGATGAACATGAAAGTTGTTCATATGGTTCTTAAGAACATTTTTTGATCTTAGGGTCATCTTCATTTGGCAAACATATCAAAAGTTGTGTCTCAGTGATCCTCAGTTTAGTCAGATGACTTGACTGGTCAACTTCTCAAGGCCAAACTTCAAATCTTGATGAATGAATGATTGAGGATACTCACATAAGCTCATATATGCATAAAATAATGAATGAAAGAACTTCCCTTGATTGAATTTGATCATAGGTTGAGATTGCTTCATGGGCAAGGCACAGTCAATGCACAGTTGAATTAGGGTTTCCTTGGGAAACAATCCTCAAGCCCTTTGGGTTATCTTGATCAAATTGGCAAATTGAGATACTTGGGAGACATATATGATGATTAGGAACTTTTTGGACCATTTTCATGCTTGTTCTCATCTTCATCTAGCCACTTCATTGAGCTTAGGAGCCTCATAGGAGCATGGTGAGTACATGATCACTTGAGCTTCAAAACAAAAAGAGTTAGTGACATATTTTTGTGCTTTTGGTTAGTAAATCAAATAAGAAAAGAAATAATATACAATTCAAGCATGCTTGGTGATCTCAAAACACTCAAACAAGTCCCAACCCAAGGATTAAGGAGCCACACATGCTATAATCCTTGAGGCAATGCGATGAGCAAAGATATGATGCCATGAGGGATCTTAGGGTCAAAATTAGGGTCTTACAAAACCCCCTGTAGGAAGGAAGTTGTTTTCATCTGAAAACAAAAACACAAATCAGAAAGTTCAAGAGGAACAAATAAGGGAGGAAGAAATGCTCACTAACAACTTTGAGTCCGACGGAGTGTCATCTGTTAATATAAATTGCAATGTGGTATCAGTTCTGCCATACGAATATAATCAGGAGACGGAGATTGAAGACAATGAGGAAGCAAATGTTGTGGAGATGGCGAAGCATAAACCTGTGTGTTACTATGTTCTCAACAACGGCGATGTCGAAGAGCAGAATGCTCCTTTTGAAAGGCCTCACCAAGGGATGCAAACCATATCAAGCCCCTATACATTAGAGCTAAAGTTGAACATGTGGGGGTGAACAAAGTTCTGGTGGACGGAGGAGCAGCAGTCAATCTGATGCCTCAGTTCATGTTAAAAAAGATAGGTATGTTCGATACTGATGTTAAACCTCACAATATGGTATTGTTGAACTATGACGGTAAGATAGGGCAGACTCTGGGTGTCATACAAGTAGATCTGACTGTTGGATCAATCACAAGACCAACAATGTTCATGGTGATACCTGTGAAGGCGAATTACAACTTGCTGCTAGTAAGGGAATGGATCCATGGAATAGGGGTGGTTCCTTCGACCATGCATCAGAGAGTATCCATCTGGAGAGAAGATGGTATAGTAGAAAATGTTGAAGCTGACCCAAGTTACTTCATGGCGGAAGTGCACCATGTAGATAAGAAGAACTTCGACAGGAACTTGGCTCATATAGGACCATGCCACCCAGCTGAAGACATCTACTCCCCAAATAAAAATGCTTTGTATTTCTTGACTCTACATCCCAATGGATTTCAGTGGGATAGGGAAATTATGGGGGACCCAGAAGAAGGGAAATCATCTAAAGTACGACCAACAGGCTGGGATGAAGACCTGGATTATGCCTGAGGCTAGGATCTCCACAAGTTCTCTTCGACATCGGCGTTTGGCAGATTCGAAGCTTCAAGTGGGAAAGATTTGAAATTCAAACGAAGTAGTTTCGTCAGGCGAACGCGTGGAAGCATCTGAGACACGCAACGCTTGAAAACGTCGAACGTGGCAATCATCTGTGTAGAGACCGTTAGGGTCGAATTGTTATAAATAGGAGTTGAAATTCTAGTTATCAGACTTTAGATGTCACACGGGTTGTTATGACATCCAATTCTGCACAGACAGGAATTATGCAGAACTTAAACGTAAGTGCAGTAAATAACACAAGTAATTGTTTACCGAGTTCAGTCCAACATGACCTACATCTGGGGGCTACCAAGCCAGGGAGGAAATCCACTATTAGTAGTATTAATTCAAAGCTAAACTCACCCGTTTACAACTTATCACTTAATCCCTACCCAATGCAATTTCAATCTTACACTAAGATCAGAGTTCCTACTCACTCCCCCTTAATCACCTCAGTGATTACTACCTTTAATCAATATTAAAGACAATTTGAAGTCACACTTCAAACAACTCTTGATTGTGCTTCACAGCTTTAATCAAGATACACAGCACTCACGCTTAAAAGCTTTGAGCGACACAACACTTACAACTCAATGAACACCCTATGCCCCAGCAATCATCTACTTGATAATGGCTTGGCTTACAAGATACGTCTAATACAAGACTCACAAAAATACAGCAGTGAAGTATGATGGACACACAAAATCTTCACGCCTCAAAATCCCCGAAACTGAATGAAGGAACGCCTTCCTTTTATATTGCAGTACCTGGGCTTTTGCACCTGTATTCTCCTGAATTTAAGGTCACGCGAGTTCCCATAAATTCAACATTTAGGTTACTAACAAATAGGCTATTTGTTAGGTTCATTAAATGTAACTTGGTTGTTGATTTCCTGGATTTTCTCTCAGCTGTTGAATCCCTGAAGAATAGCCTGAGAAAAAGCTGAAACAGAAAACTGAACAACCTACAATATAGCATATGCTGTCAGGAATGAATGTCACGACATTCAGCTTGACATCAAGGTCCATATGCTGAGTCTGTTTTTCCAAAAAACAGACTGTACAATTTTGCTGACCTGTACATGATCAAAATGACCATACTACAGTAACAGCTTACATTAATAAATGTCAAAGTGTCCAATTTAACATTTACACATTTGGCCTTAAGTTAGTTCTGTTATTCTCTTGAAGAACAGACTAAGTAACATGCTGAAGTATAGCAGAACACCACTCTGTCTAATGTTCAGTAGCTGCTGTCAATGATGAATGTCATAACATCCAGTTTGACATTCAGTTAGTAGGCCTTATGCCAGGTCTGGTCTTTCCTTGATAGCCAGACTGGAAATAAATACTAAGTTCTAACAGAACACCAGCTGTTCTATTCCTTAGTATCTGCTGACAGGTATGAATGTCACAGCATCCAGTTTGACATTCAATAAATCCTGTGTTAGCTAATCCTGCAGTAACTACTCAAGTGTGTCATGACATCAGTCAAGACATCAGAGTACAGTTAGATATTCTAACCTACAATTTAGTCACACATACATACCATGTCATGACATCAGTCAAGACATTAGTAACCAGCTAGTGTTTTACCATATAATGCAGCCAATTAAGCACCTACAAACTCCCCCTTTGGCAAATTTTTGGCTAAAACACTTTGATCCCCATAACAGAGTTCATAGCAGTGGAATCACACACCTAGCAGGAAATAAGCCTAGCTAATACACTCAGAGTGGCAGCACACTCACACACATGGAAGTTAAATAAAAACTTCACAAAGCAGCACACATACAGAACTTAAATCTAAAATCTAAACTTCAACACCCAGCAGCTGCAGGGGAGGGAATCTGTCACGAGAGTCTGTTGTAGAGACCCACTCTGTTTGTCAGGGGTGGTGGTTATTACTCCCCCTTTTTGTCAAAAATGTTGCCAAAGCCAACAACAAAACCAGAGAACAATGACAGAGTTACAGACTTGGTTTTACTCCACAGTTTCAACCAAGTTAGCATCCACTTGATCTTGCTTCACAGCTTTGATCAAGTAATCACCCACTTTTGCTTTACAGTAGGTACCACCATATCAGATGCCATGATTTTGTTTCTGACATCCAGAACCACTCCTGCATGAACAGCATCCTTGAACTCCTGCAGGTACATTGGCCTTCTCACGGTAGGGTGTCTCCTTACCCTCTTGTAGCCACACTTGTTGCAAGTAGCATAGCTATGATCTGTTGACCAATCAGAGCATAGTACCAATTGTTTAATAGGCAGAGATATTAAACAATACATCCCAAACATCATTGGTTGGTATAAGGTCTCAGAGAGACATATTCCCAGTTTGCTCCTTAAGTTTTCAAACTGAGTAGCATCTAGAGCCTTTGTAAATATGTCAGCCAGTTGAAGGTCCGTGGCTACATGTTCCAAAGTGATCACCTTGTCTTCCACCAGATCTCTGATGAAGTGGTGCCTAATGTCAATATGTTTGGTCCTGCTGTGTTGGATGGGATTCTTGGAGATATTGATGGCACTGAGATTATCACAGAACAATGTCATGACATTTTGAGTGACATTGTACTCAGTGAGCATCTGTTTCATCCAAACCAGTTGGGAACAACTGCTTCCAGCAGCTATGTATTCAGCCTCTGCAGTGGACAGAGAAACACAATTCTGCTTCTTGCTAAACCAAGATATGAGATTGTCTCCTAAGAAGAAACATCCACCTGATGTGCTTTTTCTATCATCAACACTCCCAGCCCAGTCAGCATCACAGTACCCAGATAGGACAGGCTCAGACCCATGTGAATACAGCATCCCATAGTCACAAGTCCATTGATGTACTTGAGAATCCTTTTGACTTGATTCAAGTGGCTCACCTTAGGCTCTGCTTGGTATCTAGCACATACTCCAACTGCATAAGAAATGTCAGGTCTACTTGCAGTTAGGTAAAGTAGGCTTCCTATCATGCTTTTATACAAGCATTGATCAACACCAGGCCCTCCATCATCTTTGGTTAACTTCAGATGAGTAGGCGCAGGAGTCCTCTTGTGCCTTGCATTATCCATACCAAACTTCTTAACTATGTTCTTGGCATACTTGCTTTGGGAGAGAAACATAGAGTCCTCCATTTGGTTTACTTGCATTCCAAGGAAATAGGTCAGTTCTCCAACTAGACTCATTTCAAACTCGGATTGCATCTGGTGAACAAATTGTTGAACCATTTGTTCTGACATTCCACCAAAGACTATATCATCCACATAGATTTGAGCAATCATGATTTTGCCGTCTTCATCCTTCACAAATAAGGTTTTATCTATTCCACCTTTTCTGTATCCATTTGAGGTCAGAAATTCGGTCAACCTTTCATACCATGCTCTAGGTGCTTGTTTCAACCCATACACGGCTTTCCTCAACTTGTATACATGCTTAGGTTGGTTAGGATCACAGAACCCTTTAGGTTGTTCCACAAAGACTTCTTCATTCAAGTAGCCATTCAAGAATGCACTCTTCACATCCATTTGGAATAGTTTAAACTTCAGGATACATGCTACCCCTAACAGCAATCTGATGGACTCAAGCCTAGCCACAGGAGCAAATGTCTCATCAAAATCTACCCCTTCAACTTGAGTGTATCCTTGAGCTACTAGTCTTGCTTTATTCCTAGTAATTACTCCTTTCTCATCAGATTTGTTTTTGTAGATCCACTTGGTACCAATGATGTTGGTCCCTTCAGGTCTTGGAACTAGCTCCCATACTTCATTCCTTTTGAACTGCTCAAGTTCCTCTTGCATGGCAATGATCCAGTATTCGTCAGTCAGGGCTTCTTTCACATTCTTTGGTTCAACCTTGGATACAAAGCAGGAATTTGAGCTTATTCCCCGTGACCTGGTAGTCACACCACTATTGGGATCCCCTATGATAAGATCCTTAGGGTGGTCTTTCTGAATTCTGATAGATGGCACTTTGGTGGTTGCATCTACTTCACATTCAGGAGGAGGTTCCTCTACTTCTTCAGACTTGACTGGAATGTCAGTTGAACTGTCAAGGAATGTTTCAACATCCTCCATGACATCGGTTCCTTCCTCTTTATCGTCCACAATAACATTTATGGATTCCATCAGGACATTGGTCCTGTAGTTGAACACTCTGTAGGCTCTGTTGTTAGTGGAGTATCCCAGAAATATACCCTCATCACTTTTGGGATCTAGCTTCCTTCTCTGTTCACGATCTGTGAGAATGTAGCATTTACTTCCAAAGATATGAAAGTACTTCACAGTGGGTTTTCTGCCTTTCCATATTTCATACAGAGTGGAGGAGGTTCCTTTTCTCAAGGTGACTCTGTTGTGAACATAGCACGCGGTATTCATTGCTTCAGCCCAAAAGTGCATGGGGAGCTTCTTTGCATGAATCATTGCCCTGGCAGATTCTTGAATAGTTCTATTTTTTTTTCAACTATTCCATTCTGCTGAGGGGTTATAGGGGAGGAGAACTCATGACTTATTCCTTCAGAAGAGCAAAACTCATCAAACTTGGAATTCTTGAACTCCGTACCATGATCACTTCTAATCCGGACCACACAACTGTCCTTTTCCCTTTGAAGTCTTATGCACAGGTCTTTGAAGACATCAAATGTATCTGACTTCTCTCTGATGAAGCTTATCCACGTGTATCTGGAATGGTCATCAACCACCACGTAAGCATATTTCTTCCCACCAAGGCTTTCAACCTGCATAGGTCCCATTAAATCCATGTGCAGCAGTTCCAGAACTCTGGAGGTTATGGGATGTCCCAGCTTCGGATGTGACATCTTGGTTTGCTTGCCCACCTGGCATTCTCCACAGACTCTTCCTTCATCAATAAGAAGCTTTGGAATTCCTCTGACTGCTTCCTTGGATATAATCTTCATTCCCCGTAAGTGGAGATGTCCAAGACGTCTATGCCACAACTTCACCTCCTGTTCTTCCTTGGTTGAGGAGCATATTGTTGAAAAGTTAGAGACTTTAGGTTCCCACAAATAATAGTTATCTTTGGACCTGGTTCCTCTCATAACTTCCTGATTGTCACCATTAGTCACAATGCATAGCTCCTTAGTAAACTGAACATGAAACCCTTGATCACACAGCTGACTTATGCTGATGAGGTTTGCAGTTAGTCCTCTTACTAACAGCACATTATTCAGTTTTGGAACTCCAGAGCAGTCCAGCTTACCCACACCTTTTATTTTTCCTTTGGTACCATCACCAAAGGTCACATAGCTGGTAGTGTGAGGTTGAATATCCACCAGTAGATTTTCCATACCAGTCATATGTCTTGAGCATCCACTGTCAAAGTACCAGTCTTCTCTGGTAGAAGCCCTTAGAGTAGTGTGTGCTATCCTAGCATACCATTGTTGCTTCTTGATGGGAACATAGCGCTTATATGGTTTATGCTTAGGCCTGACATGCGAGGCTTGGTTAGGGAAACCATGAATCCAGTAGCAGAAGGCTTTTATATGACCAAGCCTACCACAGTGGTGACACCTCCACTCCTGGTATTTCCTCTTCTGATGATCATTCATCCTAGTTCCTCGATGTTGAGACATTGGCTTTGACTTCCGCTTGAACTTCTGAACTTTAGCGTTTGGGCGTTTGTGTTCAGCTGAGGATCTTTTCCCAAATCCTAGGCCAGATTTGGTTCCAGACTGCTGTCCCACCTTTAGAATCTCTTCCAAGGTGTCAGTTCCCTTATTCATCAGATTCAACTTGGAGGTCAGCAGGGCTATCTCACCATTTAGACCCTCTATGACAGACAGTTGCTTCTGTCTCTCATCTTCCAGTTCCTTGATGAGTTTCTTCTGCTTTTCTCCTTGTGCACGCACTTTTGCACTGGTGGTACACAGCTTCTTATAGGCTGCAGCAAGTTCATCAAAGGTCAGTTCATCTGCACTTGAGTCATCATCAGAGGCACAAACACTGGTTAGTGCAGTGACATGTTTGGCAGATTCTCCTTCAGATTCACTTTCAGAATCTCCTTCAGACCATGTGATAGTTAGCCCCTTCTTTTGCATCTTGAGATAAGTAGGACATTCAGCTCTGACGTGTCCATACCCTTCACAACCATGACACTGGATTCCCTTGCCTTGGTTGAACTTTTCATCAGAAGTTGATCTTTTCCTGATGTCAGACGGGATGTTCTTGACATTAGGTCTCCCTCTTTGATCAATCTTCTTCACGAACTTGTTGAACTGCCTCCCAAGCATGGCTAAGGCTTCTGATATACTGTCATCACCTTCAGTATATCCTGCTTCTGACTCTTCTTCAGCATTAGATACAAAAGCTACGCTTTTGTTCTTCTTTTCAGTATTCTCACACAAGCCCATTTCAAAGGTTTGGAGAGAACCAATGAGCTCATCTACCTTCATATTGCAGATGTCCTGTGCCTCCTCTATGGCTGTGACCTTCATAGCAAACCTTTTAGGCAAGGACCTGAGAATCTTTCTTACAAGTTTCTCTTCAGCCATTTTCTCACCTAGTCCACCAGAGGTGTTTGCAATTTCAAGAATATTCATGTGAAAGTCATGAATAGTCTCATCCTCTTTCATCCTCAGGTTTTCAAACTTGGTGGTCAACATCTGAAGTTTGGACATCTTCACCTTGGAAGTACCTTCATGAGTTACCTTGAGGATATCCCAAACTTCCTTAGCTAGTTCACAGTGGTGCACCAGCCTGAAGATGTTCTTACTGATTCCATTGAACAATGCATTCAAGGCCTTGGAATTTCCAAGAGCTAGTGCCTCTTGCTCCTTGTCCCACTCTTCTTCAGGAATCTGCACACTGACTCCATCCTCACCTGTCTTCGTTGGATGTTCCCATCCTTTGTTGACAGCTCTCCAGACTTTGCTATCTAGAGACCTTAAGAAGGCTATCATACGAGGCTTCCAGTCATCATAATTAGAGCCATCCAACATGGGTGGTCTATTTGAGTGTCCTATATCCTTGTCCATGGTACTAGAAAGTAACTTCCCTAGATCTCACCCAGAAATTCACAGGCAGGGTGCCTGCTCTGATGCCAATTGAAATTCTAGTTATCAGACTTTAGATGTCACACGGGTTGTTATGACATCCAATTCTGCACAGACAGGAATTATGCAGAACTTAAACGTAAGTGCAGTAAATAACACAAGTAATTGTTTACCCAGTTCAGTCCAACATGACCTACATCTGGGGGCTACCAAGCCAGGGAGGAAATCCACTATTAGTAGTATTAATTCAAAGCTAAACTCACCCGTTTACAACTTATCACTTAATCCTTACCCAATGCAATTTCAATCTTACACTAAGATCAGAGTTCCTACTCACTCCCCCTCAATCACCTCAATGATTACTACCTTTAATCAATATTAAAGACAATTTGAAGTCACACTTCAAACAACTTTTGATTGTGCTTCACAGCTTTAATCAAGATACACAGCACTCACGCTTAAAAGCTTTGAGCGACACAACACTTACAACTCAATGAACACCCTATGCCACAGCAATCATCTACTTGATAATGGCTTGGCTTACAAGATACGTCTAATACAAGACTCACAAAAATACAACAGTGAAGTATGATGGACACACAAAATCTTCACGCCTCAAAATCCCCGAAACTGAATGAAGGAACGCCTTCCTTTTATATTGCAGTACCTGGGCTTTTGCACCTGTATTCTCCTGAATTTAAGGTCACGCGAGTTCCCATAAATTCAACATTTAGGTTACTAACAAATAGGCTATTTGTTAGGTTCATTAAATGTAGCTTGGTTGTTGATTTCCTGGATTTTCTCTCAGCTGTTGAATCCCTGAAGAATAGCCTGAGAAAAAGCTGAAACAGAAAATTGAACAACCTACAATATAGCATATGCTGTCATGAATGAATGTCACGACATTCAGCTTGACATCAAGGTCCATATGCTGAGTCTGTTTTTCCAAAAAACAGACTGTACAATTTTGCTGACCTGTACATGATCAAAATGATCATACTACAGTAACAGCTTACATTAATAAATGTCAAAGTGTCCAATTTAACATTTACACATTTGGCCTTAAGTTAGTTCTATTATTCTCTTGAAGAACAGACTAAGTAACATGCTGAAGTATAGCAGAACACCACTCTGTCTAATGTTCAGTAGCTGCTGTCAATGATGAATGTCATAACATCCAGTTTGACATTCAGTCAGTAGGCCTTATGCCAGGTCTGGTCTTTCCTTGATAGCCAGACTGGAAATAAATACTAAGTTCTAACAGAACACCAACTGTTCTATTCCTTAGTATCTGCTGACAGGTATGAATGTCACAGCATCCAGTTTGACATTCAATAAATCCTGTGTTAGCTAATCCTGCAGTAACTACTCAAGTGTGCCATGACATCAGTCAAGACATCAGAGTACAGTTAGATATTCTAACCTACAATGTAGTCACACATACATACCATGTCATGAAATCAGTCAAGACATTAGTAACCAGCTAGTGTTTTACCATATAATGCAGCCAATTAAGCACCTACAGGAGTCTTAGTTTTTAGATTTGGTGTGTTCAAACTGATATACAAAATTCACTAAAAATACTCAAAGTACCGGAGCGAGAGAAACGAGTCTTTGCTGAAAATGTATGTATGAAGAACACCATGATTACATTTCATGTTATCTTTTTAATGCAAGTTACTTAAATTAAACCATTTACTATCTTTATTTCTATTTAGGCCTTCTGTCGAATTGCCTTTATCTTCAAAGTCTTTCATCATTGCTTTTACCTTTACATTTACATTTCGTCAAACCTTTATTTCCAGCACCTTTTCAAACTTAAAACCTTTTACTTCAAGTTATTTATCTTTACTTTTGCCAATTACCTTTGTTATCTTTAAAAAAACCTTTTTACAGAAGTACTGCCATTTATCCTTTATCTTTAAAGTCATAAGCCTTTAGATTTCGTTTAGAGTTTATTGTCGAAACACCTTTTACTTTGTACCATTAACGCTAGATAAAGAACCCTAATTACCATTCATAAACCAAAAACAAACTTAATCATGAATCAAATCACCATAACACTAGTTCTTGAGACACATGTCATAGGATCAATCTAGTCGATCCTGTAAGTTACCAAGATTAATAATATTGGAGGGCTAGCGGTTGTTTGTCAGAAATTACTGGTAAACAGTCACCTCTGGATGGAAGAGAGAAGTATGAATAAATAGTTGTCAATTGGTTGTTTTGTCAGGAATCCTATGAAAAATCCCCAATGATAAATTGCCAAGTGTCACACTCTTGTGGCCAATTATAAATCTGATTTTTCTAATCCTTCTATTAATGGACTTTGAACCATAAAAAAGAAAAGATTTTGAAAAATTAAGTTTAAAGAAAATACATAACAAAAAGTTAAATCGAACGATCGATTAATTATAGTAAATTCTCCCAATTATTTTGACTAAAAAACAAAAATAAACGAATCAATAATGAAAAAAAATTGGGCGCAAAAATGTCAAGAAAAATAAAATGACTGCACGACAATGATCAATGCGAAATAAACTTCCCGGAAACATACAAGTTTTTGTTAAATTTCGAAATAAAAAACGACCAATTAAAACGCTCAGACGGATCAAAATGTGATCGATAAAGTACCAAAAAATAAAACAAGTACACCAAGTTAAACTACGCGAAACGTAGATTAATAAAACTTATGTCTGGAAACTCAATTTTGAAATTGTTTGCTTGTTAATTTAACATACATTTGAAAATTGATTCAAACGGTTTGCCTGTAGATCTGAAAATTTATTTCGACTAACATTATGGGCAGTATACCGTATGTAATGCATGTTATGCTTTGCAGAGATGTAACAACTACGATGAATGTATTGAATCGGTGATTCAATATCAAAATCGGGGTGTGACAGTTGCCACTATTTTAGTATCTTCAACCATAGAATATGAAGCAGGATATTCTTCATATGATCATAGTGGGAGATAATTAAATACTAAGAAGACCTGTATTTTGATCCTGAATGCATATGGCATGCTATGCATGGATGTATGACTCTCTTTTTGATGATTTTGATCTTATAGGAATATGATAAACTCTAACATGATACTTTATGATGGATGAATGATAGAAGACATATATATTTGTGGGGAATGATGGATACAAAGTCTTTGTGGCCCACATGAAACAAAATGAGAGTAGAAACTCGTTGGGGATAACAATCCTGCTAGAGAAAATACATTGGGGAATATGCAAAGAGATTTTATCAATATATTCATACATGACCTGACAACACTGGAATATTTAAGGAGTTTCACAACAGGTTTAAACATGACCTGGCATCACTGGGAAATGTTCAAAGAACATTTTAGCAACAGATTCATACATGACCTACCAATCATGGGGGATATCAAAAGGTTTTATCAACTGGTTCAAACATGATCGGACAATACCGGAAAACATACAAAGAAAGTTTAATCAACAGCAGGTTCATACATGACTTGACAACATTTGGGAAAATTAAAGGGAGCTTTATCCACAAGTTCATACATGTCCTGACAACATTGGAAAACAAAGGGAATTTCAACAATAGGTTCAGACATGACCTGACAACATTGGAAAATTCAAAAGGAGTATATCGATAGGTTCATACATGAGCCAACAACACTTGAATATTCAAAGGGATCTTTGTCCACAGGTTCATATATGACCTGACAACACTTGAATATTTAAAGAAAATTTCAACAACATGTTCAAACATGACCTGATAAAACTGGAAAACATACAAAGAAAGCATCAACAACAGGTTCATACATGACTTGACCATTGGTATATTCAAATAAAGGTTCAACAACAGGTTCAAACATGACCTAACTTCACCTTAGAATTGAATTTGACAGCTTAATCAACAGGTACAACATGACCTGATAACACTAGGAAATTCAAAGGATTTTTATCAACATACTCATACATGACCTGACAGTACCTTAGAATGTTCATGACAATTCTGGAGATGTCTCACAAGAAAATCATTCAGTTAAAGATTTTGGAGATTCCTAACAGGGAATTCATCCACACAAAAATATATTGGGGTTTTCTTACGAGAAAAACATTGAATCTTCTGGGGAATTCCTTTCAATGAAAGAGTCAAACTGATAACTTTCTATGAAACATCAAGACAAATAGAGTAAAACCTATGAATGTGCCATAGAAAGCTGGACATTATGCCAATGAAGACCAAACCATAGTTCAAGGGTTCCAAACAACAATTGGACTTTTGAAAATGAATTTCCTTACGAGAACTGGACTTGAATGGTAGATTACCATATGGGAACTGGTGTTTTGCATATTTTTTTGTTAGATGAGAACTAACTTAAAATGGGATACAAAACGAGAACTGGCTTTGAACCAAGGTTACCAGACATGAACTGGTCTTGAAAAAGTCACCAAACGGGAACAGGTTCTAAAAAGAAAAGCGACTGTAAGACGAGAACTGAAGTTAAAAATAGGTCACCAGACGGGAACTGGTTTACTAATAGGCCATCAGACGGGAACTAATTTCAGGAAAAGGCTACTAGATGGGAACTGGTTTTGCAATCAACCACCAGACGGGAACTGCTTTTAAGATAAGACTACCATACGAGAACTGGTGTTAAAAATAGGCTTTTAGAAGAGAATTGACTTAAAAATGATTTACCATACGAGAACTGGTTTTTGAGGTTTGATTTTTCATGCTATGGCCATATGCTCAATGAGATGATATGCATGGTTTAACGCTAGAGTAGAGCAACATGATTAATGCATGAAAGTGATTTATGCAATGACTCGAAGACTTCCAGAATAGTGCAAGGTCCATTTGCAAAACTCTTTTGACAAAAGGCAACAAGTTATTTGATGAGGTAATATCATGATTCCCCGACACTCGTCTTGAACTTATCAGTTGTTGATGTATGGCATAAACTTGAGTATCTTGAGGGCATGAAGAGGACTTTCCCCTATGTGGCTCATCTTGCCCTAGTGTGTTGGGTCTTTGAAGACGTTCTCCTTACAAGGAGTTTGGAAGACAACTTCTCACAACAAGACCTTGAGGTTGTCCCAACATTTGAACTTTGAAAGCATTCTACCTCTAGTTATCCAAATTTTAGAATGGTAGGCTTCTGATTGACCGGCCTTTGGAGAGTTGGACTCAACTGAGCTCTTTAGATGGCTTGCCCTTGTCTGAGCCTTGCAAGGATTTGTTCTTTGACTAAACGAATCTTGGGGTGATTGGCTCGGATTGACCGATACTCAAAGTGATCTTCCCCCGATTGGACTTCTTCCATATGATCAAGTTCCTCAATTGGATGATTGTGCATTGTTGGGATTCCTTTGGTGCTAAATGTTTACTTGCAAATAAAATCATTCGTTCAAAAAGGGTAATTCTAATATAGTGCAAATGCAAATTTTGAAATCAATAACTATTGAAATGATGGTCATATACAGTGAACAGGTCAACAATCAGAACATAATGCTGATCTAACCATTTTATCGTGCATTTCACCAATTAAAAGCATTTATCAGGGTTTAGACAAAAATTTAGTAGTTTTGGCATTTTATTGGATGTTGATGACATTCATTCAATCATATGTTGATTAAGAAGTCAAAAGACTTGATTTCTCAATCTCAGTGCACCATTTATTCCCGTTGCATCATGTTTTAGAGTTTCAGAGGGTGACAGACAAGAGTATTGTCGTCATTTGAATCTTTGTAGAGTTTTAATCGTGATTGAGAATCAAAAGCAAATGGTCCAAGAGTGATTCATTTGCATCTAATTGTCATGATTATTCAATCAGTAATTCAATGCATTTACAAGACGTTTGCATTTTTTATTTTTCACAACATGCATTTCATTCCGCATATTGTTTAAAATGTCACTCAGAATAATTTTTCGGATCTACAGACAGACCGGTTAGATCAATTTTCAATTGTACTTCGAATTAACGGGTGAAAATTTTCAATATTGAGATTGCAGACATCAATTTTCTTAATCTATGTTCCGTCTAGTTTAATCTAATATGCTAGTTTTAATTTTTCGATTAATTTTTTTGTCGTATATCAATCCGCTTGAGTCTTTTAAGTGGGAAAGAAGGATCCCATGAGAAAACGTTGCTTTTCTTCACTAATTCATCATTGAGTTTCATCTTTGATCTCCGGTAATAGTTACTTTAACTTACTTTGTTTTGCTACGTTCAGTTGTTCGATTCTCATGCTTTTTGTGTTCAATGAATTTATGGTATAATGAATAAGTAGCACTACAAATAAGTATAAATAAATTAGTGGATTTCTCATATTTTTCTGTGATGTCTAATTATAGTATAATATGTAAGTAGATTTTTCATTTTTTTTCTATGATGTTTATTTATAGTATAATATGTAAATAGATTTCTCATATTTTTTTGTGTTTAGTATTTTTGTGTTTAGTGGATTTATGCTAATTAATCAACATGTTATTTCAATTTAGGAACAAATTTTGTGATATGTTCGGTTTGTAATTGTAAATACTCAGATTGAAAAAGCGACAGAAGTAAAATAATCAACAAAAGTAAAAAAACAATACTAATTGATTAATTTGTTTTTTACTAATAATATTGTTATTATTATTTATTTTATACTATTATTATCTTTATTTTTTTATTATCATTGTTATTATTATTATTTATTGATTAATTTATTTCCTTTAACTTGTTAAAAAAATTGATTTATTTGTCTCATCGATTTTTCACAGATGCATTGCAGTTTCGGAGTTAAAAATTCAATTTACCTTTAGAAACGGCTTAAACGCATAAAGTTTTGTTGACCGGACTAAGATAGAGTGATTCATACATGAATCGTTTAACGATTGCTTAACATAGCGCTAAATTCTTTTAGTTTAATTTCCGTTTTTTTATCGCTTAAATAATCGGTTTTTCATAGATGCCTTGCAATTTTAGAGTTAAAAATTCAATTCAACTTCAAAAATTGCTTAAGCGCATAGAGTTTTGTAGGCATGGCAACATAACTCATACCCGCGGGTACCCACCCGAACCCGCCCCGAAGTTGACGGGGAAAACCCGCTTTGACTGGGTTTGGGTTCGGGTTTGGGTTTTTCCCGACTATAAAATATGGGGACGGATCGGGTAATGGGGAGACTAGTACCCACCCCGAACCCGCCCCCGAACTCGCCCAGTTTATTTCATTGTGTACATTATTATTTATTTTTGATATTTAGAATATTAAATACGTGGTCAATATTTTGAAGTTTTAATTTTAATTTATTATTTAAAATATTTGAAATATATGTATGAAATTTTTTTAGATTGTTTTATTTTATTATTTGAAATGTAATTTTATTTTGAAAAAAATAAATATATTTATTAAAAAAATTGATTCTCCATCCCCGTTTGGGTTTGGGGCGGGGAACAGGGATTGTTTGGGGATTCGGGTTTGGGTTTGGGGGAGGTAAAAACTGTCCCCGACCCGCCCCGTTACCATGCCTAGAGTTTTGTTAAATGGCCTCAAATATGGTGATTCTTACATGAATCATTTTATAATTGCTTAACATAATGCTAAATTATGTAGTTCATTTTCTGATTTTTATTTCGAGTCTCTTGGTTTTATCTTAGGCCTTCTTACAACGAGATTATTTTATTTTACAATTGTCTTTTGAACTTGTATTGTTTAAATTATTGTGTTTTATCCCCATTCAGGAAGTTGTACCCCCATTCCTGTAAAAATGTAATAAGTTTACCACTTTCATTTATTTCATTGCATTAATTGATTGTTAACTCAAGATTAAAATCAACCTTTTTAGAAGAGAACAAAAAAAAAACACTTGATCCGACGTCGAGTCTTTTTCCCAAATTAAAATTGAATACAAAGTCAAGTTTAACTATCGCCACATTCAAACTCTTTTCATAATCAAACCTTAGGTCAAACTCATTTTCGTAATAAACTTGGACGAAAAAGGAGGTGATCTCGAGCCTACCATTCCCTTCCCCAAATACTTGGATACGAGTAGCCTTACTCGGCCATTCGAGTACTTGTTGTCCATCCCAAAATCCATTAACCTTATTTAAATCCTTTCACAATTAAGGGTGAAAAGGGAGATGGTATAGAGCCTTCTATTCCTCTTCTCGAGTACTTGGATACGAGTAGCCTTACTCAGTCATTCAAGTAATCGTCATCTAATAAAACACTTAACCAATTAAACTTGTTTACCTCCCTTGCGCGACATCGAAAACCATTTTCGAAACAAGTATGCTTTATCCATATTGACGTGAAACAAACAAAGACTTCGGCCTCCAAGAGCGAGCAACAAGTAGAGGTTTAATCACTCGATATGTCTAAAGGATCACTCATTAAAACAAATCAATCCAGTAGTTCTCTTTTAGAAGAACTATGTATGCCTTGAGTTCTTCATAGCACCTGAAGATACGTAGGAACGGATTGCAAAATCTTATCAGGAACATTAATATTAAAAAACCCTAAGTCTTTTCTTTCTTTCTTTCTCTTTTCTCACCCGATAAGTAGAAGACCGCAAACAATATTAGCTAACACTTTATCTCAAATTTAACTAAGTAGTTCCCGTCGAGTACAACAAATGTGAGGGGTGCTAATACCTTCCCCTTGCATAACCGACTCCCGAACCTGAATTTGGTTGCGACGACCATTTTCTTTTTCGTTGTTTTTCATGGATTTTATCGATATTTTCTCTTTCCTTCATTGGAATAAATAAAGTTTGAAGGCGACTCTGTTCGAACATCTTTTTTCGCGAGTGTGCGAGCGCCTCACGAAGGATCGGGTTTTTCGAGATGTGACATGTTGTACCTTAGCTTTGAAAGTGTTGCAGTCTTCAACTGAGTGCCCTATTGAGTCATCATGATATCCATATTGCACAGCAGGATTATACCCAGGTGGGAATGGATTAAAAGGTTTGGGATCCATTAAAGATCTTTGAACCAGATGTTGTAGAAGTTGAATATATGACATAGGAATTGGATCAATATGAGCATTACTTCTTTCTAGGTTGTCGCGAGACATATGCTACTTTTGACGTTGATTATGAAATCCTTGGCCCTGGGCTCACTAGTTTGAATGAGGAGCAATCCATGGTTGTTGGTATGGCGCTCTAGGCATTGTCGGTTGCCTATAAGGATAGCATGGCATTGGAAATGGTAGCTGCTGAAAAGCTGGAGGACCATAAAGTCTTGCTGGTGCACCATGGGAATACTCAACATCCTCCATAACTACATTGACATCCTTTTTTTCCTCTTGGGAGCTATTAAGGGATATATTCTCGCTACTCTGACTACTCGAGGCACATTGGATTCTTCCATTTTTTAGGCTGCTCTTGATGCATTATCCTACTTTCACAAGGTTGGAGAAGTCTAATGATGCACTGCCTACCATCCTTCCAAAGCACGGGCTTTGCAAGGTATCCATGAACATGTCAACCAATTCCTTGTCTAAGAGTGGTGGTTGCACTTGAGCTGCTAATTCTCTCGTCCGCTGCGTATATCCTCTAAAGGATCAATTGCTCTTTTGAGATAAACTTTGTAGCTGTCTTTGATCTAGAGTCATGTCCAAGTTGTATTTGTATTGCTTCAAAAAGGCATTGGTCAAATCTTCCCATAACTGGATGTGGGTTCTTTCTAACTTCATGTACCAACCCAAAGATGCCTCACTCAAATTGTCTAGAAAATAGTGAATCATCAACTTATCATTGTGAGTATAGGAAGTCATTTTCCGACAGAACATCACCAAATGATGTCTTGGGCAGCTTTCCCCTTTGTACTTCTCGAAGTTGGGTACTTTAAACTTTGGAGGTATAACCAGGTTTGGCACTAAACACATGTCATTAGGACTAAACGTGTTAAAACCTTTCATAACCCTCAATCATTTTCCCAAACCACGACCCATTTCTGCAACTTTATTCATTTGAGAATGCTTCACTTTTGTCATCAGGTGGGCACTCTTAGAATTTGGCATGTTCCTTGTGAATTGAGGATTTTCTTCATCATTATGAACAATTGGGATCTTCTTCACCATGAGGACTTCACTAGATATCGGGATATGCACCGGATGAGGTTGAGTAGGAATGTCCACTTGTTAAAGATCAAAGTCATGGGGAAGATCATACAACGGGTTAGTCACCACAGTAAAACTTGGTGGGGGACCAATGTTCTCCGCAACAGCATGCTGAAGATTTGACATAGCGATCACAAGCTCCAAATGTATGGTCTACTTGGCCTTTTATGATGTCTATAATCCTTCTTACCTCTGTTTGATTCTGCTTCAAATGCTTTAACGTCTTCCAACTGCTACCACAGATTCAATATGGGTGCTGGGAAATCAGAAGGCTGGTTATGGACAAAGACAAAATGAGTTCTTTCTTTGGGAATTGTATGCAATGCATGATGATGAATGCAAATGCAATTGAATGAATGCAATGAGATGCCATGTTGTTTTAGTACACGGGTTCAAAGGTCTAAGGTAACGGATGAATCTGATTTCTTTTCATAATAGGGTTCTCACCGGGTATGATCTAGGGTTTTTACAAAGGACCCCAGATTCACATATTCACATGAATGCTTGATGCTTACGAAAAATGTTTGTCGGTCATCAACTCCGTCAAGGGAATGTATTCTGGGTGAGGTTATTGTACTGACCCTTACGGGGTATCCATTACGGAAGTCCGCACTATACAACCATGGACTTCAGTTCTATACATGGTTCTCAGAGTCATGGATTTGCAAGATTGTTTTCCTCTTATGGAAAATGCTTGTCGTGCATCAACTCCATCAAAATAATCTATTATAAGCTACGTTTTTGTATCGATTATTACGAAGTATTCACCTCGGGAATCCATAATACACAACCATCATCCTAGTTAGCCAAAGGTTCAATGTTCTAAAAGGTCCTTAGTGTCATGGACCCCTTTGGAACATTGAAGCTTACAAGGTATTCACCTCGGGTGACAATATTTTCAAAAGAATTTACTCTAGGTGAGATTCTCATACCGACCCTTACGAGGTATTCACCTCGGGAGTCTATACTAATCAACCATCTCCATATCTTATGTTTTCACACTAGACTCGGATAGAGAGTCTTTCCCACAAGGTTCACAATCATAGTAACGATCCAAAACTGTTGCATAATGGAACCAATATAATAGAGTACATCAATATATCAATAAAGATAAAAAAAGTAATAAATGAAAACCACACAAGTAAACACACAAAGGCACACAAACAGCTTAACTAGGCTTGACTCACTAAGGGAAAACGGGTCCCCAACAGAGTCACCATCTGTCGCACCTTGAAAAAATGAAAACACGACTTAGTGAAGTACAATCGCACGCTCGTGGGATGGAATAAACAGAATCTCCACGGAACTTTATTTATTCCTAAAAAGGAAAGAGGAAATATCGATAAAACACAAGATAGAACGACAATAATATTGGTCGTCGTAACCAAATAAGGGTTCGATTATGCAAGGGAAATGTACTAGCACCCCTCACGTCCGTTGTAATCAGCAGGAACCATTAGTTTAGTTATGTCAGTGTTAGCTTATAAACGTTAGGTTTCTCGAGTTATTAAGAGGGAAATAACAATAGGACTAAAAGAAAATACAAAATGTTTTTGGATTTTACAACGAATGAGACTAAACCTAAGTTTTTTATTAATGGGTCTGGCAAGATTTACAAACCCTGCTCCTAGGTATCTTTAGGTGCAATAGAGAACTCAAGGCTTACGTAGTTCTGTTTAAGATGACCTTTTTCTTTTTCTTTAAGGGTTTTGTCAATACAGAACTCAATGCCTTCCCCCTCGAATAATCGACTCCCGAACACGAATTTGGTTGTGACGACCTTTTTCTTTTTCTTTAAGGGCTTTATCGATATTTTTCCTTTCCTTTTAGAATAAATAAAGTTCAATGGAGACTTTGTTTATCATCTCGAGCATTCGGGCGCTCGTAGTTATATTTATCGCGATGCGACAAAGACTTAATAATATTTTTGTTAATTCCTAATTCTCCCGAAACTCTTGGGCTCTTCTTCCTTACCCCACCATTTGTATTAAAATTCTAATTCCACCCCATACTTCACTATTTCATATAACTATTATTTTTAATTAAATAAAGTTCTAATAAATCCCGTAAATCCCATAGTTACCAAATAAATCATATAAATTCACCAACACTCAAAAATAAACAAATAAAAGTAAATTAAAATTCAATTAAACAATTAATTGAAAATTCAAACTCGCCCTCACTTAAAGAATTTTCGTCCTCGAAAATTACCTAAAATGAATAGCTTCGGATAAGACTCATTCATCTGACTCTCGAGCTCTCACGTCACACTTCTACCAACAGGTCCTCCCCATACTACCTTCACCGAAGCAATCTCCTTGCCTCTCAATCACTTCACTTTACGATTCTCAATCCACAAAGGTGATGTCTCAACAGTCAAGTTCTCTCTAACTTGCACATCATCCAACTGGATCACATGAGACGTATCAGGAATGTACCTTTGAAGTTGCGACACGTGAAAGACATCATGAAGATTCTAAAGAGATGGTGGTAATGCAACTCTGTAGGCCACCTCTCCTACTCTCTGGAGGATTGAATACGAAGCAATGAAACGAGGCGTGAGCTTTCAAGATTTCAACGCATTACCAACACCAATCACCAAAGTGACTCTCATAAATACATGATCACCCTCTTGAAACTCAAGAGCCTTTCTTTACTTATCATGGTAACTCTTATGTCTACTTAGCAAAGTCGTCATCTTCTCTTGAATCATCTTGATCTTCTCAGTAGCCTGTTGAATAATCTTTGGTCCAAGCATAACACTCTCACCTTATTCATACAAACACAAAAGAGTCATATACCTTCTTCCATACAAAGCCTCATAAGGTGCACTTCCAATACTAGAATGGTAATTATTGTTATCGGTGAACTCAATCAATGGCAAGCAATTATCCTAGTTACCTCCTTGTTCTAGAACACAAGCTCTCAACAAATCTTCCAATGATTGGATAGTCCTCTCTGTCTGACCGTTCATATGGGAATGATAAGCAGAACTCAATCTCAACTTAGTTCTCAAAGCTTCCTGAAAACTCTTCCAAAACCTTAATGTGAACCTCGAATCTCTATCTGATACAATTCTCAAAGGAATACCATACGACTTCACAATCTGACTAATGTAAATCTCTGTTAGCTTTTGCAATAGGTAACTGGTCTTTATCGAAAGGAAATTAACTGATTAAGTCAGTCTATCAATAATAACTCAGATAGAATCACTTCCCTTCGTCGTCTTTGGAAAACCTATTACAAAGTCCATAGAAATGTTGTCCCATTTCTACTCATGAATACTCAATAGTTGCATCTGTAACACCCTTCTAAAATACCCCAAATATTTAATTAAAATAATAAACATATATCAGAGTAATTATGCAGATAAGGGTGTCACACAATCATTCACACCATGTTCCAAAATAACTGTCATGCTCTTTATTTAATCAATTAAACATTTGCATAAATCGCAGCGGATATAAATCAAATTAATCAAAACATGTAACATACTACATGTAAACTGGTTCAACAATCATCAATAACACATTTAAAATGTTCCCTCCCGATGTTACATCTATCAGAGCATGACCCACTAAGGAGACTACACTAGACTCCAAGCATTCGCTTCTACTCAACTCATTTCTCGTTACCTGAAAAATAGTTGTAAGGGTGAGTTCCTCAATCGATATAATAAGCATTATAGAATATAATGTCATGTTACGTAATTTAACACATTAATCACCCTAATCACAACATACTATCAGTAACAGCACATCAGCTCAACATCATACTCAACACCAACATAAAACACAAGTATAATCTTAAATCATACTCCATAACAACACAAACACACGTATAATATTGGAATACATCCATTCATATTATACGCCATACATACATTATGCAATGAGACTCCACACATGCGGTACCGACTATTCTTGAACATATAGTTCAAGCTCACCGATCCCTCCAGATACGGCTACTAAGCTCACTAGTCCCACTCATTTGAGACCTAGTGACTCACTCACTAATTCCTCACCATGGGAATTAGCTACAGCCCCGAAGGCTAGACTATGCACACTAATCATCTAGCATGCAAACATCAACAACAAATCCACAATGATTCACTCACTAATTCCTCACCATGGGAATTAGCTACAGCCCCAAAGGCTATGCTATGCATGCTAATCATCTAGCAATGCAGCATCAACAACAATTCACAACGGACATATGCTCACACTCTAAGCCATACAACAGTCCATTCACACATACATGCATAATACATACATTCACATCATTATGCATACCATCATACATCATCAACACATGTATCAACACATCATTATCATGTAAATCAATTAAACACAGTATTAGCACACTCTACTAATACCTATACTGCTCAAAACAGCGGGAAATAATCCCTATTACATCATACGCCAACATAGGCCAACTCTCAATTATGTACACAACATTAAAAAGCCAATTTTTCCACTCTGCAACAGTGTTAACCGGTTAACGCCCTGGGTTAACCGGTTAACGCAGGCAAAACACGCTCACTGCCCAAAACTTAACAGTGTTAACCGGTTAACGCCCTGGGTTAACCGGTTAACGCAGGCAAAACAACACCAATTTCACAATTCGCAACAGTGTTAACCGGTTAACGCCCTGGGTTAACCGGTTAACGCAGACAAAACAGCAGTTCCTGCGCTAACACAAGGCAGAATGCAGAATTCTCCGCATTTTCCGCCGTTGGAGGACTTCCGGACCTCCGATTCCGATTCCGTAAAAAGCTATACGTTCGGAATTTCACAACTAACCCAAACACAGAATCAATTACAGTCTAAATACAATTTATCCAACATAATTCTTCAGCATCAATAATCCCAATTAGGGTCAAATTAACGGCTTATCACTACCCATCACATATTATCCCATAATACCCATTAATCGACGATAAACCCCCCTTACCTGAGTTAATCCGGCAAAATCTCTAAGCTCCAAGCTCTTCTCCAACCTTTGCTCTCTGGTTCTTCCTCTTTGCCCCTTTTCCTCTTTCACGATCGCTTCTCTGCTTTTCACGTAAAAACCTTATTTTCCAAAATGAACTCTTTTTCCTTAATTCCCACTTATATATTTTCCAAATTATATTATTATTCCAATAATAATAATAATTCAATAATTCCAACATAATAATAATAATAATAGTCCAATTATCTAATTAAATTAATAAATATATTATTAACTTAATTTAAATAATTATCATATTATTATCGGGGTGTTACAACTCTCCCCCACTAAAAGAGTTTTCGTCCTCGAAAACATACCTCAAGCGAATAACTCCGGATAAGACTCCTTCATCTGACTCTCAAGTCCCCAAGTCACATTGCCACCTGCTGGTCCTCCCCAAGCTACCTTCACCAAGGCAATCTCTTTACCCCGCAACTGCTTCAACTCCCGATCCTCGATCCTCATAGGTGATGTTTCAACAGTCAGGTTATCTCTCACCTGTACATCATCTACTTGGACTACATGCGACAGATCATGAATGTACCTCCTCAACTGAGACACATGAAAAACCTCATGCAAATTCGCAAGCGACGGCGGTAAAGCGACACGATAGGCTACTTCCCCTATCCTCTCCAAAATCTGATAAGGACCAATAAATCGAGGTGTCAACTTTTTCGACTTCAAAGCTCGACCAACACCAGTTATCGGAGTAACGCGAAGAAACACATGATCTCCCTCTTGGAACTCAAGTGACTTCCTCCTCTTATCATGATAACTCTTCTGACGACTCTGAGCAATTCTCATCTTCTCCTGAATCATCTTAATCTTTTCTGTAGTCTGTTGAACAATCTCCGGTCCAACCACAGCACTCTCACCGGACTCATACCAACATAAAGGCGTCCGACATCTCCTACCATACAAAGCTTCAAACGGTGCCATACCAATGCTCGAATGAAAACTATTGTTGTAGGTAAACTCAATCAAAGGCAAATAACAATCCCAAGCGCCTCCCTTTTCCAAAACACAAGCTCTCAAAAGATCCTCTAATGACTGAATGGTCCTCTCAGTCTGACCATCAGTCTGCGGATGATATGCGGAACTCAATCTCAGCTTAGTTCCCAAAGCTCTCTGCAAACCTTCCCAGAACTTCGATGTAAATCTAGGATCTCTGTTCGAAACAATACTAGACGGAATACCATGCAAACTTACAATCTTCTCAATATACAACTCGGCTAATCTCTCTAACGGATAATCCATTCTGATCGGAATGAAATGAGCTGATTTTGTCAACCTGTCCACAATCACCCAAATGGCTTCAAAATTCTTATTTGTCCTCGGCAAACCAGAAACAAAATCCATACTGATACTATCCCACTTCCACTCTGGAATAGCCAATGGTTGCATTAGCCCAGACGGCTTCTGATGCTCAATCTTTGACTTCTGACAAGTCAAACAGGAATAAACAAAACTTGCAATTTCTCTTTTCATTCCCGGCCACCAAAATAACTTTTTCAAATCATGATACATCTTCGTAGCTCCAGGATGAATACTCAAACCACTACGATGTCCTTCTTCAAGAATACTCTTCTTAAGTTCGGTAACATCCGGAATACACACCCGATTACCAAATTTCAAAACACCATTCTCATCAACTCTGAATTCACCACCTTGGCCTTGATTCACTAAAGTCAACTTATCAACCAAAAACACATCGGATTTTTGACCCTCTTTGATCTCATCCAGAATACCACTTGTTAATTTCAACATTCCCAATTTAACACTATTGTGAGTACTCTCACACACCAAACTCAAGTCTCTAAACTGCTCAATCAAATCCAATTCCTTAACCATTAACATAGACATATGTAATGATTTCCGACTCAATGCATCAGCCACTACATTTGCTTTACCCGGATGGTAATTCAAACCAAAGTCATAATCCTTCAGAAATTCTAACCATCTCCTCTGTCTCATATTCAGCTCTTTCTGATCAAACAAATACTTTAAACTTTTATGGTCACTGAAAACCTCAAATCTTGATCCATACAAGTAATGCCTCCATAACTTCAGAACAAACACTACAGCTGCCAACTCTAAATCGTGTGTCGGATAGTTCCTCTCATGAACCCTCAGTTGTCTCGAAGCATAAGCTATAACCTGCTTATTCTGCATCAACACACCACCCAAACCCAACAATGAAGCATCACAGTAAACCTCAAATGATTCCGACGAACTCGGTAATATCAGAATAGGAGCAGTAGTTAACCTTCTCTTTAACTCTTGGAAACCTTCTTCACATTTCGAGTCCCAAACAAACGCTTGTCCCTTTCTAGTCAACATCGTCAACGGTAACGCCAACTTAGAAAATCCCTCAATGAACTTCCTATAATACCCTGCAAGTCCAAGAAAACTCCTTATCTCAGAAACTGACTTCGGAGCTTCCCACTTAGATACCGCTTCTATCTTAGAAGGATCAACAGCAACACCACCTCTTGAAATCACATGACCAAGAAAACTAACCTCTTCTAACCAAAATTCACATTTAGAGAGTTTAGCAAATAACTTCTTTTCTCGTAGAACTTCTAAAACCACTCTCAAATGCTCAGCATGCTCTTCTTCAGATTTCGAATACACCAAAATGTCATCAATAAACACCACAACAAACTGGTCTAGGTACGGATGGAAAATTCTATTCATATACTCCATGAATACTCCAGGCGCATTAGTCACACCAAAAGGCATTACAGAATACTCATAATGTCCATACCTTGTTCTGAAAGCAGTCTTCTGAATATCCTCAGTTTTCACACGTATCTGATGATATCCCGATCTCAAATCTATCTTGCTGAACACACTCGCACCAACCAACTGATCCATCAAATCATCAATCCTCGGCAAAGGATACCGATTCTTGATCGTCACTTTATTCAGTTGCCTGTAATCCACACACAACCTCATAGTACCTTCTTTCTTCTTAACCAATAACACTGGCGCACCCCACGGTGACACACTCGGACGAATAAACTTCTTATCCAACGGATCTTCCAGCTGACTCTTCAATTCAGCTAACTCAACAGCAGACATACGATACGGAGCCATCGATATCGGTATAGTACCAGGTACCAAATCAATCGAGAAATCAACTTCACGCTCTGGCGGTAATTCATTCACTTCTTCGGGAAACACATCAGGAAAATCACACACCACGGCTAGATCGCCAATCACCAGTTTATCTTTAGCCTCTAAAGTCGCTAACAGCATAAACAACTCTGCCCCATCTGCTACTTCCTCATTCACCCGCCTTGCTGATAGAAACAAACTCTTTCCTTCCTCACTCTCAGGAAATATCACAGTCTTATCAAAACAGTTGATAGAAACTCGGTTAAACACCAACCAGTTCATACCCAAGATAACATCAATTTGCACTAGGGGAAGACACACAAGGTCTATCCCAAAGTCTCTACCAAAAATACTCAAAGGACAATTCAAACAAACTGAAGTAGTAGTCACTGAACCCTTTGCAGGAGTATCAATCACCATACTACCATGCATCTCAGATATCTCTAACTTAAGTTTCACAGCACAATCCAAAGATATACAGGAATGAGTAGCACCGGTGTCAATAATAGCTACAAGAGGAAAGCCATTAATATAACACGTACCTCGGATCAAACGATCATCTGCAGAAGTCTCAGAACCCGATAAAGCAAAGACCTTGCCTCCTGACTGATTCTCTTTCTTCGGCTTAGGACACTGTGGACTGATATGACCCAACTCTCCACAGTTGAAACAAGTTACAGTCTTCAACCGACACTCTGCAGCCAAATGACCACCTTTGCCACACTTGAAACACTTCATCTCAGCACTGGTACACTCATGGACCCGATGTCCAGCCCGACCACATCTATAACACTTAGCAAGGGCACTAGAGTCTCCCCCACTAGGCCTCTTCATCCCACTCTGTCTCTGGAAACCTTTGCCAGCTGCATACGGTTTCCCACGATCATTCTGATTCTTGCCTTTCCTATCAACCCGTTGCTGATAGCTCTCTGCTCTGGCTTTGGAATCCTGTTCAAAAATCCTGCAACAGTCAACCAAGTCAAAAAACACTCTGATCCGCTGATATCCAATAGCCTGTTTGATCTCAGGACGCAACACGTTCTCAAACTTCACACATTTCGAAAATTCTCCAGCAGCCTCATTATAGGGAGTGTAATACTTCGACAGTTCTGTGAACTTAGCAGCATACTCAGTAACAGACCTGTTACCCTGCTTCAATTCCAAAACTCTATCTCTTTCTTTCCTCTGACATCTTCTGGAAAGTACTTCCTCAGGAATCTCTCTCTGAACACAGCCCAAGTGATTTCAGCATTTCCAGCAGTTTCCAACTCAGTGCGGGTAGCAACCCACCAATCATCAGCTTCCTCTGACAGCATATGCGTACCGAACCTGACCTTCTGGTTATCGGCACACTCAGTCACTCGGAAGATTCTCTCGATCTCCTTCAACCACTTCTGAGCGCCATCTGGATCGTATGCTCCCTTGAACATTGGAGAATTGTTCTTCTGGAACTCACTCAGTTGACGAGCAGCTCCCATTCCCACAACATTCGGGTTCCCTCCAAGTACTCCAGCTAGCATACCCAGAGCCTCAGCAATCGCAGCATCATCTCTACCTCTTCCAGCCATCTCTATTCTGAAAACCCAACAAACTAAAACAATGAGTACTGATAGGGTTACACAACACCTATCCCGTACAGGGGAAACAGAATAATTACGACTCGACTCGACCGACTATGCTCTGATACCACTAATGTAACACCCTTCTAAAATACCCCAAATATTTAATTAAAATAATAAACATATATCAGAGTAATTATGCAGTTAAGGGTGTCACACAATCATTCACACCATGTTCCAAAATAACTGTCATGCTCTTTATTTAATCAATTAAACATTTGCATAAATCGCAGCGGATATAAATCAAATTAATCAAAACATGTAACATACTACATGTAAACTGGTTCAACAATCATCAATAACACATTTAAAATGTTCCCTCCCGATGTTACATCTATCAGAGCATGACCCACTAAGGAGACTACACTAGACTCCAAGCATTCGCTTCTACTCAACTCATTTCTCGTTACCTGAAAAATAGTTGTAAGGGTGAGTTCCTCAATCGATATAATAAGCATTATAGAATATAATGTCATGTTACGTAATTTAACACATTAATCACCCTAATCACAACATACTATCAGTAACAGCACATCAGCTCAACATCATACTCAACACCAACATAAAACACAAGTATAATCTTAAATCATACTCCATAACAACACAAACACACGTATAATATTGGAATACATCCATTCATATTATACGCCATACATACATTATGCAATGAGACTCCACACATGCGGTACCGACTATTCTTGAACATATAGTTCAAGCTCACCGATCCCTCCAGATACGGCTACTAAGCTCACTAGTCCCACTCATTTGAGACCTAGTGACTCACTCACTAATTCCTCACCATGGGAATTAGCTACAGCCCCGAAGGCTAGACTATGCACACTAATCATCTAGCATGCAAACATCAACAACAAATCCACAATGATTCACTCACTAATTCCTCACCATGGGAATTAGCTACAGCCCCAAAGGCTATGCTATGCATGCTAATCATCTAGCAATGCAGCATCAACAACAATTCACAACGGACATATGCTCACACTCTAAGCCATACAACAGTCCATTCACACATACATGCATAATACATACATTCACATCATTATGCATACCATCATACATCATCAACACATGTATCAACACATCATTATCATGTAAATCAATTAAACACAGTATTAGCACACTCTACTAATACCTATACTGCTCAAAACAGCGGGAAATAATCCCTATTACATCATACGCCAACATAGGCCAACTCTCAATTATGTACACAACATTAAAAAGCCAATTTTTCCACTCTGCAACAGTGTTAACCGGTTAACGCCCTGGGTTAACCGGTTAACGCAGGCAAAACACGCTCACTGCCCAAAACTTAACAGTGTTAACCGGTTAACGCCCTGGGTTAACCGGTTAACGCAGGCAAAACAACACCAATTTCACAATTCGCAACAGTGTTAACCGGTTAACGCCCTGGGTTAACCGGTTAACGCAGACAAAACAGCAGTTCCTGCGCTAACACAAGGCAGAATGCAGAATTCTCCGCATTTTCCGCCGTTGGAGGACTTCCGGACCTCCGATTCCGATTCCGTAAAAAGCTATACGTTCGGAATTTCACAACTAACCCAAACACAGAATCAATTACAGTCTAAATACAATTTATCCAACATAATTCTTCAGCATCAATAATCCCAATTAGGGTCAAATTAACGGCTTATCACTACCCATCACATATTATCCCATAATACCCATTAATCGACGATAAACCCCCCTTACCTGAGTTAATCCGGCAAAATCTCTAAGCTCCAAGCTCTTCTCCAACCTTTGCTCTCTGGTTCTTCCTCTTTGCCCCTTTTCCTCTTTCACGATCGCTTCTCTGCTTTTCACGTAAAAACCTTATTTTCCAAAATGAACTCTTTTTCCTTAATTCCCACTTATATATTTTCCAAATTATATTATTATTCCAATAATAATAATAATTCAATAATTCCAACATAATAATAATAATAATAGTCCAATTATCTAATTAAATTAATAAATATATTATTAACTTAATTTAAATAATTATCATATTATTATCGGGGTGTTACAGCATCAATCTTGACGATTTCTAATGCTCGGTCTTCAAATTTTGACAAGTCAAACAAGAATAAACAAACTCAATAACATCCTTCGTCATACCCGAACACCAAAACATCTTCTTAAGGTCCTGATTCATCTTTGTAGCACCAAGATGAATACTCAAGCCAGTTTTGTGATCTTCCTCAAGAATTTTCTTCCTAAGTGCTGGCAATTCTGGTACACAGATTCTATCTCTGAACCTCATAACATTATTCTCATCAATCCTGAAATCCACCACTTTACCTTGATTGATCACCCTAATCGGTCAATCAATCCCAAATCCGATTGTTGGCCTTCTCCGATCTCGTCCAAAACACTCCTAGTCAACTTCAACACACCCAACATAACATTTTACGGCGTCATCTCGCATACCAAACTAAGATATCAGAAATTCTCAATCAAGTTCATCTCTTTAACCATCTATGCCTACATATGCAAGTACTTTCTGCTCAAATCATCTACTACCACATTAGCTTTACCCGGATGGTAACTCAACTCAAAGTCGTAGTCTTTCAAGAACTTTAACCGCCTTCTCTGCCTCATATACAACTCTTTTTGATCAAACATGTATTTTAAACTTTTATAATCGCTGAGAACCTCAAACTTCGAACCATACAAGTAATCTCTCCAAAGTTTAAGCATAAAAACCATTGTTTCCAACTGTAAATCATGGGTAGGATAATTCGTCCCATGAATCTTCAGTTGTCGCGAAGCATACGCTTCTACCTGACGATTCTGCATAAGCGCACCACCTAAGCCCATATTAGATGCATCATATTACACCACAAAGAATTCACTTGAGATGTCGTCAACCTCTTATTTAACTCTTAAAACCTTTCCTCACACTGAGCATCCCATGCATAAGCTTTTTCTTTTTGAGTCAACTGAGTCAAAGGCAAAGCTAACCTCTAAAAACCTTCTATAAATCTCCTGAAATAACAAACCAAATCAAGAAAACTTTTGGTATCAATAACAAAGTTAGGAGCTCCTATTGTATGACCGCGTCTACCTTAGATAGATCGACCCCTATACCACCACTAGAAATCACGTGACCAAGGAAGGTAACTTCACACAACCAAAACTCTTGGACAACTTTGCATATAACTTCTTCTCTTACAAAATATGCAACACAACTTTCAGATGTCCTGCATGCTCTTTATCTAACTTCGAATACACCAAGATGTCATCGATGAATACCATAACAAACTGATCCAAATAGGGATGAAATATCATATTAATGTACTCCATAAACACATCTGGCGCATTAAACACACCGAATAACATCACTGGATACTCATAGTGATTGTATCGAGTCTTAAACATTGTCTTAGGAATATCCTGAGCCTTCACTCGAATCTAATGATAGCCCGATCTCATATTAATCTTACTGAACACAAAAGCACCAACCAGATGATCCATAAGGTCATCAATTCTAGGAAGATGATAATTGTTATTAGTTGTGACCTTATTCAGATCTCGATAGTCAACACACAACCTCGTGCTACCATATTTCTTCTTCACTAACAACACTGGTTATCCTCACGGGGACACATTGGGTCTAACAAACTTCTTCTCAAGCAGATCTTATAATTGTTTATTCAACTTACCCAACTCTGATGCGGACATTCTACATGGATCCATCAATAAGGGTACAATACCAGGTACTAAATCTATGGAAAACTTGACATCACATTTCAGAGGAAAGTCACCAATATTTTCAGGAAAAACATTAGGAAACTCACACACCACATGCATATCACTAGCCATAACATCGCTTTTCACTCTCAAAGAAGCGAACATCACGAGCACCTGATCATCCTCCCTCAAAGACATCTTAACTTGACCAACGAACATGAATCTCAAATGTGTGTTCTCTTCGGGTTCAGGAAATAATATAGCCTCAACAACAACTGCAACTCTTGCAATCAGCAGCATGGTGAACCAACCCTTCACAATGATTCAACAACTTCGAAGTGAAAAAGACATGTAGCAACGAAATACATATAATTTCTCCCTAGTGCTACATATCAGAGTGATTACACTAAAGACCCAAACGATAAATACTAAAGAGGCCTCAAGCTCGGGGTGAGAATACGCTCAAAATATGTTAATGGTGCAAAAGTAATAAAGGGTAGTATACACCAAGCATCAACGCAATCATGTCATTCATACATCTCACTTATCATCAACATATTTACAAAACAATTACAATCATCACCAATCATAAGTGTATATGTATATGCAATGCACTCATCTCCTCGTCACCAAATGCATGTGGTACCATCCTACTCACCAATTAGATGTCAAAGTTATGTTATTAAACAATATCGTCACCAATAATTGAACATCAACGTTATATTATTGATTTAGTCTCATCACCAATATTTAGATATCATAGTTATATTACTGATTTAATCTCATCACCAATCCTTATCTCCGATATACATGTTGCATGAAAATGCCATAACAATGTAATATGAAACTCACCACCAATAGGTCATATCTAAAACCCCATTACTCACCAAAATGAAACATCAGACAACATTCACACACACACACACACACACACACATATATATATATATATATATATATATATATATATATATATATATATATATATATATATATATATATATATATATATATATATATATATATATATATATGTATATGCAACAACGACATACAGGTGCAATGAAGCCATTGGTTCCACTTCAAACCATACGCAACAACACATAAGGCAATTATAATAGTTCTTACTCTAAACCTCAACATCAATAATATATAATTATATTCATCAACACATAATAATACCAACAATCCACAACTCATACACATAATTATAACTCACAACATCTAATTATGTAAAACATCTCAAAGATTATAAATCTCATCATAGTATTTTATCTCAATATAAAAATCAATGTCATATAGTTTCTCATCAATAATCATCTCAATATCAACATCAACATCAACATCTCTCTTTATGGGATAATCATTAATTCAATCAATCACAATAATCAAAACAAAATATTTTCATTGCCATTAACCACTAATTAGCGTTACACAATAAGTAACAAGCCCGACCTTTAGCATGAGCAAGAAGTGCTATAGCACTGGCCCCCAAATTTTGAGGGGCCCACATTTTTTTTTAATTACTACAAATATATATTTTACACCTGTTATTTTAAAAATAGGTGTTAAATCATAATGTTTTCAAAATCTATTTTACATCTGTTTGTTAAAAATAGGTGTAAAAATATAGATTTTTTTAAAAAAAAATTAGGATTTTGTACCGTTTTTTTCAAAAAATCAATATAAATTCATATTCTTTTATGCCAACTTTTTAAACTAGATCGGGGCCCCCGGATTGATTAGGCCGGCCCTGATAAGTAACACTATATAATCACGTCGTCAAGTATATTATTATTAACCTCTTAAGACCTTACATTTAAATAGCAATACACATTGGCTTTCCAATGCTTTAAATCGCGCCTCAAACGGAGTGACGAAATTCAAGTTATGATGAAAATAGTATATAAACAAAATCAGCCTTGTCTGATTTGAATCATGTTGTTTTCCTTATTCTAATCAAACTAGTAAAAGACTCATAAGTTCGCATGGGTCACACAATTTTGTTATAAATACTAAATAAATATAATATATTGATGGTTAAAAAATTAATTAAAAAAATATACAAATTAAAAAGAAAAAATATTTCAAGTTATGATTGTCATATAAATATAAATATTAATTTAGAAGGTAGCGGTATTTTGTTAGTATGAATCATTTTTAATTGAATTAAATATCACCTAAAAAAAAGTAGAGATATCCAAAGAAAAATATGGCATTTGGATATATAATAAATATATGATATAGGTGATTAACTTGATTTGATTTGGAAATAGGTACTATATTATTTTGTTCAAATCATGCTCATTGTCATTCTCACTCCTCTCTTATTATAAGCACCCATAATTTCTTTCCTATATTTTAAATAAAATGGTCAATAAATTTAATATATTTATTTTTTTTCAAAAATGTCACTTATATATTAATATGTGTAACTTTTAATTTTCATATTTTCAATATCAAATTAAAATATAACTTAGAAATATTAGGTTGTCTCGTCCCGTCAAACATGTCTGTTTTGCTTGCATATTTCGTAGGACAAGTCTATGTTTTGATGGTCAATAAATTTAATAGAATTATTTTATTACAAAAAAATATAGATGTCTTGCCGACATAAAATCCGTTTTCACTTTTATTGGAGTGGATTGATTAATTTGTTCATCTTTCTAATAAATATTTAATTTATAATAAAATATATAAACTATTTAATTTTGTATTAAATAAATTATTCAAGAAACAGAAATAAATTGTATAAATTAAAATAATTTCTTTTATATGATTTTACACTTTATCGCTTAAAATTCTATGTTACGAAATTAAAATAATCAAAAAAGAAATTTAAAAAATAGAAAAACCAAGTAATTAACCTATGTTTTGGTTATAGTAAATTCAGATAGATCAATCAAATGAAATAATATTAGAGGTAATAATAATCTTAATTACAATTTTAACTCACAAAAAACATAATTCTTAATTAAAAATAAAAAACCAATAAAAGTTGAAGTAATGTAGTTATTATTTATCACTAACAATAATTTTTCTGGACTCACACCCCAATTATGTCCGTCCACCATTTTTTTTTCAAACTCGGGAATTAACCGGATGAGCATAGGTTTTTCAAACTCGGGAATTAACTGAGCATAGGTTTTTGCAAGTTTAATTTAAAAAACGGAAAAGAAAAGAAAAAAATTAAAAAAGGGTTTACAATGGAAATGAAAATTAAGGGTATGAAAAATGTTGTATTATTAACTTTAATTATGATTAATATGTAATTATGGTGGATATTAAATTTCTTATATGGATAGTAGATGGGTTCCTAATTTTTGTCCCGTGATTCGAATCATATTGTAATATTGATTGGAGTTAAACTTACCTGCGACACTTTTCTGCTAAATTTTCACGAGAAACTCACTCTTAAACCCAATTTCTTCAATCTATACTTATTCCACTTTAGCTTGAACATGAGTAATCACGCGTACTCATATAACACATCAATTACCACACATATTTGGCATATTAGCATTGATTTATCACAAAATCATCAATCTATTCCAAATCTAAGAACATGTTTATCAAACCAAAACCCCATGAAAAATAACTTCAAACTCAGATTTGCACATACATATTATATACGAGATTCATCAATAAAATAGAGCGCGAATTTCATAAAAATTATCACATATTTCACATAACATCATTCAAAACTCATAAAACACCAACAATTGAGAAAAACATGAGAAAAACCTAGAGGAGGATGAGGATCTCTCTCTATCCTTCATTCATTTGACATCCATTTAAGAGTAGATATCCCCATTTTCTTAATTTCCAGTAAAGAAATCCAAGCTTTGGTTATGATTTCTCCTTCCTAGAGATCTCCTTAGAGTTCTTTGCATCTTTCTCCCTTTTTCCAAATTTTCACGTATCGACTAAAAAAACTCCACTACCCTCACTTTTCTATATAAAGACCTAATAACATTTTTGTTAATTCTCAATTCTCCCTCTACTCTTGGGATCTTCCTCCTTACTCTATCATTTTTATTAAAATTCTAATTCCTCCCATACTTCGTTCTTTCATATAATTCTATTATTTTTTAATTAAATAAAATTCTAATAAATCCTCATAAATCCCACAATTACCAAATAAATCATATATATTCACCAACACTAAAAAATTAAACAAATAAAACCATATTAAAGTTTAATTAAATAATTAATTGAAAATTAAGGGTGTTATAATCGTCACGTCTAATGCTTTGTTGTATCTCAACTGTTTCTTGATGGTGTAGCGGTAAATTCATGACCATCAAACTATGGATAAATTGACATCAATAAAACCAGAGTCGCCACCGCGCTTTTATTATTTTCAAAGAAAAAGGAAAAAGTACGAACAAAATCCGAAGATAACAAGTTTTCAAATCAAAATTAATAAAATGACAGAGATTACATGTAAGGGGGTTGGTTACACAGAGGAAAGGTGTTAGCACCCAAAGTATCATAGGTACTCCTAGTGAGCCCTTTTTTATGTGTGCATATGTATTTGGTATAAAAGATGTATGAGAAAAATAGAGTGTGGGGATGAGAAAAGAATTCATCGATTATATTTTTGTGTTTGACAAGACCTTCGGACTTGTGCCTACGTACCAACATAAAAATGAGGGATCAAAACCTTGTAGTTTGTGGTAACAATTTCAAAGTGAGTGGGTTGCTTTTAATAAAAGGTTAATAAGAAAGGCACAAAAGTTTGAATGAAGTTGCTAGTTCTTTTTGTCTTTTGAAATTTTAAGTCAGTATGATTAGATTTATTTACAAATTTGATTTACGAAAACGAGTTTGAAAATTCATTGGCATAAGGCCAAAGTTTCTATTTTGAAATAAGGTCTAAGTTTGAAATCACAAGGAAAGAAATTTGTTGAAAGGGGGGAGAGATTTGAAATTTAAGAAGTGGGAGAAGATGAAAAGGCTACCCTAAGCATAAAATTAAAAGTTAAAAGTTGAAAAGATCTGACCAATGGCATGCAATCCAACAGACAAGTATGTCATATAGAAAACCCATTTTCGCTTTGGATTTGAATCAAGTAATAATCAGCAAGCAATTAGCAATATCAGACATCATAAAGATCAAGGCATCAAATAAAGATAGCCACATCCAAGCAAGTAACTCCATAGCTAGCAGTCTTCTTTGTCTTCTCATGTACCAGATGACATATTCCTTGATCAACTAAGGACAAAGCATCAGACACAAGATTAAAATAACAATTAGCACCAAGACAAAGTAACAGATGAAAACAGGGTTCAGGGCTTGCATCAGATGAAGGCTCAGTACACAATAGCTTGATCTCATAATGTTGGCACTGGCCAAGTCCTTTTTGCACAGAGAATGTTGCCTAGTTCTAAGTGCAGAAGTTCAGATCAAGATCAACAGTCCACCAAACATTTTTTAGGGTTTTTGTTGTTTGTTAAATATTTTAAGGTCCTAAGACCACAAACAAAAATCAAAATGCACAAACAATATATATACAATCACAAAATATGGCTCAAATGAGCAAAAAATGAAAATGACATAAACATAAATAAGTTAAATGAAATGTAAATGGCAATGAATGATAAATGACTAAAAATTAAATTGCATAAAGTAAATGACTTAAAAGTAAAGCAATATTAATAAGAGTTAGTCAAATGTTAGTCAAAAGTTAATTGAATGTTAGTGGTATTTTTGCTTTTTAATTGATTAAGTCATTCTTTGGAGAACACTCAACCATCTATTCACAAGCATGGATCCTTGAACCAAGACATCTTCCATAGGAAGGAAAAAAGGCCAAGTTTCCACACAATACCATGAAAGATGGGAGACTTACAATCTCACTTACTAGAATGTTATGCCTTTAGGGTCAAATTTAGCTCTATGTTAAACAATCGTAATTGGACTTATGTAGAAGTCACAACTATCTGAGGCCGAACAATAAAAATTTATGTGTTAATGCATGTTAGAGATTTGGTATAATGAACCAAACTCCTAAAACATACCATACACTAAAAGAAAATATCAAGAGGGATTAACCTATCTCATCCATACTTGTATTGGTTCATCTGACACAAGGTCATTGATGAACCAATTAGCCTTAGGATATTTGAGATTTCATTGGTCAAGGAAAGAAATGAGGAAGAATAGGGGTGAAGATGAAATGGGAGGGGAATGAGAGAAACACAAATTGGTCATGGGAGGAATTTTGTCAAATTAAAATCATTCATTCATTTTGGGAGTTGAAATATACATTTCATCAATCCCCTAAATCCAATGATTTTAATCCAACAAAAGTCA